>NC_079509.1:42190204-42822023 GCF_030052815.1 Hevea brasiliensis
TGGAGAAGCTCAGTTCATTTGGCTTTCATGGCTACAAAGGAACAGACTTGAATCTGGGTGCAGAATGGATGTTTTTTTTTTTTAACGTCTGTTAATCATGTACTAGCACGCGATCAAAAGTGGGTTTAATTGGACTAAAACTGAAATATAAAGATTTGATTAATTTTAATTAAAAGTTGAAGGTTCCAATTGACCCCAAACTTTGTTTAAGGGTTCAATTGACTATTAAAGCATACTTTAGGGGCTAAAATATGCCTTTGGCCAATAATCAAAATAATTAAGAATATTTTTAGAAATCCCAATGTTATATCTATATTATTTTTCACTTATTAATTCTTTATTTTAGTTAATTACTCCTTATAAAATTTTCTACTTAATTGAAATTATAGTATAAGTAGAACTAAAATTTTAAATTTATATAAATTGTAAAATTAAAAATTTTAAATGTATTCAAACATTAAAATTAATTTTAATAATAAAAATATATTTATAATTAATTTAAAAAATAAAGTATATTTTTGATAAAATTATTGTTACCTTTCTCTCACATTTAACATTTATATATATTATAGATAGCAAAGCACCACCAGCACGTCATTAGAAATAGGCCAAAAATAATTAACATATATGAAGAAATCAAATTGATTCAAAATATCAATATCGTCTAATTTACACTTAATTTCAAACAAATAAATGAAATCAATGATTATAAACCTTTCCCTAAAAAAATCACAAACCTTAAAAATTAATCAACTGAAGGCAGAAATGTCACAACTCAAATTATAGGCCGAATCGGCACTAGGACTTAGGTTAGTATAAGGCTCTGGAAATCTGTAGTAAGCCCAATTAAACCCTAACCCATTAGTAAGCCCATATTGAGCCCAATTTCAAGAAATCCACCGAACAGAGTCCAGTCATAAAAGAGACTATCCAATGGGGAGTTATTAACTCACCTGACCTGTAATCTCAATAAAAACACATTTGAGGAGCTCAGCTCACCTATCAATCATCCATAATCCAAAATAAAATCAATGGGAGCTCAGCTCCCTCATCCATCATAAGTATCCAACCACACAATTACACATACCTAAAATTTATATATTACAATCCCAAATTGATAAATATTACAGTTCCAAACTAAATGATATATTTCTACACATGCGGAGGACTATAATTTATATTTAACAGTACAAAACATAAAATTAATAGTAAGTAGACTTACGAAGAATAAAAGCAGGTTAAACTCAAGGAAAGAGCTCTCCTGTAAACTGGAAAAATAGTGAACAAGAGTGAGCGTTTGACTTAAAGAGTAAATATTTATTTTACATATAATTTCTATGACTATCTAATTCTAATGCATCCTTGGATATGAAATGCATCATCTTTATACAAGTCATATAAATCACATAAAATCACATCAAAGATAATTTGGAGCACCCACACACCCGTGTCAAACCCACACTCACACATACATATATGAGGAGCTGATTCCCCAACCCATTTCTCTTAATCCAAGGCTTGCCAGCAAGATCATCTCAAGCCGAACTTTTGCTTAATAATCTATATGCGAGGGTCAACGAGATCAACTCAAAGCTGTATTCACCTCGACTTCCTCAAAAAGGACCGGCCCCAAGCGAGATGAGCTTAAGCCGATTTGCCCGTTCTACCCATATCCATCACACCACACCACATGCATGCCAACACACGCACACAGCTTCAGATTATCAAAACACAGCAACTAAAATAGTATTCATCAAATACAAATGCATTACGGGGCATGCCTAATATTTAACTACATATATATTTATAAGTGATACATGAGCATGCCAGAAGTTTAATAATATTGAAATTATACATAAAATAAATATCTACTCACAATACTTTAAAGGTTATTGTGGTGACTGGGTGGAGAAAGAAGGCCATCTTAGCTCACCTAAACAATATACTAAAATTTATAAATAAACAACTTGAAACAAAGCTGTAGAGAATAAAAAAATAGCCCTAAGGTTTTACCGAAAATCCAATAGAGTTTCTCCTATACTTAGGACCTATCCATCTTGCAAAAAATTCAAATAATACTTCTAATTCTCAATTTCTCACAACCACAATATATTAATAACACATGGCCCCTCCTGGGCCCTCCAAATCAATCAAAACTCACAATCTGGGAAAATTATATTTTAGTCTTTAGAACTAACTTTTTAGCAAAAACCACCTGAACGAACTTTAAAAATTCTAAAATTTTGTCTCGCAGTCCTTAGCAATATTACTAAGCTAATGTAAAAGGAATTATAATTTTCTAACTTACCATGAATATTTTATAGATTTTTAATCGAAATTAGGCACTCGATAATTAAGAAAACTTAGGTTTCGTGTTTACCTACGCTAATTCTGGTGCTTGAAACGCGTTCGGGGCATTTAGAAATGATGGGGTAGCTTATATCCTCAACCCAATTCTGAAGTATTATTAGCAGCCTATCTGCTCAACTTGAAATTACAGACCCAAGCAACTGTCGAATTTTTTTATACGAGGGTACCTACACGAAGCCCACAATGCCAGGACTTAGAAAAAATATTTACTGAATTAATTAAGCTCAATTTAAGCTCGGAAAAATAATATGAAGTTCATGGGACCCACCGAAATTTCGGTGTCAGAAAATTTTAAAATTTATATTCTCATGAAGCTCTTGTCGTGTAGAGCACGCCGATACTCTCAGATTTCCCGTGAGGTTTCCATTTTGGGAGAAATTTAATCCAAAAGTCTAAATGGAATAAAATTTCTTGAGCAAAAAATAGACAAAATACTTGATGAAAATGGGTGATCCTAGTGTCTATGGAAAGCTCTCAATGAGTAGAAGGTGTTTGGGACAAGATCCGATCCAATTGGTGGCCGGATCGATCAAATTTTGGCTGGAAAGTTGAAGGGTCCTGCTGCACACATAAGGGAGAAAAAGGCAACTTTTTTGGCGATCTGAAGAGCAGCCGGTGACGGGGAAGGGTGGAGGTGGTACGCCGGTATGTGGGGGAGGGCTGGGTGGCGGCAACCTGCGGTAGGGAGGAGAGAGAGAGAGAAATCGCGAGGGAGAGGGAGGGAGTGCAGGCGTGACACGACAAGGAAGAAGAAAAAGAAAAGGCTGGTCCGATTCGATCAGTCCGACCCAGTTCGGTTCGATTCGGTCGGTCCGATTTAGGATACCTAAAATTAAATTTTTACTCTGCTCTAAGACAAAAAATGAGGCCCAAAAATTTCGAAAAATTTTCAAAAAAGTCAAATATATTTTTAGAGTCAAAATATATTTTTAGTTTTGCAACGTAGTTTTAAAATTAATTTTTAAAAATTAACAAAATTTATTGACTTTGAAAAATCAAACTCAATTTCCAAATTCGAAAAATTCCAAATAAATTTCTAAAACTTTAACATAATAAAATATTAATATTTACATATAAAATAAGTATTTTTAAAAATTAGGGGTGTTACAAGAAAAATCCACAAAATCACTAGAATTTACGCTATTCTTTTTTCTTTTTCTAAATCTTTATTGTATTAGCAATATTGCACATTTCTCAACACATTATTATTACAATTTGTTATTTTCATTTTATCTTTTTAACTTTTTATAATTATAATAATCTCATCATTCTGTCATTTAATTTAATAATTATTTTTTAAAATTCAGATAACTTTATAAGTATTTTTATAAAAGTTATTAAATTTTTATTTTTTTTATAAAATTTATTAAATTTTAATTTGATTTCATAAAAATTATTATGATCAGAAATGTCACGACCCAACCTATGGGCCGGACCGGTACTAGGACCTGGGCCGGCATAAAGCCCCCGAGGCCCGTAGTAAGCCTTACTGTTCTCAAATCCATAACCAAGGCCCAAAAACTTAGGCCCAACATGTACATAAAATTAAATAAAATAAAATATTTTTATTCGGATCAACCCAACCCGATAGCCATCAAAAACTGAAATAAGGGGAGCCTCGCTCAACCCTGTTACCTCATTTACAAACTGTTTAAATACCATATAAATCTTCATTTATTAATCTCAAAATTTTAAATTAACACAATTTCTAACAAGGTATACACTATTACTAACACATGCGGAGTTCTAGATTTTAAATTTAGAAAAGATAGTAAAACAATTAAATAATCGACGTTAAACCTGCGAGGAAGAAAACAGGTTGCTCTGTAAAATAACTCCTCCTGTGGCCTGGAAAAATATTGAACAGGAGTGAGCGTTCGACTCAGAGAGTAAAATATCAATTTTAACTATAATCTCTATAACTATCTAAAGCTAATGCACCTTGTAGAGTGAAATGCAACATCAGCAATAATTTCACATCATAGCAGCAAAAAGGTAATTTGGAGCACTCACACACCCAGTAATATCAATCATAATATATGAGAGCTGATCCCCTATACAGCTCTCTTAAATCCAACCTGGTGCCAACGAAGAACTCAGCTCGGACTTCCACTTAATAACCAAATCGGGGTCCCAGCGAAGAACTCAAGCTGCGTCTACCCCGAACGACCGGGTCCCAGCGAAGATCTCAAGCCGCGTTTACCCGTCCTATCCATAGTCCACACCACATCACACGCACGCCAACCCATGCACACTGCTCTAAATTACCACAATAACATCCATGGCACTTTAACAGTTATGAATGCAACATAAATCGTGCCTAGAGTTTAACTACATAGATATATGCATATAAGTGATGCATGGGCATGCTTGAACATATAATAATATCGAAATTACAATTAAAATTAATATTTTACTCACAGTACACCGATGACTATTGTGGCTGCTCGATGCAGAAAAATAGCTGACCTCGATCACCTAATAATTAAATTATAAATTATTAGTACCAAGTTAGAATAAAACTCTAAAGAGGCAATAGGCAGCCTAATTTATGCCGGAAATCCGGCAGAGTTTTTCTTATACCTAGGACCTATCCAACCTGCAAAAAAGGCTCAAATAACACTTCTAGATTCTCAATTTTTCACAATCACATCTCATCAATATTACATGGCCCCTCCTGGGCCCTCCAATTCAGATAATACTCAAAATCTTAAAAATTATATTTTAGTCCCTATAATTGATATTTTGCAAAAATCCACTCAAACAAGCTCTAAAAATTCTAAGATTTCGCCCCGCGGTCCCTAATAATATTATAAGACTATTGCAAAATGAATTGTAATTTTCTAATCACCCATGAATATTTTATTCAAGAATTTTACTTGATTCCATAAGTTTCCAACATCTAATATATTCTTAATTCAACCCAATTCAATATTCACATATTTAAACCTCCATCCTCAAGCTTCAACCAATTATATAAAATTTAAATATCTTAATTTCAAATAATTTTATATGCCCATATGCTAAAAATCTAACTAAAATCCATCTATATTTCTCAAAAATATTCTACAATCACTCAAAAATTCAACTAACGCCATAGAATATCTCCAAATAATTTTACTTTCATCATATATTTTTCTTAGAATTTTTCTCCAATTTTTTCTGTTTAAGAAACACTGTATTTCTGCTCCACAGACAGAGAAATAATAAAAATAGTCTTACCCAAAGTTTATCTGTGTCTCAAAAATTCCAAAAATTTATGAGGAAGCCTCTGGAAGTTGAATCATCTCCATAGCCCACCGAGCTACCGCTTGAACCCATCACACACGGCGGTGGGCCGGTCGCCCGTCATTTTGACCATTGGATCGATATCACTCATATCTTTCTCCTCCTCCTCCTCTCCATATATGTCTCGATCCGTCGTCGATCCATCCGATCTCCAGATCGATCCGAAAAAAAAAAAAAAAAAAAACCTCTCTCCTCTCTCCCTCATTCTCTCCATCCCCCTCCAAAAAAATGTAAAAAAAAAAAAGAAAAAAAAAAAAAAAACAACGCACAATGACCGACGATCGGCCGACGCGATGGATGAGCCCGATGAAGCGCGCCAAGCCCAGCCCCTCCGCGCGCTCTCTCTTCTCTCTCTCTCTCTCCTTGCCGCTCGTGGTGCCGCGCTCTCGCTGGGGTGGGGGGGGGGGGCCGGGAGCCCCGAGGTGCGAAAGAAAGAAGAAGAAGAAGAGAAGAAGAAGAGAGAGGAGAGGAGAGGAAGAGAGGGGGGGAGGGGAGGGTTTTTTTTTTTTTTTTTTTTTTTTTTTTTTTTTTTTTTTTTTTTTTTTTTTTTTTTTTTTTTTAATTTTTTTTTTTATTTTTTTTTTTTTTTTTTTTTTTTTTTTTAAATTAAAAAAAAAAAATCAAAAAAAATAAAAAATAAATAAATATAAAAAAAATAAGAGAAGATTAGATTTATTTTTAAATTATTTATTTATATTTTATTATTTTTCAAAATATTATATTCTTCATTATTTATTATTTATTTATATATTTTTCATTCTATATATTATTCTCTACTATTCTCATCTTTCTCATCTCTTTTTCATCTCTCTCTTTTTTTTTATTTTTTCTTCATTTCTTTTTTTTCATTTTTTTCATTTTCTTTTTCTTCTCAATTTCTCATAACTTTCATTTTTTTTTCATTTAACTTTTTTTTTTCTTTTTTTTTTTTCTTTTCTTTCTTTTTTTCTACATGTCTCTTTTGTTTTATTTTTTTTTTTTTGTTTTAATAATCTAATATGTGTTCTATATTGTCCCTGATCCTTATTTATCTTTATCCCTGCTTATTATTTCCTCTCTTGCTTCTTCATCTCTCTTCTTTCTATTCTTTTCACACTTCTCCCTATTCTTCCTCCTTTAGTCTAACTCTCTTAATCTTCATTAATTTCTATTCTTTTTCTTCTCCTTCTTGTGTTTTATCATCCTACTATCCATCTTATCCCAATCCTCTATGTATCTTCATGGTAGTGTTGTCGTCATAATTATTAATTCATCAATCAACAAAACTCTTCTATTCTCTTCTCAAAGTCTCTTAATAATCCAACTATCAATTAAATCTTCTTCTATCCAATTTTAATTCTCTCTTTCTTTAATAATCTATATTCTTTCCTATCTTTCTTTCTAGTATCTTTAATTCTCACATTGTAATCTATTATCAGGCCACTCACTATATCCTATCTCCTATCATCTCATAACTTATTTTTTACATCCCTTTAGTGTGTTCTTTATTACTTTATCTCCTTTCTCCTCATCATATCAATCCCTCTCTTTCTTTTTATTTTCTTTCTCTCTTTTCTTTTTTCCTTTTTTTTTTTTTCCATTTTTTTTTTTTTTTTTCTTTTTTTTTTTTTTTTATTACTTTCTTTATTTTTCTTTTTCATTTTTTTTTTATTCTTTCTTTCCATCATTCATTTTCTTCTTTTTTTATTTTTATATTTATTTTTTATATATTTATTTATATTATTATTATTCCTATTATTAGTATTTACTATTTTTATTCTATTCTCTTTTTCTTTCTTTCTTCTTAATTACTTATAATTATTATATCTTTTTTCTTTTTTTTTCCTTTCTTTTCTTTCCTTCCCCCACATCCCTCATTCCCCTCAGCCCTCAATTAGGAATATCGGATGAATAGGATATATCAGCCTACAAAAAAAGGATCCCAATTAAAAAAATAAATCATGTGTAAATAATAAAATACTTCAAATAAAAAAAATAATATAATATATCATTTCATATAATTCAATATATCTTCCTATATATTTCCATACTCCAAATTAACTTTTTCCACATTTCACATTAACTTTTATTAAAACTACTTAAAAAAAACTCAAAACTAAAAATATAAAAAAATAAATAGTAAACTCAAGTTTAACTACCTCACTCTAACTACTACTATCTCTACTTCTTCTAACTACTCACTACTCTAATCGTCCTTTCATTATCATACTATATCATGAAATTTTTTATTTTCATCTATCAAGAAATTTTTTCTCTCCTCTCTGCCTCCTCTCCTCTCAAATAACTTTCACTCTCAACCAAAAAAACCCAAAAAACTTAAAAAAAAAAAAAAAAAAAAAAATAAAAAAACAAAACTAAAAAATTAATTAATTTATAATTTATTTTTTTTTTTTTTTTCTAATTTTTTTATTTATTTTTTTTCTTTTTTTTCTTACTTATAATTCATCATCTCATCTATTTTGTCCTCTTACTATCTATAATTTCTTATATTTTATTATTAATTATTATTTATTTATTTATTATTCATTAATTATTTATTATATTCTATATTATATTTATTTGTTTCCTTTCTTTATATATATTTTTTATTCTTTCATTTTTAATTTTTTAATTTTCTCTTTGATTTTCACTCTTACTTTTTTATTCTTTTGATTCTATCTTTACTTCTATTTTTGATTTTATTTTGTTCTTTGAACTTTCTTCACTTTTATCGTTTCCGCTCTCTCTTCATCTTGATCACACTAGTCTCACTTTGCTGATTCACATGAAAGTCTTTCCATTAACTAATTTATATGAAATTCAAAATACCTATAAACCTATTCACTATATCTATAATTCTCTAAACTATTATACTATCTATAATCTTTTATTTCATTTTCTTTCCATCTTCATCTTTATCATTACTTTTCTTTTTTTTTCTTTTACTTATTCTTACTCTTTTATTCATTAATTTCTTTTTTCTTTACTTTTTTTAGAATCTCCAATATCATCACTTCACTTCTTGTCTTCACATCTTATTTATTATTATTTCATGCTTCACTTTTGAACTAGAATCAAAAAAGAAGAATCAGTAGAAATATAGACTATCAGATCCACTTAGATAGATGAAGAATATCTAATCAATGATCATATGATGCCATCTATAATTATCACACTAGCATCACTATCATATATATCATATATCATTTTACTTATTACTTCTACTCATTCATTCATTATTTCCTTTCATTCTCCATTTCCCCTACTTCTTTCTTTCTATCCTACTTTTCACTTTATTCTACTTTATTTTATATATTATTTTTTTTTATTTCTTTTTTTTTTTTTCTTTTTTTTGTATTCCTCATTCTTTTCCTTCTTCTTCCTTCTTCTTAATCTTTCTTCTTCTATCTCTTTCATTTCTTCTTCATTACTATTCTTTTATCTTATACCACTTTACTTACTTTTAGTCCCTATATACATTACTATTTAGTTAGTTATATTATTATTTTATACTAGCTATCATACTTCAATTTCATTCCTTTTATTTATTCTTTATTTTATCTTATCCATTTTATTTTCTTTATTTTTATTATTATTTTTATATTATATTATTTTTTTTATTTATCTATAATTTATTTATTTTTATTTATATCTACTTATTTTATAATTATTATTTTTTTTATTTTTTTTTATTTATTAAATTTATTATTTATTTCTTTATATAAATATTATTATTTTTTTTATTTTTATTATTTTAATATATTATTTTTATTATTATTATTATTTATTTATTTTATTTATTATTTATATTATTTATTATTATTATTATTATTATTATTATTAATATTATTATTATTATTATTAATATTATTTATATTTTTATTTTTTTATTTATTATTATTTTTATTATTATTATATTACAAAATTATCCAATTTAATAGATTTATTATAACAAAAACATCATCTCCAATTCATATTTTTTCCATCCTTATGATCCTAATATATGATTCCTATATATAAACTACTCCCCTCCTCCTCCCTACTTATACTACTCTCATTATCACTACTCTACACTTCCTATCATTATCAAGACTTATTTTAACCTTCAACATCTCACCTAACGAAGATATACTTCTACCCCATACCAAACTACCTCTACTACTACTACTTGCCAAAACCACAACACTACACTACTCTCTTATCATACTGCAAACACCTTAAAGCGTCGTTTCACAGGCTATGAACATCATCCATAGCATCCTGTCTCCCTTAGGAGAGAAAAATCGTACCCTGCACCCTGTTGCTATACAAGAAAGATACTATTTTTCACTAAACTTCAGGCAAAAGGCCCATTACCATGCCAAAACTCTCTAAGACCCTATATCAAAGACCAAATGGCCTCACCCTATAGGTGTTACCTTTAATTTATAACTATACTGAAACCGCTAGTCTTTCAGCAATTCCTACTGTAACTATAGCTCATGTTATGGTAACTGAGTCATGGACTCTAGTTATCACCCAACTGTGATCTTTCAATATTCTAACTCTAGACCCCTAACCAGGAGTTTCCAACTCCTCTGCAGATATAAAACTTTGTTCTGGCATAACTGTACCAAAATAGAAGCCATTCGCAAACACCCTCATTATGGAGCACCACGGGTATGCATGCAGCTCTACACAATAATCTCATATCGGTACTGTAATCTGCAGCTTACAGAGCAGACATCGAGAACATTGTATAGTTACTACGATACGTCCTAACAGACTAGGTCTCCTAATTTCTTATCTCTCTTGAATCTTCCATTATCATAAACTTATTATGACTGGGTCATCCACTGATGACTGCCAGCAGTGGTACCCTCATCCTTATCTAGGGCAACTGTACTTTCAAGACTCACCTTATGTATTCATGCCTTGCACGAAATGGGCACACCATTTAACCCATACTGACAGAAACATAGCATTTCTTGGAGTACGTATCCTCATGATGGACCTCACATGTCTACTAACTCTATTTCACATTTCTATGTACTCCACGAAAATCAAGACACTAATTGAGAAACTTTTATATTTCCCGAGGTATAACGCAGAATCTAGAAACAAAGAATTACAGAAAAAGATGAAACAGAATCCTATACTCCGCATGTAACATCCTAACAAGACTCCTTTTACACTCCCAATTATATTATTTCCCATGAATCTAGAGCCTAAGCTCTGATACCAACTTTGTCACGACCCAACCTATGGGCCGGACCTGTACTAGGACCTGGGCCGGCATAAAGCCCCCGAGGTCTGTAGTAAGCCTTACTGTTCTCAAATCCATAACCAAGGCCCAAAAACTTAGGCCCAACATGTACATAAAATTAAATAAAATAAAATATTTTTATTCGGATCAACCCAACCCGATAGCCATCAAAAACTGAAATAAGGGGAGCCTCGCTCAACCCTGTTACCTCATTTACAAACTGTTTAAATACCATACAAATCTTCATTTATTAATCTCAAAATTTTAAATTAACACAATTTCTAACAAGGTCTATACTATTACTAACACATGCGGAGTTCTAGATTTTAAATTTAGAAAAGATAGTAAAACAATTAAATAATCGACGTTAAACCTGCGAGGAAAAAAACAGGTTGCTTTGTAAAATAACTCCTCCTGTGACCTGAAAAAATATTGAACAGGAGTGAGCGTTCGACTCAGAGAGTAAAATATCAATTTTAACTATAATCTCTATAACTATCTAAAGCTAATGCACCCTATAGAGTGAAATGCAACATCAGTAATAATTTCACATCATAGCAGCAAAAAGATAATTTAGAGCACTCACACACCCAGTAATATCAATCATAATATATGGGAGCTGATTCCCTATACAGCTCTTTTAAATCCAACCTGGTGCCAGCGAAGAACTCAGCTCGGACTTCCACTTAATAACCAAATCGGGGTCCCAGCGAAGAACTCAAGCCGTGTCTACCCCAAAGGACCGGGTCCCAGCGAAGATCTCAAGCCGTGTCTACCCGTCCTATCCATAGTCCACACCACATCACACGCACGCCAACGCACGCACACTGCTCCAAATTACCACAACAACATCCATGACACTTTAACAGTTATGAATGCAATATAAATCGTGCCTAGAGTTTAACTACATAGATATATGCATATAAGTGATGCATGGGCATGCTTGAACATATAATAATATCGAAATTACAATTAAAATTAATATTTTACTCACAGTACACCGATGACTATTTGTGGCTGCTGGATGTAGAAAAATAGCTGACCTTGATCACCTAATAATTAAATTATAAATTATTAGTACCAAGTTAGAATAAAACTCTAAAGAGGCAATAGACAGCCTAATTTATGTCCGAAATCCGGCAGAGTTTCCCTTATACCTGGGACCTACCCAACCTGTAAAAAGGCTCAAATAACACTTCTAGATTCTCAATTTTTCACAATCACATCTCAACAATATCACATGGCCCCTCCTGGGCCCTCCAATTCAGATAATACTCAAAATCTTAAAAATTACGTTTTAGTCCCTATAATTGATATTTTGCAAAAATCCACTCAAACAAGCTCTAAAAATTCTAAGATTTCGCCCCGCGGTCCCTAATAATATTATAAGACTATTGCAAAATGAATTGTAATTTTCTAATCACCCATGAATATTTTATTCAAGAATTTTACTCGATTCCATAAGTTTCCAACATCTAATATATTCTTAATTCAACCCAATTCAATATTCACATATTTAAACCTCCATCCTCAAGCTTCAACCAATTATATAAATTTAAATATCTTAATTTCAAATAATCTTATATGCCCATATGCTAAAAATCTAACTAAAATCCATCTATATTTCTCAAAAATATTCTACAATCACTCAAAAATTCAACTAACACCATAGAATATCTCCAAATAAATTTACTTTCATCATATATTTTTCTTAGAATTTTTTTTCAATTTTTCCTGTTTAAGAAACACTGTATTTCTGCTCCACAGACAGAGAAATAATAAAAATAGTCTTACTCGAAGTTTATCTGTGTCTCAAAAATTCCAAAAATTTATGAGAAAGCCTCTGGAAGTTGAATCATCTCCATAGCCCACCGGAGCCACCGTCGGAACCACCGCGCAAGGTGGCTGGCGGCCAGTCGCCGGCGACATTTGCCAGATCTGATCATACCATCATGGTCCTCTCCTCTTCCTCAGTCTATATGTAGTCTCGGATCGTCGATCCAATGGTTGGATCATCCTAGATCTGACGAAAAAGCTTGAAAACCCCGAAACTTCTCTCCTTCATATCTCACTCATTCGACCTCCATTTGCTGCAAAATTGGTATCAAAAGAAAGCTCTCGGAACAAGCTTTCCAACGCCACCTGAATCGCCTCGATTGGAAGTCGGATGAAGCCGGAATCATGCCGGAAAGCCGCTGCCCACTGTGCGCGCGTTTTCTCTCTCTTCTCCCTCCCTTGCCGCCGTTTCTGGTGGCTCTTGCCATCGCCGAAGGGTCGCCGGCCGGTCACCAGAGAAAGAAAGAAGAAGAAGAGAGGGGAGGAGAGGAGAGAAGAGAAAAAATTGGGGGGGGGGGGTCCTCCTCCTGTTTTTTTTTTTGAACCCTTTTTTTTTAAATGTTCGGCAGTGACAGTGGAAATCCACTGTCACACGCCAAACTCAAATCTTTTTTGTTTTTTTTTTTCTGGGTTGTTACAAGAAATTGAAGGCTTTTTTTGTTAACCTGTTGACTTGTCAATTATTTTACAAATAAAGTTATCAAACTTGTGATTGTTGGTGGAAAAGAAATAGAAAAAAGAAAAGAATTTGATAGCAGAAAAAGTAACTAGATGCATTATATATATATATATATATATATATATATATATATATATATATATATATATATATATATTAAATAAAATAAATTAATTTTATTTATAAAATAATTAATAGATTAGTTAATTAATTTAAAAACTTTTAATTTTCAATTAAATTTTTGTAAAATTAAAATATAATAAATTTTATAAAATAAATTAAAGTCTAATAATTTTTATTGGAACGGTAAATCACCTATGACATTTAGAGGGTATTTGGTTCATCTATTGAATGCAGCTGATAGACACTTAAACAGGTGAATTAGAGTATTTAGGGCCTGTTTGGTTTAACTGTTTAATACAATCGATAATCGCTACGATAGTCATATCGTTAATCGATGGCTAATAATTGTAGCCGATGGTGATAATCGTAATCGATGATAATCGATTTATGCTAAGTGTTTGGTAAAACTATATTTAGCTATTGCTGTTGATATATGAAATGACTAATAAGAGTATATATTATATAATTTATTTTATTATTAAAATAAATCTAAAATTACAAATTTATTATATTATATTATTTATTTTATTATTAAATTAAACATATAATTATTAAATTAATATATTATATAATATATTATATTATTAAAATAAATATATAATTATTAATCTATTATATTGTATTATTTATTTTATTATTGAAATAAGAAAATAATTAATTTTTTTAAAAAATAATTAAATAACTTTAAAAATATAGATAAAATAATAAAGTAATTATTATTGTTGGTAAAAAAATTTATTATTAATTTTAAGTTTTTAGATATAAATAAACATTTTATATTTTATGTTATTAATAAAATAATATTTTAACAAAATTGAAATACGTTAATTAAAATATTAAAATTATAAATAAAAAATATAAAAGTATTAATACTATTAATTTTTGAGTTAAATAAAAACGGATGGTATGGTCTAAATAAAAAATAAACTCAAATAAATTACTAAAAATAAAACTGATACAAACTACAGCTGATGGGTATTATATCAACTACCCATCAGTTATCAGCTTGATTTTTTTACGTTTACGCTCTAGTTCACCTATTTTGGTGTCTATCAGCTATCAGTTGTATTTTTAGAACTGTTTCTCGTCCGCTGATAATTTATTTGATTTTATTTTTTTATTTTGACCATATTATCTTCTTTCATTTAATTTAAAAATTAATATTATTAATACTTTTATCTTTTTTATTTATAATTTTAATATCTTAATTAACGTATTTCAATATTATTAAAATATTTTTTATTAATAACATAAAATATAAAATATTTATTTATATCAAAAAACTTGAAATTAATTATAAGTTTTTTATTTATCAACCATAATAATTATTTTATTATTTTATCTATATTTTTAAAGTTATTTAATTATTTTTTAAAAAATTTAATTATTTTTTTATTTTAATAATAAAATAAATAATATAATATAATAAATTAATAATTATATATTTATTTTATAATATAATAAATAATATAATATATTAATTTAATAATAAAATAAATAATATAATATAATAAATTTATAATTTTATATTTATTTTAATAATAAATAAATTATGTGATATATATCTTTATTAATTACTTTATATATTAATATTAATAATTAAATATAATTTTATAAAATACTTAAATGATTAGCAGCTATATCTAACAGCTACCTTAAACAGTCCCTTGATTTAAGCTAACAATATTGATTCGGTTGAATTATTTATAATTATTTTGTCTAATCTGTTGGATTTGAAATGGAATGGCGACCGTAAATGCACAAGTCATGACTCACTAACCCAAAACAATTCTCATATCTGAGGGTTCACTATAAATAGATTAGAGACTCCCACACCCAAAAATGGCAGCCGTAGTATCATCCTTGGCCGCCTCCATTTCTTCTTTTCTAGTTCCTCCTTTTCCTTCTTCTTCTTCTTCCTTATTTTTCACAAAATTCAGGTCAGCACCATTTCTTAGATTCTCTTTTGCAGTTGCACCCCTGTGTTATCGTAGCGGAGGAGGAGTAGGAGGAGGAGGAGCGGGGAAGCTCATGGCTCACTCTTTAGCTCGTGCCACTCTTGGCCTTACACAGCCAGCCAACGTCGATGTCCCCAAGGTCCCCCTACCTTTGTGAAAGGAACCCACTTACTTTTTTTAGAGTATTATGGGTTAGGATGTTTAAATTTTTTTAATTTTTGGATAATGGGTTCATCTTTTTTCCAAGTCATCTGTAGATTTGATTATGTATATAGGCATTTACGTGCTACAGATTGATGGTTTTATCGCTTTGTTTAATTTGCATTTGCTGACAATCGTTTTGTTGTTAATTTTGTTTTTAGACATATCAAGTTGTAGTTCTGATCTAATGTAATTGGCTGTTAGGCTAAATTCCTAATCATCTGTTTTTTGTCGGTGAATTTCTCCCTTTTTTTTTTCTTTATGCATTTATGATTTACATGGTCATCAATGTATGTGTATTATGTGGTATTTTTCATGTTAAACTGAGCTTTAATTGACGATTTATCTTATTTGAGTTTAGCTTGTGTGATTGTTTCTACTTTTTTGAATACTAAAAGTGTTTTCATAATGCTCCATAGATTTCTTTTGCTGCGAAAGATGTTGGTGCGGTGGAATGGAAAGGAGATATACTTGCAGTGGGTGTTACTGAGAAAGATATGGCCAAGGATGAGAGCACAAAGTTTGAGAACTCACTTCTCAAGAAGCTAGATGCCCATTTGGGTGGTCTCTTAAGTGAAGCCTCTTCTGAGGAGGATTTCACAGGAAAAGCTGGTCAATCAATTGTTCTTAGACTTCCAGGTCTTGGTTCTAAAAGGGTTAGCTTAATTGGTCTTGGACAGTCTGCTTCAACCACCTTGGCTTTCCTCAATTTTGGTGAGGCCATTGCTGCTACTGCAAAGTCTGCTCAAGCCAGTGATGTTGCTATAGTGCTTGCCTCATCAGAAAGTATCGCAAATGAATCAAAGCTTAATACTGCTTCGGCAATAGCATCTGGTACTCATTTGATGATTTAATGGCGTAATAATTGTTTAGTGATGAGTGATTTCATTAGCAATTACTGCTAATTTATGTGGATTGTGGAATGGTTAAAATTTTGTAGGAACAGTGCTGGGGATATATGAAGATAACAGGTATAAGTCAGAGTCAAAGAAATCAGTGCTTAAATCTGTGGATATTCTTGGTCTTGGAACTGGCCATGAAATAGAGAAGAAACTCAAATATGCTGAAGATGTTTCTTCTGCTGTAATCTTTGGAAAAGAGCTTGTGAATTCACCTGCCAATGTACTCACCCCTGGTTCGTATAAGTTAAATCGCCTTTACTATTGGGCGAATTTAAAAAACCCTGTTAATTTGGTAAACTTAACACATGAATTGTTGCTTTTAAAAAATTGAATTAAATGATCCTCGATTTTTACATTTCACTGCACTTTAGTATTTCAATTAAAATATCATATACTTTAATACCTAGAATGTTATTCAAACAGCATTTTAGTGCATCAGTTTTAAAATAAAACGGCTTTTTAATCCTCAAAATTTAGTGGGCAAGGAAATAAAATGTTATTTCATCTAAAATGGTGAGGGACTAAAATGCTATTTAACTTAAAGGTGAGAGACTGAAATGTAATGGAAGGACTAAACGTATATTTTTTAAAAATTGAAGGACTATTTAATTCATTTTGAAAACATAAGGATACAAGTGTAAATTTTGCTTAATATCAAGGTTTTTTTTTAAAATTTTTTATTTATCCTTTTCTTCATAATGCTTTTGTATATCATCTATTTGTATGTTTCATATATGGTGTGATTTGATGGTTTTGACGTTTAATTGCATGCAAAGTTTTTATGTTTAATTCTGTGTTGCTCTTTCACATTTCAGCGGTACTAGCAGAAGAAGCTTCAAAGATTGCTTCCACATATAGCGATGTTATTTCTGCTACCATCTTGAATGCAGAGCAATGCAAAGAATTAAAAATGGGGTCTTATCTGGGTGTTGCTGCGGCTTCTGCAAATCCCCCTCATTTCATCCATTTGTGTTATAAGCCTCCAAGTGGACCTGTTAAAACCAAGTTGGCCTTAGTGGGAAAAGGGTTGACTTTTGACAGGTGATAATATATTTCCAACCTGCAACATTTTCTACTAAAGTAAACTGGTGATTACCTGCTAGAACTTCCAAATTCGAAGTCTGACCCTCTAGTCATTTATGGAGTCATGGTTACTGTTATGATATATCTTGACTTTGACCTGTCAATGAGGGTGCTTCTGTTCTCACCATGTGCATTCTATATTGCTGTGTAATGGATGTGTTTTGATACATTGTCTTCCACATTCCAAATTTCCAATTGCTTTGTCTATGTCTCAAGTGTATTGGAAGTAGTACTTTCATTTGATGCTTTAAATTGTTTCAGCTTTGTGTCTTTAGAGATCATTAGTTATTTATCTTTTATGTTTTCAGTGGTGGCTACAACATCAAGACAGGACCTGGATGTTCAATTGAGCTCATGAAATTTGATATGGGAGGTTCTGCAGCAGTTCTAGGAGCAGCAAAAGCCATTGGTCAGATTAAACCTGCTGGGGTAGAGGTAATATGTTTGTGCTCCCTCTTCGCATCCCTAATCATTGTTACAAGGCATTTACTTGGTGATCTATTTGAGAGTTCTTTTCTTTCCTCCTGTGTACTAAATTTTTTCCCCGTTCGTGACACAATTACATCAAGTGGCATGATGGAACTAGAGTTGAATAAACGTAGGCCTTTTTGTCTTTGAGAATGAAAATAAAATGAGTGAAAAGGGGCTATAGAGGAAATAACTAATTTTTTCTTTGTGGGGCAGTATAATATTCTTGTGATTATCTTTGGATAATTGTGCCATATTGTGAATTGTAGAAAGTTTGTAGTGGCCATGGCCCTCCACAAGTAGGTGTGTTTGCCTGTCCTTCTTTCCCCTGATGACTAGGAACTGCTACTAAAAATTTGTTGTAATTTTGTATTTCCAGGTTCATTTCATTGTTGCGGCTTGTGAGAATATGATTAGTGGAACAGGCATGAGGCCAGGAGACATAGTCACAGCCTCAAATGGAAAGACAATTGAGGTACCCTATTCCCCCCAAAAAAACAAAGGCTTTAAATCAACTTGTGGGAGGCTTTGTTTATTTGATTGAGCTGTTATATTTTATGGACAAAACATGCATTTAGGATTTCCAGAACTTTTCACTTAAGCTCCTCTTTATTTTTCCTTTTAAGGAATGGTAACTTGTTTCTTTAAATTCCTTATGTCCTGCACTGTTGCGGTATTTTCTCTCAAGTATCATTTCAGCGTGTCATACCTTATTGTTGAGTGTGGAGCTAGCAATTGTCCTTGTTTTGAAATATTAGGTTCAGTTAGACTTGTCCAAATACCACAAACTTGCTATCCACCAATTTAACCTGGTTACGATCTGTCCTTATAAGCGTTGTGAAGTTTTCTATCATGACCAGCGCTATAATAGGATCTTTTTTCTTGCAACAGAAAGGTTTGTAAACCATTTGTGTTAACTTGACAGATTTGCCTTATCTGTTAATGGCAACAATGGAACAAATGTTGCTGTTCTGATTTTCTTGTCCTCTTCATGTTGATTCTTTTAGGTTAGGTAATTGCTTTTGTTGTTTATAAGGTGTTCCAGCATTTTTACTTTGATACTGTCAATGCACCTCGAGAAAGCTAAGTTCCATCTTTTTATAAGTTATTTTGTACATTTAATTAGAAAAATCAAAATTTTATGTGAAATAGCATAGAACTCGTTTCTCACATGAACTGTATATGGCTGGGTACCTCTCAGGATTCTTCATCAACAGAACATAATAATATTGATATATGTTGTTGGATGTACCTGTTGCAGGTCAATAACACTGATGCTGAAGGCAGGCTTACACTTGCAGATGCCTTAGTTTATGCGTGTAACCAGGGCGTAGAGAAGGTATGCTAGTGGCAACTGGCAAGGATGGTTGCAGATTTCTTTTTGCTGTTTTTAGTTATTTTTTATTCTGAATTAACTTATAAAATTTATGTCTACATTCTTGGAATGGTTATGTAGAAGATACATTTAGTGGACTGAAGCTTTTGAATTTTTTTTATAAGCCTGATATGTTAAACATTTTGGTTGATATTTGATTGGAAACTGCAAATAGTAGCTATATTCTGTAATCTATAGTATTGCCATCCATGATGAGGATATAGCCTGCTTGCCTTCTGATTATGAATTGATTGTCTCGTTTTTATTTGGAAGAGACTGCTCCTTTTTATTTGGAAGAGACTGCTCCTTGTATATATTTTTACTTTGAATTTAAAATTTGTGCTAACACCATTATTTTGCAGATAGTTGACCTGGCTACATTAACTGGTGCCTGTGTAGTTGCTCTTGGTCCTTCAATTGCAGGTACAAAAACATTTCATGATTATGCCGGTGATTGGAGTCTAAAGGGATCAAGCTTTGAGAATTTCTTTTTCCTCTTATCCCTTTTTTAATTTATTTTATTTTTATTTTTTTGGGTGGGGAGGAGGGGGTGTTTTGGGGGAGGTGTGGAAAGCATGGAACAAATATCCATGGCTGTGATCATATTTTAAGAGGTCCAGAGCTAAGGTCTGTTGAATGTCTTCAAATTAAGGGGGGATAAAAAACCCCAAATTGGAAAAAGGAAAAGTTGAGTTTGGAGCCATGTTGAATAAGTGTGGTCATGCATTTTTAGGCCATTCAATTTCTAGAACAGTATAAAATATATAAATATCATATCTGTGTCTTTTGGCCATTACAAGGTGGCAAATGTTGCCCATGGCATTTGTGGTATAAGTATTCATAAAACTGCTAAACTCTTTCAGAGTTTTGAGTATTTAATTGCCATTTTAATCAAGAGAAAACAATTTCTTAGGTGTCTTCACACCTAGTGATGCCTTGGCAAAGGAGGTTTTAACTGCAGCAGAGGTCAGTGGAGAGAAACTTTGGAGGATGCCATTAGAGGAAAGTTACTGGGAGTCCATGAAGTCGGGAGTGGCTGATATGGTCAACACTGGTGGTCGTCAAGGCGGTGCTATTACAGCAGCTCTGTTTTTGAAACAGGTAACTGAGCATATCAATATATTGTATGTGATAATAGCCATCTTTTTCATACATCGTCTTTATAAACTATCTACTACTTGCGTTGCATGGACACAATTATTCTGGTTTCTTGTGTGGGTATGTGTTTTAAGTATTGGACTCATCTGTATTCTGAAAATTTCCTATTATTTTGGATTGCCCAGCAAAAATTTGAAGATGTCAGATGCAGGTACTTCAATGTTGTTAATAATCTACTAAAATAGTGAATTTTTAAGGACTGCATATTGCTTTGAGGGGTTTCTCCATTTTTTTCATTTTGGTTAGGGGGAAATGGGGTTTGGGGCATGGGAGATTTGGAGGTTATGCATTCACCATGGTGGACTGTGCCACGAGACCAACTCTTGGTAAATCATCCAGAACCTCATGGAAGGCTGAAAAATTTTACCAACCAGTGATGAATAATCACTTACTGAGGCTTTAGTTAAGGAGCCAGATGCCTATTTTCAGCTTTAACATCTTAAAAGTAAATAAATCCAAATGCTACTATGTATTATCTTTTTGATAATCTTTTTATTCTCCCATATCCAAAATGCTTTCCTTACAAAATGCACTGCAAAAACCTGAAATTTTATCTGTAATTTTGCAGTTTGTTGATGAGAAGGTTCAGTGGATGCACATTGACTTGGCTGGTCCAGTGTGGAACGAGAAGAAGCGCACTGCAACAGGATTTGGCATTTCAACTCTTGTGGAGTGGGTCTTGCAAAATTCTTCTTAGATGCAACGAACAGTGTCAGGATCCTATTGGAGAAAAGACTAAAAGGAGACTGTGGCTATCATGTGGGTTGTTAGGTGCTGTGAAAAAGAAATGGAGAAGAGGTGGCAGTCTTATGGTTAGTAATTGAGCCTGGAAATTTTCAAAATCTGTCCCTGTACGTTAGTTTCTTTAATAATGAAATGGCTTTCTAGGGTGTTTGGTGGTAATATTAAATTCTCCTGTTGTGCTACTAATTCTTTAGCTATGTAAATTAGAGGTTTGAGGTGTGCAAATGGTCAGTTTGGTTTATGATAAATTGAATCCACAATGCCAAAAATAATCTCTCAACTCTTGACTTCAAAAGTGACTAGGGTTTCAAATTCAAACCAAATTGACACTAAAAAAAATATATACAAATTGTGCAACTCATTTCACAATCTCTAGGCAATGAAGGGGAAACATAAATCTACAAATCATTTCACAATTTGCACGCGGTAAAGGGTGAAATTTTTAGCCCTAATTTCGGTAACTACAGAGACGATGTCAAAGGCGCAGAGGTGAAATGCAATTCTCGCCTTCTCGCGATGGTGGATGGCTGGATGCTCTCATCTGCTCTCTGGCTTTGGCAAACAAGCAAGGAAGGAAGTTTTGATGAAGTCAGTTTCGACGGAGGAAATTTTGGGATGGGCTGGGCTTGAGATTGAGGAAAGGCCGCGCTTAAAAAAGCAAGGCGTAGAATAGGCTGGGCTTAGGAAATTTTGGGCTAGTAAAATGATTGAAAAATAGTATTTTGGGCAAATTAGCTCCAAATTATAAAGTAAAAAAAAATAGTTATAAGTTAATATTATAAATAAAATTATAAAAATAACTATAA
This sequence comes from Hevea brasiliensis, assembly GCF_030052815.1. Lineage (NCBI taxonomy): Eukaryota > Viridiplantae > Streptophyta > Magnoliopsida > Malpighiales > Euphorbiaceae > Hevea > Hevea brasiliensis. The sequence goes on from NC_079509.1 coordinate 42,212,420, forward strand.
ATATATTAATTAATAAAAAATTTGATTATTTTGGTTGATTTGAATATAAATTAAGAATAACTGAATTAACAATGAAAATAAAAAAATTTTAAAAAATAGTGACAATACTGCCCCATTTCTTCCTCACTTGAAAAAGAAAAAGACCTGATTGGACCGCACGTTCTAGGATTCTCAGGTGGTGACTGGCGATCGTGCTGTGGTACTTCCACAATTCAAGGCATCTTTTTGTTTGTTTGTTTGTTTTTTTTTTTTTTTTAATCTTAAACTAGAAGATACAAATTTAATTTTTATTTTTTTTTATAATTATGTAAAATTTATTTTTTTTATAATAAAAAAAATCTATTTTTTATGAGAGAGAATATTATTTTTTAATATATTAAATATATTTAATAATTAATTAAATTTAAAATTTTAATAAAATTATAATAATTTTATTAAAATCTTTTATTTTATATAAATATTATGTATATATACTCTGCACGAGTTCCCTAAAAATCAGCCTTTGAGCACGGTCATCGCATACAGGTGACTCAATTTGACTCACACCTCATAAAATTCAGCTTCTTTTTTTTTTTTTTTTTTTTTTTTTTTTTTTTTTTTTAAATTTAAAGCACATATAAAATGCTCAAGAACAAAACTTAACATATTAATAAAATCGTGATAATTATCAAGATCTCTCACTACGCGCGCTTAGACACACTCAACAGCTAATATAATTGCGAAGTTCCTTTGACTTGGCATTTGCAAGGCAAAAACCTAACTTGCAATCCTAAAAGAAATTATTATTTAAAATCTTAATTTAAATAAATTTAATTATTTAATTTCTTATTTTATAAAATATATTAATCAATTTTTATATATTTATTCTATTTATTTCTAATCATTTAATTATTTTTAATATTAATTTAAATTTTATTTTTAATATATTTTAAAATAAAATAATTAATTTCACTGAAAAAAAATTTTAAATAATAATTTTCCCTCAATGAAATGTTATGAGTCAAGGAAAAATGGTTACAGTGCACTGCTGCAATTATAGTACCAGCCGTAGAACACTGAAATCCAATAAATCAAACACATCTCTAAGCTCCCAAGAATGGAATCTACTAAGCTTATTATTTACTATTAGCTCTTTTCATCTGTAATCGTGTTTTGGTTGGTTTGTTGAAGAGAAAAAGGAAAAGGAAAAGAAGCTGAGTGAGCAAGCTTTATTTTTTCATTTTTGCTTGTGAAAAACAATGAGTGTTTCTTTGACTGTCATGACCTTTAATCTTCATGAAGATCAGCCTGAAGATAGCCCTAATTCTTGGGAGAAGAGGAGAGATTTATGTATAAGTGTTATCACCAGTTACTCACCTTTGATCCTTTGTACTCAGCAAGGTTTGCTTTACCCATCTGTCTGTTCTGATCTTGTTTCTAGTTGCTTTTTCCTTCAAATGTTTGATCTGGGTCTCTCTTAATTTGTGTTTTGGAGATGGGTTCTTCTTTTCTGCTCTTTTCTGGGGATTCCTTAAGCTCGATTTTGGGTTAGGATTATATTTATTGTTTGTTTGTTTTTGTTTGCTAGTGTTTACTTCTTCTTATTTATGTGAGTGTATTCTGATTGATGTGAGTAGTTTCTGTTGTTGTTTCTTGTTCATGATTTCTGCCTTTTATTTTGTTGGTGATTCAGGTGTGAAATCGCAATTGGATTATCTTCAGCAGGGCTTGCCAGGTAAATTTCTCTAATAATTCATCAGTCTTCTTCTTGCGTACTGATAATTAAGAAGTTTCTTACTGCATTCTGTTGCCAGTCAAATCTAGTTTAAGAAAGATTCTGTTCATGTATTCAACTCCCGATGTCGGTGACATGAGCTTAAGGTGCAAATCAGATGTTCATAGTAAATACCTTTTCTGTTTTGGGAATACAATGATGATCTTATATACTTTTCTAACTCCTGTCAAAATGATCATATTCATTTATCAACTACAATAAGGAATCATTTAACTTCCCTTGGTAACCAAATGCCTTATTCATCAGGTGGTTACTGTGATTTGCGAGTAAAACTTTGGGGCTGTTGCTTGATGCAATGATATATGAGGTGAAAGCTTGCCCTCAAAGTTCCTAAGGTATATGCTTGTGGGCATTCAGAAGAGCTATCCATATTGTATAGCTCATCCAATAGACAAATTAAAAAATGAATTGGGGCATTGTCACTTGTATTTTGTTTTCAAAGCTAAGTAATATTTGAGTTTGATTACCATATATTGCTTGATATCATTAGAGATTGAAATTGAGTTTCACTTTTCCAATTATAAGATTATTTGTGTACTTGTGCTTGTATTGTGGTTTTTCAGTAAAAGCACTCTCTTGCTCTCATGAACCTTGAAATTGAGCATTGCTTCTTTATTTTATTTTAATTTTTTTTCAGGCTATGATCAATTTGGAATATCAAGAAAAGGATCTCAAGACACTTCAGATGAACACTGCACAATCTTCTATGACAAGGAGAAGGTATGAAATCAGTTCCTTTCTGATGTGGCTGAGCATTCACCTTGTGTTTTGTATAAGATTTTCAGGCAATTTGAGCTTTCTTCATGTACTTTGGTTTTTCAATGAAGGTAGAGCTACTAGAAGGTGGAACATTTTGGTTATCAGATTCACCCTCTGTCCCCGGAAGCATGTCGTGGGGTGCGGCAGTTCCATGTATTGCAACATGGGCTATATCCTTTGAAGTTACAACTACTAGTTTTCCAAATATTATATCATTTGTCTGCTGAGTTCTCCTGCCCTAAGTTTTGCGTTTGTGGATTGTTTTAAATATGACTTGTTTCTTTGACATGATGTCCACACATTCCAATTTAAAGGGGTTGAGCCGCCAGGATTTTCATTTCAGATAGTGAATACAAACATGGATGAGTTCAGTCCTCGGGCCCGTAGAAGAAGTGCTTTACTCACTTGGCAACATATTGCATCCTTACCTCCAAGCTTGCCAGTTGTGTACTGTGGAGGATTTAACACGCAAAAGGAATCAACTACAGGACGTTTTCTTCTTGGGAGATCAAGGTACCTTTTGGAACATGGTAATGATGTATACATTGAGATCAAGGGCATTCAATTCTCTGATGTTTTAATTGTTCTCTTGTCATAGTTATATTGTCCTTGTTTAAGGCCCCATATTCTTGTCTCAAGTTTGAACATTTTTCTCAAAACTTCTACCATTAATCAATTAGCTGAAATGACAAAATAATTTCTTTGTTGTCTTTTCCCAAGAATGAGATGCTTGTGTTTGCAAAACTGTCATGATTAATGATAGAATTTACAATTTGAACTCCATTTTCTTTTCCTGCTGCTAGTGGTTTTATTTTTTATTTTTAATTTTATGCTTTTTGGCTCAAGAGAGGGAGCAGAAATAGGGATAATAATTTTAGTTCAGAAACTGGACATAACTGCCTTAGTAACTCAAAATTCAAACTGCAGTTCTTTGGTGGTTCTCTTTCTCTCTCTCTCTCTCTCTCTCTCTCTCAAATCCTGCTTGTTTGTTACCTGAACTGCAGCAGCAGTTTATTGACATACTGCTGCCGACTATTATCAACCTAGCTAGTTCTTTATAGCAGAGGATAGATTGATATATTTATGATGTTAATTTAAGCCAACCTTTCCCCTTCTTCCTAGGAAAACTATAAAGGGAAAAAACGTGCTTGATTTACAAGAGCAAACAATCTACAACCTGTGTGAAATACATATTATTAAATATATATGTGACTGATGATTTTATCTCAGTCCCTTAGTTTTTTAATTTTTCTTAGAAATGCTGATGGCCGTATGGTTTCTGTTTGTCACTAGGTCACAAAATTTGGAAAACTACTGTGAATCAACTCTTTGTACCTAATGAGGCTGAAACTGAGAAAGGAAATATTTGATGTTGGTCTCTGAAAAGCTGTAGTATTTTTGGATATGCTATCTTTGTTTTTGTTTTATTGATTCTTGTTTCTATTCCAAAAATGAGAAATTGGCTTGGGCTTTGAATTTTTTGGTTGGAAAGCCTAGACTGGGAGTTAAAAATCAGTCTTGAGATTTTTAGAGGACTTGTATAATGAAGTTGAATAGCGTTAGTACTGTTAATGTGGTAGAAAACTGATATGTATTTCATCAATAACAGGTACAAATTTATATACAATTATTCCTAAATTCAATCTCTATCCTAAAATTAAGTTAATTCCAATTTATTTCCTATCTTACAACAATTTTCTGTTCCATAACAAGTACCATTGTCAATGATGTAAAACAAAAAGAATTTTTTTTTTTTCTTTTTTTTTGGGGGGGGTCGTGTGTTGGTGAGTGCTGTTGTTTCATGTTGTCTTTCTATTGAGCTTTGGGCAAGGGAAAATTGGTTGATGGTGAATTCAACTTTACTTGGAAGATCATTTGGAAGACGAAATTCCTTCCAAGGCATTTCTCTTTTGCACAGAAAGCAACAGTCAGAGGATTCTAGCTATTAATTGATAATCTCCAGAAGGAAAGAAAGATTGTAAAAATCTTATCTAAAGAAAGTGCTGAACTATTGGCCACCTCTTATTGTTCTGTAGCCACCTCAAGAAAGTTTTGAGAGTTGGCTTGCTAATGCATGTTTGAATAATTACATGGGAATTTAAATGGAAAAGGAAGTGTGCTTGGTGGGTACCTATGCTTTTGCATGGACAAATAATATGTTACCTCGACCCTCCAGACATTTTTTTAGGTTGTGTGAAGCGGCAGAAAGATGAGGACATTTGAAGGAGAGAAGGTGATGCAACATTGGAAGAGAATTAAAATTAGGAATTGTAGTCATTGTAGAATTAGGAAATTTAAAGTTTTATGATTTAGGAATTTTATTATTATTAGATTAAGTATTTTATTTAGGAAGTTTGTTTAATTTAGTATTCCTAATTAGTTTCAATCAGGGTTAGTTGATATACATACACTATAAATACCAATGGCTAGGCATTTATTATTTAACTTTGAATATTATGATTATTACAAAGATTAATAAGAGTTATTGAGAATTTGTTTCTCTTCCTTAAATCTTGAAAACTTTTTGCTCTTGATTTTGGTTTCTTTCTGGTTTTATATCAATTTGGTATCAAAGCCTTCAAAACTCTTCCCTTCCATAATTTTCCTTTGAATCTGCCATAGTTTTTGTCTAGATAAAAAAGGAAAAAAAAAATCCTTGTGAAAATAAGACAAGCCTTTGCACAAGACACCCTAGCCCAATTGTTCCCTCTACCCTACCTCATCAAGCCCTTGTAAGTCCTTGCCTTTGTGTTAGTAGAAAGAGATGATTCTCATTGATTTCAATTAATCTGTACATGGGTATATATATATACAATTGATTCCTATAATTGTGTTCTACTAATTAGGAAGAAATCCTAAATAAGAAATCCTAAATAGGAATACAGAATACAGAATATATAAAGAAATAATATAGTGATTGACTTTCCATAACATAGTGATTGACTTTCCATAACACTCCCCCTCAAGTTGGAGCATAGATGTTAATCATGCCGAACTTGTTACAAATGTAGTCAATCCTAGCTCCATTCAGAACTTTTGTGAAAATATCTCCTAACTGCTCTCCAGTTTTGATGTGTCCTGTTGAGATGATCTGTTGTTGAATCTTTTCATGAATAAAGTGACAATCAATCTCAATATGTTTGGTCCGCTTATGAAACACTGAATTAGAAGCAATATGAAGAGCAGCTTGATTATCACACCACAATTTTGCAGGCAGGGAGGTCTTAAAACCTGTCTCATCTAGTAATTGAAGTATCCACATTACCTCACATACTGATTATGCCATGGCTCTGTATTCGGATTTAGCACTAAATCGAGAAACTACACTCTGCTTCTTGCATCTCCAAGACACCAAATTTCCTCCAATAAAAACGCAATATCCAGTAGTTGACCTCCTGTCAACCTTAGATCCAACCCAGTCGGCATCTGAAAAACATTCAACATTCAAATGCCCATGATTACCATATAGCAAACCTCTTCTTGGAGCGCCCTTCAAATAGCACAAGATTTGTTCCAAGGCTTCCCAATGAGCAACAGTTGAGGAAGACATAAACTGACTTACCACACAAACGACATAAGCAATGTCAGGATGAGTGACTGTAAGGTAGTTCAATTTTCCTACCAATCTCCTGTATCTCTCTGGATCTTCAAACAACTCACTATCCTCAACTGCTTGTAAAGTTGGAGTCATTGGTGCGCTACAAGGCTTAGCACCTAATTTTCCTGTCTCTGTCAATAGATCGATGACATATTTTCTTTGAGACAAGAAAATACCCTTCGTACTTCTCATAACTTCGATACCCAAGAAATACTTTAACAATCCCAAGTCTTTGGTCTGAAACTGAGTTTGGAGGAAGGTTTTAAGAGATGAAATACCTGCAGAGTCACTCTCAGTGATGACAATGTCATCCACATAGACTACCAACAGAATTAGACCAGCCTCAGATTGCCTATAAAATACTGAGTGATCACACTTACTCTTTTGTATACCAAATTCCTGTACTGCTTCACTGAATGTCTCAAACCATGCCCTAGGACTTTGTTTCAAGCCATAAAGAGACTTCCGAAGCCTTCAAACTTTACCTAACTCCCCCTGAGCAACAAACCCAGGTGATTGCTCCATATACACCTCCTCCTGAAGATCACCATGAAGGAAAGCATTCTTGATATCCAATTGATGCCGGGGCCAATCATATGTAGCTGCTAAAGAGATAAACAAGCGAATAGAAGTAAGTTTAGCTACAGGAGAAAAAGTATCAGAGTAATCAACCCCATATGTCTGAGCATATCTTTTTGCTACAAGGCGTGCTTTTAACCTAGTCACAGAACCATCAGGATTTACCTTTACTGTAAATACCCATTTGCAACCAATAGCTTTTTTACCAGTGGGCAAAGGCAATAGTTCCCATGTACCATTAGCATCTAAAGCCTCCATTTCCTCTTTCTCAGCACGGTAGAATGTCTTACAAACATCATATATACGGGAGATATTCCCTTTACCAGAATACAGAAAATCTAAGTAATCCATCAATTCCTTAACAAATTCACAGTGATTAATTAAACTAATTACCTCACTATGAATCGAGTTTCGAAGCTGCAAAAACAACCGAGCATCCTCCCTTAGCCAAGTTTGTCGTGTATCATCAGTGGGTGAATCTTTAGTAAGGTGATCATCCTTATCAATGCTACGCAAATAGACCCTAATAGTCTTACTCTACTCTAGTTAATTCGAACTATTAAGTTTGTATTCCGTGATCTTAGTCATCACCGGAATCACATCAGAAATAACATTCTTATTGTTTGCCATTTGTTGAGATAAAGAAAACTAACTGAAACGCTAATCCAAAGTGCTTATAGCAGCAAAATAACCCAAAATAACAAATCAAGCAAATACCGAAATAGGATCTGAGAGCCAAACCTCAGAAGTCTTTTAATGGTATACTAGATCAGGCAACAGAACACAGTGGTGGAATGAGGGGGTTGAGGTAACGCCGGCGATGTTGATCGGGGTTGAAACGGCCGGTCGGCGGCCAAGGTCTCTCCTGAGCTGGGTAGTGAGAGCAAATAGTCACCCTAGATTGATGACCTGCTCTGATACCATGTAGAAAGAGATGATTCTCATTGATTTCAATTAATCTGTACATGGGTATATATACAATTGATTCCTATAATTGTGTTCTACTAATTATGAAGAAATCTTAAATAGGAATACAGAATACAGAATATACAGAGAAATAATATAGTGATTGACTTTCCATAACATAGTGATTGACTTTCCATAATAGTTATTAAAAGAAAAAACCCAAAACAAAACCCAAAAAAGCATTGCAACAGAGAGCAAGAGGAGAATAAGAGTTGTTGCACCTCCTCTCTCCAACTTTGTCATCTTTCATCACCAGACAACCGTGAAGCCGCTGCAGATCAACCGGTTGGCTCCGGCAATCCCAAATTTCGATTGCCTGAGGTGGTTCAGTTTCAAAGATCCATCCAAGTTAGACTTTGACCCAAGTTGAGACCTTGCCATAATTCCATTCTTTCTAGCAATTGAACCTCTGTTGCACCTTGCCGCACGCTAGAGACCGTTTTCATAGTCAAAGATCGGTTTCAGTGCCCATACAGCTAGTAAATATTAGGTTGAGTTTTCTAATCCAATGTTTTGGGCAAACAAGCACAAACTGCTGCAATGTGCTTGGTTTAACCTGATTTTGGTCCCTGTACAATGTACATACTGACATCACGACAACGTTAGGGACACAATAAGATCATCTCGCCACGTCAGCACTAGGTTAGCTTGACATGTCAACTCTTTTGTTTCATATTAAACATCAGATTGGCATGAAATTGCTACGTCGGCACACAATGTCCTGTCAACATTGCCACTGTGGTTTTAAATTGCGGTTGCAGTCACAGTCGCAAGTGACAGAAACAAAAGGGTAAAATTTGAGTTTTCTTCACTGAGTATGCTTCTTTAATTTGAATATCATGTTGTTGACTCATATTGAGAAACTAGAAGATGAGATCATTACTATAGAATTGTCATTGAACAACTATGTTATGAATTCAGATACCATAAGGGTCAATTACTTTCTATATGTCATTGGATAGATAACAATAGCCGTGATTGTGAATTATGTTCTTACTTACAAATCAATATAAAGAAATTACATAAATTTTACTAGAAAAAGAAATATAGGACTGCAACAGATGTTTTATGTGATCGGAAGATCTTTAACTAAGTGAAAGGTAAGTTCTATAGGACTGCGGTCAAACCAGTTATGTTGTGTGGAAGTGAATGTTGGGCATCTACAGTACAACATATCCATAACATGAGTATGGCATAAATGCGGATGTTAAAATAGATGATTTGGTCATGTATAGATTACGAATGCCCACATTTGCCAGAGAATGCATATAGTACATAATGCAGATAAAATAAGAGAGGTTCGTTTAAGATGATTTGGTCATGTACAATGCAAAAAATCAAATGTCCTATGGAAGTGTGATAGGCTAGTAGGGGAAGGAGGGAGAAGGGAAAGGGGGTGGCCTAAGATGACGTGGAGGGAAGTAGTATGAAAAGATTTATAAGTATTACATACTGTTGTGGATTTGGTATCTAACAGAGCTGAATAGTGAACAAGAATTTATATAGCTGACCCCAACTAGTTTGGGATTAAGATTTAGTTGTTGTTGTTACTAGATAAAGAAAGGGAATACCAAGGTCTCCAACAATTCTTATGAGTCAAGGAAAAAGAACTTGAAACATAGAAAAAATAATTTGTGATCTCAAGGTTATAAAAATGAAAGCAAAGTTTCGTGAATTGTCAAGAGCTTTTAAAGATTTAGTGCAAGAATATCTTGAATACGAGAAGCAATTTGAAATTGAAGATGAACAAGAATTTGAAGAGCAACTTGAAGATGAAAATAATAAACGAAAAAAGCAACCTAAAGAACCTAAGCATGAAGGGTTTGAGCTTGACAAATTTGAAGTTTTTGTTGAGCATTCACATGTTAAAGAACCTCTTCTAGAAGAAGTTGATGATAAGAAAGAAAAGTTTGAGGAAACTACTCTAAAACTCAACTCAACTCAACTCAACTAAGCCTTTATCCCAAAAATTTGGGGTCGGCTATATGGATTCGCTTTCTCCACTCTGAACGATTTTGGGTTAAATCCTCAGAAATGTGTAATGCTTCTAGGTCATGTTGTACTACTCTCCTCCAAGTCAATTTAGGTCTACCCCTTTTTTTCTTTCTATCCTCTAACCTAATGTGCTCTACTTGTCTAACTGGAGCCTCCGTATGTCTACGCTTTACATGACTAAACCACTTCAATCTCCCTTCTCTCAACTTATCTTCAATTGGCACCACTCCTACCTTTTCTCTAATACTCTCATTACGGACTTTATCTAGTCTAGTATGGCCACTCATCCAACTTAACATTCTCATCTCTGCAACTCTTATCTCAGATGCATACGACTCTTTCAGTGCTCAACACTCACTACCATATAACATAGCCGGTCGTATGGCTGTACGGTAAAATTTTCCTTTCAATTTATTGGGAATCTTACGATCACATAAAACTCCCGTGGCACGTCTTCACTTCAACTATCCGGTTTTAATCCTATGACTAACATTCTCTTCACATCCCCCATCTACTTGAAGGACTAAGCCTAGATATTTAAAGTGATTACTTTGGGGCAGTATCACTCCATTCAAACTAACTCCTTCCCTAAAAGTTGAAGAAAATCCAAACATGGAGATTTTATTGGAAATTGAAGACAATCAAGCTATATGGAGACTACAATGGAAATTGAAGCTTTATCTAATTCTCTTGCTCCTAGTGAATTGGATGGTCTTTCAATTGCCGCTATGATTGATTTGATCTGTCCACATGTTTCTAGGGATGCAAAGGAAAGTATGAGATTCTTATGTCAATTTTGTTGCTATTGTCCAAGAAGATAACAATGTGTGTTCTCCTAATGTAGTTTCTTATTCTTCTGCACTTCAAAAATCGAGGTTGAGTTTTCTCCAACTAGGGGAGAATAATACAATATTGGAAGAGAACTAAAATTAGGAATTTTAGTCATTGTAGAATTAGAAAATTTAGAATTCTATTATTTAGAAATTTTATTATCATTAGATTTAGTATTTTATTTAGGAAGTCTGTTTAATTTAGTATTCCTAATTATTTTCAATTAGGGTTAGTTGATAAACTATAAATACCAATGTCTAGGCATTGTATTGTTTAGTTTTCAATATTATGATTATTATTGTTTATTAGCAATGGTTATTGACAATTTGTTTCTCTTTCTTATATCTTGAGAATATGTTTCTCTTGATCTTGTTTCTCCCTGGTTCTACATCAGAAGGGCTTGCTTGATATTCTGATAGATGGATGCAAACCGTACTTTTTGGATGTATAGAATGTTCTTCATTTTGTAGATTCAGTGTCTTGTAAAAAAAAAAAAAAGAAAAAAAAAAAAGAAGCTTTTAATACATGGTTGTCACCCTCATACTGCTGTTAACTCCAAACACAAAGAAAGTCATTTTGCTTTATATTGTTAAGTGTAGAAAGTCATTTTTTTTTCTTGGAAACAACTGATTGATCAATTGTTCCAAGTTTTACTTTTAAATGAAAAATGGTTTTTCCTTGCTGAATGTTAACGCTGCCTCTCTGAATTTTGGTCCAATAGAGTGAATATGTGTCTTTTCCCTTCAGAGAGCATGGAGTAGTGGGTGACATGAGGGATGTGTGGCCCAATGCCCGAGTGAGGAAAAATGCTTCCCTCATTCACACTTATCATGGATTCAAAGGTAGAATCTTGCCATTTCTGTTTAGGTCTCTTAGCATGATATAACTATCCTCAGTCTTATTATCTGATGCTGTCAGGTGACAAGCAAGGAGCTCTTGAATTCCTCAAGTTGATCTTGAGAGCACTCTGCCTCTGCTGGGATCGCCAAACTCAGGATTTACATGTGGATTGGATTCTTTTTAGAGGTAGATCTCTGATTCCTAGTTTGTGTGAAGTGGTCAATGATAATATTGATGGTTATTATCCTTCCTCGCACTATCCAATATTTGCTGAGTTTATGCTTCCTCGCTCGGTGAGACTGATTGAACTGCCTCCAAGTCAAGAAGATACTTAATTTGACATTTGATTCGGAGTTGACCCATTGCCTCTTCTTCCTGTGGGTTCTTTAGCATTCAAACTCTAAGATTATTGGTTGATTTTTGTGAGTATTTAGGCAGCTATTTCAAGCACAATATTTGGTCTGGTTATACAAGAATCTTCAAGTGAATATTTGGTTCTCATGTAATCTAAATCTGTGTAATCTTTATCTGCCTACTTCCCTTCAAGAATTATGTAGGGGGAGAGAAATTTTCCATGAAGTTCTATTGCATGGCAACATTAAATTTCACAAAATTGATTATTATTATTAAATTCTAATTCTCTTTTCATTTTTCCCTGGCAAAGTTTTCATCTTTATCGAGTTTTTCTAATTCTCCCTTTCTGTAAAACGATTTGCTATGCCTTTCATGAGATTTTTATGTGCTTTGGTGATGATGCTAGTGCTATGAAAATAGCCTCATCATGAGAACTCAAATTTGTTTGATTTCAATTTATGCATGATTGACTTCATTGCGTTGAGTAATTATCATTGTGCTTAGTGCTTTTAATTATATGGCTAATAATTAATTGAATTGAAGTTCATACTGAAATTGAGAAAATGTATGAAATTAGCTTCTTATGATAATTTAATTGGCAACATAGTCTTGGCAGAATAAATTAAGAAGAATTGAGTAGGATTGATGAGGTGAAACTGAAATGAAAAGCTTTAGTGTTCGTGACTTTTGCAGTTTTCTCTGTTAGTTTCTAGAAATCTGATTAGTTAATTAGTTGATAATTAATTTACTTAAATAATCTAAAATTTTAATTAATATTTGTCTGGATAAAGTGAGTAATTAATTCATTGGTAATTAAATAACAATACATGTGGAACCATGTTCTAGTTATTATTATATTATAGTAACGGTGCACAACTTATCAGGATAAATACTTCGTCACTAATTTTATGAATATTTTTATAAAAGTTATTTAATTTTATTTTTTTTATAAAATTTATAAAATTTTAATTTGATTTTATAAAAATTACTGTGATTAAAAATTAAAGGTTCAAAATTAATTTGCTGACCTATTAATTATTTTACAAATAAAATTATCTTATTATATATATATATATATATATATATATATATAATGCATGCAACACATAAAAATTACTGTAATTAAAAATTAAAGGTTCAAAATTAATCTGCTGACCTATTAATTATTTTACAAATAAAATTATCTTATTATATATATATATAATGCATGCAACACATCCGGTTACCCCCTAACCATAAAAGCCTTTCTCTTTCTCTATTTTTTTTCTCTACTAGTAACTATTAGTTAGGTAATTTTATTTAAAAAATGATTGACATATTAGTAAATTAGTATAAAAAAATTTTAATTTCCGATCATAGTGATTTTTATGAAATTAAATTAAATTTTAATGAATTTTATGAAAAAAAAAATTAAAATTCAATTTCTTTACTTATTACTTTAAAACTGTTATTTGTTTTTGGTATCGTTATTGTATTTTGATTATTAATTCCTCATTGTGTTTTACTTTGATTTTATTTTATAGTTATTTATTCTTATTCCAATGTTATTCATGCATATATATTAGCCAAGTTTACAAAGAGAGTTAGAGGATATGAGATAAAGGAAAAATAGTAAATTGTGATTAGAGATTAGTAGCACGTTATGGAAAGATAGTAGCAAGTATGGCGGATATGATTTCATATTGTAGAGTTATGAGAAATATTATGAAATTGTGGATTAGTGTGATGATTGTTTAGCTACTTTGGATAGCAATGAATTTTCATTTAGCACAATTATGTTATTTGGAGATTGTGAGTTTGATGGTCTATGGTTTTGATAACTCTAATATGCCTTCATATCACTATGAGATATTAAATTATATTTGGCATATTTGCTCCCGCTAGAGGGGTGTCAGTAGTTTAATTTATTACAATAGGAAATGGTTGCCCATAGAGACGTGAGATCGCCATTGTGAGGTTAACACAAAATGGATATGATTGTGATATTTATTTTGATACTTTGGCATATCTTTGGATGTCAAGAGCTAGTTATTGATATTTTTTTTATATTTGAGGAATGATTGGAGACCAAAAGGAGTATGTTTTAAGAATGAATTTAGAGATTTTGCTATTGCATAGCATGTTGAAATTGATTGTCTAATTCATTCAGCTTGTTCTTAAAATTCTAATTGTTGAGTTTGTTCATTTAGCTTGATGATTAATCTTCTAGCTTGCGTATTTGTTTTTCTTCTTTATTGCATGATGTCTATTATAAATGTAAATTCACTGAGTTTTTCTCTAGATGTTCACCCCTCCTAACTTACCAATTTTGTAGATAATATAAGGTGAATGTGAGCATCAGTTTAATAGATATTAGAGTTTCGATTGGCTAGACTCCACGATCTTGGAAAGCAAAAATAGTACAAAATTGTGAAATGATGTAAATTCGCTATCCATATTATCTATAAATCAACAACTATATTTGACAATATGATATAAAAAAAATATTTATTAATAATATGCTTTGTCAGTGGATGTCGGGCTAGCATTTGAAACATAAAAATAACAAAAGGAAAAATTGGTTAGTTGAAAAAGTAAGATAAAAAAGAATCCTTGTGAATATAAAGAAAAATCAATATAATTTTTAAAATTATGAAAAAGTTGGTTATTTTTTTTATTATATAATAGTAAGCAAAATTATGAAATGATATAAATTCACTATCCATATTATCTATAAATCAATAACTATATTTGACAATATGATATAAAAAAAAAAAAAAAAATCCAGTTGACGTGCTTTATATATTTAGCTTGTCACACCTTACCCCTCTGTAACGCATAACATGATCTCGTAGAGTATCTAATGAACTACCGAACTTCACCTACCGATAACTCATTAAGTACCCTACAAGAGATTTTAAAATTATTTTCTTACTTTTTTGAAGTGGTGAGTATTTTCTAATAGGTATTAAAACATTAATTAAAGTTTGTAAACTAATTAAAATTTTTATCCCTTTTTATTTTTAGCAAATTTTAAAAAAATTTTGGCAGAGTACCATCTGTATTTTGATAAAACAGTTCTTCAAATACCTGTGAAAAGCACTTCCAATGATTTATTTCATCAACTTCATCAAATCAACCTCCATCACAACCAATTTCAACATCATTTCTCAAATTCCAAAAATTCAAATCAGTAATTTCTAATTCAAATAACATTCAAAATAATACTAAGTAATTTCATTCAAATTAAAACAAAATACTTTCATTCATACTTCATTAAAATTAAAACAAATTACATTCATCCAAAATTTACATTAGAAAAATTCAAACTAATATTATTACAAACTTTATACAATTGCTCATGACCATTTTTTACATTTACATACATCAACATAATTTTTATAATCAGGGTATAAAATATACCCGATAAAATTTCAGGGAAGGTGACTCCACAATCCTTAGCAGCTCACTCTGTTGCTCCTCTAGTCTCAATATCTGCAACAGGAATAACAGTCATCGCTGAGTACTGTGACTCAGTGGTGCACAACATACTAAAATAACATTTATGCAAAATTTAAATCATATTTATTCAAAAATTGAACTGAATATGAAAAATAAATACAAAACATGATTTATAAGCTTTTAATCCAAACAATTTCATTTCGAAAGTCTCAAAACAAATTTCATCAAAACACACAGTTATATCATGCTATTCGAAACAATAATCATCTCAATAGCCAGAGGCTTATGAGAAGTCACATCACAATGCTAGCTAGCTCAAATATATGGAAACTCATTCTTTTTCTTTTTCTACTGGCACACACCTCAACACTTCAGCCAGAGAAGGAATCAAAATTCGAAACTGATTTACGTCACTAATCATGCTAGTGAGGTATTCAAATATATGGTCATGACAATGTGGTTTTAAAACTATCTTAATAATTTACTAAATATTTATTGCCATTTCAAACACAAACAATTAATCTTTCAACAATTTAAATCAAAAGCACAATAAACATTTCAATCCAATTGTGTCACAATTTAATATCTCAATTCATTCAAAAATAATTTATAGAAGAAAATTTACAGAAATTCTATGTTGTGCACAAACCTTATACGAGTCGCCTCTTGGCCTTGACTCGATGCCTCGAGTTCTTTCTTGGTATTCCTTTCCAATGAAACACACAGTTTCACAGTGTTTCAATATCACGATTTATCATAACTCCAAAAATAAATTCAAATCTACTTATACCTAGCTTTAATATGCTAAACTTGACGTTCTTTAAAATTTGTATTTTGGGTTACTATTCATGACACTATTCAAGTCAATTTGTTGACTTTCTAATGCTTAATAGGTATGGAAATTCTAATTTCAGTCACATACCACATTTTGGTTACCTAATTTGTTGGTTTTGGTTGTTTTCTCAAATTTTAAGTCTTTTAGGCAAAATTTCAAATTTTTAGTTTTGGTGTCCTATTTTGCATTATTCCATTGGTCATCTTGCTGTTAGAATTTGGCTAAGTTTTCTTCATAGAAATTTTTTCTTATTGTCTTAACTTTATTTCTCTTTTTGAATCACTCCATTTGGAGTTTTGTAGCCCAAGTTATAGCCATTTGAATATGGTTGGCCGGATTTGGTTTTACCCTAAATTCTATGCAAATTCTCGTTCTGGCAGTTTTGGGTCGCTAACTTTGGGTGGCTAAATGACTTGGTTAAGAGCATAATTTGGACTTATGTTCTTCATGAAAGTTGTAGGGTTATGTCTCAGCTTTCTACTGGTAAACTTTCAGGTCATTTGGACCTGCCTAGCCCAAGTTATGGCCAAATGAATAAACACTGTTTATTTAGTTATTTTTGTACAAGTCAGATTGCCTAATCCAGATTTGGCTAAGTTGTTTACTATGCTATGGTCACTTTCTAGGCATGATTCCTAAATGAAAAATGTGTCATTTTGTGTCTAGTTTCATTCTCAATTAGCCTCACACCAATTGGGTTTGTAAATTTTCAGTTTTGGTCCCTGAAAGGGACCTTGGTCATGCTGCCTGCAGAATAACCATATCCAATCTGAATTTCAATTTGATTCTAACACTTCCTACACATCACAATTGGTCATACATGACCATTTTTCAACTCAAGCAAGGTCAAACACATCATTTGGCTAATTCTTATATTTTTATCTCCCAAACCCTAGGTGCCAAAAACCCAACTCATAAAATTCATACCTAATACATTCTAAACATCTATCCATAGTTTACATACTTAATTCAACCTAAGCAACCATTCAAATGCATCAAATTCACCCATTTCAAACCCTAACTAAGACTGGCCGAAATTCATGTTTGGTCCCTCAACCATGTTTTCTTTTGATGTGTTTCAATTTCTAAGTTTATTAAAGCATATTTGCATAAAATTTAAAGAAATAAATTAGAGTTTATTACTAACCTTTGTGTAGCAATCTCCAACTCCCCTTTTCTCCAAATTGCTTTCTATTTCTTGCTCCTCTATACTTTTCAAGATGCAAGGATGAGGTTTAAGTTGATAATTTAGAGAATTTAATAGAGATTTGAGGGTTTTAAAAGCTTAGAATTAAGCTTTAATGGAAGTGGAAAATGGAAAGAGAGAGAAGTGAGAGAGGGAGATATGGGGTGGCTCAAATGAAGAAGAAGAACCATTTTTTTTTCTTTTTATTTTGTCTTTTAATTATTAAGATTTATCCCCAAATTTTCAATTATTTAAATATTAGGTTTATTGCATCATGCATGATGTCATGCATGATGTAATAACCTTTTTCAACCTTTTTTCTTTTTCTTTTTTTTTTTATTTATTTTTCTGTAGTTCTTTAATTTAATTCTTGATCCCGAAATTTTCTTTTCTCTGATTTTATTGGACAGTTAGGTCAGGAGTCAGCTCTATGGGTGAATTGACCAAATTGCCCCTCGCTGGTTCGATCTGGTTTGCAAATAATTCAATATTTCTTCCGAATCTCTAACCTAATTATTTGACCTGCGTAACAATTCTTTTTCGTTATTTTCTCTTTTTTGCTGTGTTCGTAATAGTCCTAAGGACCGCAGCATCACATTTTACGATTTGAAATTCGAGTTTAAATCGACATCACAGTCCTTACCAAGAAGGTCATCCATCGTTGTGACTCTCGGCTCATTTAACTTTTTGTGTTCTGTTTTTCTTATTTATACTTAACTAATTGACAAGTACTAATTATTTGTGTTCAGGGCTTCTCTAGGTGTCTTAGATGTGGTTCTACTTCTCTTAATTATCCGGACCAACACCGGTCATCAGAACAGTGAAATATACCAAGCTATACAAGTAGGGGTGTTACATAGCTTGTAATCAAGCAAATATTATAGATAAGAAGCATTTATATTATTTATATTAAAAAAATCTATTAAATTCATAATTTCAAAATCTTATGTCAAATTGAGATTGAGAAATTAAAAAAAAAAAAAAAATATATATATATATATATATTTAAAAAAATTATTTAAAAAATAATTTTAATATATTGTTTAATAATTTTAGAAATCATTACTTAAAATATATTAAATATAAATTTAAATTAATTTTTAATAATGTTTAGGTAATATTTTAAAATTATTTTTTAAATATAGTTTAATTCAAACAGTTTTAAACTATAAAATTCAAAATATATCAATATTAAAATTTGCTTGAAGATGTTTATGCAATAAATGTAACACCCCTAATTTTTAAATTTATTATTTTTGGGTAAATATTGATATTTTATTTTATTCGAATTTTAGGAAATTATTTGAAATTTTTTGGATTTTAGAAATCAGGTTTGATTTTCCGAAAATATAAACTTTGATGATTTTTAAAAATTAATTTAAAGACCACGTGGCAAAACTAAAAATATATTTGGAGTCTATGCATTTTTCTGAGCTTTCTGGAATTTTTTCGGAATTTTTGGACCTCATTTTCGATCCCAAGGCAGAGTAAAAATTCAAAATTTTGTATTCTGAATCGAACCGGACCGGATCGGATCGGTCGAATCGGACCGGCTTCTTCCATTTTCTTCCTCCCCGCGCGCGTCCTGACCCCTCCTCTCTCTCTCTCTCTCTCTCTCTCTCTCTCTCTCTCTCTCCCGTTTTCTCTCCCACCTCCACTACCGCCCGCTCCCCGACACTCCTAGCCCACGGCAATCGCTTCGCCACGGCCGCGCTGGAGCACTTGCAATCGTCGCACGCAATGACGCGGTGTGCAAGCACGCCGCTTCGTCTTCCCGATCGAAATCTGGCCGATCGGGCCACCAATCGAACCGGGTCTTGTGTCTAAATCTATATACTCGTCGAGAGCTTTCCATAGACACCTAGAACACCGAAATCCATCGAGCGGTTTGTCCAATTTTTGCCTGGAAAGTTTTAGCCCATTTTGACTTTTGGGCTAGATTTCTCAAAAACCGTGAACCCCACGAGAAAACCGAGAGTACCAGAGCGCTCCACTCGTCGAGAGCTTCGCGGCAATATAAATTTCAAAATTTTCCGACACTGTTTTTTTGTGAGTCCCACAAAACTTTGCAGTGTTTTTCCGAGTATTTAATGAGTTTAGAAAATTCCGTAAAATTTATGTACTAACCTCCGTGTTGTGGGCTTCGTGTAAGTATCTTCAATTCGCGGAAATTCGACAGTTGTCCGGGTCTGTGAATTTTCAGCCAGACAAACCGGTTACCGAAAAAGTCTCTGAATTGGATCGAGATTTTGGCTACTCTACTATTGTTAGATGTCCCGAGCGCATCCCCAAAGTCGGAATCGACATAGGTAAACCCGAACCTTACTTTTTCGTAATTTTCTAGTGCCTAAATGAGATTAAAAATCCGTAAAATATTCGTGGTAGCTCAGAAAATTATGATTCTTTTTGCATTAGCCTAGTAATATTGCTAAAGACCGCGGGGCAAAGTTTTAGAATTTTTAGAGTTCATTTGGGTAGTTTTTGCAAAAAGAGTCAATTATAAGGACTAAATTGAAATTTTACATATTGTGATGGATGAGTGTTTGGATGGGCCCAGGAGAGGTTGTGTGATGTGATTGAGTCATGAATATATGGATTTTGAATATAGAAGTGCGTTTTGAGCCCTTTTGCAGGTTGGGTAGGTCCTAGGTATAGGGGAGACTCTGCCGGATTTTCGGCACGACTTAGGACGTATTTGGTCTTTTCTTAAGTTTGTATTGAGTCAAATTTATTAAATGATTGTAATAAAATTGTCAGGTAAGCCAGGATAGCCTTCTTCCTTCGCCCAGTCGCCACAGTGATTGCTGTCAAGTCCGTGAGTAAAATATTAATTTTAATTGTAATTTCGATATTATTATATATTCAAGCATGCCCATGCATCACTTATATGTATATAGCTATGTAGTTAAACTCTAGGCACCTTTTATGTTGCATTCACAACTGTTAAAGTGCCATGGATGTTGTTGTGGTAATTTGGAGCAGTGTGCATGCGTTGGCGTGAGTGTGATGTGGTGTGGACTATGGATAAGACGGGTAGACACGTCTTGAGATCTTCACTGGGACCCGGTCCTTCGGGGTAGACACGGCTTAAGTTCTTCGCTGGGACCCCGATTTGGTTATTAAGTGAAAGTCCGAGTTGAGTTCTTCGCTGGCACAGGTTGGATTTAAGAGAGCTGTATAGGGGATCAGCTCCCATATATTATGATTGATATTAATGGGTGTGTGAGTGCTCCAAATTACCTTTTTGCTGTTATGATATGACAATATTGCTGATGTTGCATTTCACTCTACAGGGTGCATTAGTTTAGATAGTTATAGAGATTATGGTTAAAATTGATATTTTACTCTCTGAGTCGAACGCTCACTCCTGTTCAATATTTTTCTAGACCATAAGAGGATATTTTTGAGGTTAACCTGCTTTTCTCCCTCGCAGGTCGTCTATTCATGTTTATGTAATTCTATAAACTTCTAGAATTTCTGCATGTGTTAGAAATATTTATTTGTATTGGGTCTGTAATATAAATTGTTATTTTGGACCTGTAAACTTATTACTTTATGCATGTTGATGGACTGGATGAGGGAGCTAAGCTCCTGTTTATTTCTATGTTGTATGAGTATGTGGAGGGTGAGCTGGGCTCCCCAAATGATTATATATTGTGTTTACAGGTCGGATGAGTCAAAAACTCCCCGTTGAAAGGTCCATTTTATGTAGGGGTGTGCAAACGGTCGGTTCGATTTCGAACCTAACCAAACCGATAAAACCAAAAAATCAAAAATCAAAAATTTTAAAAACCAAACCGAACCGATTGATAAGAGAAAACCAAACCGAATCGAACCGATAAATATTGGTTCGGTTCGGTTCGGTTTTAAACCGATCAAACCGAAATTTATAAAATTTTATATTTTTAACATTAAATCTAAATAATAAAAACATAAAAACAAAAAAAAAATTAGAAATCAAAACTCAAAAATCTTAAGGTTTGGTTCGGTTTTCTTTGATTTCGGTTCGGTTCGGTTCGATTCAATTTGGTTCGATTCAATTCGGTTCGATTCAATTTGGTTCGATTCAATTTGGTTCGATTTTTTATTTCCTATATATATTAATAATTCCGGTTCGGTTCGGTTTTTTTAATTTTTTTATGAAAATAACCGAACCGAACCGATTAACCAAAATTATTAAAATTATAAACCGAACCGAACCGATTGAATTTTAAAACCGAACCGATTGAACCGAATTCAATCGGTTTGGTTCGGTTTTTCAGTTTAAACCAAAAACTGCTCTCCCCTAATTTTATGGCCGGACTCTGTCCGGTTGAATTCTTGAAATTGGGCCCAAATGGGCCTTAGAGTTGGGTTAATGAATAGTTAGGCTTACTATGGGCCTCGGGAGCTTTAGGCTGGCTCAGGTCCGAGTGCCAGTCCGGCCCATAGGTTGGGTCGTGACAATAAACAGTCAAAGAATTGAGTGAGCATGTATAATAATTACTCCACTTATCATGACTCCTATTAATCACAAGGGATGCATTTTCATGTTTGTTATCTGGGAGTATTGTCAAATAATCATAAAAAATTTAATCCAATGAAATATTTCTGAAAAAGGAGTTAAATTAAGATTAATTTAATGGTAAGAAAAGATATTACATCACATTAATTTGTTTGTTAACTACTCAGTTATGTCTACGTGATTGGACATAATTACAAAATTAAAATATTTAAATGAAATCAAAAGAGAATTTAATATGATAGATGATTTAGAGTATTATATACTACATTTATCCTATGCTTCATGGATCAAGATACTATATACTTCTAATACCACACGGTATTGTAGAAAGCAAGAAACTATTGCATAATAAGAGCATATAGTTTATCAATTCCTAAAAAGGTAATGGAGCTCTTGAAGTATGCACCGGTAAAGGGCTCTATTTCTTTTCTTTTTCTTTTTTTTTTTTATCCAGTTTTCTCTTAAAATAGTCTCTCCTCTTCTTGGTCTAAAGGGCTATCGCCGACCTTCTTTAGCTATCAATATCCCTTTCTCTTTCCTTTTTCCTTTCTTAGTCAATGAGGGCTGTCCTTTCATATCCCTAAATTTGTTCATGGATTTAGCTATCTTTTGCTCATACAGTCGAGTTTTTGGTTTGGTATGACTTTTATTTTTGTACTCTTATGTGGATTTATCTGTTTTGAAAGATAATTATCTTTGTGAGTTTTTGAAGATTTGTCTCATCCTATTTGATGGACAAGATAATTTTTAAGTAATCATAAAAGGTGAGCTTTTGTGATGCTATCAGTTTGTAAACGATGGTAAACCTTTAGACCGATTTACTGAAGAATCAACCCGATTCTCATTCTTCTATAGCATTTGTGTATGCAAAGATTAAAAAAAAATATATATTCCCTAAATCTTTTTAAGATGTGTATCTTTGCTTCTTCAAACTTAGTTGATGAGCATAGATATAGGTAGGAGTGGCCACGGTTCAGGAACCGTCGGTTCTGGTTCCTAAACCATCGGTTTAGGTTCAATAAAATCATGAACCTGAACTAAACCGCCAGGAGACGGTTTGGAGGACGGTTCCTGTACCGCCGGTTCCGGTTTGAGTCCCGGTTTAAAACGGTTTGAAGGGCAGTTCGAAAAAGAACGGTTCAAAACAGTTTGGAGGACGGTTTTTAAGCGGTTTAGCGATGGTTTAAGGGTAGTTTAGATAAAAAAAATTAGAGAAAAATTTTATTGATTCAAAATTTAAGTTATATTTGTAAAAATATTTTAATTTTTCTTAGAAATCTTTCAATCAAAATAAAATAAGAAAAAAGAAAGAAATAAAATAATTTATCTTTAAGAAAAATTTAATAAATAAAGACTTAACTCTGATTAAAAAACTAGAGATAAAATTAATTTTTTTTAAAGAAATTAGCAAAAAGTGTAAGAACTTAATTTTGTCTATATATCCCTTTAGGATTTAGAGGAATAAAAATTTCTAATTCTATTACTTGCCTTTTTTTTTAAATTATATAATAATTGATAATTAAAAATTATAAAAGAGAAAAGAAATTAAAATAGAGGGTATTGGTAATTTTATTGAGGATTTAAAGTAATAATAAAGTAATTGAGATAGTATTAAAAATTTCAGTAAGTATATAAAATAATAAAGTAGAAAAATTGAGAGAGTATTGGAAATTAAAATGAGTGTAGAAAATAATTATTTAGAGAATTTGAGAAAAATTAAAAAAATATTAAGAATTAAAGAAAATGCAGAGAATAATTGTATAGATAATTAATGATATATATAAATGAATTAGGAATGACGTAAAATATTTATTGAATTTTTTTATATTTAAATCACCGGTTTAATCCGGTTCGAAATCGTCGGTTCAATCCGGTTCGGAACCATCGGTTTACGGTTCTTAAAAAATATGAACCTGAACCAAATCGCAGAAGGATGGTTTCGGTCCTGTTCGAAGTCAATTCCAGTTTTGGTTCCATTTTGACCGAACCGATTCCGGTTCGGTTCCGATTCAAAACCGGACCGTGGCCACCCCTAGATATAGGAGCATATTGATATATTTTATAAATTTTATCCCATAGATTATTTGAACGAAATCTTTCTATTTTGGAAAAATAAATATGTATTGATCATACAATCTATTTGTTAAGTATAAATATTGTAAAAATTTGCAAAGTGAATTGATTCATGTGAGTGGTAAATAAAGTTAAACTGGTTGAGTGGGTCAACCCAAACCACAATTTTTTATATTAAAAAAAAAAGATGGCTGCTTATGCGTGGGCAGTGTCAAAATCAGAAAATTTTTGTTGGAGGAGCCAACTTAAGATATATATATATATATATATATATATATATATATATATATATATATATATATATATATTAAAAGATTAATTATTATAATAATTTTTATTTATAAGAAATAATAAATATGATTTATTATTAATAAAAGAATAATTTTAAATTAAATAGTGTTAATAAAATCATAAAAAATTAGCCGATATCAATTTATTATACTAAATTCTTACACAAAATTTATAGACCCAAAAACTAAAAAATAAATATGCACATTAAATGGCTAGAATATATGTTATAATAATATAATAATAAAAAAATAATAATCATTAACATTAAAGAGACAAAAAATTATAAATTAATAAAATAATAAAGTAAATATATAAAACAAAATAAATTAATTTTATTATAATTAATCTAAAATTTACGTAAGAGTTCATATCACTAGTTTTGTCTATTTGTACAAATATAAACAAAATAATTTTTAAATTTGACTAATATAAAGAATAAAAAAACTAAATGAGAGGTAAGATAAAGAAAATTTTTTTATATATACTAATAAAAGGAGAGGGAGAACAAAAAGATAAATTTTAAATTTTAAACATATCTATCACGACCCAATCTATGGGTCGGATCGACACTAGGACCCGGGCTAGCTTAAAGCCCCCGAGGCTCGTAGTAAGTCAACTATTTCTCAATCCAATTCTAAGGCCCATTTAGGCCCAATTTCAAGAATTCAACCGGACAGAGTCCAGCCATAAAATGTACCATTCAACAGGGAGTTTTTGACTCGCCTGACCTGTAAACACAATATATAATAAATTGGGGAGCTCAGCTCACCCTCCACATAATCAAAATGCCATAACTCGAATGGGAGCTCAGCTCCCTCATTCAATACCATCATGCATACAGTTAATAATTTTAAAGGTCCAATATAACTTTTATAATACAGATCTAAAATAAAAATAAGTACTTTTAGCACATACGGAGTCTAAAATTTAACTCAATTATATAAAATACATTAAATACTATTAATGGACTTGCGAAGAAGAAGAGCAGGTTAGTCACAATAAATAATCCTCCTGTAGCCTGAAAAAATAGATGAACAGGAGTGAACGTTCGACTCAGAGAGTAAAATACCAATTTTAACCACAATTTTTATAGCTATCTAAAGCTAATGCACCATGTGGAGTGAAATGTAACATCGTTATAATTTTCATACAATTCATATCATAACAGCAAAAAGGCAAATTTGGAGCACTCACACACCCAACACTGTCAAGCAATACAGCCCTCTTAATGGGAGCTGATCCCCTATACAGCCCTCTTAATCCAACCTTTGTCAGTGAGTGTCTCTCAAGCCGGACTTTCACTTAATAAACCAAATGTGGGATCCCAACGAGTTTCTCAAGCTGTGTCCACCCTGACTTATCCATAAAGGACTGAGTCCCAACGAGTGTCTCTTAAGCGGTGGCCAGATTGGTCAGATTTTAGTAGGGAAGGGGAAATGGCTCGCGCGCACTGGGTGGGTTTCGCGCGATGTTTCCGGCGGCAGGGGAGGGGCGGGGGAGGTGTGCCGGCGAGCTGGGGAGGCTAGGGCGGCGGCTGGCCAACGAGGGGCGGAGAGAGGAAAGAGAAAATGAAGAGAGAAGGGGAGAGGTCGGGATGCGCGGGGGAAGGGGAAGGGGAAGAGAAAAAGGAAAGGGCAGGTCTGATTCGATCGGTCCGATTCGATTCGGTCAATCCAATTCAGGATACAAAAATTTGAATTTTTACTCTGCCTTGGGACCGAAAACGAAGCCCAAAAATTTCGAAAAAATTCTAGAAAACTTAAAAAAATTCGTAGAGTCCAAATATATTTTTAGTTTTGCCACGTGGTCTTTAAATTAATTTTTAAAAATATCAAAGTTTTATATTTTCAGAAAATCGAACCCCATTTCTAAAATCTGAAAAATTTCAAATAATTTTCTAAAATTTAAATAAAATAAAATATTAATATCTACCCATAAAATAATTAATTTAAAAATTAAGGGTGTTACATTCTTTCCCCCTTACAGAAAATTCGTTCTCGAATTTTACACAAGGTAGAATAAAAGATCAGAATTACGCGTTGAATAAATAAGGGTACTTGCTACGCATGTCCCGCTCTGACTCCCAGGTGCACTCTTCCACTGACTGGCTCCTCCACAAAACCTTAACCATAGGTATCTGTTTTGATCTTAGCTGCCTCACTTGGTAGTCCACTATGGCTATAGGTTGCTCCTCAAACATCAAGTCTTCCTTCAGCTCTATTATATCCGGCTGTAACACATGAGAAGGATCAGGTATGTATTTTCTGAGCATGGAGATGTGAAATACCAGATGAACATGAGAAAGGTTGGTGGGTAACTCCAACCGATAGGCAAATGCTCCAACTCTATCAGTAACCTCAAAAGGTCCAATATACTGAGGTGCCAACTTGCTCTTCTTTCCAAATCTCATGACTCCCTTAATCGGAGAAACCTTCAGGAATACGTAATCGCCTACTGCAAACTCTACATCTCTTCATTTGGGATCTGCATAACTCTTCTGCCTACTGAAAGTTGTTTTCAATCGTTCCGTGATTAAAAAAAAATCATCTTTCAAGTGTACTACACTAGGTCTATATTATGCACCTTCGCTTCTCCCATTTCCGTCCAACACAGAGGAGACCTACACTTTCTGCCATATAGCGCCTCATAAGGTGCCATCCCTATGCTGGAATGATAACTATTGTTGTAGGTAAACTCCACCATGGGTAGCTGGTTATCCCATTGATCTCCAAAATCCAGAACACACATGAGAAGCATGTCTTTCAGTGTTTGGATTGTCCTTTTGGATTGCTCATCTGTCTGAGGGTAGAAGGCAGTACTAAAGTTTAATTGCATGCCAAGTGCCTCTTGCAGCATTTTCCAAAACCTAAAAGTGAACTGGGGCTCTCTGTCAGATATTATGGAAGTAGAAACTCCATGAAATCTTACTATTTCTCAAATATAGAGTCGGGCGTACTGTGCAATAGAATATGTTGTTTTCACAGGCAAGAAATGGGTTGATTTAGTCAGACGATTTATAATTACCCATATCGAATCATATCCCCGCGTGGTACGAGGCAATCCAGTTATAAAATCCATAGTGATCATTTTCCACTTCCATTCTGCGATAGGGAGCTCTTGCAGCTTCCCTGATGGCCTCTGGTGTTCAAACTTCACCTTCTGACAAGTCAAGCACTTGGACACAAAGTCTGCTATATCTCTCTTCATGCCATTCCACCAGTAGCTATCTTTCACATCATGGTACATCTTGGTGGAGCCTGAATGGACATTGTACAGTGTATAGTGTGCTTCTCGCATGATTTCATTTCTGAGATTGTCCACATTGGGCACACATATCCTGGAACCTTACATAAGGGCGCTATCATTGGCAAATCCAAACTCACCACCTTCACCCTGATGTACTGTTTCTATGATCTTCATCAATTGCTGGTCTCTGTGCTGGGAAACTCTAACTCTGTCTCACAGGTCTGGTCTCACTGAAAAATGGGCTAATAATACCTTCTCATCTGAAAGATCTAAGATTAGACTTTGATCCATCAACTCATGTACTTTCTGAATCAACGGTCTCTTCTTCACTAATATGTGCGCCAAGCTGCCAGAAGATTTTCTGCTCAAAGCATCTGCTACTACATTGGCCTTCCTAGGGTGGTACTAGATGGTACAATCATAGTCATTCAGAAGCTCCATCCATCTCCTCTGTCTCAAGTTTAAATCCCTCTATTGAAAGATGTACTTCAAACTCTTGTGGTCAGTGTATATCTCGCACACTTCACCATACAGGTAGTGTCTCCAGATCTTTAGTGCAAAGACTACAGCCACCATTTCTAAATCATGAGTGGGGTAGTTCTGCTCATGCCTCTTTAGCTGCCTTGAAGCATAAACCACTACTTTTCCATTCTACATCAAAACACACCCTAAGCCAACTTTGGAGGCATCACAGTACACGGTCTATCCTTCACCACTCATCGGTAATGTCAACACAGGGGCGGTAGTTAGACATTCCTTAAGCTTCTGGAAGCTCTCCTTACAATCATCTGTAAAAATGAACGGAACATTCTTCTGAGTTAACTTAGTTAGGGGAGCTACTATCCTGGAGAAATCCTGTACAAAACGTCTATAGTAGCCAGCTAGGCCCAGAAAACTTCGCACCTCAGTGACTGTTGTAGGCCTAAGCTAATAAGTTACAGCCTCAATTTTCTTGGGATCCACTTGAATGCCTTTACTAGAAACCATGTGTCCCAAGAATGAGATGCTTTCTAGCCAAAATTCACATTTTAAAAATTTGGCATATAGCTGGTGCTCCCTCAAAGTCTGCAACACCATCCTCAAATGTCACACATGTTCTTCCTCGGTCCGAGAGTATACCAAAATGTCATCTATGAATACGATGACAAAATGGTCCAGGAATGGCTTGAACACCCTGTTTATCAAGTCCATGAAGGCCGCTGGTGCATTAGTGAGTCCAAAAGACATCACCAAGAACTCATAATGACCATATCTTGTCCTGAATGCTATCTTGGACACATCCTCATTCCTTATTCTCAACTGATGGTAGCCTGATCATAGGTCTATTTTGGAAAAGAATCTAGCCCCTTGGAGCTGATCAAACATATCATCGATCTGAGGAAGTGGATACTTGTTCTTCACAGTCACCTTGTTCAGCTGTCTATAATCAATACACAACTTAAAGGACCCATTTTTCTTTCTCACAAATAGAACAGGAGCATCCTAGGGTGAAGTGCTTGGACGTATGAAACCCTTGTCCAAAAGCTCCTGTAGTTGCTCCTTTAGCTCTTTTAATTTTGCTGGTGCCATCCTGTAAAGCGGCATTGATATGGGGTTTGTACCTGGCATAACATCAATGCAGAACTCTATTTCCCTTCCTAGTGGCAATCCTAGAAGCTCCTCAGGGAAGACATCCATAAATTCTTTGACAAAAGGAACATTTTTAATGTTAACACCTTCTACAAATGTATCTCTCACTAATGCCAAATACCCTTGACATCCACGCCTCAACATTTTTCTAGCGCTAATTGCTGACACCAAGTTATATGGAGCCACGCTCCTACCACCATCAAAGCTAAACTCTTCTACACCAGGTATATGAAAGTACACCCTTTTGTTCCTGCAGTCTAAAGTGGCATAATGAGTTGCTAACCAATCCATTCCCAAAATTACATCGAAATCCATTATTGGTATAGGAACCAAGTCTGCTGAGAGGATCCTTCCGTCCACTACTACTGGGCTACTCGGAAAAATCATATCCACATCTATGTTGTCACTAAGTGGGGTAGCTACAGACAAGGAGCATTCTAAAGTTATAGGGTTCCTACTCAATCTCATGGCAAAAACTGGGGAGACAAATGAGTGCGTAGCACCCGGATCTATCAAAACACGAGCCTCATAGGAACAAACTAGAAGAATACCTGCCACAACTGCATTGGAAGCCTGAGCATCCTGGTGGGTCAAGGTAAAAACCCAAGCTTGACCGCTACCCTACATTGCAAAATCCTGAAATTGACTTCTACCTCCTGACCTGCCTCCAAATCCACGTCCTCCTTGTCCTTGGCCCTATTGGCCACTAAACTGACTGCCTGCCATGCTGGAAGCACCAGGATACAATTGACGAGGAATATTTGCAACAGAACCCTGTGACCCCATCTGTGGCTCACTGAACACTGGACATTCTTTAGCAAAATGACCCTACTGGCTACACTGGAAACATACTCCTAAATCCATCATACAAGGTCCTAAATGTCCTCTTCCACACTATGTGTAAGGTGCCAAGGAGGATCCTGAACCAGACCCAGAACTGCTGTAACATGAACTATGACCACTGCTGGATCCATACCCTGGTCTGAATCCTTGAGATTTGTGTTTAAAACCACCCTTCTTGTTGCTTCTATCTCTTCTTCTGTAATGACTTTGGCTGCCACTATCCGTGGTACCCGTGTAGGGAACACCTAAAGAACCCTCTGTTCTATTCTTCTTTGTCCTTCCACTGTCATCTCCTGTATAGCTGATTTCAATCTATCGGGCTCGATCAACTACCACATCAAAAGACTGATCAGACATCATGGCCAGGTTTGCATACCTCTTGTCCAGCCCTTTTAGGAACCTTTTTACCTTTATACTTTCTGTAGCCACTATTGTAGGGGCATACTTGCTCAGTTCCAAAAATTTTGTAGCATATTCATCTACGGATCTGTCATTTTGCCTTAAGGCCTCAAAGGCCTACTACTTTTGATCTCTGAAGCTTTCTGGCACAAACTTGTTGATGAACAGTTCCACAAATTGGGTCCAAGATAGTCCCTCAATACGAGGTAGTACGTAGTCTGTCATCCACTATCTTGGCACTGGCCCCAATACATGCTGCACACACTCTATAAGCCTTTTATCAGTCAACTGCAATTCCATCCCTGCCTATTTGCAGGAGTCCAAAAACTGATAGGCATCATCTGACACATCATAAGTACCAAGCACCAACTTCTTAAAATTTATTATTTGTTTGTAAGGTTCCCCTCTTGGTGCGATGGAAGGTGGACTATATACTGTGCCATCATATCAATGGTTCTTTGCAATCCGGCTAAGGTAGCCGCCATTGGGTCCATGGGACCCTGGGCCATAAAAGACTGTTCCTGAACTGGTGGCGGTTGCTGTTCTACTTGAGCAGCTCTGGGTTTCCTACCCCGCCTCCTCGGGGCAGGCGCCTCATCCTATGCTGACACCTCGTTTGGCACATCCCGTTCTGGTGTAGTGGTAACTCTTCTACTTCTACACATTTTCCTAAAATTTAGCAGCATTAGCCCACAAAAATTCAAAACGGCATGTTACACAGCTCTATAGACTCATATTTATATAAAATTATATAAAGTAGAAACTAGAAGCAAATATGATAATGCAAGACGAATGTGGACCCTATTCTCCATATGTGACTCCTATTAGACTCTTCTCAAAACTTTAGACATAATTTCCCTATGAATCTGGAGCCTAAGCTCTGATACCACATTTGTCACGACCCAACCTATGGGCTGAACCGACACTAGGACTTGGGCCAGCCTAAAGCCTCCAAGGCTCGTAGTAAGCCTAACTATTCCTCAACCTAATTCTAAGGCCCATTTGGGATTTCAAGAATTCAACCGGACAAAGTCCGGCCACAAAATGGACCATTCAACGGGGAGTTTTTGACTCGCCCAACCTGTAAACACAATATATAATAAATTAGGGAGCTTAGCTCATCCCCCATATAATTAAAATGCCATAACTCGAATGGGAGCTCAGCTCCCTCATTCAATACCATCATGCATACAGTTAATAATTTTACAGGTCTAACATAACTTTTATAATATAAGCTTAAAATAAAAATAAGTACTTCTAGCACATGCGAAGTCTAAAATTTAACGCAATTGTACAAAATATATTAAATACTATTAATGGACCTGCGAAGAAGAAGAGCAGGTTAGCTACAACAAATAATCCTCTTGTAGCTTGGAAAAATAGATGAACAGGAGTGAGCGTTTGACTCAGAGAGTAAAATACCAATTTTAACCACAATTTTTATAGCCATCTAAAGCTAATGCATCATGTGGAGTGAAATGCAACATCGTCATAATTTTCATACAATTCATATTATAACAGCAAAAAGGTAAATTTGGAGCACTCACACACCCAACACTGTCAAGCAATACATATATGGGAGCTGATCCCCTATACAGCCCTCTTAATCCTACCTCTACCAGTGAGTGTCTCTTAACCCAGACTTTTGCTTAATAAACCAAATGCGGGGCCCCAGCGAGTGTTTCTCAAGCCGTGTCTACCCCGACTTATCCATAAAGGACCAGGTCCCAGCGAGTGTCTCTCAAGCCGTGTCTACCCATCCTGTCCATATCTAATACCATACCACACGCACGCCAACGCACACACACTGCTCCAAATTACCACAAACAATATCTATAACACTTGATCAATTTAGAATGCAATAAAAATCATGCCTAGTATTTAACTACATAGATATATATTTATAAGGATGCATGGGCATGCTTAAACATATAATAATATCGAAATTACAATTAAAATTAATATTTTACTCACAGACTTAACTGAAGTCACTGCGGCGGCTGGGAGGAGGAGAAAGGCTGTCCTGGCTCACCTGATAATTTCATAGCAATTATTTAATATATTTGACTCGATACAAGCTTGGAAAAGACCAAAGACACCCTAGATCATGTCGAAAATTCGGCAGAGTCTCTCCTATACCTAGGACTTACCCAACCTGTAAAAGGGTTCAAAATACACTTCTATATCCACAAATCACACATGAACAACTCAATCACATCACATGGCCCCTCCTGAGCCCATCCAAACAATCAACAATCACAATATTAAAAATTACAATTTAGTCTTTATAATTAATGCCTTTTACAAAAACTACCTAGTGAGCTCTAAAAATTCTAAAATTTTGCCCCGTGGTCCTTAGCAATATTACTAAGCTAATGCAAAAGGAATTATAATTTTCTAAGCTATCACGAATATTTTGTAAATTTTTAATCTAATTCAAGCACTAGATAATTAAGAAAAGTAAGGTTCGGGTTTACCTATACCGATTCTGACCTGGGGAACGCGTTCGGGACATCTGACAATGGTGGGGTAGCCAAAATCTCAACCCAATTCTGAGACTTCTTTGGTAGCCTATCTGCCCAGCCTGAAATTCACAGACCCGGGCAACCGTTGAATTTTCGTGAATTGAGGGTACCTACACGAAGCCCATAACACGGGGGTTAGTACATAATTTTTATGAAATTTTCTAAGCTCATTTAGTACTCAGAAAAATACTACAAAGTTTCATGGGACCCATCGAAAAATGGTATCGAAAAATTTTGAAATTGGTATTTCCACGAAGCTCTCTCCGAGGGGAGCACTCCGGTACTTTTGGTTTTCTTGTGGGGTTCATGGTTTGCGAGAAATTTAACCCAAAAGTCGAAATGGGCTAAAACTTTTTCGGATAAAAATTGAGCAAACCGCTTAATGGATTTTGGTGTTCTTGGTGTCTTTGGAAAGCTTTCGAGGTGTAGATGGGTTTTGGCACAAGACCCAGTCCAATCGGTGGCCGGATTGGCCAGATTTTGGCTGGGAAGGCGAAACTGTGAACATGCACTGGGTGGGTTTCGCGCAATGTTTTCGGCAGCCTAGAGGCTTGCCGGTGGCAAGGGAGGGGCGGGGGAGGTGCGCCAACGACCTGGGGAGGCTGGGCCGGCGGCTAGTCGGCGAGGGCTTGAGGGAGGAGGGAGAAAATGAGGAGAGAAGGGGAGAGGTCGAGAGGCACGGGGGAAGGGGAAGGGGAAGGGGAAGGGAAAAAGGAAAGGGCCAGTCCGATTTGACCGGTCTGACCCGGCCCAGTTCGATTCGATCTGTTCGATTCAGGATATAAAAATTTGAATTTTTACTCTGCATTGGGACCGACAATGAGACCCAAAAATTCCGAAAAAATTCTAAAAAACTCACAAAAATTCGCAGAGTCTAAATATATTTTTAGTTTTGCCACGTGGTCTTTAAATTAATTTTTAAAAATCATCAAAGTTTTATATTTTCAGAAAATTGAACCCAATTTCTAAAATCTGAAAAATTTTAAATAATTTTTTAAAATTTAAATAAAATAAAATATTAATATCTATCCATAAAATAATTAATTTAAAAATTAGGGTGTTATATTATCTATCTTCAATAAAGTTTCCTAATCCCATAAAATTATAATCAAAGTCAAATAAACTTTTTAGCTCTCCCATGCCAGTAATTATACCCATTTAATAGAAACAGTCCCTTGAACCATTTTTCCCTCACAATTCCACTATTCATCTTCTTCAACTTTCCATTTTCTCTCAAAGAAACTCAACATCTCCACAACCAAAGCTATACACAATCAATATATCTCCTTCTAATGCCACTAAAATCATAAAACCCATTGCCATTTTCCCTTCCTTCTCTCTTTCCCTCTTTCTTCGACGTGTTCTTCCTTTTCACTGCATGTTTTTAATGCTCGGCCATCACCACACCACTGACAATTGGTCCACCGCCATTCAAGATTCCCAATCGTCGACAAGCCTTGCCATCAGTGCAAAGATCTGAAGGCCTACTCCGCACAACACAACGCTATTTGCACACTCCTTTGACCATACAATGTTATTCTAGTATTCTTCTACTTCAATCTTCTTGTTTCATGGTTTCTTTAACCATTTCTTGGCTCTAATAGCCATTTCTTTGCAAAATAGTAATGGATCTTATTTGGGCATTGTTAATTTTTTAAGAATTTGAGGAAATTTGGAAGAAATTGTAGGTATCTTTAAATCTTAACATTCTTGAATAAATTTGATACCTTTTGGTGTTTTGAGCTTAATTGTGCATTTGGGAAGTGTTAGGTAACCTATTGATATT
This sequence comes from Hevea brasiliensis, assembly GCF_030052815.1. Classification (NCBI taxonomy): domain Eukaryota; kingdom Viridiplantae; phylum Streptophyta; class Magnoliopsida; order Malpighiales; family Euphorbiaceae; genus Hevea; species Hevea brasiliensis. The sequence goes on from NC_079509.1 coordinate 42,246,874, forward strand.
TGTGATTGCACTTAGATTTGCTATGAAAAACATCTTCGACCTCTTTTAGTATGGCACCTGTTAAGGTACCACTGTGACTCTTACTATGGCACCTAGTATGGCACTTAGCACGGCACCTGTGCTACAACACCAACTACCAATACTAGTGTGACCCCTCTTTTAGTCATATCTCCTCTAAGCACTTTTGTACCAGGCTTTAACTCTTCTTCTACATTAAAGGTCTTTGCACCACTAAGTTTTTGGATGTCCAACATCAACCCTTTCTTTATAGTAGCCAGAGGTAGTTCTTTTTACTGAACCTATACCTAAACCTGCACTACACCTAGGTTGAATTGTGTCATTTTAATGCATATTGTGCTTCTTTGTGTGCTATAAGTTGTGTGTTTGTTACTTTTTAGAAGATTGGCCTTAATACTTGATTAGCCAATTTTTTGTACCCTCCCAATGCAATGGAGACTATCAAAATTTTTTTCCCAACCAAGTGCTTTTGCTATTTTTATAGGTGCTTCTCCTTTAGTATTTCTGCACATGCTGGCCTTTATCTTTCTTTGCAAAACCTTTACATGGAGAATGTGATTGTTGGTCCCTTGGCACTTTTCATCAGGTGTCGATACCACCTTTCTCCTTCAAAAATACTGGGGAATTGTCATCTAGCCTTGTTTCAGAGCTACCAATTGACTCCAAGCTTTCTCTAAGGATTTTCTGCATTCTGAAATCATCAAATTTCGATGTAATGAATTTAGCATACATTTGAACACTTAGGTACTTGTTCAACAATAAGCCATGTTTTGGCATTCTAATTTATGAATGATAGTGGCCATGAGCCCTACTTGCTACATTAGCCTTTTGTTTGGGTGCATATGAATGCTTTAAAATGTTAGTCATTGTATTAGCTTTGTCTATTTCACTTCTATAGGGATCTTAAGAAAAGCCATAGGGTCGGCATTAGCTATTTTACGCTTAGTGTTATCTCATCGATGGCTTTGGATTTGCGGAATCGCATCATTAATACTACTACCTAAAGAACTGGAGCAATTGAAACAATTATATGTGGAACCTGGACTATGGGATCACTAATTCCTCTGATAATGTGATTGCCTCCTGAACCTAGAGTCACCAGGAAAGTTAATGGTACCACTAGAACAGGAGCTATATGTATACCACTATCTAAGGGACTGGTGCAACTGTCTGGAGAATCTACATAGCAGATGTAGTAGTTTCTTTAAAGTTGCTACCCCCTAAGCTTAACATCACCTAGGGTGTCTACACTTGTTGAGGAACTAGTACCAACTGAGGACCTATAATTGCCTCTACATCACAAATACTAAGGTGAGTTGCTAGGTTAGTGCTACTAAAAACTTAGGTAGGAACAATGGTCCTACCATTGGGACGGCTAGTTTGCATTGATGCTATTGATTGTTTAGCCACTAGTTTTTCCCTCATGTGAGATGGTTGATACATTTATTCACTTTGAGCTCGGTTTCCATCATTACTGCCCTAGGAAGTTCATGTCAAAGGTTGCCCATTGAGCTCCCTAGCATTCCTTGATACAAAATCAAACTCCTCTAGCCTAAGGACTTGGCCATTATAAGGTAATTAAAAAAAATCTAAAATTTTCAACCAACGACTAAATTCGTGCATTAATTTAGTTAAAAGTTGTATCCATCTACCTTTTTATGCCTTTTTCCAAGACATTAGCAATGGTTAATGCAAAACTCCTTCCATTAACAAAAATAGAAACCAACCCACCTTGTCCTTGGGTTGGAGCATTAAACAAGGTATGTACAGTCTTTATAACATCTGATTGTACACTTCTTCTTCATGAGTAGCTAGCTTCTTTTCAAAATGTTCCACCATGAGGGGAACTTGAATGTTCGGACCAATTGAGTTCCCTTCGTGTTCCAAGACCCAGTAGTTTTTTTACTTTTGGATTTTGAAGACATGGTGTTGCCTGCAAAAACAATGTTGTTGAATGTTGAAATGAGACCTTGGTCTTATTAGGCATGCAAAAATTTGTTTGCAATTTTTTGTTAAGAACCATGGCAATTTGTGTTGAAATAAGACCTTGGTCCCACTAAACATGCTAAAAATTGTTTGTAATTTTTGGTTAAGAATAGTGGCAATTTGTGTTGAAATGAGACCTTGGTCTCACTAGGCATGCAAAAAATTATTTCCTTAAAAAACAATTTCGGCTAGCTAATAGCTTAGGAAAGTGCGGGCATACCAGATACTGAGTATATCGGTTATTTACTTTTTAAATTCTATCAAACGGTTGTAGGAACTTGTCTAAACTGAATGTAATTTCATCAAAATCTCATAATAAATTAGACAAAGAACTGAAGAGAATTCGTATTGATTACTTGAAAATTGAGTACAATGCTTTGAAATCGAGTACAAAGCTTGGAAATCAAATGCAAAGCTTGAAAAATTAAATAACATAAAATAAAGATAGATAAACTGTTGAAGTCTGTTGTTGGATTGATTAGTTGATTGGTTGATTGGTTGGGTGGGTCCCTTCCTATAGCACTGCAGAAGCTATTTATAGTTGCACTTGCTTGACTTTGTAAGACTTCGATACGTGCTCTACTTCACATCTTGCATGCACGACAGTTGCTATCCACTACTAGTAACTGCTTGTAACTTCCGTAAAAATTAATTTTTATCATATATCATGTTTGTGTATTGTAATTTTAGGGATTTCAATATTATCATGTGAAACCCATAAATTGACATATAATAAAAATTAATTTTTAATAGGCCACATTAACTTTCTAAACAATGATTGCCTAAAAGTGTGTTTAGTAGAATGTTAAAAAATTAAGAGTTAAATATTACTTTTATAAGTTTTAAACTTTAAAGAGAGAATTTATTAACCTAGACCCATAAGGGTAACATTTAACTCCTTAATAAGGTATAAATTTAATAAAGTAAAAAATTAGCCTAGTCTTTTTAAGTATTTAAACAATATTAATAAGGGGTTAAAATTTACAAAAATAATAATTATCCCTTACTAACCTCATACCAAACAACCCCTAAGCATTAATAGTATTATATTACAATTCATCTAAGTGTGAAAAAAAAACCCCTTAAGTTCTAATTAATAAAAATATAAAATTACATAATTTTTTTTATAATTTTTTTAAAAATTTTTTCGAATCATTATTAGAAAAAAGTTTATATTTTCAGTTTCCTCTATCGTTGAATATCATAGCCTTTTCTGAAAAATGAAATAAAGGATTTTTTTATAGTCCAAAGACTATTTATTTCATATATATATATATATATATATATATATATATATATATATATATATATATATATATATATATTGATATTGGGAAGTTGGATGAGTCTTGATTATACAATAAAAATAAGATTTCTTTCTTTTTCACTCTTGATCTCAATTCGAGCAATCTCCCATTGAATAGAAAAAGTCTAATCCAAAATACTCAATTGACACAATGCTATCACCTACTAATCAATGATTTAATAAAAACAATTTGCAATCTTGCTTGACATTTTTTTTGGGGGGGCCCTTTTGCTTGAAGATTACCTTGCATTTTGTCCTAAAATGTATAGTTGGGTAATAAGAATTAGGCACTAAAGATGCATTAATTGACAAGACAAATGAAGAAGTTAGCTCACCTAGCCACTAATGCCTTTCTTGTAGCAGTGAAAGGAACATTGAAGCTTGTTTGTATTTTAGAGGTTGTTGAAATAGACAAAATAAAATTCTCCCTTCCTTTCCACCACTTTAGTTTACCCATTTCCATCATCGTAAATTGTTGCGGTTTGCAAGTTGGTTTCTCATTAACTTAATTTTCTTTTAAAATAAACATTTCTAAGTTGGTGAATTTTTTTTTATAATTTATTTATTATATAAATAAATTTTAAATGTGTTTAAGTTGAAGAGTCAGAATGTCCGATAACACTTAACTGAAAAATAAAGGAAATAAGCTTTTCCTTACAAAAAAAAATTCAATTTTTGATATATTATTAAAACCCCTTCATTTTTTTAATTAATATATAGTTAATTTCTCAATTTTAATTTTTAGCCATTAATCCATAAAATATAAAACTCTCATATTTGTATCTGTTTAGAATAAATTTAATTTATCTTCTTAAATCTTTATCTGTTAAAAACAAATTTGAAATTCTCTTTTAAACATTGAGCTATTATTCTTCTCATTATTGGAGTCTTTCTTCCTTTGAAGGGGTTTTGTTTTATTTTTGATTTTTATAGTATTTAATAGATTTTTTGCCATTTCAAAATACAGTGTGAATTATGAACACCTTTTAATCGGAGATTTTAAATTTTTATGTATAGGTGATAATTCCTCCATTAAAATTTGATAGTTTAAATTATTTTACAGTCATTAAGATAACAAGTTCTTAAAAAGGCAATGTTACTAAAAGATATTTTTTTTATCTAAAATAAAAAAAATCAATTAATAGTTAAAGGATTATTTTAAATTCTCCACGTTTAAATTTTTTCTCTTACAAGAAAATTATGATGCTTATGATTTTATTTTAAAAAACTTTTTATTGAATTTCAATCTCTATATTTTAAATTTAAGAATCTATTGTATATTTCACCACTAAGCACAATGTCAAATAATTTGTTTATATGTATGACATACTAAACTTATCTTTCAAAATTCTGACAGACAATTTCAACTATTTTTTTTTTAAATGAAGAATACATTACAGCAATTTGGAGAATAATTTTATAGTTGTATTATTTCAAGAAAGTTTTTTAATTATTTTAAAGTAACTTCTTTTTATTGTACATATTTATATATTAAATTACAAACATATATGTAGACTTGTGTAAATTCAATTTGAATCTTTAAATTAAAATATTATCGATAAATTTATATTATATTTATTTAATAATTTTTAATGATAATGAGGCATATGTGTCTCTCATTATAATATTAAAATATTAAGTGGTGTGCTATCACATTTCTCTATAAATTTAATTAAAAATTAAATAGTTTTTTTATAACTTAAAAAAAAAATTACTATTTAGTCTATATTTTTTAATAAATTAATAATTTAATTTGTATATTTTAAAAAATATATTATTTAATTCATGTATTTTACTTTTATCACATTATTTAATTCCTCCATCAAATTTTTCATTAATTAAAGGATTTTAATGCCAAACACACTAATTATTTAATTATTATATTTTAGTGAAATTAATTAATTAGTTCTTGTATTTTGAAAAATATATTAGTTAATCAATATAATTTAATTCTGTTAACTTTTTAGTTATTCATATTATTTTTTATACCTAAACAGTTCTAATTCTCTTTACCTTATTTCTCTCTCCACATATATTTTTTTTTCATATTTCTTCTCCTGTGCTCGCACATTTCTCTCTCTCATTCTTTATCTATTTTTCATATTTTAATAACAATTAGTATAAATTATATGTGTAAAAAAATTAATCAATTTCCCTATATCTTTAAATAATTAGGTCAATAATCTAAAAAAATTATTTTCTAATAAAAAAGCACAAAAATGATACGTAGGGATTTGACTGAAAATACTTTAACAATTTAAAAAAAAATTAACTTCATATTTAGTCTCCACACAATAAAAATTTCATTTTTATTTAAAAATATATTTTTCAAAATATTTTATTTTCAAAATATATTAAGTAATTAATTATTTTCACTAAAATAGATAGACTAAATAATTATATTTTTTTAAAATATAGAGATTAATTAATTAATTTCACTAAAATAAAGTGATTAATTAGTAGTTTGATAGATATTGATTAAAGAAAATTTAACGAAATGATTAAATAATTTAATGAAAGTAAAATATAAGAAATAAATAGTATTTTTTACAAAGAATATAAATTAAATAATTAATTTAATTAAAATATAAAATTTAAATAATAATTTCCCCTTTTAAATATTAGAATATTTTATAAAAATTAGAACTTTTGAATTACCAATATCAAGAAGTGCGAAACACATTAATACTTTATGTGATTAAAAATTGGCTCGATCCATCAATATAGTTATAGATTTGGTCTTGATATACATAGAATGACTAATAACCTTGCCTCACAGTTTTGTTATATATAAAAAAAAAATAGATACATAATTTAAAAATATATTTTCCTAAAATATTTAAAATAAGATGAATCAATATAATATTAAATTTTGCAATTTTAGTAATATATAAAATGAATTGAGAATTAAAAGAATATCAGAAATTTTTAATAAAAATAAATTATTAAAATTTAAATTTCTAAACCTTATAATAAATTGATTTTAATTTGGCGGTTATTTTCATTTTTTTTAAAAAAATAAAATAATAAAAAGAAGGTGCGTCATATTTCCGACTTCTCTTTTGCCCCTGACTGGAGTGTGAGACAAAAGGAAAGCGCCGGAGTTAACTGGATATAGCCGGTAAAATACAGCTGCCAACCGACTGTTCCAGTCAACATCACTCCATAAACAAAATGCCCAATCTTCAACCCCTCTTTTGCTCGTTTGCTATTTACTCTCTCTCTCTCTCTCTCTCTCTTTCTCTTTCTCTCTCTCTCTTATTCACATTTGTACACCGAAGGCAGAAGAATTCAATTCCTTTCTCTTATAGATCCACTTCAACCTCCGAGCAGTCGCATTTCTTGGCAGTTTTCTCTTCAGTTTTCTCGGGAAAAAGGAAAAAAGAGAAAGCAAAAGAAGCCATGAAAACTGTAAATTCCATAGGGAATGTGTCAGCTTTAGGTATCCTGTGAAGAGACTGAAACGACACAGTTTTAAAAAAATCCCACCTTTATGTTCGTTTTGGGAGGCAACAGAGCTTTTCTCTAGGACTATCTCGTTCTTAACAATGCAGAACGGGATCTTTATATTTCGAGGTTCTCTATTTTTCTCTCTTTTTTTTGAATATAAAATAATATATATTTTTTAATTTCTTTGTTTTTGATCTTTTGAGCTGTTTATAAAACCCCTAAGCTTTGGTCAAAACTTGAAACCATTTTTCTTGTCCATTTTGATGAGGTGCTTTTATATGGGTTTTTATTTTTTCGGCTGATTAGAAGACACGGATGGGAGGGTTTTGTAAATGTGGGTATTTTATTTTGAGCTAATACTGGTGGAATTAGTAGTGTAAATTTGAGGTGCTAAGTGTTAAAAGCCAAGATCTGTGTTGGTGTAGCTTCAAGATTATGGTTGATGAATGCAGTTTACTAGAACTAGATAACCCATATATGGTTTTGATATTTGAGCCTTTGGTGCTGATTTAATGTGCAGCAACTGACAGAAAAAATGGGGGTCTTAGTGAATTCCCTAGGTGGATGTTTTGGGGTTCGTTCAATTTTGGGGAAGATTTGAACGAAGTGGGAAGTAGTTAAGTTTGCAAAATTGGGGTACTTTTGAGGTAGGGAGCTCAAGATCTCTTGAAAATCATTGTTGGGTATAAGGTGTGTTGACAATGTCAGGAGCTCCACGAGTGAGGTCAATGAATGTGGCTGATTCTGAGACCAGGCCTGTGTTAGGACCCACTGGAAACAACAAGGCAGCGTCTTTGAGTGCACGGAAACCTGCTTCCAAACAATTGAGAAACGTTGAAATGTCGCCTGAGGAAGTTGCATTAGGTGAAGAGAAGAAGGCACTTGTGGTGTCTACTGTCAATACTCTATCGCCCAAATCGCATTCTGTTAGTGCTTCTTCTGTGCTTCGTCGCCATGAGCAGTTGTTGCATTCAAATTTATCACTGAACGCTTCTTGTTCATCTGATGCCTCCACGGATTCATTCCATAGCCGAGCATCTACAGGGAGGTTGACACGGTCCATTAGTTTGGGAAGTAGGAGGAAGCCATATGCTTCAAAACCAAGAAGTGTCGTCTCTGATGGGAGTTTAGAATCTCCACCACCTTCCTGCGGTTCACAGACCAAGAAGAGTTGTGCATGGGTAACACCAAACACTGGTGCGTTCTTGATTTTAGAGTTATTCATTGGCATCATGTGGTAGCATACATAATAAAGATGCTCATATTAGTGTCATAACATGGCATTTAAGTTTGTCTTTGAAAACAATATAAAATCTGAATGGGAGTGTGTTTGAAGATCAATCTTGTTAATGGTAGAATAGGACTTAAGTGGTTTCATTTGGAACTTGGAAGTGCTGTTATGCTTGCCTCTTATGTTTCACAATCCTGAAAATGTAAAGTTGGGTCTGGTTAGTATGATACAAATGTTATGGGACTGGCAGATCTTTGTCAATACATATTCTAATTAGGTCGTTTTGTTTGGAACGGTTTGTTTCTTTCATCAGCCCTTAAGTTAACCAACCTGTCTAGGATCTTGTCTTGTTTTTTCAATTCCCCCAAAACAGAAATGTTTTTAAGTTTTGATGGCTTAAGGCCACTAGAAAAAGCCAGCTAAAGTGTTTCTCTATTAGTTAGATTTTAACAGTATTCAGGAGTCAGGACACTCTGTGGCCTGATGCAGGTCTTGTTTAACATGTAATTTATTGAAGTGTACTTATTAATTTAGTACAATTTTATATATATGCATGTGATCATATGGAGCAAGGTGAGGCGGTTACATGAATATGATGGTTTATGGTGGAGGCTAGGCCTGTGTTTTATGCTGTTTAATATACTTGTTGAGTTGTTTCATGTTTCCAAAAGGTATTTTAATCATTTTGTTAACCTGGAGATTGCTGTAATTTTTGAAGAACTGAGCTAAACCATCAAAAACTGGGTCAAGTTAATTGTCCTGTTTTTCTAAAACAAATTCACAATGCCACTGCATAAGAGAACAAATATAATTTAATGCATATAATCTATCTAATTTATAATGCTTGTGAAGTGCTATTTGTAATAACTTTTATTTTGACATTTTGATATATAATAAGAGATCCCAAAGCCTGATAGCTGGTTACTTTACTCCTCATCATGTCAATTCATTGACTTTGGATTTTTTTTTTCTTTTTTTAAAATTTTATAATGCATTTCTCATAACCATCTGGAAACAAGATGCAAGTTGTGAGTCTAGCCAAAGTCATTTCCTGATTATGGTATTCTTTTGTCGGAAATTAAGTTAAACTGAATGTGCAATTTGTGCCTTGAGTTTTGTCTAAGGAGTGAATATTTTGAATAACGAAGATACACCTCTGTCCAATAAGTAAATGAAATAAAACTCACCGAGGCTTACCCAGATGCTTCAACTATGGCCATTATAGGTGATTATTACTAAGTAGTTTGTTATATTTTGAAATCAGATCCTTGTTATGCTGCGTTCCATGATGAAGAATGGGGAGTTCCAGTACATGATGACAAGTATGTGGTTGCAAAATTGTTGGCATTTGTCAACTTTCTTTCCTGACACAATTCCCTGTTCTAAAATCTGTTTGGTTGATATTCTTGTCAACATGCAGGAAATTGTTTGAGCTTCTTGTTCTTTCAGGTGCTTTGGCTGAACTTACTTGGCCTGCCATTCTAAGCAAAAGACACATCTTTAGGTAATATTTCTATTTAATCATGCATTCATCTGTTTACTGAACTCATCTATGAACTAACTGTATACCTCATCTCTAGTCATATTTTCCTCCCCAAATCAAATTATTATTCTCTAGATATTGCTCATTTTCATATATTATGCATTGACAAGATTTTTATGCAGGGAAGTTTTTGCAGATTTTGATCCAGTTTCTGTCTCGAAATTTAATGAGAAGAAGATAATAGCACCTGGAAGCACAGCTAACTCCTTATTATCAGAAGTTAAATTGCGTGCAATCATTGAGAATGCTCGCCAAATATTGAAGGTAGCTATTCATTTTCTTCAAACTTCTTTTTTTATTCTTTTCAGCAGAAGATGCTGAAATTAAGTGCACTGCAAATTTTTTATTTCTTGAAGTACAGGATAAAAACAGCTGACTGTATATTTATATGCAAATTTATTTATTTGTTTTTTTTTTTTAAAGTTACCTCAAACTTAGCTAAATGTCAATTCTAATTGGTAGTATTTTGCAACTTTGTTTTTTTGATGAGTGGGGTTTGTTTAGTATTCATATCATTTTGCTGATACTTTAATTGGACCAGTGCATTCATATTTTGGTCTTAATATGTCTTCTTGTTTGTCCAAGCATTTAAACAACACATGATGTGTGATTGTTGATCCTTTGATCAGATAGGTTTGGTGAAAAGTAGTTGAATGGTGGTCCTGACCTCTCTGCATTTGTATGAACCAAATAGGATAAACTTATACTATTGATGCCATGCAGCTAGACCTTATTTTATTCATCTTATGTTAGGAGTTTCTCGTACAACCTAATTATTTCTTTTTCTTCAAGATGACAGCTTGCTTTTTTGGTAATTCTCACAAATCGTCAGACTTAAAGACATGCAGTCATTAACCGCTAAACTTTGTCACTGCATTCAGCACCATGATTGCATACTCCACACTTGCTAGGATTGTCACTGTAGCTAACTTTTTGCAGGTTTTATTGATGACAGGTGATAGATGAGTTTGGGTCATTTGATAAGTATATTTGGAGCTTTGTAAACTACAAGCCTATAGTTAGCAGATTCCGGTATCCTCGTCAGATTCCTGTCAAAACTCCAAAAGCAGACGTAATGAGCAAAGATCTAGTGAGAAGAGGATTCCGCAGCGTGGGGCCCACAGTCGTCCACTCATTCATGCAGGTGGCAGGGTTAACAAACGATCATCTCACCAGTTGCTTCAGATTTCATGAGTGTATAAATGCAGCAGAAGGGAAGGAAGAAAGCGGAGCCGTCAAGGTTGAAGATAAGGTAACAGATGGTGTCATGGAATCCAAAATGTCCATAACCATGGATGAATCAAGTTTCTCCTCAGAATGATGGTGGCACACAGGGAACAGAGCAGCAGGTTCAGTCATCAGTTTATCCTAGTAACTAATTCACGGCTGCCGAGGTAGCAATGGTCTTCTTGTGTATAAAATTTCATGAATTCGAGAATTCCTAGATTGTGAATTAAATCAACTGATGATTGTTCTGTTGAGAGCCTTGAAAATTTAATGCCAGATTTTTTGTACAGTTTAAAGTGTTGGTAATCTTTATAACCAAATTTTTATCTATGGAATCATCTTTAAAATCCGATTGCATCAACTTTTAAATCTAAACTTGCTTTGCAAATGGCCAATATAGATATCACAAGAACTGTAATATTGCGAAAATCATACTAAAATGGATCATAATTATCCAAATTAAATTAATTAATAAACTTGGATGATATTTAATTTTGTAATAATAATAATAATTTGGTAAGAGTACATAAGTTTATTTTCGAATTTAAAAAAAAAAATTCTTGTAATATCTTGAATTTTTAAAACATCTTTTAATATATCTCAACTTTTGTAAACTTTTGTAAATGTCTCATGATAGTGGAATTAAGATACATTTTAATTTACTAATATGGCAGCTAATAAAATCTGAAAAGTATCTTAATTACACTTTGCAAAAGTTGAGTTGTATCATTAGATGTTTATTGTCATGACTCAACCTATAGACCAGACCGGCACTAGGACTTGGGCCGATGTAAAGCCCTTAAGGCCCATAGTAAGATTTACTGTTTTCAAACTTATAACCAGGCCCACAATTTAGGCTCAACATGCATATAAAATAATTTAAATTAAACTATTATAATTTTATTTCGGACCAACTTAACCCAATAATTATCAGAAACTCAAATTAGGGGAGCTCATCTCAACCCTATTACATCATTTACGAACTATTTAAAAATCATAAAAATGTTTCATTTATTAATATAAAAATTTAAATTCATACAGTCTCTGACAAGATTAATGCTACTGCTAGTACATGCAGAGTTTTAAATTACAAATTTAGAGAATAATAATAATATTAAGTAATTATTGATAACATGTGAAGAAAGAAATAGGTTATTTTGAAAAAATGTGTCCTCCTGTAGCCTAAAAAAATAGGATGAACATGAATGAGCGTTCGACTTAGAGAGTAAAATACTAATTTTAAGTACAATTTCTATAGCTATCTAAAACTAATGCATTTTAAAGAGTGAAATGCAACACTATCATAATTTTCATATAAATCACATTATAACAGTAAAAAGGTAATTTGGAGCACTGACACACCTATATAATATTCAAACAGTACGTATACGGGAGCTGATCCCCTATACAGCTCTCTTAATCCAAACTCTGCCAGCGAGTGTCTCTCAAGTCAGAGTTTCACTTAATAAACCAAATGCGGGGGCCAACGAGATCATCTCGAGCCGTGCCTACCCTGACTTATCCATAAAGGATCGAGTCCCAGCGAGTCAAGCTCCAGCCGCATTTACCTGTCCTGTCCATATCCAATACCACACCACACGCACACCAACAAGCGCACACTGCTCCAAATTACCATAAAACAATATCCATGGCACTTCATCAATTAATAATACAATAAAAAACATGCATAGCATTTAACTACATAGATATATATTTATAAGTGATACATGGGCATGTCCGAATATATAATAATATTGAAATTATAATTAAAATTAATATTTTACTCACAGTATATCAGATACTACTGTAGAGGTTCGGTGAAGGAAGATGGTTGACCTTGATCACATACATAATTTTATTATGAATTTATTGGTGCTAATTCAAATAAAAATAAATTTAAAGAGGCAAACACAACCTAATTTATGCTGAAAATTCTGCAGAATTTCTCGTATATCTAGAACCTACCCAACCTGTTAAAAGATTCAAATAATACTTCTAAATCTCAATTTCCACAATCGCATCTCATCAACATCATATGGCCCCTCCTGGGCCCTCCAAATTAGACAATAATCATAAACTTGAAAAATTACGTTTTAGTCCCTATAATTGACATTTTGTAAAAATCCACTCAAACAAACTCTAAAAATTCTAAAATTTTGCCCCGCAGTCCTTAATGAGGTTATAAAGCTACCGCAAAAGGAATTGTAATTTTCTAATTATCCATGAATATTTTATGAATTTTTATTTAAGAATATTACTCAATTCTATAAGTTCCCAATAGCTAACATGTTTCTAATTTAACCCAAATCAACATTCACATATTTAACTCTTCATCCTCAAGTTTTAACCAATCATATATAATTTAAATACTATAAATTCAGATGATCTTATACGCTCAGATACTAAAAATCTAACTAAAACCCACATATATTTTTCAAAAATATTCCACAATCACTTAAAAATTCAAAAAATATCATAAAACATCTCCAAATAATTTTACTTTCATCATATATTTTTCTTAGAATTTTTCTCTAATTTTTCTTGTTTAAGAAACACTGCATTTAAGCATCGTAGACTGAGAAAATAATCTTATCCACAACTTATCTGCGTCTCAAAAATTCCAAAAATTTATGAGGAAGCCTCTGGAAGTTGAATCATCCCCAAAGCTCGCCGGAGCTACCGCCGGAACCACCGCGCACGGTGGCTGGCAGCCTGCCATCGGTGACATCTGCCAGATCTAATCATACCATAATATTCCTCTCCTCTTTCTCAGTCCATAGGTGATATCAGATCGTTAGTCCAACAGTAGGATCGTTCTAGATCTGACCAAAAAACTTGAAAAATCCGAAATTCTTTCCTCTATATCTCACTCATCCAACCACCAAATGCTGTAAAATGGGTATCAAAAGAAAGCTCTCGGAACAAGCTTTTCGACGCCACTTGAATCGCCTCGATTGGACGTTGGATAAAGCCAGAATCGCACTTGAAAGTTGGTTGCCCTGCGTGCACATTTTTCTCTCTCCTCCATCACTTGTAGCTGCTTCTGGTGCTTCTTCGGCTAGCTGGTTGTGCGCCAGTGTCGTGGGGTGGTGGGGGAATCCTTGCTGGTAGTGGTGGTGGGTGGTGATCGCTGGCAGCTGCAAAAGGAAGGGAGAGAAAAGAGAGTGATGGAAGGGAGAGGAAGAAAGTGGGGGAGAAAGAAAGAGAGAGAAATTCTTTTTTTTTTTTATTGCCTGCAATAGCAGCTGATAGTGGGTGTAGCCCACTGCTACACGCCATTGTCACTTCCCTTTTTTTTTTTTTTTTAGTTATTACAATCTTCCCCCCTTAAAAAAACTTTATCCCCGAATTTTCAAACAAATAATAGGAGATAAAGAAAAAGGGTTATTGGGATAGGTGCGAGCATTTACTCCTCCAGCTAAGCAAATATGGTTAAAACACTTTGTTCTTCAAACTCATCATACACTGTAGATCACATTCTACTACTCTCTGGTTCTACTATAGAGCCCTCACTGTCATCATTTCTTCCTAGAGGGGCTCTTACTTCTTAGCTATACATTGATGTATATTTTATTATTATTATTATTATTATTATTATTATTATTATTATTATTATTATTATTATTATTATTAGGCGACCGCAAAATCCCTTGTGACAGCTTGGCGACTCCACTGGGGACATTCTAATAGAAGACTGACTTAACCCCGGTCTAGTGGTCCAAAAGTAGATTTAATTTTGTCAGATCAAATTATAGTTAGGTGGGCTCATTCGGCGATGTTTTATACGTTAATTATTATTGCTACTAACTATTTTGTTTGTTTTGCCTGTTCTATTTCCTACAGTGCTCTTCATTTCAAAAAAAAAAAGAGGAAAAGGAAAAATGGAAAAATAAATCCCCCTGAATTGGGAAGAGGTAAAGGTGTCCCTTCACACACTGAGCACTCACACAATGTCCTCACACACTTTGATCCTAACCCGGGCTTTCTTACCCTTTTAGGAAAGTAGGAGGGGGTCATGTAGCGGTACCCGTGGGTTTTACCCCGTTAGTATCCGTGAAGGCTTCTGCTCAAATTGAAACTCGTTCTATTCACCGTGATACCCGTGGAATTTTCCCGACAATATCATGGGGGTAGAATGGGGCTCTACTGTTTACAGTAGGGGCAATTTGGGAACCTGTGGCTTTTAGAAAAATTAGATCCTGAGCTAAACTATCACAATAGCTGAAAGCCGTAGTAAACTACCTTATAAGATAGAACTATCCAGATAGGTAGCGCTCATCCGGTATTAGGAGTCTCCCTACTATAGGACAAAAGGGGCATACTTACTCTTATCCTGTTCTGCTTTAATTTCCTTTTGTTCATTTTTTTTTTTTAGGGTAATCTTGAATCCTACTAAAACACCTACACATTTTCCTACTTTGATAAATGTGTACGTGTCACCCTGTCAACAGTATGATTCAAAATTACCTAATTTATCTTGCTAACGAATTTTCCCGCAGGCATTACCAAACCAAGAGTCTGTAAAAGGATAGGCATCATTTTTATCATGGCATCCTCGAGTCAGTCGGCAGAAAAGGTTCAGAATGCTAAACTTTGGTCCAAATCAGCTCATAATCCGGTACCCTCACAAAATGATGTTTCCGAGGCACATGCTAGCTTACTACCTTCACTAGATCTGAATAAAATAGAGGTCAGAATGAACGACCTCGAGGGTCTGTCTAATGGATGGAGATCGCTTCCCGATCAGGTCAAGGCACGATTTGAAGAGAAGTACGGGAGGATTGCAACCTTAATGCGAGTCAAGGTCCAAATCCCGGCATTAAAAGCCATGTTGTCGGTTTGGAATTCTAAGTACGGGGTATTCTCTTTCAATGACATTGATACGGTTCCCACTATGGAAGAATATTAGGCATTGCTAGGGATTCCTTACTCATTGCAGAACCGGATCTACCTACACCTCGAGCATAGGCAGACCTGGAAACGACTGGCACATATGTTGGGTACTCCCCCAGAAGAAGTGAAGTCAAAAGAAACCGCCAAAGGAGACACGCATGGTTGGTATTGGAAATATCTCCAGAAATGGTTAGATCAATGCCTCCGAGAGAAATAGTGGGATCAAGCTTCGGTAGCACTCGCCTTGGGAATCTATGGTCTGATTTTGTTCCCGGGACCATTGGGAATCATAACTTGCAACGCGGTGGAAGTGTTCTGGACAGTAGAAAGGCAGGAGATCAATCCAATACCGGCGATCCTTGCGGAGACTTTATTAACCCTTACCCATCAGAGACAACAGGGCAAAGGGTCCCTTAAGTGTTGTTCTCAACTGTTATACCTCTGGATTATCAGTCACGTGTGTCCCGTGGAGACAAAGGGATTGACTTGGTACCTTGACCAACCTCCCATCGAGAGGATGACCCGGTTAGTAATCAGTCTGAAGAATGAACAGCAGTGGTGGGAACGGATTTTGAGTTTCAATGGCCATAATTACTGTTGGAGGAAGCTGTGGACGTCAGGCCAATCCGTTCTGATCGGTACAGGGGGTAATCAGTCGGTGTCCCTAATTGGAATAACCGGATACACAAGTTACACTCCGGCATTGGTAATGAGGCAGTTTGGCTCAACACAGTCCGTGATCAACATTGAAGAATACCACCAAGGTCACTTCTACCATGAGCTCAAGGAAGAGGAAGGGCTAAAAATGGCTGCCAGTCTTGGGAAAACATCACTCTGATGGAGAGATCACCTAAAGGCCCAAATGCCTCGGGCGATTATCTTAAATGGAGAGCTGACAGGGACCGAGAACACTCTCAGAGAATTCCAGACAAGAACCTCGCCAAAGCGCCCTATTAGAAGAAGGCGATGATTGCTGGATGACTCGCTACAGAAGGCAAATACCGAGAACTCACAACTGCAAGAACGAATGAAACAGTTGGAGGACCAACAGCAAAAGCTTAAAAGAAGAGTGAGAAGACTCAAGGAAGAGGCAAGAGCCGAAAGGATGGGGTTCGAAAAGCAAGAGGTACAGTGGGAAAAGGAAAAAGACTCTCTTCAAGCTGAGGTCAAAGAGATGAAAGGGCAGAATAGTAAGCTTCAGGAAAGGATGAAATACCAAGAGGTACTCATTGAAGAGTATAAGCAAGAAAACAAAAAGAAGAAGCTCGAAACAAAAGAATAGGCACTACTCATCAACGATATCTTGAAAGAGTGTGCTAAGGAAAGGAAAGAGAAAGAAAACAAGTCGCCTCTATCAAGAACTGAAAGAGAATGTTGACCAGCTGGAGAGAATGATAGCACAGGGAAAACAAGAACTATTACCTGAATCCGAGTATGCTCTGAAAGCATTCGATCCTGCCAAGCAAGAAGAAAGGTTATATGAGTATCTCAGAAAATGTCATCTCATTATAAAGAACCTCCCAGAGCCTAGGCCGATGTAAAGAATATGGTGTACAAATTATTCAGTTAATGAAATGATTTTTGGACCATTGTTTAGTAAATTTGTGAATGAATAATATGACTCCCGTAGGAACTCCCTCGCTAGGGTTATGTGAAAAATTGAATGCGCTATATGGACAGGTATCATAAATGCGCATTCAATCCCGTCATTCACGGTCAGACCATCGAACGATGCCATGATAAAGTTGATGCGATTATCCTTTTACAGATGACAACCTGGCTCTCAAATGCTACTGTATCCTTCGTCCAGATCAAGACTTTTAGTTTCTTTGCAAAATTCGAAGTTTATTTAAAATTTTCTTTTTTCTTTACCCCTCACAGGAAATCAATATTGCTTCAAACAAGGCAAGTCTGACCAAGCACACGGTTCAACCCAAACGAGTGTACTTAACAAGATCTCGAACAAGGAAGATAATGGAAGATCAGGAACAAGTGCAGAACCTACAGGGACAGGTTTTCGATTTAAAGGATCAGGTCTCAGAACTTATGAGACTAATGAGGGAGATGTCCCAGAATAAACCCACAGCAGAGCCTAGCTTGCCGCTACCTCCTCCACCACCTCCAACAAATGATCCGCACCAAGCTTCAACTTCTTTTACCTTTCAGTCTCCCATCCCGGACCCGACAATCACTGTCAATCCGGTTACCACAAATAATGACCTACCTTATTCTCATTACCCAACCGTCCCAAACACCGACGCATACCCTTCGAATATAATCCCTCCAATTCACTTCACCCCTCATCTTCCAACTGGGGGAGTATTCCATGCAGTGGGAGGGGAAAATAAGACTAAAGAAAGCGAGAAACTGTCCGCCCTAGAAGAAAGATTGAGAGCTATAGAGGGCCTGAATATATATGGCTCAGTGGACGTGGCATCACTAAGATTAGTACCGGATGTGGTGGTGCCACCCAAATTCAAGGTCCCCGATTTTGACAAGTATACTGGGAATTCGGACCCTCGAATTCATTTGGCCACCTATATTGCCAAGATGTCCTCTATGACAGATGATGACAGACTGTTAATCCACTTCTTTCACGAGCCTCTCCGAGCAGCCTTGAGGTGGTGCGTTGAGCTAGACAGAGCATCGCACTGGAAGGATTTAGCCGAGGCCTTTTTGAAGCAGTACAAATTTAACTGCGATGTGGCCCCCACAAGGAGGGATCTTCAGAATCTGGTGCAGAAAGACCGGGAAAGCTTCAAGGAATATGCCCAGAGATGGAGAGAAAAGGCGGCGGAAGTACATCCCCCGGTGACCGATAATGAGTTATGCTCTCTGTTTATCGAGACTTTGAAGGCTCCCTACTTCAACTTGATGATTGGAAACACTTCCAACAGCTTCTCTGACATCATCCAGGCGGGTGAGAGAATTGAGGCCAACTTAAGAATGGGACGACTGCAGGAGTCAGCTGAGAACCCTGCAAAGAAGACTGCCAACTTTGGCAAGAAGAAGGAGGGTGATGTGCATTCTGTCACCCGTCAGAATAATTACTCCCTATTTCCCCAAAATAACTACCGGCCATATCCTTCCCCTCATGGCCAAACCGTCGCAAACATCCCACCTCCCTTCCCAAATTATCCACACCCGCGCCCACAATATCCCCCACCTACAAATTACCAACCAAGACCGCCTCCTCCTCCTGCTCAACCAAGACCACCACAAAATAATCCAAGGCCCCCAAGAAACCCTGATCCACCTCTTCCCCTCCCACTCAGTGAAATATACCGATACCTTGTCGGTATAAACCAAATTGTACCAGTCCCCTTAGACCCAATCCAGCCACCATACCCCAGGTGGTATGATGCCACTGCCCGTTGTGAGTACCATGGAGGGGCACAAGGGCATTCAACTGATAACTGCGGGGCACTCAGAGGGAGAGTGCACGCTTTAATCCGAAATGGGTGGTTGAAGATCGAGGGAAATGGTTCCCTCCCCAATGTTACCTCAAACCCACTGCCTAACCATAATACGGGCAGTGGTGTAAATATGATAGAGTCTGAGGAAGAAGGATCAACACCAGAAGTAGACAAGCTGGTTCCTTACTTTGAGGAGATTTTTGCTGTAGCAATGAGGGAAGGCTACCTTTGCCCTCAGGTAGCGGGATTCGAAGAGAGTACGGGGTGTCCTTACCATGGAGGGGCAACTGACCATGAGCTGCGAGATTGTGAAGGGTTCAAACGGGAGGTCCAGAACTTGCTATCCCTCAAAGTTCTGAGATATCAGACAAGGTCGAAGACGGAAGAGGAAGTGAACACCACCAGATTCAGCCAAACGGCTTCTACCTCCAAACCCAGAATCACCTTCTCACCCCCGGTAGCCTCACCGCCAGTAACGGTTATCCGAACTCCGCCTCAGCTCCCCGTCACCAATACTCACGCTGTCCCATGGAATTATAATTTCCAAGTTTTCACTCAGGGAGCGTCAAGCAGTACATCCGCTCCTAGTCTTGCCTCACCTCCGGCACCACCAAAACCATGTTTCGCTCCTCACGAGCATTTCAGAATGACTTATGCTGGACCTACCAGCAACATTACTCCCCAAACTAGTCCTCAGCCCGTTATCGCAACAAAGCCCTCTCCACCTGAGCAAGAAGTCGAGTTTATAACTCGAAGTGGGAGGTGTTACGGAAACGAAGAAAGAGAAAAGAGGAAAGGGAAAGTAAAAATGGGAGAGTCATAAATTAATACGGAAGAGGAGGTGGAGATAGCTGGGGAAGTAGACAGTGCTGAACATAAGGAAGAGGAAGAACTGCTGCTCCAAATAATGAAACAGAGCGAGTATGATGTGGTGGAGCAGTTGAGAAAAACACCCGCCCGAATTTCACTATTATCACTGATCCTGAGCTCGGAAGTCCACCGACAAGCCTTACAAAGAATCCTGGATCAAGCCTTTGTAAACCCCGACATTACTCCGGGGCAGTTTGAGAAGATAGTAGAACAAATCCAGGCATTCAGCTTTGTAGCCTTTTCTGAAGAGGAGGTAGACCCCGCAGGCTTAGGGCACAATAAAGCTCTACATGTAACTGTGAAGTGTAAGGGTTGTATAGTGGCCAAGGTCCTCATCGATAACGACCCTCAATGTACTGCCTAGCGCTACCTTAGCCAGGCTGCCGGTCGACCAATCGTATATACGTCAGAATGCAATGGTGGTAAGAGCCTTTGACGGTACCAAGAGAGAGGTGCTAGGAGACATTGACTTGCCAATCCAAGTCGGTGCATGTACTTTCAACGTCACGTTTCAGGTAATGAACATTGAGCCGGCTTACACTATGCTGTTGGGAAGGCCATGGATCCATTCTCACACGTCGCTCCTTCAACTTTGCACCAGAAAATAAAATACATTAAGGGCGGCAAAATCATCACTGTAAGGGGTGAAGAAGCCATATTGGTCACCAAGCCGCAATCACTTCCTTATGTGGAAGCGGCCGAGGAGTCATTGGAGAGTTCTTTCCAGGCCCTTGAATTGCAAGATACCGGGAAGGAAGGGGCTATGGCTATGGTGGCCAAAGTGATGTCGAGGAACGGGTATCAAGAGGGGAAAGGCTTGGGCACCACACTGCAAGGAATCATGGAACCCATACCGGCTATTCAGAAAATAGGCCGTTGTGGTTTGGGATATGAGGAGGATGCCCTCGTGGATGGGCGATTCTGGATAAGGAAAATACTTCGGGATCAGAGGTTTGACCAGAAGATGGGAAAGATGAAAGTAGTCCTGAGAATCACGGAGATCTTCACTAAGCCGGTCATTCAACATCCGGCAAATACAGAAGAATCACCCGATGATCCATCCATAGATGTCATCCAACTGGACTCCTTGTATGAGGCCCTAGTCTCGCCAATGGCTGAGGGACAGGAGCTTGACAACTGGACAACAGAGGATATCCCTGTACTCAATTTCTAGTAAAGTACCTCTGGTTATCTACACTTGATCATTTTGTCCATGGTGACAAGTGTAATACTGTAAATGGACCTTTTCTTATGGCATTAATATTAATGAATTGATAGCGCATTTTAAATCCAATACTCTTTTTCTTTCCTTTTTAATTCTATCCTTATAACACGTTCTATTCTTTATTCATTCAGGACTATTCATCAATTAACACCTAATAATCCAATAGACTCAGAAATTCCTCTGGTTAATTTTGAAATCCCCATAGCTGCCATTACTTCAAGTGATTCTGAGGAAGACCTTACACAAGAAGACAGTGATAAGGATGAGCCCTCCCTCGTGCCTTGTGGAGACGAAACGCGCACCGTAAACTTAGGCACGGAAGAAGTAAAAAGGGAACTTAAGGTAGTGGAAAGTGAAGAATTGGGAGATATGATCAGTCTGCTTAAAGAATTCCTCGATGTATTTTCCTGGAGCTATGATGATATGGTGGGTTTGGACCCTCAGATAGTAACGCACAAAATTCCCTTAATCCCAGGAACGATTCCGGTGAAGCAGAAACTAAGGAGAATGAATCCCGACACACTGCTCAAGGTTCGAGATGAAGTCAAGAAAGCAAGATGACGCCGGTTCTTGGAAGTAGTCAAATATCCCCAATGGGTGGCTAACGTCGTCCGTGAATGAAGAAGGACGGGAGAGTCAGGGTGTGCATTGACTACAGGGATCTTAATAAAGCTAGCTTGAAAGACGATTTCCCTCTCCCCCACATTGATGTGTTAGTTGACAATGCTGTGGGATTGGGCAGGTGTTCGTGTATTGATGGGGCATCAGGGTACAATCAGATCCCAATGGACGAGGAAGACAAGGATAAAACTGCTTTCATCACTCAATAGGGAGTATTTTGCTATCGGGTCATGCCCTTCGGGTTGAAGAATGCCGGGGCTACTTACGGTAGCGCAATGGTCACATTATTCCACGATATGATGCATAAAGAAGTGGAGGTGTACGTGGATGATATGATCATTAAATCCAGGGGAGAAGAGAGCCACGTTCAGGTGATGAGAAGGGTATTCGAAAGGCTCAGGAAATACCAGTTGAAACTGAACCCTGCCAAATGCATATTCGGAGCTAGATCGGGAAAGTTGTTGGGATTCATAGTAAGCGAGATAGGGATAGAAGTAGATCCAGACAAAGTTCGAGCTATTCAAGAAATGCCATCCCCAAAAAGCGAAAGGAGGTGCGCGATTTTAGGAAAGTTGAACTACATTTCGAGATTTATTTCTAATCTTACTGCCAAAGCTGAGCCTATTTTCAGACTACTCCGGAAGAACAACCCTACCCAATGGGATTCAGTTTTTCAAGCGGCTTTCGAGACAATCAAGCAGTATCTGTCAAATCCACCAGTATTGGTTCCACCTGTGGCGGGCAGGCCTTTGATCCTGTATATGGCAGTCCAGCAGAACTCGATGGGATGTGTTTTGGGACAACATGATGATACCGGCCGAAAAGAGAGGGCCATTTATTACCTGAGCAAGAAATTCAATGATTGTGAATCAAGGTACTCTTTCTTAGAAAAGACTTGCTGCGCGTTAGCCTGGACAGCAAATCGCCTCAAGCACTACATGTTGAATCACAAGACATGGCTCATCTCCAGGATGGATCCTATCAGATATGTATTCGAAAGCCCATTCGTGCCAGGAAGGATAGCCAAGCGGCAGGTTATACTCTCCCAGTACGACATAGTCTACGTGACCCGGAAAGCGGTAAAAGGTAGCGTGATCGCTGACCTCCTAGCGGAAAATCCTATCCAGGATTATAAAGCTCTGGATTTTGAGTTCCTTGATGAGCATATTAATGAGGTAGACTGCGAAGAAGATGGGCCAGCCGACGTATGGGAAATGTATTTTGATGGAGCAGTCAATTTATCCGGGAATGGAATCGGAGCTGTACTAGTTTCCCCGGACGGAAAACATTTCCCGATAGCTGTCAAGTTGAGATTTGACTGTACCAACAATGTCGCAGAATATGAAGCTTGTGTAATGGGTCTACAAGCTGCTATCCAGATGAAAATCAGAAAGTTGGAGGTGTACGGAGACTCGGCTCTGATAATTTATCAAGTCAAGGGAGAATGGCAAACCAAAGATCCCAAGCTGATCCCATATCAGAAGTACCTACTGGAGCTAATCAAGGAATTCGAAGAAATCTCTTTCACCCATCTTAGCAGAGACAAGAATCAATTTGCTGATGCCTTAGCTACTCTAGATGTTATGGCTCAAAT
This sequence comes from Hevea brasiliensis, assembly GCF_030052815.1. Classification (NCBI taxonomy): domain Eukaryota; kingdom Viridiplantae; phylum Streptophyta; class Magnoliopsida; order Malpighiales; family Euphorbiaceae; genus Hevea; species Hevea brasiliensis. Next base: position 42,270,254 of record NC_079509.1, read on the forward strand.
CGAAGAAGGGCAGACGACTCAAGCATTGAAGATTAAAGCAAGGGATGAGCCAACTTACTGCTTTATGGTTGAAGAAGAGCCCGATGGAAAACCTTGGTATCATGATATCCTGGTCTACTGCAGAAACAGAGAATTCCCCTCTGGGGCAAGCAAAAATGAAAAGAAGATGATTCGGAGATTAGCGTTGGGATACTTCCCCAGTGGAGAAACCCTATACAAGAGGAGCTCCAACGGCGAATTATTGAGATGTGTAGATGCAAAAGAGGCAAAGAGAATCCTTTTTGAAACTCATGAGGGAAATTGTGCAACTCATGCCAATGGACACATGATGGCTAAGCAAATCATGCGACGTGGGTATTTTTGGACCACAATGGAGAAGGATAGCGTCGAGTATTTCCGGAAGTGCCATAAGTGTCAGATCTATGCCGATCCGATAAACGTGCCACCTCATAAGCTGTTCATCCTCGTCTCACCATGGCCTTTCGCAATGTGGGGCATCGATGTGATTGGTCCCATCAATCCCAAGGCATCCAATGGACACAGATTTATCCTAGTGGCCATCGACTATTTCTCCAAATGGGTCGAAGCAACGTCGTATGCTCACATCACGCAGAACACGTTTCTTAAATTCTTCAGAAGCAATATCATCTGCCGGCATGGTCTCTCGAATGAAATCTTCACTGATAATGCCAAGAACTTGAATGGTCCGAAGATTCAGGAATTATGTGATCAATACAAAATCCGGCATCTCAATTCCTCCCCGTACCGTCCCCAGATGAATGGAGCGGTGGAAGCCGCGAACAAAAATCTAAAGAGAATAATCCGGAAAATGACGGTCACATATAGGGATTGGCATGATATGCTTCCCTACGCTCTTCATGCATACCGGACTTCCGTAAGAACCTCGACCGGGGCAACTCCATACTCACTGGTCTACGGGATGGAAGCAGTTTTACCTATTGAGGTTGAAATTCCTTCCCTAAGGATTCTGAAGGAATCAGGGATTGATGAATCAGAATGGATCCAGTCAAGGTTGGATCAGTTAAACCTGCTGGATGAGAAAAGATTAACAGCAGCATGTCATGGGCAATTATACCAGAGGAGAATGGCTAAGGCATTTGACAAAAGCGTTCGCCCACGCGAATTCCGAACCGGAGACCTAGTTCTGAAGAAAGTTCTGCCGAACCAAAACGATCCCCGGGACAAATGGTCACCAACCTACGAGGGACTCTATGTGGTTAAAAAGGCATTTTCTGGAGGAGCCTTGATCTTAACCCACATGGACGGTGAAGAATTCCTGAGATCTGTGAATGCCGACACTGTCAAGAGATACTATGCATAAAATAGGTAAAGGATGAAAACCCGAAAGGGCGTCCCAAAAAAAAAAAAAAAAAAAAAAAAACTTGGGGTGAAAACCCGAAAGGGCATCCCAAGAACCAAAGTGGAGAAATAAGGAAGGGGGTATGAAACCAAGGATGGAGAAGAGACCGTTACGGCATGAGGCTTCAGAGAACTTGAAATAATGGCAGTTAAAAGACTTCAAAACCAACTAAAAGGAATATGTGAGATCTATCCTTGTACCCTTCCTTTTCCTTTGAAAGTCTATTTTTCCTAAAGCCATAATAAAGTTATACTTTATTCTTTCTGCTTTTGTTGTCCTGTTTACTCACTTTTTAATACTATCCTTTCTCTTTGTTTAATGCGCTATTGATTAGTTAAAATTTTTGCCATAAGATTTGAATTCAAAAATTGATAACCTCACGTACTTTATTATGAGATTTTCAGGGAATGGCTTTCGAAAAAAGAAAAAAGAAAAAAGAAAAAAGAAAAAAAAAAAAAAAACTAGGGGTGAAAACCCGAAAGGGCGCTTCTGGTCGAATGGACGAAAAGAAAGTGAAAACCCGCAAGGGCGCTTTCCGTAAAATAGGAAGAAAGTCGGGAACAGAAAAGGGGCATCCGAAGGAATGGGATCATAGGTCAAGTCTTGCAACTCCTCCTCCATTAATCATCGGCCTTCGGTATCTTGTTAAGTACACTTCGTCAGGAAAGAACTTCATGTGTCAGGGTTAGACTTGCTTTGTAAGTTGATTTTAATTTCCTGCATTTAAATTTTCCTGCTATCAACCTCTGGTTCCTTGATCTAAGTTGATTTTAATTTCATGCAATTTAAATTTATGTCATCAACCTGTGGTTCCTTGATCTAAGTTGATTTTAATTTCATGCAATTTTAAATTTCCTGTTATCAACCTCTGGTTCCTTGATCTAAGTTGATTTTAATTTCATGCAATTTACATTTCCTGTTATCAACCTCTGGTTCCTTGATCTAAGTTGATTTTAATTTCTTGCAATTTACATTCCTGCTATCAACCTCTGGTTCCTTGATCTAAGTTGATTTTAATTTCCTGCAATTTAAATTTCCTGTTATCAACCTCTGGTTCCTTGATCTAAGTTGATTTTAATTTCATGCAATTTACATTTCTGTCATCAACCTCTGGTTCCTTGATCTAAGTTGATTTTAATTTCTTGCAATTTACATTTCCTGTTATCAACCTCTGGTTCCTTGATCTAAGTTGATTTTAATTTCATGCAATTTAAATTTATGTCATCAACATCTGGTTCCTTGATCTAAGTTGATTTTAATTTCATGCAATTTTAAATTTCCTGTTATAAACCTCTGGTTCCTTGATCTAAGTTGATTTTAATTTCATGCAATTTAAATTTATGTTATCAACCTCTGGTTCCTTGATCTAAGTTGATTTTAATTTCATGCAATTTAAATTTATGTTATCAACCTCTGGTTCCTTGATCTAAGTTGATTTTAATTTCATGCAATTTAAATTTCCTGTTATCAACCTCTGGTTCCTTGATCCAAGTTGGTTTTAATTTTCTAGTATTCTAACTTCCGTTGCCAATTTCTAGGTCATTAACTTAGGTACACCTAATCGTCCAAAATATGAGTCTGAATCTTTACATAATTCCTACACAGAAATTTTTTCCTTTAATAGAAATTATGTAAAGAGGGGCAGCTGTCGACACCATATTTTGGCCGATCCCCAAAATCAATAAAACTTTGAAACCAATCCCCGGTACTAAGTCTCCTTTGGACAGCTAATCACATTCCCGATCCCTCTTTGATAGGCAGTCACAATTCTGATCTCTCCTCACAAAGAATTAAATCAAATTGTTAAGTTCTCGCATCAGTCAAAGCTTTACCAGTCTATCGCTCACCGATCTCTCAAACCCATTGTCGAAACTCAGGACCCGTCAAGTATATTCCTGATAAATGAAATGAACTGGCACTAGATCTTTTCTTACCAGTTTTATTGTCGATCTCCCTTTCGAAAGTTTAAGAGCTAAGGTTTTGGTTCGGTTTAATGAGGATTCCGATCTTAAGTGTTCGAGTTAAATTTTCAATTTTAATCAAGTCCCATTCAACATTTCTTCCCCACCGATCTCATGCTTATTGTGCTTTCCGATCTCTTATACTTAGATTAATAATTGCATTTAGTTCTTGTTTCGCTATGCTCATACAATCAAATACTTAGGCAATTCAGAGATTTTCCAATCACATCCATTCATTGAACAAAAGAGACATTCCATTTCATTTCATTTTTTTGTACAAGTTATTCAGCTGGAGGATCACCCCCAGCCTAATTTACATTTTGCTCACTCTCTCTCTCACCCTCAGCTTCCTCCTCACTGTCCTCATCGTCGCCCCAGAGCAGTCGGCCATCCAAGAGAAGTCCTCCTCTGGTAACGCTCGAGTTCGACCAAGAGGCCCTTGTGAGCATTCACATAGGCTCCGGTTATTCCAGTCACCATCTATTCATCTTTCTCATTAAGCTCCTCGTCTTTCTCCTTAAGCTCCTTGATGAGTTGAGCGACTGAGCGGCCGTTGGCACATGGCGCTGGACTTCTCGAGAACCCGATTCCTTTCAGCCAGGACATGAGACTGTTCGACCAGCTTGTCTTCATAAAACTTCGCCCGCCCCTCAACTTGAGATATATAATCCTGAGCGGATGAGAGTTGGGATCGGAGGGAAGCCACTTCCTGATTTTTCTTCCCGATCTCCTTACCCAGACGCTGAACCTTTTCCCGAACCATGGTCTGATTCACCAGGCACTCCACGTTCAGGCTCATGGATTGAGTCAAGATATCATCAAGGCTGTTCGGGATAGCTTTGTCCCGATCCTCGAAGGAAGATGGAAGACCCCAAGACTTTGGCAAAACCGAGTTCTCCGAGCAGTTCGGTTATTCTTGAGAATCGATCGATGCACAGCGCCATGAGAAGAGGCCCTCGCAGAAGATTGAGAAGGACCCCTTTCTGTGCTTGGAACAATTGGAAGAGGTGGAGGCTGCTCTTCCGATCTAGGAGGAGATCGGACAGCTTCTGCGGTCGGCGGACCCAAGGGTTGAGGCATCCAAACAAGAATACTTTTGAGTGGCAGCCTGACTCTTCAGATCCATCACTATTAAGCTATCCTCCTGGTTTAGGGTAATGCGCTTCGGAAGCAAGGGCCCCTGGTGCCACCACGGGGAAGTCCTCAAAGCGGCTCGGATCTTTGCTCCTCGGAATGAAGAAAGCAGTTCTTCCAATTCTTAAGGGACGAGGGCAGATCTGAAAAGAGCCCGCAATGAGGCTTCGCCTGAAAGAACCAGTGTTCGTCATCCTTTCGGCGAGTTAGCCTATGCAGTTCGGCGAACACCTTAGCCGTAGGTCTGATTCCCTTAGCTCGGCACAGGCCTCGGAAGGCTACTAAGATCCTCCACGAGTTAGGGTGAACTTGAGCAATGCACACTCGGTGAAGTTTTAGGACCTCCTTGTAGAAGTCATCTAGAGGGAACCGAAGACCGGCCTTTAACTGTTCCTCGTATACCATAACTCTGTCATTCTCCTCAAAAAAGTAATCGGCTCGGTGATAGCCGTGACATCGGATAAGTTCATACGAATCAGGACGAATACTGTACTCCTGGCCAAACGATTGCAGATCGGATTCTCGAAGAACCGACGGTAGCTCGTCTATAGGGAGAGTCTCAATCCATGAAGAATGTGCAAGCCTTGATGGTGCGATCCGCCCCCGAGCTGGAACGGAGACCCTAGGGGGTTCAGGTTGCGTGCTTGGCCCGACCACCTCTTCTTCATCGGACGACCACGAGAACTGAATGGAAGGAGGGCTCGCCGCTCTCTGACCTTCGGCGCCGCTCATTTTCAAAAGAAACAAAGAACTTAAACTAAAAAGAAGATCAAAGCCCTTACCGGAGTCTGATCGGCGTCGGAAGAAACTTGAGAAAATGAGAGAACTTCGGAGTTGTGAGCAAGAGACTGAAAATGGAATGAAAGAACAACTGGCTAACCCTTCACCCCTATTTATACTAGTCCGAGCATTTAATGCTCACGAGGTTCCAGGCAGTGCATCGGTTAACGGGATTCGCCAGCTGTTCTGACACGTCTCTCGAACATTCCGAGATCGGTTAATTGGAGATCGGCATAATAAGTTGAATATTTTGAATAAAGGATCAGTTAAGAGTCGTTTTGTTAGGAACCAGATCGGACAAATATATCAGAGATCGGAAAATAATCAATAAGATAATAATTGGAGAAACAAGATTTTTATTTCCAAAAGATCGGATTACATCATTAGGGCGATCTCTAGGGATCGGATTACAATAAAGGTCTAACTACATCATTTGGGCGATCTCTAGAGATCTGATTACATTGAAAGATTACATCATTTGGGCGATCTCTAAGGATCGGAATACACTAGAGATCTGATTATATCAAAAGGCTGATCTAAGGATCAGTTTATAACTGATCCCAAGGATATTACCGACCGGATGCTTCATCCGCTGTCGGAACACCCAATATGATGAGAAGCCGAATGAACTCAGTTGAGGGACTCGAGATCGGTACAACCGAGGTCCGCAATACAGATCGGTCAAATCCAGTTCTCTCACCATCGTCAGTTAAGGTCATTCGATTACCGGGATCGTAAATTTTCAGTCGGTGAGTAAAGAAGTCCATCGGAAAAAGATCAAAGCCACAGTTGTAGCCGGAACTTCCGCCGGAGCAGCTAGAACAGGAAAAGTAAGAAGGAAGAGAGGAAAATCAGATGAAGGAAATGTCTCTGTCGACAGGGGTATATATAGGGGAAAATGAGCATTTATTCTTTGAGCGAGCAAACGGCAACGCGGAATCGAGGGCAATTAATGCTTTGACGAGCGGACTGAGGAAGGGAAAGATCGGAATAATAGATCGGAAGATAGGAGACCAGCATGAAAGATCGGAAAGAGCATGTGAAAGAGATCGAAAGAGGAGGATCGGAAGGCAAAAGAATAAGACAAATCCCAATAACCGTCGAGAATCGGGTAGAGGTAGTTAAAGCGTGGCGACGAGATCTCCACCGCACGCCTAAGAATCGCCCACAATCTTTGACAGTGCGGGGTATGTCATGACAGTCCTGTACACCGCAATCTCCACCGTTGATCTCACTTGTAAGGACAAACCCGGAACCCTTGGATCAAGAGAGAAGATGACAATACCAGCGCCTTTCGCTCTTAGCCCTCAGATCGTTCCGGACAAGAAGATTTGGGACCGTTAGATCGAAAGAAGAAAAGGACAAATATTCTGAAGAGAGATCTCAGCCATTCATTTTGATTCTCTTTAGTTCCTGAACATCCGATCATGTCCTTCGAAATCTTGACCCTCCATCTCCCTCAAAATACATCCTGACCCTTCATGGGGAGCACCCGATTCCTATAAATACTGCATGAAAAGCTGCTCAAAGGACGGAAAATATAGGCAAGAGCGGTGACTATAGTGGAATAACTCAAACTTAATTCAGTTTGTTACTCGCTATTTTGAGTTTTCGTAGAAAAACTTTTGAAACTAGTTTTCAAGTGTTTTCTTGTAAAGGGATTGGAATCTGAAACTTTTCATTTTCAGTTCGTTCATTATCCTGTGGCACTCCCACTTTCTGTCTCTGTTATCCTCTATTTCCATTCATATTATCTAAGCTTAACTCCACTCAAGCTTGGTTATTTTGACCTGTTTACATTTTAACAAAGAATACTTCATTTCGAGCCAAACCACAGTCCTCCGGCTGCCAACCTGCAATCTTGCTACTTTTTACGATTCTGTAGTTAGTTCAATAGACTCGACTCCCTACAGATCAGTGTTAATATCGCCATTTTATTAAGTCTAGCTCTCGTTTCACGTATTTCCTTTGTTCTCTTTCTTATGCCTGTTGTTTTCTTTAAGTTTATGTCACGCTAAAAAAAAACAAAGCAAAAATATGTTCTAGTTTACTCCGTCTTTGGTTAACCCACACTTCCGTTAATCTTTATTATTTCTGAACGTAAGTCATCTAGTCCCAAGTTACGTAGAAACAGCTAGACAAAATGTAGGTAACTGTGTTTGAATCACTAGGCTGACGTAGAAGGCGATCCGGCATAATGCCATAAGGCGGAATAAAAATCAAAACTCAGGTAAGTAAAAGGGTACAGATAGGATACTGATAAAGTGACCTTAGGGGAGATCAGCAAAATCCCGCATGACGCCCCTTATTTAGTCACAAAATGCCAACGAGTTAAAAGAAGTCTTATTTCGACCTTTGGCACCTTTAAATACCAGAACTCTTAAACTTAGTCTTTTAAGATATACAGCTGCGATCAGATTTCGAAGAGATCGGAGGAGAGTTCTTATCCGGTCTCAACTCAAAAATTTTAATAAACGTCTAGAGGAGATCGGAGGAGGGTTCTTATCCGATCTCCCCTCAAAATTTTAATAAACATTAAAAAGAGATCGGAGGAGAGTTCTTATCCGGTCTCAACTTAAAAATTTTAATAAACGTCTAGAGGAGATCGGAGGAGGGTTCTTATCCGATCTCCTCTCAAAATTTTAATAAACATTAAAAAGAGATCGGAGGAGAGTTCTTATCCGGTCTCAACTCAAAAATTTTAATTAACGTCTAGAGGAGATCGGAGGAGGGTTCTTATCCGATCTCCTCTCAAAATTTTAATAAACATTAAAAAGAGATCGGAGGAGAGTTCTTATCCGGTCTCAACTCAAAAATTTTAATTAACGTCTAGAGGAGATCGGAGGAGGGTTCTTATCCGATCTCCCCCCAAAATTTTAATAAATAACTTAAAGAGATCGGAGGAGAGTTCTTATCCGATTCTCACACCAAATCTTAACCTGTACGTAAAATAATCCCAAAACCAAGATGATTTGCGACACCAACTCACTAAGGTTGTCTCATTTACTTATGTATCTGGGTAATCCGAATTTAGTGAAAGATCAAATATTCCTTTTACTAAAAGGACTAACATTCCCATTCAAGCCCTCCTAACCAATTTATAAAGAACGCCAAAATTAAATCTACTTACCCTTATTAAGGGACGAGGTGGGGTGCCTAACACCTTCCCCACCCGTTTACGGACCCCGAACCTAGAATCTCTGTCTTGAAGTGGTTTCATTTTTTCTCCAAATGGTTTTCTTTAGTTCCCCTCAAAACTAAGGTGGCGACTCCTCACTCCTTCCCACTTCGGTGAGTGATCGTCCAGGCGACCGCAAAATCCCTTGCGACAAGTCTCTTAGAACTTCCGGGTCTTTTTCAGCTGAAACACAAAATTTATAGTGTCTCAGTATCTTTACTTCATAAAAATTTCAATAACTAATTCCAATATGTTTAAACTTATATTCTTGCAAATTTTCATGTTGAGGTTACTATTTATTATATTATTCTAGTCAAAATATTGACTTTCTTATACTTAAAAGGTATGGGAACTCCAACTATCCTCACATACCACATTTTGGTCACCAATTTTGTTGGTTTTAGTTGTTTTCTCAAAACTTAGGTCTTTTAGGCAAACTTGCAAATTTTCAGTTTTAGTGTCATATGTTGCACTATTCCATTGATTACTTTGCTGTTAGAATTTGGCTAAGTTTTCTTCATAGAAATTGTTCCTTATTGTCTTAACTTTATTCTTCTTTTTGAATCACTCCAATTGGAGTTTTGTAGCTCAAGTTATAGCCATTTGAATCATGGTTACCAGATTGGACTTAACCTAGATTTCTGGGCACCAAACTGGTTCTGGCAGTTTTAAGTCATCAACTTTGGATGGCCAAATGACTTGGTTAAAGGCATAATTTGGGTTTGTGTTCTTCATGAAAGTTTTAGGTCTATATCTCAACTTTCTACTGGTAAAATTTCAAGTCATTTAGCCCTGCCTAGCCCAAGTTATGGCTAAATGAACAAACACTATTCATTTAGTCATTTTTGTACAGGTCAGATTGCCTAATCCGGATTTGGTCAATTTGTTCACTAGGTTTTAGTCACTTTTTGGGCATGATTCCTAAATGAAAAATATGTCATTTTGTGTCTAGTTTCATTTCAAATTGGCCTCACACCAATTCCTTGTAAATTTTCAATTTTGATCCCTGAAAGGGACCTTGGTCATGCTGCCTGCATACTGCCCATAACCAGTCCGAATTTCCATTTGGTTCTAACACTTAGTCACAAATGACCATTTCTCACCTTAAACAAGGTCAAATACACCATTTGAATACTTCTCCAAATTTTTTTCTTTCAAACCCTAGGTGCCAAAACCCTAACTCCACTAATTTGTTACATTTAACTACTTCAAAGTATACCAACACCACTCCCATACTCATTAAAGCTCATGTCCACCCTTAATTCAATCAAAACACATGCATACTCATAAAAACCCTAACTGACCGAAATTTGCATATAGCCATACAAGGATGTTTTCATTTCATTTTATGTTAATTTCTAAGTTTATCCAACTATAAACACAATTAATTCAACTAGAAAATCAAGTTTAGTTTACTAACCTTAGTGCAGAATTTTCTTTCCTCTTCAACTCCTTCCTTTCTTCTTTCTTTCTCCTTAACCCTTGTTTTCTAGTTGCCCAAACAAAATTTAATTATGGAACTTGCAATTTCTATGGCTGAAATTTGTTTTCTTTAAGCTCACAAATGAGCTTTCATGGAGATTGTGAGAGAGAGAGGGTGAGAGAGAGAGACGGCAATGAAGAAGACTTTCCCCTTTTTTTTTTCTTTTCTTTTCTTTTTCTTTTATGTATTTATCCTTATGGAAGACCACTAATTCTCCAATTTTTTTTTAATTAGTGTTTATTGCATCATGCATGATGTCATCCATGATGTCATCACTTTTCACTTTTTCTTTTTCTTTTTTTTTCTATTATTTTTTTCATTAGTTCTTTAATTTAATTCCCGATCCTGAAATTTTCTTTTCTCTATTTTTATTTGACAGTTAGGTCAGGAGTCAGCTCTTGGGGTCAATTGACCAAATTGCCCCTCGCCGGTTCGACCCAGTTTGCAAATAATTCAATTTTTCTTTTAGATCCCTGACCTAATTATTTAACTGGCTTAACAATTCTTTTTTGTGATTTTCTCTTTTCCACTATGTTCGCAATAGTTCTAAGGACCGCGGCGTCACATTTTACAGTTCGAAATTTGAGTTTAAGTCGACCTTGCAGTCATTCCCAAGAAAGTCACCCATCGCTGTGACTCTCAGCTCATTTAACTTCTTATGTTCCGTTTTTCTTATTTATACTTAACCAATTGACAATTACTAATTATTTGTGTTTAGAGCTTATCTAATTGTCTTAGATGTGGTTCTAATCCCCATAATTATCCGGACCGACACCGGTCACCGGAATAGTGAAATATACTAGACTATACAAATAGGGGTGTCACAATTCTTCCCCCCTTAAAAGAAATTTCGTCCTCGAAATTCTACCCACTATCTGTCCTCAATTAGTCATATGTGTTATTTTCTCATGTTTTTCTCACATTTCCATGTAGCCTCATCGTCGGAATGATGGTCCATAACACTTTAACTAATAATATTTACATATTGATTGCTCACCTCGTGTACCAAGTTCCTTATGAGCTTCTGTCATAAGTTAATTTTGAATTCATTTCAATTTTAGGGGTAAGCAAATCTCTGTGCTAACGAATCCACTTTTTCTAGGACCTCATGTGATCCTAGATAATGAGAACTTAGCCTTTCTCCTTTTTACATAATCTTATAATCTTCATTCCTTTGAGTCTGTGTAAGACTTTTAACAATCTCATGTAACATTTAATTTGTTTGTATAATCATAATCTTTTCTTACTGTTGCTTTAGCAATTATTTTCCTTTATAGTCTTTTTTTTTTTTAAATGACCCTGTTGGTCATATATGAACTGCTTATCTCTTTCTTGGCCATAGGTCCATAACCATTATCTTACCATCTCCATTTATGACCAAGGCCCATGTGCTATTTTGCACTATCTTGTTTGCTTTTGTTTAACTTATTTCCTTCTTGATAAAATAGTTCGGAATATCGTTAAGCGTTTTAAGTAGGTTGTTTGTTTTGGTGGCAATTCCTCATCTAGTGTTATTGTAATGATCGGGCTCCAACCATTAGAAGAATTGTCCGCTTTAGCTATAAGCCTCACGGTTTTGTCCCATAGGTGGAATGGAGAACTTCCTAGGAGGTCACCCATCCTAGGATTTCTCTCAAGCGAGCACGCTTAACCCTGGAGTTCTTCCAACTCTCCAGGCCATTCCACCAAAAGGCGCCTCTAGTAATTAGTTTTCCCATTTTCTATATCATTACTTTTTGAATCCAAGACCATCTTCATGCTTTGCCAATGTAGGATTTACCTAAGGGACCTTTCTCTCCCCCCTTTCAGGACTCAGCGTCCTCACTGAGGTTTGCCCCACTATCGCCTAGGAGGACGCACAAGTGGCTCTGATACCAATTGTAACGATCAGGTTACAACCACTAGAGGAATTGTCCGCTTTAGCCATAAGCCTCATGATTTTGTCCCATAGGTAGAATGGAGAACTTTCCAGGAGGTCACCCATCCTAGGATTTCTCTCAAGCGAGCACGCTTAACTTTGGAGTTCTTCTAACTCTCTAGGCCATTCCACTAAAAGGCGCCTCTAGTGATTAGTTCTCCCATTTTCTATATCATTACTTTTTGAACCCAAGACCATCTCCGTGCTTTGCCGATGTGGGATTTGCCTAAGGGACCTTTAATTTTTTTTAATTAGTATTTATTGCATCATGCATGATGTCATGCATGATGTCATCACTTTTCACTTTTACTTTTTCTTTTTTTTTTTCTATTTATTTTTCCATTAGTTCTTTAATTTAATTCCCAATTCTGAAATTTTCTTTTCTCTGATTTTATTGACAGTTAGGTCAGGAGTCAACTCTCGGGGTCAATTGACCAAATTGGCCCTCGCCGGTTCGACCCAGTTTGTAAATAATTTAATTTTTCTTCCAGATCTCTGACCTAATTATTTGACTGGCTTAACAATTCTTTTTTGTGATTTTTTCTTTTTCACTGTGTTCGCAATAGTTCTAAGGACCGCGGCGTCTTATTTTACGGTTCGAAATTTGAGTTTAAATTGACCTCGCTGTCGTTCCTGAGAAGGTCACCCATCGCTGTGACTCTCGGCTCATTTAACTTCTTATGTTTTGTTTTTCTTATTTATACTTAACCAATTGACAATTACAAATTATTTGTATTCAGAGCTTATCTAATTGTCTTATACGTGGTTCTAATCCCCATAATTATCCGGACCGACACCGGTCACCAGAATAGTGAAATATACCAGACTATACAAATAGGGGTGTTACAATTCTCCCCCCTCCCCCCTTAAAATTGGAATGATACAAAGAAGATTAGCATGGCCCCTGCGCAAGGATGACACGCACAAATCAAGAAATGGTCCAAATTTTTAAAATTGTAACACCCCTATTTGCATAGTCTGGTATATTTCACTATTCCGCTTACCGTGTCAGTTCAGATAATTATGAGGATTAGAACCACGTCTAAGATAATTAGATAAGCTCTGAACATAAATAATTAGTAATTGTCAATTGGTTAAGTATAAATAAGAAAAACGGAACATAAGAATTTAAATGAGCCGAGAGTCACAGCGATGGGTGACCTTCTCGGGAACGACTGCGAGATCGATTTAAACTCAAATTTCGAACCGTAAAATGTGACGCCGCGGTCCTTAGAACTATTGCAAACACAATAGAAAAGAGAAAATTACAAAAAAGAATTGTTAAGCCAGTTAAATAATTAGGTCAGGGATCTAGAAGAAAAATTGAATTATTTGCAAATCGGGTCGAATCGGCGTGGGGCAATTTGGTTAATTGACCCCAAGAGCTGACTCCTGACCTAACTGTCAAATTAAATCGGAGAAAAGAAAATTTCAGAATCAAAAATTAAATTAAAGAACTAATGGAAAAATAAATAGAAAAAAAAAAGAAAAAGGAAAAGTGAAAAGTGATAACATCATGTATGACATCATGCATGATGCAATAAACACTAATTAAAAAAAATTGGAGAATTAGTGGTCTTCCATAAGGATAAATACATAAAAGAAAAAGAAAAGAAAAGAAAAAAAAAGGGGAAAGTCTTCTTCATTGCCGTCTCTCTCTCTCACCCTCTCCCTCTCAAAATCTCCATGAAAGCTCATTTGTGAGCTTAAAGAAAACAAATTTCAGCGATAGAAATTGCAAGTTCCATAATTAAATTTTGTTTGGACAACTAGAAAACAAGGGTTAAGGAGAAAGATATAGAAATCCCACATCGGCAAAGCATGGAGATGGTCTTGGATTTAAAAAGTAATGACATAGAAAATAGAGAACTAATCACTAGAGGCGCCTTTTGGTGGAATGGCCTGGAGAGTTGGAAGAACTCCAGGGTTAAGCGTGCTCGCTTGAGAGAAATCCTAGGATAGGTGACCTCCTGGGAAGTTCTCCATTCCACCTATGGGATAAAACCGTGAGACTTATGGCTAAAGCGGACAATTCCTCTAGTGGTTGGAGCCCGATCATTACAATTGGTATCAGAGCCACTAGCGTGTCCTCTTGGGCGATGGTGGGGCAAACCTCAGCGAGGATGCTGAGTCCCGAAAGGGGGGGAGAAAGGTCCCTTAGACAAATCCCACATCGGCAAAGCACGGAGATGGTCTTGGGTTCAAAAAGTAATGATATAGAAAATGGGGAAACTAATCACTAGAGGTGCCTTTTGGTGGAATGGCCTGGAGAGTTGGAAGAACTCCAGGGTTAAGTGTGCTCGCTTGAGAGAAATCCTAGGATGGGTCTCCTGGGAAGTTTTTCATTCCACCTATGGGACAAAACCATGAGGCTTATGGCTAAAGCGGATAATTCCTCTGGTGGTTGTAGCCCGATCGTTGCACTAAATCTCTTCCAAACTCGTCCTTGATTCTAGAATCACATAAAAACACCTGATAAAATATAAAAATCAATGAATTAAGTTGGATTAAAATAATAATGAAGATATAAAAATAAACATAAAAGGAGACTAGATGCTAACAAAATGCAATGAATGTTAACCGTAAATGTCTTTATAATTTGATGTAGTCAAATATCCCCAAACTCGAACCTTTGCTTGTCCTTAAGCAAAATAAAACTTTATAAAAACTAATTAGGGTACTTAGAAACATAACCAAAAACTTAACTTGCACATAATTAGACACTCTTCAATCTTCATACCAATTCCCACTTTCAAGGCATAAAGACCTCAATAGCTGCCTGCTAGAACCTCACCCCTTTTAGGGTGCTGCAACTAATTATTCCTATGTGCAAGGCCGTTAATAAGTCACAAATAACCTGTTTTATCAGGATAGACTTGAGAAACACTTACTCCCCCAAATTTACCTCTATTGTGGGTAATTGTAGTGAAGTGATTCAATTCCAACTCCACAGGCATATCTCAATTTTCTATCTCCACTAATGTAGCATACACTTTTCAAAAGATCAAAAGGTCTTTAAAAGGGTTGTAATAGGGCTAAAGGGATAATGACTTGGTTGCCAATGAAAGGTTTTTAGGGAATGCAAATATGAGGATAGCATGTATGCATAAAATATCAAGTATACTAAGTTTATTCTACTGATTTTGTATAGAGAGGAAGGGCTTTTGATTTTTTATAGTGCCAAGCATGCTTCCATGATACTTATCTTGGGACTTTTTCTTTTTTTTTTTTCTTCTTTCTTGTTCTTTTCTTTTTTTTTATGTCCTTTTTGTCCTCTCCCTCAAACTCATTGCTTTTGCTTGGCTGGAAAGGTAAATTTTTCTTTGATTTCAATTGCACACTTTTCTTGAGTTCTACATCCTCTCTCCACTTTTTTTTTGTTGCACTTAATATACTTTTTACCTATGCATTTAGCCTCCTCAAAAGGATAGGATAGGTGTTTAGGCTAGGGGCTAGGTAAATAATATGGGTAAATAATAAATTCTAAGGGATAGATATAGGTTACAAATTGGCTACAAGGGATATATATTTTAATTAAGGGTGGCTAAGGCTTAGTGAGGTTATATCAAAGAATGCCTTAATCATCTCTTCATCAAGCATATACTAGGATTTCGCCTTGATAGGTCCAAGAGACATGTTCTAGAGCTAGTGAGGCATTTTTAGCTTTGCTTATATTTCAAAAATTTTCTCCTAATTTTGCAAGTTCAATGTGACAGATTAATGACTATGAAGGGGTTTAACTAGTTTAACTTCACTTAGGTGATTTAGCTTTTCACAAACAACATGTTAAGCCTTTTTGCCTATCCAGTTACATTAATTTCTCTTTCCCAAAGAGTCCAATCATTAGCTCGTCAAGGTTTTAGTCATAATTCTAAGTTAAAAGCCTTTTGAAAAAGTCTAGAATTTTCAAAATTTATAAAAATTTTCTAGATTTTTGATACACAAATATAATATAGACATAATAAGGTGATGCAGAATGAAATGCAATGTAAGAATGCAATGCATGAAATGCACCCCCAAGCTCAAATTTGACATTGCCCTCAATGTCATCAAGATATCATAATCAGGTCAAGAGCAACATCATAAATGTAATAATAAGGAAAAGCTAATGGATATAGAATACTCCCCCTTGAAGCATGCCTTCCCTTGAAGATTTGTGAGTTTGATCTCCATTGCTCCTTTCAAGTGCTTCTTGAACCTACAAAGTGAACAAACATCGAAATCAAATTTGGGAGGGTGATAAAGCAAAAGAAATAGACAAATGCAAAGATTAAATTTAAAACTTGGGTTGCCTCCCAAGAAGTACTAATTTAAAGTCATTAGCTTGACCCCTTTAGAATTGCTAATTAAAGAGCGGTTTTCACCCATAGTAGTTGTCATGTAACACCACATATGGGTCTTGATTTGTGGTACCCTCAAGATTAGCAAGATCTAAAACAATATTGCACATAGCACGAACAATATGGCTTGGAATGATATGCTTGGGATGAGGATTACTTTAGCTCATAGAGGACATGCAATGATGCAGGAGGTGTCCATGATAGAAAGGGGTCTTCTGGTAGTGTATGTGTGAGCATCATTAATGATCTTAGACTGATAGTCTCATTAGTTTCTTCATCTACCACCTTTATCTCTGATTTGTCTTCATGTAAGCAGTGTTCCAATGACCCTCCAACAATAAAGGAGTTGCTTTCTTCAATTTTAGGTTCCACTTCTTCTTCAAGTAACTCCTGTTCTTCTGGGAATTCTACGGGTAACTCATCTTTAAAGGAATTTTATTCTTCAAGCTCAACTTCTTCTGTAGGTTCAAATTCCAATGAAGTTTCTTCATTCTCCCAACTTTGTTCATTTGTTTCCTCCTCATAAAGTGATAGTTCATTGTTCATCATAAGGTTGTTAAAATTTTCTAATGGAGCTATCGCCTCTTCAAGTTCCACTCTTTTCTCTAATTGTATCTCAAATGGTTGGTGTGGAATGTTAGGCTGATAAATGTATGGGGGATATTGATGACTCCAACCTTGCAGTGAAGGATCCCAATACCAATGGTAATCAAAATCTGCCATGTCATTAACTAAGTGAATGGCATCCTCATGGTCTCTTTGAAGAACATGATCACCAGTAGCCCAAGCACCATAATCTACCCAATTCCTTGTTGCTTCATTCAAACCATTGTAGAAATTGAGAGTGAGTTCATAATTTGAAAGATTATGATTGGCAAATTGCTCTACCAATTCATTAAATCTTCTCCAAGCATCGTGAAAAGGTTCATTGTGTTGTTGAATAAAGCTTATGAAGACTTGTTGGTAAAACATCTTAATGATCCTCACAAGAAAAATAAGTAAAAATAAAATTAGATAAGAAATAAACTATAAAAGAAATAAGCATGTCCAGAGTAATCAAATCACTAATCATTCAATATCAAGCACCGGTCCCTGGCAATAGCGCCAAAAACTTGTTTGCTGGTTTTTTAACCACTGCAAGTGCACGGATCGCTAACAAGTAATAAAGTGATGAGTAGAGTATCGTTCTCACGAGGACCGTGTTGAGTATCGAACTATAGTGATTTTAATTATCTAGACGATTGAATTATAGAGAAACAATAATTAAATCTAAGTTAAAAGAAATAAAGTCTAAAACAATTATCTAAACTAAAATAGTAATGGATGAGAACATTCTAGAACTAGGGGCTCACACTTCAATCAATTATAAAATCAATCTAATTCATTCAATAATTGGGTGATTATTACTTTGATGGAAATTAATCCTAAGTTATCTTAAGTCCTCTCTCAAGGCACTCAATATGTATTTTAATTAACCTAAACCCTACTTTCGTGGTGATTAAATTAATTAAAACTCTTTAAGATCCTTGATTAATTTTGGAACTCTACAAAGGTCATCAGCCTATCTCTAGGTCAGATTTTCTAGGTTCAAAATCTCGATTTTCTAATATTAACATTCACCTTTCAGTCCTTCAATTAATATCTGTAATCAATACTAAGTAGTTATCAACACACAGCATGCATTAAGATCATAAGAGATTGAATTAAAGAATAAAAAACCCAATGTATTAAATAAAACAAACCAGATCCATAATGAAATTGAGAGTGCTACACCCTAACCCTAGAATAAAAAACCTACTCAGCCATAGTGAGTTTTACAATCAAGTTTATAAAAAGATAAAGAGAAGACATGATAAGAAAATAGAGTGAAATAACCCAAAAGGAGAGTTGTAGCCTTGGACTTTTAGAACTTCAGCTGAGAATCCCTTCTAGCAATCTTGCAGATCTTATTTCTCCCTTGCCTCCCTTGAGGTTGATGTGCCTCCTTGAATGTAAATTTGCTTAATGTGAATTCTCCTCCTCCCTCAATTCCTATCTTGTTATATTTATATCTGGTGTAAAAACCCTAATTTCAGAGTCCTAGAAGCATTAGGAGTCCATCTAAGTCAAGTTGAAAGTAAGAAAAGTCGTATCAGAATTGCTGTCAGGGGACTTTAAACGGGCCGTGTAGTGATACATGCCCCGTGTAACTTTCTGCCACTTTTTTTTTTCAAGTTTTCTTTGTCCTGAAGGTTGCAGGGGGTCCAGGAAGTTACACGGAGCAAGTTACATGGCCCGTGTAATGTTTCTAGACCTATATTCTTCACGTTTTGACCTCAAAATCTCTTCCAAACTCGTCCTTGATTCTAAAATCACATAAAAACACTTGATAAAATATGAAAATTAATGAATTGAGTTGGATTAGCATGTTTTCTAAAATAATAATGAAGACACATAAAAATAAATATAAAAGGAGACTAGATGCTAATAAAATGCAATAAATGTTAACATTAAATGTCTATATAATTTGATGTAATCACAAAACCATCGAACCCCTCCTTATACCATTACTGCCGGAATTCACTCCCCCATTTCATACACAATTCTCATCATTTTCCATGCAATATTATCTCAATTAAACTTAAATTCAAAGTAACTACAAGGATTTAAGCTAAATCTTACACATACCTTACTTATTAAATTTCTAGCCCTCCAATTCTTCTATTTCTTTGCTTCCTTTAACTTTCAATCTTCTTACCAAGGGGTAATATCAAGGTTTAACGTTGGTGTTTAGGGGAATTATGGAGAGAATTGCATGGAAATTAAGCTTGAAGGATTGAAAATGGTGGAAGATGGCTATGGAGAGGAGTTCGGCTCATGGAGAAGAAAAGAAGAAGATAACATGTCATGATAAGAAGAAATTTATTAACCTTGTCTTATTTTATTTACTTTTAATTTTAATTATAATTAATATAATTATAATAATTTACCTATTTCCATCTGTCCCTTTAATATTTCCTTACATATAATCTTCATTTTAATTCTCTTTCAATATTTTATTCTCACACATTTTAAAGGACATTTAGGTCAAAAGTCAACTCTAGGTGTCAAATGACCAAAATGGCTCTCTTCGGGTTATAGTCAATCTTTTTCAGTAATACCGATTAAATCTACAACCCAATAGTCTCTTTAATTTTTATTCTGCTTATTTCAATGTATTTTCATTTCATTTTTAGTCCTCCAACTGGCTTTGAATAGTACTATTCACTGACTGAAAATAGTACTATTCAGAGCTTAGAAGTTTGAAACATTATAATCTTCCCTTCAAAATCAAAATTTCAACCTTGAAATTTACCTAATGTGAAAAGCTGAGGAAACTGCTACCTTCTTATTTCTTCACTTACCTGTGTCACCTTTTTAGTGTCCGGATCTGGCTCCTCTCGAGCCTTCATGGCATATACATGTGGTACCACTCTGGCTTCGGGCCTCTCGACCATCTCAGAAGCAGCTTTCTATGAAGTATCAGCCGCTTTTATCCTAGCAGGTCTTCTACCCCTCTAGGCTGTTGAGGCAGACCTCTCAGTCTGTGGTGGAGTAGTGGAAACACTCCTCTGTGGGCAATCCCGCAGAAAATGATCTGTAGCTCCACAACGAAAATAGCCTCTAGTCAATAACCGACACTCCCCTCTGTATCTCCTGCCACATGTGTACATTCTGGCACTGGGACTGATCCCCTTGTTGCTGTCCCAAGAGAACTGGCTATAGATACTCCAGACTGGCCTCTCTGGCCCTATTTCTGGCCTTGTGAACCCTTGGGCCTCTTACTAGAACAAGTTATCGCACTGCCATAAGAACATCCATGGGGGCAACCCTATTCTCTTTAGTGTATAGGACTAAAGCAGGGCTGCCCATTGAGCTAGAGGTCAAATCCTTGAAAGTGATGCTAAAAGCTAAGATCTTAAAAAATGAATGGGCCTAGAAGAGATATGAAGAACTAGCTTTAATTGATGAAAAAAAGATGCGAGCCTTGTATCATATGCAAGCTAATCAGAGAAAGATAGCCAAGGCCTTTAACAAGAAGGTGAAGCCAAAAAAGATCAAAGAGGAAGACATGGTTTTGAAACAAGCCCGACTAGCCCCTTTTGATCCAAGAGGAAAGTGTAAGCCAAATTGGGATAGTCCATACATAGTTAGAAAGATCTTGCTAAGAGGTGCTGTAAGAATATCATACCTGGATAGAAATGAATCTCAATAACAAGTTAACTTAGACAGGCTTAAACAATAATTTATGTGAGATAAGCCCACTAGGCTGAAAACCTACAAAAGACGGTCTAAGCAAAAGTAAGGATCAAAGAAAAAAAATGCTAGATTGAAAACCTATAAAAGGTAATCTAAGCGAAAGGAGAGATGAGAGAAGATCTAGATGGAAAACCTGAAAAGGCCATTCGGTAGGTTATCAAGCTTACTTCTAACTTTGGAAAGTTAAAAATTTGGGAAAACTAAATGTAAGAGGAAGTAATGGTGTACCTGAATAAATAAAGAAATTTTTATTGCATTAACCAGAAATAGGTTTTATTTAATTATAATTTCAAATGTTTGTGTCATGAGAGATACATCAAATGATTAAGCAATTAAACTGCATTGTTTGGATTTAATCTATGTCTTGTGAGCATGGTAAAATAGGTGCTTGATATGAATTCCTTGGTAATTGTCTAATTTCAAAAAAAAAAAAAAAAAGAGCTCGCTAGATGGAAAACCCGAAAGAGCCGCTTAAGCAAAAGTCAGAGCAAGCTTGTTGAGATGAAAACTCGAAAGGGCATTTCAGGCAAAAGTTAGGGCATAAAGAATAAAATTCATGGAAGAAAAATGAGTCAAGGCAGAACAAGATTTTGAAATAGCTTTAGAATAATGAACCATGGGGGAAAAGAAGAAAAAGAAAAATCAGAGGAAAATTGTATTGTGACCTTCAGAAAGTCTTTTTGGTGAACAGTTTTCCTCAAAAATTTTGAGGCTAAAAGAAAGTTTTTGCAAAAGAGGTCCCTCAAAAGACTAAATTTTTTTTAAAATCTCTAGTAAAATTAGCATGTCCATGATAGGAAGTAGCATACAGGAAGCATAAAAATCACAGAGAGAGTTTTAAGACCCAGTCATCCCAATTTTTTTAAATCATGAATTAGATATTTTTTGGTAAATTCTTAGACATTGTTTAGGGTACACGACATAGTTATGTAAGGCATAGAAAAACATGCATTAACATGTCACCTGTAGGTGTGTAAGGCGTAGAAGAACATGTATCACCACAGTTTCAAGTGTCAAACTACGAGAAGGTTTGATTCTTCCTCAAGATAGCGAGGAGGATACATTGGCAGTTTAGGACTACGGTCCTAAATATGAACCACAACGTTTCAAGACTTTTTTTTTTTTGGTAAGTCCTTAGACTTTTTTAGGGCACATGACATGGTTGTGTAAGACATAGATGAACATACATCAATATGTCACATGTAGGTGTGTAAGGCATAGAAGAACATGCATCACCATAGTTTCAAGAGTCAAACTACAAGGGGGTCTGATTCTTCCTCAAGATAGCGAGGGGGATATGTAGGCAATTTAGGACTGTGGTCCTAAATATGAACCCATAGCATTTCAAGATGGATTTTTTTTTTGGTAAGTCCTTAGACATTATTTAGGACATATGGCATAGTTGTGTAAGGCGTAGAAGAACACGTATCAACATGTCACCTGTAGGTGTGTAAGGCGTAAAAGAATATGCATCACCATAGTTTCAAGTGTCGAACTATGAGGGGGGTCTGATTCTTCCTTAGGATAGTGAGGAAGATACGTAGGCAGTTTAGGACGGCGGTCCTAAATACGAATCCACAATATTTCAAATCACATAGTTGCCATTGTCATGACACTGTAGCTAGTCTCATGACACAAAGTGTATCGATAGAGCAAGATGCACTCGATTTTCACATGACACAGTTATTACTATTATGAGACCATAGCTAGTCTCATAAAATAGAGTATGTCGACCGAGCAAGATATACTCGATCCTTATAGCCAATGTTTCTGTAACACCCCTATTTGCATAGCCTGGTATATTTCACTGTTCCGGTGTCGGTTCGGACAATTAAGAGAATTAGAACCACACTTAAGACAACTATATAAGCCATAAACACAAATAATTAGTGATTGTCAATTAGTTAAGTATAAATAAGAAAAATAGGACATAAGAAGTTAAACGAGCCGAGAGTCACAGCGATGGGTGACCTTCTCGGGAAGGGTTGCGAAGTTATTTTAAACTCAAATTTTGAACCGTAAAATGTGACGCCGTGGTCCTTAGGACTATTGTGAACACAATGGAAAAGAGAAATCACGAAAAAGAATTGTTAAGCCAATCAAATAATTAGGTCAGGGAGCCAAAAGAAATATTAAATTATTTGCAAACCGGGTTGAACCAGCGAGGGGCAATTTGGTCAATTGACCCCGAGAGCTGACTCCTGACCTAATTGTTAAATAAAATCGGAGAAAAAAAAATTTCAGAGCCAGGAATTAAATTAAAGAACTAATAAAAAAAAAGAGAAATAAAGGTCTTCTTCCTTATCAAGTTGCCGCCTTCACTCTCTCCCTCCCATCTCCATGAATGGTCCTCCATTAAAGCTTGCACTCAAGCTTGAAATTCTTCACTAAACCTTAATAGCTTCTATAAAAACCTCATAAGAGCTTGTTTTAGTCACTTGAGAAGAAGATTGAAAGAGGAAAGAAATACAAAAGATAGAGATTTGAAGGAATTGAAGTTCTAAGAAAGGTTAGTCTGCTAACTTTTAATTTTTCTACTTCAAATGCATGTTTAGTTATTTTAAATGAGCTTAGAAACTAAAGAAATGAAAAGAAAAATTTGTTGAGGGACCATGACTGATATTCGGCCAGCATGAAGGGGAGGGTGATTTGCATGGTTTGATTTATTTGAATGGGTATATGAACTTTAATTAGTTGAATGGTTATGATTAAAGGCTTTGAAAGTAGCTAAATGCAAGAGTTTGTGAATTAGGGTTTTGGACATTAGGGTTTAGAGACAAAAATATGAGAAACTTGTAAATGATGTCTTGGACCTAATTTGAAGTGAGAAATGGTCAATGGTGACCAAATGAAGTGTGTTGGAATGGTTGGAGTTAAGGCCAAATTCGGATTGAGTGTGGTCATACTGCTGGCAGCATGACCAAGTTACCTTTGAGGGACCAAAAATGAAATTTTACAAGTTCAATTGGTATAAGGCCAATTGGGAATGAAAATAGACACTAAATGACACAATTTTCATTCAGGAAGCATGCCCAAAAAGTGACCAAAACCTAGTGAACAAATTGACCAAACTTGGAAAATCTCAGTCTGTCTCTGTATAAACTGATCAAATGAACAGTGTTTGTTCATTTTATCATAACTTGAGCTAGGCAGGTCAAAATGACCTGAAATTTTACCAGTGGTTAGATGAGATATAGACCTAAAACTTTCATGAAGAATACAAACCCAAATTATGCCATTAACCAAGTCGTTTGGCCACCCAAAATTGGTGACCCAAAACTGCCAAAATTAAAAATTGCCCAGAATTCTGGGTTGTGTCCAATCCGGCAGCCATGGTTCAAATGGCTATAACTTGAGCTACAAAACTCCAATTGGAGTGATTCAAAAAGGAGAATAAACTTAAGACAATAGAGAACATTTTCTATGAAGAAAGTTTTACCAAATTCTAACAGTAAAGTGACCAATGAAATAGTGCAACTTAGGACACAAAAACTGAAAAATTGCAAATTTGCCTAAAAGACTTAGAATTTGAGAAAATGACCAAAACCAACAAGTTTGGTAACCAAAATGTAGTATGTGGGTGAAGTTGGAGTTCCCATACCTATTAAGCCTTAGAAAGTCAACAAATTGACTTGAATAGTATCATGAATAGTAACTCCAAAATGAAAATTTCCAAGAATATTAGTTTAAGCATATTTGGGCTAGAATTAAGTATTTATGAATTAATTATTGGATTTACTGTGAAATAAGATACTGAAATACTATAAATATTGTGTTTCAGCTAAAAAAGACCGGGAAGGTATAAGGGACCGAGTCAAGACCTAAAGGTGACTCACGTCAGGTTTGTGCACAACAAACTTAAAATTCTTTGTTTCTACTTGACAATTCTTGAAATAAATGTTGTGAATAATTTTGATTATTATGGCTTTGAAAATATTATTTGAAAAATAGTGTGTTGCCTACTTTGTAAATGAAAAGTTTGGAATGAAATATGATTTGTAAATTGTGTGAAATGTTTGAATAACTTGATTTAAATTGTTTTTAATTCACACTGGGCATGGCAATATTAATATGTTCCTCCTCCACTTGTGGGGTGAGTTTGATATTTGACTATATTCCTTCCTCTCTGGCTTCCAAGTCTGGGGGTGAGTTTGGATGAGTACTCATTAGCTAGCTAGCCACCTCCCTCATTGATTTCGATTAGTGGGTTGAGTATGCCTTGTCGTGATGTACACACGACATGTTCAGAAATTTTGTGTCATGGCCTAAGTTGTGTTATTGTTTGGCAAAACTATGTTTATTAAATTGTTTGATCAAGTTGTGCTATAATAAGCTTTGAAAATTATGATTTGTTATAAATGTGATTTGAAAAAAAAAATTGTGAAATGCGATTATGAGATTTTTGAATGACGATTTGTTCATAAATGTTTTATATTATGCATTTTATGCATTATTGTGCACCACTGAGTATTTATATACTCAGCGATAGCTTTAACTTGCTGTCGCAGATAGAGAAAAGGACATAGCAGCAGAGTGAGCTGCTACAGTTAGAGAAGAGCACAATTGAAGAATTTTTGTACGATTTTTTGTCTATACCCTAGTAGTTTAGTTTGATGTAAATATGATAGTATGCATATGTATCTCTGTAATTTGAGCAGTTATACAAATAAAATTGTAATAATATTATTTTTGAGATTTTGCATCTGTAAATTAACTTATGACTGTAAATTAATGATTTAAAATGTAATGTGTATGAGTTATGAAATGTTTTGAGATATTAATTCTTAATTTGAAATTTGGATTTTGAATTGAAGTGTTGCTATTGCTGTTGATTTGAAGTTTGGTGGTTGCAAATGGAGTTGTGATTGAGAAATATATTGGGAGTGTTTCTATTTTCAGGTTTTGAAGAACTGTTTTCTCAAAATACAGACGGCACTCTGCCGAAATTTTTGTAAAAATTGCGGAGATTTTAAATATCCAAAAATTTAATTTATGTTTGAACTCTAAATGAAGGTTTTTAAAATTTAAAAAAAATTTTACCCACCAATTCCAAAATGAACAAAAATTATTTTAAAATCCCTTGTAGTATATTTAATGGGTTACCGATAGGTGAAGTATGGAAATTCATTAGGTGTACTACAGAAACATGTTACATCTTACGAGGAGTAAGGTGTGACAGTTTCATAATTATTAGAAGGTTGAGTTTTCACTTTGACGAAACCTGAGCAATGCTTTTGCATTGATTTTAACTTTCATCAATGTTTGGGGGTTGGGGGGGGGGGGGAGGAGGAGGAGAACTGTAAACCCTTATTAGGATTTATTAATTTAATTAAATTTAAATAAAATTTTGTTTTGTTCAAATTTAATATGGGTAGTTCTTAAATGGACCTAATTAAGTTTAATTAGGCCCTATGGGCCTAAGAAGCCTAGCTAGGAATTTTAAATGGAACCCATTTAATTTATTTTCTGAAAATTAAAATAAGAAAATATCTTTTTCTCTCTCCCTCTCCCATACAAACTCTCTCTCCCACTTGGCCCCACTCTCTTCCTCACTCCCTATTGGTACCGTCCTCTTTCCCTCTCTTCCTATTGGTTGAAAAACCTCATCCATATCCTAGCCTTACCCAAATTCCCTAATTCCAGTTGTTTAAATTATCTGAACCTTATCACCTTAGGACTCTAAACCCTACCACACCTCTTTCCCACTCTCATACAAACTCTCTCTCCCACTCAGCCCCACTCTCTTCCTCACTCCCTATTGGTGACGCCCCCTTTCCCTCTCTTTCTATTGGCTGAAAGACCTCACCCATATCCCAGTTTCACCCAAATTCTACAATCCCAGTTGTTTAAGTTATCTGAACCTTATCACTGTAAGACTCTAAATCCTATCACACCTCTCTCCTAAAACCCTATAAATACCCTACTAGGTAGAGGAAAGAAGAGAGAGGAAAAAAGGAGGAAAAAAAAAGTGATTCAAAAATATTCAAAAAGTTCAGAGCTATTTAGAGATATTTTACAGCTATAGAAAATTGAGAGATATTCAAAACTATTTTAGTTCTTTCTTGTTTCTTTTCTTTTCTTCAAAAAGATTTTCTTGCAAGATTTCTTGAAGGTTGATTTTTATTATTTCTTTTCAAGATCTATGCCACATAATATTTAATTCTATATTCTTTGTCTTTTAATTTGTCTTGCATGTTCATGTGGATCATGTAATCATGATTAATTTAAGGGAATACACAACTCTGCACTATTCAGTTTTCTGTCTCTCATGTTTTTATTAACTTTTGTTATTTTCTGAATTTGTAAAAATTTTATAAAAATTATACTCATTTTTTACATGAAATTTTATTAATTTTAGGCTTAAAAATCACTGAAAGAGTTTTTGTACTTTGTAAGTTATGGTTATTTGAATTTAGGATTGCTGCAAAACCCAATTTGCAGCATACCCGAATTTTGAAACCCATATCTCCCTTGTTTCTTAATGTTTTTGTATGAATCTAGTGTCTAAAATTAATTTCAGAATCTTATGAATCGTTTTCAATTGGTTTTGCATTAATATCTGTTGTGGTTGATGAGTTATGAATTTTACAAAAAAGTAGTGTGATTCTATCACTGGAAAAAGTTATAATTTGTGTAGACCATTCAGCTAAGCTTTTGTTTGGTCTATAAATTTTATGATCTTATATGATATTTTGGCTGCCTTTTGTAATTTTTTTATGATTTTTAGACATGTCTAACTATTTTTTAAAAATTGGATTTCTTATTACTGTCAATCTTCCTGAATCTGGGAATTGAATGTTTATGCATGTTTTTGTGTGTTCTTGAGTTCCAATTGATATTTGATTTATTTTTCTAAATTTTTTTAATTCAAGAAGTGTTATGAAGTGTTTGAAATATGTTAGAAGATCTGGACCCTTAGATAATTGTAACTAATTAAGAATCTTAACCCCTTATGAGACTAGAGTTAGAATCCAATGTGAATTGTTATTAGTATTTTCTTTTTTCTTTACTTCCTTTATTTTCTTTAAGTTTTTTTTTTTATTACAAACAAAATTGGTAAGCAGTCCTAAGGTAAGTACCAAAGAGGGCATTTACATGGAGCTAAACGGG
Organism: Hevea brasiliensis; assembly: GCF_030052815.1. NCBI lineage: Eukaryota > Viridiplantae > Streptophyta > Magnoliopsida > Malpighiales > Euphorbiaceae > Hevea > Hevea brasiliensis. The sequence goes on from NC_079509.1 coordinate 42,297,817, forward strand.
AGTAAGTCAGGGATATCATTGTCATAATAGAAGAGAACACCCTTTTTTAAGGGTAGCTTACTCTAATGGCAATTGCAATTACCAACAAGTAAGTGGCCCTGAATTTCTAGAATAACTATTGGCATGAAATTATAGTAATAATAGAATTTTTATTTAGTAAATTAAAATTAACTTTGTTTGTAATTGAACTGATTTTTGCATGTAATTAATTTAAATAAATACTTGATAAATTAAACTGTAGATGGGGGCGGGTCGTAGTAAGGCGTGGGGTAAAATATCATCCACTAGAATTATATAAAATGCATTAAGTAATATCCAAGAAAGATGGTGGAGGTTCAATGGTCTCACTTAAGTACCACCTCCTTAGACATCATTTCCTAGACATGCACTTCATACAATCCTAATAGAATCGAATCACTGGTAAGTACCGTCTTCCCATAACACTGCCACGGTATTAAGGATTTATGCCACGAAGGCATAAATAGACAAGAGTCACCATCTGGATAATAACCGGGACATATTTAATATTTTTTTCGAGGGTCATAGATGGCAACTTACTATTTGCAAAGTTTTCACAACCGTCATTACCATAACCCATTGTCTAGGTTCGGGATGGTGGGTACGTAAGGGGAAGTTGTTAGGCACCCCTTACGCCTAGTCTAACCTCATTAATTCAAGTGTCAGTCTTCTATTAATATTTCTAGAAGTCTTGTTTATAATTCCTCTATTAAACTTTATCCTAAAAATGCAATTTTAATCTTACACACATAAGTGATTCACAAAAAGGTTATTGTTTACAAATAGTTTTCATGCACAAGTAATTTCTATCTATAGGGTTGCTAATTATTTAAATGATATTTATAGGATGACTAAAATTAATTTATTATTGAGAATTTAATTTATAAACAAATTCAATTTTAAACAACCTTAAGTTTTTATTTAACCTAATTAATTAATTTTTTAAGAAGTTACCCTAAGGATAATAAACTAAATTAATTATATATATGTGTAATTTATTCTAATATCATATAAGGCCTAAACAATCATAACCTAATAAAGATTTCTATTATGATAATTGATTTTACAATTACCAAGTATTAAATTAAATTTATTTTATACGCCAAAGTTAGTTTAATTTTCAAACAAGATTAATTTTAATTAACTAAGTATTTATTTAAATTAATTACATATAAAAGTCAGTTTAATTAAAAACAAAGTTAATTTTAATTTACCAAAGAAAAACCCAATTATTACTATAATTTCATGCCAATAGTTATTCTAGGAATTCAGGGCCACTTACTTATTGGTAATTGCAGTTGCCATTGGGGCAAGCTACCCTTAAAAAATGGCATTCTCTTCTATTATGGTAATGATATCCCTGACTTACTCCTATTTAGCTCCACGTAAATGCTCTCTTTAGTACTTGCCTTAGGGCTACTTACCAATTTTATTTGTAATTAAAAATAAAGAAAACTTCAAGAAAATAAAGGAAGTAAAGAAAATAAGAAAATACTAATAAAAATTCACATTGGATTCTAACTCTAGTCTTCTAAGAGGTTAAGATTCCTAATTAGTTACAACTACCTAAGGGTCTAGGTAACATATTCCAAACACTTCATAATACTTCTTGAATTAAAAAAAAACATAAAAAAATAGATCAAATATCAATTGAAACTCAAGAACATACAAGAACATGCATAAACATTAATTTCCTAGATTTTGGCAAATTGACAGTAATAAGAAATCTGATTTTTGAAAAATAGTCAGACATACCTAAAAATCATGAAAAAATTATAGAAAATAGCAAAAACATCATACAAGATCATAAAATTTATAGACCAAACAAAACCTTAGCCGAATGGTCTACATAAATCGTAACTTTTCCCAGTGACAGAATCGCACTACTTTTTTATAAACTTCATAACTCATCAACCACAATAAATATGAATGCAAAATCAATTGAAAACGATTCATAAGATTCTGAACTTAATTTTGGACACCAGATTCACACAAAAACATTTAGAAACAAGAGAGATATGGGTTTCAAAAGTCGAGTATGCTGCAAATCAGGTTTTACAAAAATCCTAAATTCAAACAGTCATAACTTACAAAGTACAAAATCTTTTTCAGTGATTCTTAAGCCTAAAATTAATAAAATTTCATGTAAAATATGAGAATAATTTTTATAAAATTTTTACAGATTCAGAAAATAACAAAAGGTAATAAATATGTGAGAGACAGAAAACTGAATATATGCAGAGTTGTGTATCCCCTCAAATTAAACATGATTGCATGATCCGCATGAACATGCAAGATAAATTAAAAGACAAAGAACATATAATTAAATATTACGTCGCATAGAAATTGAAAAGAAAATAACAAAAACCAACCTTTAAGAAATCTTGCAAGAAAATTTTTATTGAAGAAAAGAAAAGAAACAAGAAAGAACTAAAAGAGTTTTGAATATTTCAATTTTTTATAGCTCTAAAATATCTCTAAATAGCTCTGAATTTTTTAAATATTTCTGAATCACTTTTTTTTTCTCCTTTTTTCTTCCCTCTTCTTTCCTCTATTCCTGTAGGGTATTTATAGGGTTTTGAGAGAGAGTTGTGATAGGGTTTGAAATCCTAGGCTGATAAAGTTTGTGAGACTAGAATATGGGTGAGATATTTCAACCAATAGGAAGAGAGGGATAGGGGGCGTTACCAATAGGGAGTGAGGAAGAGAGTGGGGCCTAGTGGGAGAGAGGGTTTATATGAGAATGGAAAAGAGGTGTGGTATGGTTTGGAGTCTTAGGGTTATAAGGTTCAGGTAACTTAAACAACTGAGATTAGGGAATTTGGATAAGATTGGGATATGGGTGAGGTATTTCAACCAATAGGAAGAGGGGGAAAGAGAGCGACACCAATAGGGAGTGAGGAAGAGAGTGAGGCCAAGTGAGAAGAGAGTTTGTATGGGAGAGAGAGAGGAAAAAAGATATTTTCTTATTTTAATTTTCAAAAAATAAATTAAATGGATTCCATTTCAAATTCCTAACTAGGTTTTCTTCGGCCAATGGGGCCTAATTAAACTTAATTATGTCCATTTAAGAACTACCCATATTAAATTTAAACAAAATAAAATTTTATTTAAATTTAAATAAAATAATTTCCCAAACAAATATTATTTTTTTCAAAGATTATGTCACGGAATTAGTAATTCAACTCCATGTCTCTAATTACATCGTACAGTCACATAATTTTTTATCATCGGGTTCCCCACAGCCTCAATTCACATACTCATAATAAATAATAAAATAAGAGTCTACAATATATATATATATATATATATATATATATATATATATATATATATATATATATATACTTTAAAATATCTTCCTGATATATATATTTCAGGAAGATATTTTTAAGAGTTTGACACATGATAGTATTCTAGCGTGATTAATAGGAGGTATTCTCCTCCTTTTTAGACTTGAATAAGGTTGAATTTCACGTATGGTCGTAAACTGAAAAATGAAGCTGAAAGTTCAGTCAATTAAAAATTAAATATAATTAGAATAAATTTCATATATATATATAAAGTAAAAAAGTATTTTTAAGAGTTTGATACGTGACATTTTCTTTCATACATTATCACTAAACATTTTCTATTCTATATAAATTATAAATTATTTAATAATTATCCTATTAATACTATAATAAGTAATTATTATTATAACGTAACTTATAATATATTAACATATACTAATTACACATATAGATAAATTTTAATTATTTCTATTATGAAATCTTTAATAAAAAGTTTGAGAGGCAAAAATAATAAAAATAAAATTTGAAATAATTAATAAAAAATTTAAAATATTATATTATTTTTATATATTAAAATTAAAAAATTTAAAATTATTAATAGTCACGTTTATTAGCACGGACAATTTCTTAATTCAATATTATGTGAAACATTTCCATAAAGTTAACTGTATTAAAAAAAATAAAAATTGTTATTTAATTTCTTTGATTTAATAAAACTAATTATATAATTATTTTATTATAAAAAATGGTTAGTTATCCATCCTTAAGAAGTCGATAAACTAAAATCTAAACAAAAAAAAAATCCAAAAAAAATATCCGAAAAACATATAGGTATTTTGCATGTGTGTTCAACAGATTTGCTGCTTCCCTGTTCGACCAATTTCATCACCTAACTTTTAAAGCTATCAACTGCCCATCTTAATAACACTTGCAAATCTGTGGCAAACATATGAGAAGCCGCTCCTAAAATGGAGATATTGAAATGGGTCCCAACCAAGAGAGGGAAAAATTGGTGCCAACCAATTCTATGTTCCAATACTATCAGCTTACTATGTTCCAAACGCTTCCTGATTGTGTACAATACCAAATATGCAAATGTCTGAAAAAAGAAAGAGAGAATAAGGAGAAAAAAAATAAAATCAAATCAAACCTGATAATTCAAACCTAAACAGCTACGCGATTTTCAATGGAAGCCTGTGCATAGATAATCTTTTCATCTTGCCATAGTCTAGAGAAAGGGTCTATCAGCAAGGCTTGATTTCAAATCCAATGCTTAGAAGAGTTCGGGCTGATTCCATTGCTTTCTCCTTCTCACCTCCGAGGTCTAAGGTTTCACTGGTTAATTCACCTTCCTTTCCCACTGACCACTGGGTTGAAGTTACTTGTTTCTGTAATGTATCCGTTTTCTTGAGTTGCAAATTGTTCATAGAAGCAGGAGCAGCGGCAGCTACAAGGGGAGCACTAGGCGGACCGTGTCGCTTTTTTGGTACGGGCATGTCATGATCATGTACTCCCTTGTAGGTTATAACGACTGCGTTTGTGTTACCTACTGCTGTTTCAATGTGCTTACGAACAGGGCATCCAGCAGATGTGCATCTATAATAGTTCCTGCAAAATTTGTTTAAAGAATAAATAATAACAAAGGAGTAGAACTCGCAGGGTAGATTAAATTTGGCCGTAAATTACATCAGGGAATGAGCACTTAAAGCTTTTCAATTGATTGTTATTCTGAAAGCTACTTCCTCACTTTAAAAATATTAACATTTCATCAGGTCACATAAGAAAAGATTCCGACACAATATAACATTCTCTTTTATCAGAGAAAACTTATAAAAAATAATAAATAATATGTTTTCCTATCTAGCTACTCTGATTGTGCCGTTGCCAAACCGTAAGGGCAATGCTCTTGCATGTGACCTCAAGTTTGTTATACTACTTGCATGGAACAAGGAGCACACTATTTGGTATACTTGATAGAATTATAATTAACTCGTGACCCATCCAAAAACCAGAAGACTGTCGGGCCGAGATCATGCGGCAATCAAAAAGGAGACAATACTATCTCCATTGTTCATCATCCAAAAATCATGAGGGACTTGGGTTAGTTATAGGACACTCATTTGAACTAATATAATGAAAGCCATCTTTCACAATTATGTGAGATAACCCTTAATTCTATCTCACAAAACTTATCCAAATCATAAAGCAGACACTTTCATCCAGTGCCAGCCAAAAACCCAACTTCGCATACATCATCTTGGCACCAGAAGTTAATGATATTATCCTCCACTGTTCACCATCCATAAGTGACCATGTCTATGGACTATGGCTACTTATAGTTCACTCAAACATTCACTTGAACCATTAATAAACTGTTACAGTGATTAATTTCCTCTAAGGGGCTAACATCTATGGTGCATGTCATAACAACCGATCAAACTACATAGCCTACTACAAGGGGAAAAACTTTCACTTGCTTTTGAACCTTTTTCCCCCCATTTTCTAAATGCCCAAGACTACCAATTGAGTTTGTCTGGATAAAGCATAATCCAGTTAGTTAAGAGGAAATCAATAGGAACATCTTAGGATAAAGGCATAGCATTTGTAATCAATTTGACCAAGCAAATTGAATCTCAAACTTCAAAGAATATGTCAAACAAGAAGACCAACACTAGTAGCATCCATAAATATGGGTGAGTTAAAAAAAAAAAATAGGAGCGAAGGACACTGGGACTCCAGCAACTCATAATTGCATGTATTAGGACATCAAAAGACCTCTTTTTCGTCTTTTATATTTCTTTTTTATCCTAACTATCAAAGCCATCAGAAGCTACAAAATTGGAATGCAACAATAGAACATGGAACTATACAAGATTCAACTACCAGTACAAGAATTTGAATAAGACTGCTCCACTCCCTCGAACCTCAGATGATCAGTTCATTATTTACAATAAGAGATCTCCTCACCAACTGATTAACTTTCTAATTGAAGTTCCCATGCCACCTCTAGAATAGCTGAGGAACAGATTTTGCACTCTGCTGTCACCCCAGACAAAGAGCAGACAGGCTATAACTCTTACCATCAGAATTGCACACAAGATGAGCAATAAAGTCACTTGACACATTTACAGAAAAAGCACGACCCCATGAAAATCTACTTTTCACCATTTTTAATCTAGCTGCCCATTGCTATATCTCTTTAAAGAACAGTCATTCAAACCTTTCAAAGGTTCATTTTAGTCCACTTTTTTTCAGGAACCCCCTAGAATTCAATCTCCTGAGCAGAAGCCTCAGTTCACCTTAAAAAAATTGTATTAGAAAATGGACCATGATACAACTCTGCCCCTTGTCTCTGCAGATAGACAAGAAAGGGAACTCATCCCTGAGGACTCCACAAATGCCAGGCCTCTCTTTCAACACACAAAAATTGAAACAAAAACGAAGGACCATATCCACAAAACACATAGAACCATTAAAATTCTATATCAACACAACATATCAATCAAATGATGAAGCCATCAAAAAGGTAAGAACACAAAATATAGGGCAAATGAAAATTTTCTTCTAACAATCATAAAAGACGCCATAACAATTTAGGTTAATTTGTATTAAACTGCTTTGGTTAAAACCCAACACAACACACTAGTTTAAATAAGCATCCAAAGAATATGATCTTTAATAGCAAGAGTTGTATCAGAAGAAAACAGGAAAAGAAGAGAGAGAGAGAGAGAGAGAGAGCACTATTGGCATAAGTATTGCACAAATAAGGATGATAAATCAAATTCCTCTTATTTCTTTATAAAAATTTTTTCCACTATGATAAATAAAAAAAAAAAGAAGCAAAAACCATAATCAAGAAACAACTTCGAAATTCACAGCTACAGTACATCTTAAACAGTAACATCACATGGTCTACTAGGCTATCAGGTCAAAATTTTCACCCATGCAAAGAATAAATGAAGAAATAAACATGCACCTGGGATGGGGATTTCCCTTCACCATTTTTTGTCCATATTTGCGCCATCTGTACCCATCACCTGAGATTCCCACATCACCTGCTGCATGCACAACAAATTTTGGCTTCTTTCCAGGTTTTAGGATAGTACCTGAACATTCTAAGTTCTCCTTCTTCACTCTGGTCAACAAGGAGCAAAAATATTAAAACTAAATGATCTCCAACATTGACTTTCCACATTTACATCAGAAAGTGTTAACATCACATAAGAAATTCAATTTATGAGAAACCTTACCTTCGTTTTGGTTCAGGCTCACTGACATGCTCCTCTTTGATTTGAATTCTCCCATTCCCATCAGAGCCACTTGAACTCTGCCGTTTTTTGTCAGGAATCATGGGTGTTTCCTGCATAGATTCTTTCGGCAATGTGGCCTGATCCAAATCCTTAAGTACATTAACAGAATGTTCTGTTAAACTATTGCTCAAAACAGGCCCAGATGATAATGCAACCTTGATTTCCCTGGTGTGCTTATTCTTTCGAGGTGGATCATGACTGTGCGTTCCTTTATTAACAATCTCGATCACATGGCCTGAATGATCTGCGCATTCAATCTTTTTGGCACAACAGTCAGAAAATGTGCACTTGTAATAACTTCGAGAACCTTTAGGACTCTTCACTTGCTTCTGACCATATTTTCGCCAGTTGTAACCATCAAGAATACGTGTTTTAATGGGAACAGAAAGAATTTTAAGATCGGAAGAATTTTGTTGATCTGCTTCTTGTGTAGATACATTATTAATCTTTGATGGTGACATTCTTGGTTCTGGTAGAGTTGGACTTGGAGCAGATGATATCGATTGTGTAACAGAAGTTGGTGAAAGTTCTGACAAGGAAGCTGGGCACTGAGAAGGTTGAAGCTCATTTTGGGTCTGAGATGCAACACCTTGGGTTGTTACACTTCCCAAAACTTCTTTGCCCTAGACAAGATTAAAAAGAACAAATACAATGACAACATTATATTCATTTAAAAACTCAGATTTCACCAGTGAGACAGACAAAAGCTCATGAATATGGTACAATGTTCTCATTTATGGATAGTTCACAAAAGTAGACAGATGTATCCAGACTCCAGTAAGAATTTAGAAATGTGTAAAGTTTAGCGATTGACTTGTCAGAGTGTAAGGCTTGTGCCTCAGAAACAATGCTATACATAAAATCTGACACATTGATATTACAAGTTTTAATACTTGCAGGCAAACAAACCAATTAGGAGAAGAGGGGTTAACAAAGTAATGAACAGAACAAATAATGAATAAATTATTGTAAAATATAACCAATCTGTTCTGGCCTCTCCAGCTAAATTACTAAAATAGTTGTCGATCTAATAAAGATGAGAGCCCAAACCAGTAACTTGCCATCGAAACCAAAAACTACACCAACCATTTTCTGACTTAAAGTCAAGTATCTCTCTCTTTACCCTTTAACATCTCTAACCTCTATTACACTTGCCCAGAAGATGAAACTCATACGTGCAAGCCAACCCGGACCTTCTTTCTACTTTTTTCCATAAGTTACAAAAGATTGTTATAGCTCAGCATGTTGATCGAGATAAGGAATCATCTGAATACTGATATAGCAAGAACAGTTAATCCTTCATTTGACCATAGAATATTGATTGTGGTTAGTAACAAAGGGTAACTAGCTAGCTGGCAAAGACTCTAAAGGATTAACTACTCTGCCAAAGATTTGAAATAAATTCCTGCCTTCGCCAGTCTTGATTATCTATGGAAGGAACAATCTTGTCAAAATTATGATCAATTCTTAAAATTATGTAATTTTATGAAATAGCTTTCTGCCAAAAAATCAATGTGAGAAATGTGGATTTGAAGTGGGATTTCAATAAACTCACATCTTATAGGTGAGAAATCAACTGAATGATGTTAACATTCCTAAAATTTCATCTATTTGAGCTTTCAGCTTTGTATTTGTTAGAGAGAGAGAGAGAGAGAGAGAGTCTACTGCAGCTAGGCATTACACTTTGGTCCTATATCTGGAAAATAACATTCTAGTAGTCCTCTTACAATTTACAAATACACTTGAACAACTTTCACCTAATTGTGAACCATGATGTTGAACTTTCCAAAGGCTAGGTTATAGAAAAATAAAAATACAATTGTGAACTAGGGCATCCTTAGTGCACAAGGTTCCCCACTTTGTGAGGTTCAGAGGAGGGTTGTCTACTGTTCATAACCTTCCCCCTACTTCGTGCAAAGAGATTAATTTCAGCACTCAACCCCATGACCTTTGGGTCAGTGGTCACAAAGGAGCAACCCTACTGTTGCATCAAGGCTAACCCTCAAAGTCTAAGCTACAGCTTTCTGAAATAGGACAGCCAAAGTTTAAGAAGTGCCTAGCCTCAAAGACTTTTTGTAATTTTCTTTTCTTTTCTTTTTTTCTTTTTATTTTCCTTATTAGATGGTTGCATTTTTATTTGGGCTAATGAAAGCTGAAGAAGTGAAAGCCAAATAAAATTTTTAAAAATAATCGCAGGAGTATATATATAAAATTTTTCCCAATTCTACTTCTTCAGCTCTCAAACTTTTTTATTGCCAACATCTTCCTTTTTTTTTTCCCTCTAATTCATTGAAACCTCGAGATTTAGTAACATTTACTTGAGATAATTTCAGCCAAATTAAAATTGTGCATACTTTCTTTCCCCTTCTGCTAATTAAACTCGTACTGTTTACAATGATTTTGTTACATTGATATGAAGCTAACTACTTTCCCCCCACTTTTGCTTGAACTTTTTGATAGCGCGCCTGTGACATGTGATGCATAGTGAGGATTTCAATATGCCACTTATGCATGCTACATAGCTTGCTGAAAATGACAGAATTTGGATGTGAAAAATATTAAAAAGTGATGCATATTGTAGAGTTTTATTTGCTGTTTAAACATAGTGTGCTGAAAATGAAAGCATTTGGCTTTTAGAAATATAAAAAAATAATAAAAAATTTCTGCTTGAGTGCCTGCAATTGTAAGAATGTATAGTGACGAGAATGCTGCCTTCAATGTAGAATATTTGTTTGTTGAGCTTAATGTGTTAACAGTACTTGTTAGTGCTTTTTACATCTATATTTTATGAAAGTAATTTTACATAGTTTGTGAAAATCTCATGACTAATGTTGCGGAATCCTCGTGATGCAGCAGGGTAGGAAGAACAGAAAAAGGTTGACTAAAACATGGGTCCCGAAAAGAAAATCCCAACAAATTTCTCCAGAAACTTTGTACTCAAACTGAGAGAAAATTACTTATTTAATTAGCTGAATAATATTGTTCCAGCAACAAATATTTGTGAGCGAAACTACGGTTATAATCCCATACAGTCTAGTAATAGCCTATAATATAGTAAATCCTAAAGGGAACAGGGAAAGAAGAGTCAACAGCATGGCCCTAATAAAAAGTCCTAGCTTAAATTAGGAATTATACAAGCATTATTATATATACTAAAAATGAATCCTCTGGCACTTTTCCTCTTTTTTTTTTTTTTTTTTTTCTAAGGCTGTTTAACCTTTTGGTACAAGAGTGAGAGCCCAGCCCAGTGCCCCCTCCCCTCCAGGCCACCATGCACTATTCCCATGACATATTGGCTTTGTGTTTATGAGATGAGCTAATTAGGTTGCTTTTTTAACTAATACTAGTATTACTTCTTTTAAGAGTTATGACTTGAATTTCCCATATCAAATTACATTTAATTCAATGTATTATATTTATAATAAGTAAATAAATGACATTATATTATAATATTACTATTTGATTGGCCTTAAACTGAACTATATACATATTAATTATATGCAATATATCAAAGAAGTGAATTTTATTTGAATTGAAATGATTAAATGCTTCTTATAAATAGTAATAAATAATAATTTTGTTTAAAATGTTGTGTCTAATAATTAGAATTATTATAAAAGTAGACTGAATATAATTTTATTTTATTTTTTTTTCTATTTGTTAATCATATTGACAAAGAAAATTTTTGATAAAAAAATTATTTCTGCAGCATCACACAGAGCTTTACGTCTTGTAAACCTCAAGATAGAAGAAAAGAAAAGTCCACAACATAAGTCCCGAAGGAAACAGGAGTGACTATAATAACCTAAATCCTAGAAAAAAAATGGAAAATAAAAGAATTAGATAGTCTTTCCAAGAGGAAATAGGAATCGCGCGCACACCTATTTATGGATCTAAAATTACACAAGGTTGAACAAAAAGAGTTGAGGGAAAGAACTTTTCAGGATATATTTTTCATCCAAAATTTTCCATGAGAAAGAATCAAGAGGAGGAGATATTGTTCTCTATTTTCTATGAATCCTACGTTTCATCACATTTGTGCTATGACTTTTCAATATTTTCTTCAATAGAGGCTTAGATAAAAGATTAATTTATATGCTATGAACCAGTATGATAACATTATATTTTTTTTCCCACTCTGAATGCAAGTCAAAGGTTTTATGATAACTAATAACAAAGCATGTTATCATTGATTTAGCTCTTTTACTTAGATGAGAAAAGCATAAAGGGTTGGGAGTGGTGGGGTTGGGGCTCCCTTTTTTCCTTTACTCATATTTTGACATGCATTCAATTCTTAGGAAATATTTCCATTGTCAAATATGATGAATTGCATTTAATGTGAAAGGAAATACTTCTATATTTCCAGTAACGATTCACTAATTTTAATGCAGACCTTGGTCAATTTTCATAGAAACTTCTAGTATGGTATCACTCTTTCTTTGCTTTCACATTTTAGTCTTATCATTTCCATAAATTTATCAACCTTTTAGATAGCTGATTCAATTTCATTCAAATACTAGATAGCTCTTGGATTTATGGTGTGATGCATACCAAAATTTTGGACCATTTCTACTGCATTTTCAAAAAGTATCCACAAGTTCTGAAATAAGGGTCACCACTTTTGTCTTTGACATATTTATCCTAAAATCATAGTTTGAGACTAGTTAGTCCCACAATCCCAACCTTACAATAGGATTTATGAATATTTATGCTGTTTTACAAGTTTTTGCAGTAATATTTCCCACATTAACAAAGCATTTGAAATCTTTCTTCCTAGGATCAACCGAAAACCCAGAAATGAAACCACTCTTCCATGGATAATGGCAATATTAAATTTTGGGGCAACAATTAAGCATCTAAAAATACAAAATTCAAGAACTTTCTGCCTAAATCTTTAGTCATGTCTCTTATACTGCCTAAATCCTTAGTAACTTCGAGCCTATTCAAGAAGAAAAGAGCTCCTACTACCAAAACAGTGTCACCCTGCACCCTCGGACGCATCAATTCTCTAAATTCCTTTTAACAAACAATTTTTTTCATGCTAGACACTAAATAAATATAGAAATAAGTGCCACACGTACAAAAACTTATCTCAAATTCAAGCAAACATATTCTACTCACGAAAAGCCATCAAGATTACGAAGCAAAAACCCTCACAACACAAATAAATGAATGAACGAATTAACCAAGCAGCATAAATGACTAAGCCAGCCTCCTAACCTTGATTTCAGCTTCCACATGCGTTTCCAAAGCTGAATTATCCCGCGAACCTGCAAGATCACCAGCTATCACTCTCACCAAAAGCCCAACCTATATGAAAAAAATAAACTGTTTCCAAAAGAAAACCTACCTACACACTGAACGTTCTCCGATACTATATCCGTGGAAGGTGCGGCCACTGAGGCTTCCGATTGCGACTCTCTCAACTCCTCCAAACGAGAGGTCGATAACTCGACGAGTTGGGAATCAGCTAGTTGTTTTAACTCAATGAGTTGACTCTCTTCTTCTTCCTCGTCTTCTTCTTCTTCTTCCTCTTCTCCGTCGTCTTCTAATTCTCCTTCTTCTAGTTCTAAATTGTTGTCGTTTTGTTCCTTACTGTGCCGTTTTTGGTTTTGTTGTAGTTGGAGAGCTTCGCGGCTCTCGCTCTCAGCCATGGCCAATTCTCTCTGAGATAGTAAAGTTCAGAACAGTTACAAAGAGTATGCTTTTCTTTAATACTGTCCGAAACAGAACCCGATAAAATGAGACCCGATACTGTTTCGGTTCGATTGTGGGAATCGAATTTTGCGCACTGGAGTAGATGAGAGAGAGAGAGAGAGAGAGAGAGAGAGAGGCGTGCTTGGGACTAGTGTGTGGTGGGGGTAAATGTGTCTTTGACTAGAATTGACTCAGGTGGTTTTTTTGGTGCATGAGGGTAACGAACGCCGTCAGTTTCTCCGTTGCCTTAGGTGACGAGATCGGCGTGGCTTTTGTTGACTTGACGTGTTCTTTAACGGCGCATGTGCCCGTTGGTTACTGGTCGCTTTGACTCTGACGTCGTGACCCTTAGCCGTTGTTATTTTTCGATATTTTATTTTGGATAATATTTTTATTTTATTTATATATATATATATATATATATATATATATATAACAAGTTCGAAATATATCAATTTTTCTATTAAAATTGAATGTTTTATACATTAGAAGTTCTAACCAATTCAATTCATCTAGTTAATAAAATAATACATTTTATTTTCTTATATGGATATTTTGAGAGTATTGATTTATTTACTTACTTTTAATTTTTAATTTAAAATATATTTTTTAATTTATGAATCAAATTAAAAATAATAATTAATTATTTAATAAAATTATTTAAAAATAATTTTTAAATAATTTAAGTGTTTAATTAAAATGTGCTTAAAAGTAATTTAATTAATTATAATTAAGTGTTATAATTATTAAAATAAGAATAATATTAATATTTTAAAAAAAATATTAAGATAATATAAATTTTTTACTTGATTTAAAAGTAGTTTTAAATTAAGTAGATAAATCATAAATAATATATTTTTAATTATAATTTTTAACTTATTTTAAATAATTTTTTAACTTATAAATCAAATTAAATATTAATTTATTTATAACTTTCTACTTATAAGTAAATTTAAATGATTTATAAATAAAATCAAACACACTTTTTATCAATTCTATTATTTATGAATTACTTTTACTTTCTCTATTTTAATAAAATTTATGATTTTCTATTTAAAATATACATTTATTAATTCATGTACTTATAATTCATTTGTTTTTTTAATCTTTTTGGTTATTTTAAATATTTATATGAATTTTATTATATTTTATTTAAAAAATATAAATATATAATTTTTTTTAATTTTTAAAGTATTTAATCTTATAATGATAAATTTTCTCATTTAAATATATTAATTAACAAAAAAATTAATTTAAATTAGATGAAGAAATTAAAAATAAATAAAACATTAATATATAGAGTAACTATATTTTTTTTAAATAAAAAATTTAGAAAAATAAAAAGATTCAATAATGAACAAGCCCAAATGAAATTTGAAGGCCCATATTTCTAGCGAAAGGCGGACATGAAATCGCAATCGTATATAAACGAGGCAAAGTCAACACATGGCATAATTTGGTTTCAACGTAAGAACAAAGCAAGCAATGTGATTCCACGAGATGGAACAATCCTTGTAAAAATATAAAAATATAATTAAAGACAGACATTTCTTAAAATAAAATAAAACAATGATTAGAATCTTCTAGTTTTGAAAAAGATTGTAGGATACGAATGAAGATTAAAGTCTAAGTCTGACCATATTCAAAATTTATTTTAATTGAATTTTTTTTTATTTTAAAAGTGAAAAAAAAAAAGTAATTCTCAAGTTTGAGTTTCTTAATATAATTATTTTAAAATAATTTATTTTTATAATAAAAATAATTACTTCTCATTTATCTAATCTATTAATTATTGTTTATTCATTGAGTATTCATTAAATAAAAAAAAGTCAACTAAATATTTTAATTTAACGTAATATTTGTTTTTCTTTGTATGAAATTAATTTATGTTCTCTCTTTTATGAGTACTATTTTTATATTTTTTATTAGAAGGTATCTTATTTTTATTATTGCTAGTTTATTTTACTGATTAAATATAGTTTTTCAAAAGGTTATGATGATATTGGAATATTGAAGTAATATAAGAGTTATCCATAAAAATCTTAAAACAATTTCTTTTATTTTATAATGTTATATTATAATTTTTATATAACTATTTTATTGATTAAATAATAAAATTTATAAAAAATCATATTTATCAAATATTCTAAGTTGACGATTAAAAGTGAAAAAGAATAGGATGGTAATACCCAACCCGATAAAATCATAATAGAACGAATTTAAATAATTTATAGTTAGATATGAGACGAATTTGGATTCAAATTTTGAATATTGAGTATTAATTATTAGAATATATTTATATAAATAATTAATTAAATATAAAATATATATTTTTATAATAATATTTATAAATTTTTATGTATTATATTTTAAAAAAAATAAAATTTAAATAGTTTATAGAATTATTAAATTTTTAAAATATAAATTATTAATAAAAACATATTTGTTATGCAGATTATTAATTAAAATATATAAAATTAAATAGGTTCAGATATTTTTTGAGTGATAATAATCGAATTTAGAACGAATTCAAATAGTTGTAAATAAATTTTAATAGAGTCTGGGACACATTTTAAAATGAAAAAAAAAATAAAAGAATTTAGGTTCAAATTTAGGTATAGTGATTTTTATAAATACTCTATCCGTTACTATTCTACCAAATGAGTAGAATAAAATTGGGAGCCCTCCCTTGCGGTTTTCCAAAATATTAAAAAAAAAAAAAAAGAATTACTACATTTCAATTTACAAATTTTTGTTTTCTTAGGGGGATGTTTTTTTTTTTCATATTTTCCATGAATAATCGGCTCTTTTCAAAATGATTTAATTTTTAGCGCTTGAATTTATACTTTGAATTCCATCATAAGACTCATAATTTTTGCTTAAGAGGCATTTATTTTGTTGATTGTAAATAGAGTTGATATTGGTCCTCATTTTGTATGGAGTGTTTGTTTTTGTTTTTATTTTGTTCTCTAGACAAGAGTTTGTGGAGCAATTATTTTGTAAATGTTGATCTTCTTCTATTAGAGTATAATAATACGATATGTTACTCAAGTGGAATCAGTGATTTACTTCTTTTGTGTTCGTCATATGCAACAAGTTTCTTACTAAAATCAAGCAAAGTATGGAAGATTCAAACAATCACCTAAGCACTTTAAAGATCTTTCTTGTCACGCTTACCTTCTAGTTTATTTTTATAAGATTTCATTTAAAATCAAAAAATCTTATTATACTTTTATTGATTATAATAATTTATTTTATATTTGATCTTCAGAAGAGGGGTCCTGTCTCCTTATATTATTTATATTGATTTGATTTTGATTAATGAAATCCTATTGATTTGTTTGAAAGAAAAAATTCAAGATTAAGAGTCTTAAATCAAAAGCTTATTACCGTTTAACTAAATCGACGCTAATTATTTAATTTTATAATATATAAACTAAAATATCATCGATTTTTTAAATTTTAGAGATCAAAACATAATATAATTTAAAATTTTAAACAATGAATATGGTTAAATGTTCATAATTTTATATGGATTACTAAAGTATTGACTTATCAATTTTAATTTAATGAATAAAATTAGTAATTTTAAATTATAAAAATAAAATGAAACTTTTAAAAATTATTTTTATATGTAATTCAAAATATTTGTAGGTATCTCTATCAAATATTCTTGCTAAATTGGTGAAAGATACCTTGAATCATGGCCAATTAAATCCTCTTTCTAGAATTCTTGAGAGATTTTTCTCTCACGTTTTGCAGAATCTTATTTCTCTCGGATCTTTACCAAGTGTGTCTCCTATGGGCTTCTCCTGTCGCTTTGGGTAGGGGAAGGAGTCATTTTTGTCTCGATCGGTGTGGGCTACCATCCCCACCTCGATTTCAGTAATTTTTTTGGGTTTCATCATGAATTACAAATTCGTGTTCTTCATGGTAAGGTTTTCCGGTACAAGATCAGAGTTTTAAGGGAACTATTGTGGAGCTCTTTTGGGTGGTCTGTTTCTTGGTTCGATTTCTTACTTTGATCGATGGGAGGGACTCCATTGCTATGATGATAGAATCTCTGGGGACTTGAAGCTCCTTCTCTTCTAATAGAAGCTGTCCCTCAAGGCTACACGAGATTGAGATGCTTGTGAGTCCCATATCATCACTCTCCCGAAGCCTGGTTGACTCTCCGTGATGGTTGGGATCTCAAGGTCAAGTGCTAGTAGATGTTTGGGTGCCTGCTTTCTCAGCCTTCGCTCTAGTCGTCAGCATGCTTACCGTTCCAATTGGTGGATTTATCTAGTGTAGGCAATAGTAGAGAAAAAAAAATTTTCTGAGGTCATATATAAAAAAATTTTTTGTAGTCAAGATTTTTTTTTTTTTTTAATAAGAAAAGTTTTAGTTGACTAGTTATTTGTAAAAGTGCATCTATTATTAAAAAAGAGGTTTAATAATCAAATTTAGGAAATATATGAAAGTAATTTTGAAATGAAAATAGGGGTAAATTGATCCTCATATTCAATAGTAGATCTATCACTGGGTGTAGGCGAAGGACGGCAGCACTGGTTTGGATGAGTGATTTTGGTCTCTGTTGTTTGCCTAGGATTCTTAGGTTGCAGTAGGATGGATTGCTATTTGTCTATTGGGTCACCTTTATGCTTGGCTTGTTCCCTTGGACCCACAGGTTTCTTCCTTTGTTGTATTCTGAGCCCCAGCTTATTATGCAATGAATTAATATTCCCAAACTTGTCATGGGATACTTAGCGTCATATATATATGAACTTAAAATTAAATCGTTTAAACTATTCAGTTTCATCAATGATCACTTGTACAAAGAGCATTGCGATTTATTAAATTATTAATTTATTATATGGTTATAACATTAGTAAACATTAATATCTTTTTTTTTGAAATTACACATTAATCAATTTAACAATATATATAATTTAAACAAACTTATAATAAAAATAAGAAAAATCAATTAATAAATATTCTTCCATCATTAATTAAGATTCCAATCATAAGACTAAACCATAAAGGGAAATTTCCCTTTTTTATGAATTCTTTAATTTCAATGTGAATTTTATTTTTATCTAATTTACTAAGTGGATGTAATACTAATATGATAACACGTATCTTTATCTCCATATTATTTGAAAGCGTTAATAAAATTCGATTTGAGTGGAACTCCTTTGGAACGGATCATGACTTTTAATGCTGAATTCAACTCTTGAGCCTCACTAGAGTAATTATACAGTCAGCCAGTTGTTCCATGTATGATATGTTACATGAAATGATAACTCAATAGGGAATGACATATATGCATAAGTGAATTTACATATTTATATGAGTAGGTCTCCAAAATTTAAAATCATTTTGTAGTTTTTTTTTTAAATAATAATTACGTTTATATTTGCGTAACTATTATTATATTGTCATTCATGTTAAATGCTGATATGAAATAATTATTTTATTATATAATTAGATAATTACTCGTGCTAATACACGTGGTTATTAATAATTTTAATAGATAAATAATTTTAATTTATATATTTTTTTAATTTTAATATATAAAAATTAAATAATGTCTTAAATTTTTTATTAATTATTTCATATTTTATTTTTATATATTTTATTTTTTATTAATTAAATATTGTTTCATATTTTGTATTATCTTTCTCTCAAACTTTTTAATAAAGATTCCATAATAAAATATAGTAATATAATAAAAAATAATTATTATAAAAAATTATATATATATATATATATATATATATATATATATATATATATATATGTACTATATAAAATTACATATATATGTAATAAATATATATTAATATATTATTCCTTATCTTATAATAATGACTACTTATTATATTATTAAGAGGGTAAGTATTAAATAATTTGTAACTTACATATATATATAATTAGAAAATTAATAACTTAATTATAGCTATTGAATAATTAATTAATAAAAAATAGAAAAAATTTAATGAAATTAAATAAATTATATTTTATAAATAAGTTGTCACTTTGAATAATTTCATAATCTTATATAGCAATATCAGAAAAAACTTAGGTGTGTGTGTATATATATATATTATTTTTTATTAAAAAAATTAATATAATAATTTATAAATAACAAATTTAATCACAAAAGTCTTGAGTTTTGACAATTATTTGTTAAAAAGAATAATCATTTACATCGTAAAAATTTAGTAATGATAATAATAATATACTTAAAAGAAGAATAAAAGAGAATTAAATAGATAACACCATGTGACAATATTATAAAAAACAATGTAATGTGTTGACTCATTGAATATACTTTTCTACTTTATATATATATGGATAGATTTCTCCACTACGAGGACCATCGTTGGAATTGATCCAAAATACTAAGCTTATTCACTATGCATCAAAATTAAGACCTCTTGGTTTAACCAAAGCATTTGTCCTTAGGATCTCTAATCAAAGGACATTGTCATAACCTAATCTAATCAAACCTTAGGACATCACCAGATAAATTCTAATTTTCACTAAACATGCACACGATGTCTTCTTAGGATTGGACTTATAATTGGAAAAGTGTCAGTCTCATTGCAACACTCCATCTCTTGAGAAAATGGCATTTGGACCAATAACAAGATAGATACTCAAGTATAAATACTACAGAAAGGTAAGGTGAAACAAACTTGAAAATTATTTAACATAAGCTAGAGGATATGGAATTGAGCTAATCCTCTAAAGAAATAGACTCTCTTTCTATTTTCAATTCTATTTTCTTGACTTCAAATTTCTAACCTAATCATTCGAGACTCTATAAGGGGGAACTTACCTCCCCACCATAACATTTATTCATTGTATATAGTTTTACATCGTACAAACCACCACCCTTTCTTATGTCATACCACACTATTAGAACCAGATAAAACACCATCCTAACTCTATCCAAGCATCTCTACAAGACCATATTTGATGCAATCTCACAACTTAAACAACTCTTTTACTAACAAGATGACATAAACACTAATATGTGATGAATAACTACTTTGATTAATAGAAAAAAAGTCAAGGATCTGATACAAATAGGGCAACTTGTGCCAGATTACACGAGATATCAAAATGAGACAATATAAGTGACTAAGTTATATTGAATCTAAGTTTTTAGTGGAACTTAGGAAGAACATACATAAAACTCTCTCAAAGGAGTTCTTAAGCTTACAAGCTTAACAATGGCATATTCTAAAACTAAAACTGACAGCCAATACTTGGAGTCTTTATCCGAAAGTTTCTCTAAGTATTGGATAAAATACATTTACCCCTATTTTAGGTAAAACCACATTTATAAGTTTGAACTAAATCTGAATTTTTAAATTTTATCACAGAAGTTTCTTTTATCTTATAGCTAAAAATGGCAATGTTGCTTTTTCCTCTATATCTTGGATAAGAGGCTCTCCCACTTTCCTTTGCAACTTGGATAAAGCTCACAAGGTGCTAGGTTGCTGAATAAACAGAACTAGAATCTCTTTGGGATGGAAGAGGTTCGATTTGGTGCACTTTGTTGGACCTTGGTTTGGCTCACTTTGTTGGGCTATGGTTCAGTTAACTTTGAATACCAAATTGCATCAATGCGCCACACTTGTGCTTCTCTTGAATTCATTGCATGTTAGGCCGCCATACTTGATCAATATATGCTTGAATTAGTCCTTGCAATCCCTTGGCCCTAGCTCTTGTGATTGCTCCTTTGAACATGGGAAGTGGTTCGGCCATGTTGCCCTCATAATGCTTATCATCCCCTCCTTCTTGGAAAGAATTCATCCTTGAATTTAAATCTACACCATGATATAGAGATAGGTTAGAAACATTGAATGTAGAGCTAATGGATCCATACCTGTCCGGAAGGTCAATCTTGTAAGTATTATCATTAATTCTTTGTAGCATTTGGAAAGGACCATCACTTGTTAGTTGTAACTTGGACTTCCATTGATTAGGAAACCTCTCTACATCCCTCCTCATGTGAGGCCAAAACAAGCATTCCTTAAGAATATCCAAAGCCTTAACAACACCAAAGTGTTCTATTAACCCACCACTATGTGATTCATGCACAAGCAAATTTCTTAAAGATTTCTTAAGCACACATAACCTGTTTTCCCTAAACAAATATCCATTATACCTAAAGAATTTGAATTTTTGAAATGTAACCTTTTCGCATGCAGCAGATACAATGGCAAAATTCTCATCATTAGCATATAGCTCTTTAACAAACTCAAATTTAAGTAACTTAGAATCAAGAGTGTTAAGAAGAGAATAACTGTGTGAAAGAGCATCTGCCACTACATTCTCCTTGCCATGCTTATACTGGATTACATATGGGAATGATTCAATGAATTTTATCCACCTTGCATGTCTCTTGTTCAACTTACCATGCGCCTTGATATGCTTTAAGGACTCATGATCTGAATGAATGATGAACTCCCTTAGCCAAAGATAGTGTTGCCAAGTCTCTAAGGCTCTCACCAAGGCATAAAGCTCATTATCATAGGTGGAGAAATTCAATGTTGTCCCACTAAGCTTCTCACTGAAATAGGCTATCGGTTTCCTTTCCTACATAAGAACAACACCAATACCTTTCCCAGAAGCATCACATTTAATCCCAAAATCTTTAGTGAAGATAGGCAAAATCAACAAAGGTGCAAAATGCAATTTTTTTTTAACAAATTAAATGTATGTTCTTGTTTCTCACCCCAAACAAATGCAACATTCTTCTTAACTAACTCATCCAATGGTGCTACTAGTGTGCTAAAGTTTTGAACAAATCTCCTATAGAAACTAGTTAGCACATGAAAACTCCTAATTTCATATGCATTCCTAGGAGTAGGCCACTCTTTTATGGCTTTGATCTTTTCCTCAGCTACCTCTACTTCTTTCGCACTCACAACAAAACCCAAAAAGACAACTTTCTCCATGTAGAAAGAACATTTCTTAATATTTACATATAATTTTTTTTTCTCAATACATCAAAAATAAGTCTCAAGTGGCGCATATGCTCATTTTAACGCCCCTTCCTGGCTCTCTGGATAGTATTGTCCGCTTTGGCCTACCAGACCTCACGGCTTTATCCCTTGGACCCCTTCTTTGAGGCCCAAAAGCGGGCTATCCAGGTTAAAAGTCTTGTCACTTTTATGGACCTTCACTTTCCCCTCCCTTTCCAATGTGGGACTCGGTTTATTCCTGCGCCCTATTTGGACAAGGTCACTAGTGAGCCCTTTGCTCAAGTCGAGGTGCTTTCCCTTTTCGCACGAGATGTTACAAGCCCACCAGCTTCTGCCTGATTCATCCCCGAACCACACCATACTATGGAAGGTCTGCTCTGCTACCATTTGTAACCCTCCTTCCTAGCCCTCTGGATAGTATTATCTGCTTTGGCCCATTGGACCTTATGGCTTTAGCCCTTGAACCCCTTCTTTAAGGCCCAAAAGCGCGCTATCCAGGTTAGAAGCTTGTCACTTATATGGACCTTCACTTTCCCCTCCCTTTCCGATGTGAGACTCGGTTCATTCCTGCCACCCATTTGGACAAGGTCACTAGTGAGCCCTTTGCTCAAGCCGAGGTCCTTCCCTTTTCCGCATAGGATGTTACATCATCCATGTTCTTAATATACACAAGAATGTCATCAAAGTAAACAACCATAAATTTTCCTATGAAAGATCTCAAAAGATGGTTCATAAGTCTCATAAACGTGCGAGGGGCATTTGTGAGCCTAAATGGCATTACCAACCACTCATTCAAGCCATGTTTAGTCTTAAAAGTAAATTTTCATTATCTCCTAATTTTATGCAAATCTAGTGGTAACCACTCTTAAGATCTATTTTAGAGAAAATGCATGCACCATTCAGCTCATCCAACGTGTCATCAAGTCTAGGTATGGGATATTGATATTTTACCATTATCTTATTGATGGCATGGCAATCAACACACATGCGGTATGTCCCATCCTTCTTTGGTACTAACAGAACTGGTGCTACAAATCCACTCATGCTCTTCCTAACATGACCCGTAGCCAATAGCTCCTCTACCTACCTCTGCAGCTCCTTAGTCTCCTTTAGACTACTCCTGTATGCAGGACAGTTTAGAAGAGATGCTCCAGGTATAAAGTCTATCTGATACTCAATGCCTCTAATGAGTCGAAGTCTAGGAGGCATTTCATCTGGGAATACATCTTCATACTCCTGCAAAAGAGAAAAAGCAGCACTAGGAAGAGATGAGTCAAGGTTAGTCATAGTCAATAAAGATTCCCTATACATAAGTAAACACAATGGTCTACAATTATACAAGGACTCTCTCACATCTCTTCCTTTGACATACAAATTTTTTTTTTCTCTCTTTGCTCTCCTTTTGCTCTAAACCTTCTTTCTTTTCTTTTTTGTTTCCCTCCTTCTTATTTTCTCCCTTCTCACTTTTATTGCCTTCTTTTGGTTCAACCACTCTAACTTTTTCACTCCCCTCCTCATTTTTCTCACCCCATAATCTTTTAATATGGAGTTGGTCTTCAAAAACTTGAGGTGAGGTTAAAAGGTTCAAGGTGACCTTTCGGCCATCCTTAAAAAAGGAGTAAGTGTTCCTTCGGCACCTAGTATGGAAAATGTGTAGCTTGTCATGGTCTCCTAAGAAGAAAATGTGTAGCTTGTGTAGGCACCACATCACAAAGCACCTCATTTTGGTACTTGCCTATTGAAAAAGGAATCACCAATTGCTTGGTAACCTTGACCTTCCCATAAGAGTTCAACCATTATAAATCATACGGCCTAGGATGCTTCAAGGTATCTAAGCTCAACCTTTCCACCATTAAAGTGCTAGCCACATTGCAACAACTCCCACCATCCATAATCACACTACACACCTTATCTCCCACACGGCACCTAGTATGGAAAATGTTCTCTCTTTGCTCTAAATCCCCATTATTAACTAATTCAACTTGTGCAGTCAAAGTGCGCATAGTGATCAATGTAACACCCCTATTTGTATAGCCTGGTATATTTCACTATTCCGATGATCAGTGTCAGTCCGGACAATTAAGGGAATTAGAACCACACTTAAGTCAATTAGAGAAGCCATAAACACAAATAATTAGTAATGTTCAATTAGTTAAGTATAAATAAGAAAAACAGAACATAAGAAGTTAAACGAGCCGAGAGTCACAACGATGGGTGACCTCCTCGGGAACAACTGCGAAGTCATTTTAACTCAAATTTTGAACCGTAAAATGTGACACTGCGGTCCTTAGAACCCTTATGAACACAGTGGAAAAGAGAAAATTATGAAAAAGTACTGTTAAGCCAGTCAAATAATTAGGTCAGAGAGCCGGAAGAAATATAGAATTATTTGCAAACCGGGATGAACTGGCGAGGGGCAATTTAGTCAATTGACCCCGAGAGCTGACTTCTGACCTAACTTTCAAATAAAATCGGAGAAAAGAAAATTTCGGAATCGAGAATTAAATTAAAGAACTAATAGAAAAATAGAAAAAAAAAGAGAAAAATGAAAAAGTATAAAGGTGATGACATCATGCATGACCTCATGCATGATGCCATAAATAAATTAATTAATTTAATTATTAATTTAGATTTTGTGGTCTTCCATAACCTAAAATAAATAAAGAAAAGAAAAGAAAAAAAAAACATTATTTGGTCATCTTCCATCTCCCTTGCCGCCTCACTCTCTCCTTCATTTCGCCATTTTTAATCTTCCATTAAAGCTTGCACTCAAGCTTTAATTTGTTCACTTACCCTTCATAAATCCCATAAAAACCTTACTAGAGCTTGTAATCTCAACTTAAGAAGAAGATTGAAAGAAGAAAGGAGAACAAAAGATTGAGATTTGAGGATCTAAGCAAAGGTTAGTCTCTTAACTATCAATTAGTTAATTAAATGAATCATTAGTTGTTGAAATGAGCTTAGAAATTAATGAAATGAAATAAAAATATGGGGTGAGGACCATTACTGAAATTTTGGCCTGTTGAAGGGGAGCATGATCTTGTATGGTTTGATGGATTTAAATGAGTTTATGGACCTCCATTAGTTGATTGATTATGGTTGAAAGCTTTGAATTTAGTTAATTGCAACAATTAAGTGAATTAGGGTTTTGGGACTTAGGGTTTATGAACCAAAAATGTAAGAAATGAGTAAATGGTGTCTTGGACCTATTGTGAAGCGAAAAATGGTCATTTGTGACCAAATGAGTTATGTTGGAATGGTTGGAAATTAAGTTAAATTCGGAGGGTGTATGGTCATGCTACTGGCAGCATGACCAAGTCAACTTTGAAGGACAAAAAATAAAATTTTACAAGTCCAATTGATATGGCACCAATTGGGGATGAAAATAGACATAAAATGACACAATTTTTATTTAGGAACCATGCCCAAAAAGTGACCAAAACCTAGTGAACAAATTGACCAAAGTTGGATAAGTGCAGTCTGCCATTGTACAAACTGACCAAATGAACAATATTTGTTCATTTGGTCATAACTCGAGCTAGGCAGGTCCAAATGACCTGAAATTTTACCAGTGGTTAGATGAGATATAAACCTAAAACTTTCATGAAGAACACAAGTCCAAATTCTGCCAGAAACCAAGCCATTTGGCCACCCGAAATCGGTGACCCAAAACTGCCAGCACCAAAATTTGCCCAGAAAATCTGGGTTGTGTCTAACCCGACAGCCCTGGTTCAAATGGCCATAACTTGAGCTACAAAACTCCAATTGGGGTGATCCAAAAATGAGAATAAACTTAAGACAATAAGAAACATTTTCTATGAAGTAAGTTTTGTCAAATTCCAATAGTAGATTGACCAATGGAACAGTGCAACTAGGAGCACCAAAACTGAAAATTTGACAATTTTGCCAAAAGGACTTAAACTTTGAGAAAATGACCAAAACCAACAAATTTAATGACCAAAATGTGGTATATGGGTGAAGTTGGAGTTCCCATACCTATTAAGCCTTAGAAAGTCAACAATTTGACTTGAATAGTGTAGTGAATAGTAACCCGAAATACAAAAACTTCGAGAACGTCGAAATTAGCACATTAAAGCTAGGTAAAAATGAAGTGAAATTTATTTTTGGATTTATGCTAAGTTATGGTACTGAAACACTGTGAAACTGTGTGTTTCAGCTGAAAAAGACTTGGAAACTCAAAGAGACTGAGTCAAGGCTTAAAGGCGACTCACGTCAGGTCTGTGCACAGTAGTTTTTTTTTTTAAATATATGATTCTTGAAAATTTGATTTTTTTGAGTTAAATATGAATTGTGTTACCATTTATGATTGTGGATATGACTTTGAGAAATTTACTATATTTCCAATAAATTATTTGAATAAATTGTTTTGAATAGATTTTTGTGTTCGCACTTAGCATGACAATTGAAGGAACGGAAGCGTGAAAAACACAAGATTATACCATTGAATTCAAAAAAAATTTCGCCTAGGGTCACATGCATCATGCAAGATTTATTTTTATCTATTTGATTTCAATGATAAACAACATATTAAAACTCTTTTAATATGTTTTTGGATCTGTATTTGCCATTTAAGATTTTAAAATTAATCAGATTAATTTTAGAACCCTAGATTAAATCAAGAACGATTACACTAACCTCTTGATGCACTGCAGCGTGTCTGCGCCTTTGAGATTCGTCTTCAGGACACCAAATGTTGTCCCTCTAGCTTGTCCACACCAAGAACACCTATGGCAGCCCTTGAACAGCCTCTAAAGTTTTTTCTATTAATTAGAAATTCAAGTTCTGCCTTTTAAGAGATTAGAGATGTAAACAGGACACTAGAAACAATTTCTAGTGTTCTTAATTCAAGAGATTGATGGCTAATCTCTTTGAATTGATGAGAGATGAAGAGAAATAGCTGGAGAGGCTCAAAGTGGCGTGACAAATGAGAGGAGAGGCTGCTGGTTATTTTTTCTTTTCATAACCACACTTAAATAGCTAGGTTAACACATTAAACCCTAGCCACATGTCACCTTTTGATTAGCTCTAGGTTTAAGTGACCCAATCACATTGTGCCAAGTGTCAAACCTATATTTAATCTTGATTTTAATCATCTTACATGATTAAAAAAACATTTGGCAAGCTTATGTGTAATCCCATGTGTCACCATCTCATGGTGCCACGTGTCACTGTGAAATGACCAAAATGCCCCTGTGTCTTAATTTTGAGTTCTTAACCCAAAATAATTATTTTCTTCTTCTAATTAATTTATATCAAATATAAATTAATTAATTAATCTCTATTAATTAATTTATCATCAATTAAATTCATATTTAAACACTTTAAATATAAATTTAATTTATACTATACATCCAATAATCTAGATTTGGTTTCAAGTCATGCTAGGGACTTTGCAATTTAATTGCAAACCAAACCTATTTAATTAATCAATTAAACTCTTTAATTAATTAATTAAATCATATTTAAATAGGTGATAACTTGTGTATGTGTGTGACTTACTAGGCTCATCACTAATTGGCAATGAGACATGATATCAACTCTTAATATCATCAGAACTCTTTCTTACCATAAATGATTTCTCTAAATCATTTTATGAACCTCATAGACCATGGTTAACACCTAGCATAGCATGTCATGGCCACCCAATTAGTAATAAGATTTACCTTAAATGAACCTATAATCATATGTTACCATGCACTAGAATCTCTCTGTTACAAAATCCCAACTCAAGTGAGTCATGGTTTATGTCAAACTCCATTTGCTATGAATATTATGTTCTCTTTTAATTCCAGTTCTTGATTAAAAGATTTTCTCATCGAAACTCTTTTACGAATAAATCTATCTGTCTGGCAGAACTTGAAACATCAAGAACAATTAAATGAACATAGAATTTTATCTCTATTTACTTAGAGGAACATATTCCATCTTGATCAACACCTACCTCCATATATAACTAGCAGGAGCCAACACATGCCCATATACCCATACACAGTACAAGTATGAAAGCAGTATCAAACTCAAACTACCTATATACAAGATAACTGTGCTATCTCAGGTCTAAAGATTATATGCACTGATATGATTTATGACAAAACATTGACAAGAGTAAACTCCATGTGCTTGTCATAAGTGTCACTGGTTCGGCCTACTTATCATTTATAAGTGCCTGTCATGTTTGTTATATGGCATGAGACTCACCATTTCATCTTATTTATATCTCATATAAATAACTTGGGAACAAACATGAATACAATCTTTCTGGATAAGTCATGTCCTTATTATGAAGTATCCTCGATTGTGAACCTATTTATGATACTTTGTGCTAGAAATATTGTCACTCATATTCTTAACAACTTAAGAATAATATTTCTAACAAAATATCAATGGACCTTTTCTATTACACACAAATATATTATATAAACAGAAAAGTGGAAATGCCATTTATTAATTAAATATGTACAAGATACATACTAAATGATATGCTCTAGGGCATACTACTAACAACAATATCACATTATTCCTCCTCCATTTATGGGGTTGAGATCGTTTATTTTCCTCCCTCTCTGGCTTACCAGTTGAGGTTGAGATCGGATGAGTACTCATTAGCTAGCTAGCCACCTCCCTCATTGATTTCGATTAATGGGGTTGTAGATTGCTTTGTCGTGGTGTACAACACAGCATTGATCGGAAATTTTGTGTCATGGCTTAAGTGTATATGATTTCGGCAACACTGTGTTTAATAGATTATTTGACTAAATAGTATTATTAAGAGCTTTGATATTTGTGAAATGTGATTGAGAAGTATTCAAATTGTATTTCATCAATGAACGATTTATGTATTGCATTTTAAATTTTTATTGTGCACCACTGAGTAGTTTATACTCAGCGATAGCTTATTTTGCTGTCGCAGATAAGAGTAAGGAGAAAGCAGCAGAGTGAGCTGCTATTGAATTGAGGCCTCCACCGATCTTTTTGCACGGGTATTATTTTATACCCTTGTAGTTAATTTTGATGTAAATATAGTAATGTTGTATGTATCAATGTAAGTTGAGCAATTGTAAGTAAATTATAATTATATTATTTTTGGATTTCCTTTCTGTAAATTAATAATTGTATATGTGAATTTCATATTTTATGCCTTGTGAATGGAGTTGTTAAATATTTTGAGATGATAAATTTTGATTTGGATTGTGAAATTACTTTGAAGTGATTTGAATTGAGTTGATTTGAGATTTATTGGAGGATGAGAGTTGTGGAAAATTTTTGGAAGTGTTTTTTTTAGGTATTTGAAGAACTGTTTTCTCCAATTACAAACGGAACTCTGTCAAAATTTTTATAAAATTTGTGGCAAAATTAAAATGGACAAAAATTTTTACTAGTATTCAAACTTTGAATAAATAGTTTTTAGTTCCTACCAAAATGCTCACCATTTCCAAAATGTAAGAAAATTGTTTTAAAATCCCTTGTAGGGTACTTAATGAGTTATCGGTAGGTGAAGTTCGGTAGTTCATTAAGTATTCTACGAGATCATATTATGCCTTACAGAGGGGTAAGGTGTGACATGTTTTAGTGGTATCAGAGCCTGGTTTTTCAATAAATTTTGACTATGTGTATGAATATTTTATTGATAAGTACAACTGCTCAAGTGTCTTTAATTGATACATATGACGTATTTACATCATGAATATGCACTAACGGAGGTCAACCTCCTTGTGTTTGATCTCAGGAAGTAGAAATTTTGGGAAAACGGAATGGAAGGAGGAGATCATTCCGAAGAACAATCTGTTGAGGCTGAGGTTCAAGGGGAAAGCCCGGACTCGAGCGTGAGTGGGTCACCACTCCGGCTCTGCTCGGCCATGATTCCACTCAATTTATGCAGATGGCTGCGTTTTTCCAGCAAATGGCGGGTAATGTGCCACCCCAAGCTCAGATGCAAGCACCTGTAGCACAACCACAGCCCTCAGCTCGGTAATATGAAAATTTGATGAAATTTAGGGCCACTGAGTTTAAAGGCACTGTGGATCCACTGGAGGCAGAACAGTGGTTGAAAAGAATGGAATGAGTTTTCAGAAAACTGCAGTGTACGGAAGAGATGAAGTTCGAGTATTCTGTTTCCTTATTACAAGGGGATGCATATGAATGGTGGAAGACCATCCCCCACAGCCTGGTTGAGCCACCTGTGCTGACATGGACAGACTTTCTGAGGGAATTCAGGCAGAAATGGGTTCCTGATGCATATATGGATATGAAATTATAAGAATTTTTGAGTTTGAAACAAGGGGACCGAACCATAGCAGAGTATGAGAGAGACTTCTCAAGGTTAAGCCACTATGCTGGAAGCTTAGTCTTCACCCCCAGAGACCGATGTAAGAGGTTTGAGTCCGGATTAAGGCCGATTTTGAGAATGCAAGTCGTGGGTTTTCGACATCCGAATTTTGCTGAATTGATCTCACAGGCCCTGGAACTGGAAAGGATAGAATCAGAAGGGGCAGTGAAGAAGGGTACACAAGAAAAAGAAAAGACTGAAAAGACTACGGGACAAGCATCTGAGAGTGGTTCTGAAAAGAGAAAATAGTTTGGGGGATCCAGCTCCCGTAGATCTGGCAGAGGTAGATTTTCTGGCCAATGACCACCCCGGTCTAGTCAGCAGACCCAGCAGACACCCCGAGGAGCTCTATCAGTCCGGCAGTGTGAAACTTGTGGTAGAACTCATGGTGGGGTTTGTTTCAAGGCCACCGATGCATGTTTTAACTATGGAGGGAGCGGACATTTAGCTAAAGATTGCACTAGTCCGCGCCGGTCTGGACCTTCTGCTACATCTGAGGGATCAGCCCAAGTCTCTGCACCTAGAGGGTCACAGTCAGCTGCTAGAGGTAGAGGCAGAGGTAGGGGCCCTGGTAACACTCCTGGAAGTCAAAGCACTGTTAACTAGCCAGTACCCAGTGGCGCACCAGTCAGAGTGTATACCATGCGTCAGAGGGAAGAAGCTGAAACATCAAATGTTGTAGCTGGTAATTTCTCCATCCTTGACCAAGATGTGCATGTGTTATTTGATCCTGGCTCCACACATTCGTATGTTAGTGTTAGTGTGATGTGTTCTACTGCTATTCAGTGTGTACCAATGGACTATGATGTGCTAGTAACTAGTCCATTAGGCCAGGAGGTCAGGGTAAATAGGTTATATAGGGATTGTCCTTTAATGATCCAAGGACACACTTTTCTGTCTGATTTAATTGAAATGCCCTTCAGAGATTATGATATTATCTTGGGCATGGATTGGTTAGCCAGGCATCATGCCATGATTGACTGTAGATTGAAGACAGTCACTTTTGGTCTTCTCAGTATGGTGATGTAGTAATACATGAGGAGAGACAGTTAGTACCTTCAAACATCATTTCAGCTGCACTGGCCAGGAAAATGATTAGGAAAGGGTGTGAGGCGTACTTGGCACATGTGATAGACACCCAAGTGGGGAGTCCAGCACTGAGGGACATTCCTACTGTATGTGACTTTCCGGATGTATTTCCTGAAGAATTGCCAGGATTACCTCCAGAAAGAGAAGTGCAGTTTGAAATTGATGTTATACCTGGTGTGGACCCAATCTCCATAACGCCATACAGAATGGCACCAGCAGAACTAAAAGAATTGAAAGTACAGTTGCAAGAGTTGCTTGACAAGGGCTTCATCCGCCCTAGTGTGTCACCTTGGGGAGCGCCGGTGTTGTTTGTAAAGAAGAAAGATGGCACTCTCCGGTTATGCATTGACTATCGGCAGTTGAATAAGGTGACAATAAAGAACAGATACCCATTGCCCCGCATTGATGACTTATTTGATCAGTTGAGAGGTGCAGCTGTGTTCTCCAAAATTGACCTGAGATCAGGTTATTATCAGCTGAAAGTACAAGAGCAGAGTATTTCTAAAACTGCCTTCAGAACCCGCTATGGCCATTATGAGTTCTTGGTCATGCCATTCGGGTTAACTAATGCTCCGGCTGCTTTTATGGATCTGATGAACACTATCTTCAGACCATACCTCGACCAGTTTGTTGTGGTATTTATCGATGATATATTGGTCTATTCGAGGAATGCAGAAGAGCATGATAGACATCTGCGGATTGTACTGCAGACTTTGAGGGAGAAACAGCTATACGCCAAATTGTCGAAATGTGAATTTTGGCTGAAGGAGATATCCTTTTTGGGGCACATAGTATCAGCAGAGGGTATTAAGGTAGATCCTAGCAAGATTGAAGCTGTCCTTAATTGGAAGCCACCCAGAAATGTCACAGAGATTCGTAGTTTTCTGGGATTAGCTGGATACTACCGTAAATTTGTGAAGGGATTCTCTATGTTGGCATCTCCATTGATTAAGCTACTTAGAAAGGATGTGAAATTTCAGTGGACGAACAAATGCCAGCAAAGTTTTGATGAATTGAAGAGATGTTTGACTGAGGCTCCAGTCCTGACTTTACCTACACCGAGTAAAGAATATATAGTTTATAGTGATGCTTCTCACAATGGGTTAGGCTGTGTATTGATGCAAGATCAAAACGTCATTGCCTATGCATCACGCCAGTTAAAACCGCATGAGAGGAATTATCCGACACATGACTTGGAGCTTGCAGCCATTGTGTTTGCTCTTAAGATCTGGAGACATTATTTGTGTGGGGAGAAATATTACATTTACACAGATCATAAGAGTTTGAAGTATTTGGGCACCCAGAAAGACTTGAATTTGAGACAGAGGAGATGGTTAGAGTTGATAAAAGACTATGATTGCCTGATAGACTATCAGTCAGGGAAAGCTAATGTTGTGGCTGACGCCTTAAGTCGCAAGACTGTGGTAAGTCTACGGGTTACTCCTTTGTCTTTGGTACATGAGTTGAGATCATTACATGCCAGTTTAGAGATTAATGATGAGGGGCAGACAGCAGTTGCATGGCATGTATAGCCAGTGTTAATTGATCAGATTAGAATGGCTGCTCAGAATGATGAAAGGTATCATAAGCTGTTGGAAGAAGTCCGGCAGGGCAAGAAACCAGAGTTCTCAATCAGAAATGATGGTCTACTGCTACACCAGGGTAGAATATGTGTTCCTAATGATGTTGATTTGAGGCAAATCATTTTGAAGGAAGCACATGAGTCTCCTTTTGCTATGCACCCTGGTGGTACAAAAATGTATAGAGGGCTAAAGGAGCATTACTGGTGGATGGGTTTAAAAAGAGATGTGGCAGAGTTTGTATCCAAATGCCTGACTTGTTAGCAAGTAAAGGCAGAGCATCAAGTACCAACTGGGTTGTTACATCCGCTACCAGTGTCAGAATGGAAATGGGAAAGAATAACAATGGATTTTGTAATGGGACTTCCGAGAACACAGAAGAGTCAGGATGCAGTGTGGGTCATTGTCGACAGACTGACTAAGTCCGCTCATTTTCTGCCAGTCCGAATGGACTACAGTTTAGACAGATTGGCCAGGTTGTACATTGATGAGATTGTGAGACTTCATGGAGTGCCAGTATCCATTGTATCAGACAGAGATCCTAGGTTCACTTCTAGATTCTAGGGTAGTCTTCAGAGAGCCCTAGGAACTAGATTGAACTTCAGTACTGCATTTCACCCACAGATAGATGGCTAGTCTGAGAGGGTAATTCAGATCTTGGAGGACATGCTACGGGCTTGTGTGATTGAGTTTGAGGGTAGTTAGGATACACATTTGCCTTTGATTGAGTTTGCTTACAACAACAGCTACCAATCAAGCATTGGGATGCCTCCATATGAAGCTTTGTATGGCAGAAAATGTAGAACCCCATTGTGTTGGGATGACGTGGATGAAAGAAAAATGATTGGACCCGAAATTGTTCAACAGACTGAAAAGAAAATTAGGGTGATCAAAGATCGACTTAAAGCTGCATCAGACCGTTAGAAGTCCTATATTGATTTAAAAAGAAGGGATATTGAGTATGCAGTGGGTGAGAAAGTTTTCCTCAAGGTTTCTCCTTGGAAGAGGATTATGAGATTCGGCAGGAAGGGGAAACTAAATCCTCGTTTTATCGGGCCATATGAGGTATTGGAAAGAGTGGGTCCTTTGGCTTATCGTTTGGCACTACCTCCAGAGTTGGAGAAGATACATAACGTCTTCCATGTGTCTATGTTAAGGAGATATCGATCAGACTCATCTCATGTACTACCAGTAGAAGAAATTGAAGTGAATCCAAACCTCACATATGAGGAAGAACCCATAAAGATTCTGGCTTATGAGTTGAAGCAGCTATGGAACAAGCAGATACCATTGGCAAAAGTGCTGTGGAACCATCATTCGGGCCAGGAGGCTACTTGGGAACAAGAGGAGGACATGAGGAGACAACACCCATAGCTGTTCAGAGATTGATACCAGGTAAAATTTCGAGACGAAATTTATTTAAGGGGGGGAGAATTGTAACACCCCTATTTGTATAGCCTAGTATATTTCACTGTTCCGGTGACCGGTGTCGGTCCGGACAATTAAGGAAATTAGAACCACACTTAAGTCAATTAGAGAAGCCATAAACACAAATAATTAGTAATGTTCAATTAGTTAAGTATAAATAAGAAAAACAGAATATAAGAAGTTAAACGAGCTGAGAGTCACAACGATGGGTGACCTCCTCGGAAACGTCTGCGGAGTCATTTTAAACTCAAATTTCGAATCGTAAAATGTGACACTGCAGTTCTTAGGACCCTTATGAACACAGTGGAAAAGAGAAAATTACGAAAAAGTACTATTAAGCCAGTCAAATAATTAGGTTAGGGAGCCGGAAGAAATATAGAATTATTTGCAAACCGGGATGAACCGGCGAGGGGCAATTTGGTCAATTGACCCCGAGAGCTGACTCCTGACCTAACTGTCAAATAAAATCGGAGAAAAGAAAATTTCAAAATCGAGAATTAAATTAAAGAACTAATAGAAAAATAGAAAAAAAAAAGAGAAAAATGAAAAAGTAAAAAGGTGATGACATCATGCATGACCTCATGCATGATGCCATAAATAAATTAATTAATTTAATTATTAATTTAGATTTTGTGGTCTTCCATAACCTAAAATAAATAAAGAAAAGAAAAGAAAAAAAAAACATTATTTGGTCATCTTCCATCTCCCTTGCCGCCTCACTCTCTCCTTCATTTCACCATTTTTAATCTTCCATTAAAGCTTGCACTCAAGCTTTAATTTGTTCACTTACCCTTCATAAATCCCATAAAAATC
The DNA here is from genome assembly GCF_030052815.1 of Hevea brasiliensis. NCBI lineage: Eukaryota > Viridiplantae > Streptophyta > Magnoliopsida > Malpighiales > Euphorbiaceae > Hevea > Hevea brasiliensis. The sequence goes on from NC_079509.1 coordinate 42,333,376, forward strand.
TTACTAGAGCTTGTAATCTCAACTTAAGAAGAAGATTGAAAGAAGAAAGGAGAACAAAAGATTGAGATTTGAGGATCTAAGCAAAGGTTAGTCTCTTAACTATCAATTAGTTAATTAAATGCATCATTAGTTGTTGAAAATGAGCTTAGAAATTAATGAAATGAAATAAAAATATGGGGTGAGGACCATTACTGAAATTTCGGCCTGTTGAAGGGGAGCATGATCTTGTATGGTTTGATGGATTTAAATGAGTTTATGGACCTCCATTAGTTGATTGATTATGGTTGAAAGCTTTGAATTTAGTTAATTGCAACAATTAAGTGAATTAGGGTTTTGGGACTTAGGGTTTATGAACCAAAAATGTAAGAAATGAGTAAATGGTGTCTTGGACCTATTGTGAAGTGAAAAATGGTCATTTGTGACCAAATGAGTTATGTTGGAATGGTTGGAAATTAAGTTAAATTCGGAGGGTGTATGGTCATGCTGCTGGCAGCATGACCAAGTCAACTTTGAAGGACCAAAAATAAAATTTTACAAGTCCAATTGATATGGCACCAATTGGGGATGAAAATAGACATAAAATGACACAATTTTCATTTAGGAACCATGCCCAAAAAGTGACCAAAACCTAGTGAACAAATTGACCAAAGTTGGATAAGTGCAGTCTGCCACTGTACAAACTGACCAAATGAACAGTGTTTGTTCATTTGGTCATAACTCGAGCTAGGCAAGTCCAAATGACCTGAAATTTTACCAGTGGTTAGATGAGATATAAACCTAAAACTTTCATGAAGAATACAAGTCCAAATTCTGCCAGCAACCAAGCCATTTGGCCACCCTAAGTTGGTGACCCAAAACTGCCAGCACCAAAATTTGCCCAGAAAATCTGGGTTGTGTCTAACCCGACAGCCCTGGTTCAAATGGCCATAACTTGAGCTACAAAACTCCAATTGGGGTGATCCAAAAATGAGAATAAACTTAAGACAATAAGGAAAATTTTCTATGAAGGAAGTTTTGTCAAATTCCAACAGTAGATTGACCAATGGAACAGTGCAACTAGGAGCACCAAAACTGAAAATTTGACAATTTTGCCAAAAGGACTTAAACTTTGAGAAAATGACCAAAACCAACAAATTTAATGACCAAAATGTGGTATGTGGGTGAAGTTGGAATTCCCATACCTATTAAGCCTCAGAAAGTCAACAATTTGACTTGAATAGTGTAGTGAATAGTAACCCGAAATACAAAAACTTCGAGAACGTCGAAATTAGCACATTAAAGCTAGGTAAAAATGAAGTAAAATTTATTTTTGGATTTATGCTAAGTTATGGTACTGAAACACTGTGAAACTGTGTGTTTTAGCTGAAAAAGACTTGGAAACTCGAAGAGATTGAGTCAAGGCTTAAAGGCGACTCACGTCAGGTCTGTGCACAGTAATTTTTTTTTTAAATATATGATTCTTGAAAATTTAATTTTTTTGAGTTAAATATGAATTGTGTTGCCATTTATGATTGTGGATATGACTTTGAGAAATTTACCAGATTTCCAATAAATTATTTGAATAAATTGTTTTGAATAGATTTTTGTGTTCGCACTTAGCATGACAATATCACATTATTCCTCCTCCATTTATGGGGTTGAGATCGTTTATTTTCCTCCCTCTCTGGCTTACCAGTTGAGGTTGAGATCGGATGAGTACTCATTAGCTAGCTAGCCACCTCCCTCATTGATTTCGATTAATGGGGTTGTAGATTGCTTTGTCGTGGTGTACAACACGACATTGATCGGAAATTTTGTGTCATGGCTTAAGTGTATATGATTTCGGCAACACTGTGTTTAATAGATTATTTGACTAAATGCTGTTATTATGAGCTTTGATATTTGTGAATGTGATTGAGAAGTATTCAAATTGTATTTCATCAATGAACGATTTATGTATTGCATTTTAAATTTTTATTGTGCACCACTGAGTAGTTTATACTCAGCGATAGCTTATTTTGCTGTCGCAGATAAGAGTAAAGGGAAAGCAGCAGAGTGAGCTGCTATTGAATTGAGGCCTCCACCGATCTTTTTGTACGGGTATTATTTTATACCCTTGTAGTTAATTTTGATGTAAATATAGTAATGTTGTATGTATCAATGTAAGTTGAGCAGTTGTAAATAAATTGTAATTATATTATTTTTGGATTTCCTTCTGTAAATTAATAATTGTATATGTGAATTTCATATTTTATGCCTTGTGAATGGAGTTGTTAAATATTTTGAGATGATAAATTTTGATTTGGATTGTGAAATTACTTTGAAGTGATTTGAATTGAGTTGATTTGAGATTTATTGGAGGATGGGAGTTGTGGAAAATTTTTGGAAGTGTTTTTTTTAGGTATTTGAAGAACTTTTTTCTCCAATTACAAACGGAACTCTGTCAAAATTTTTATAAAATTTGCGGCAAAATTAAAATGGAAAAAAATTTTTACTAGTATTTAAACTTTGAATAAATGGTTTTTAGTTCCTACCAAAATGCTCACCATTTCCAAAATGTAAGAAAATTGTTTTAAAATCCCTTGTAGGGTACTTAATGAGTTATCGGTAGGTGAAGTTCGGTAGTTCATTAAGTATTCTACGGGATCATGTTATGCCTTACAGAGGGGTAAGGTGTGACAATCAAGGTGTAAGTCATATCCACATCCTTAAACTCATCATCCCCATCATTCTCTTCATTATACACATTCGACTCACTCTTATCGTCTTTACTCTCTAACTCTCCATCTTTGGTCAAGATCATAACTCTCTTATTAGGAAATTGTGAAGCTATATGTCTATTTCCCAAACACCTAAAACACTTGATGTCCCTAGCTCTATTAGTGGTGTTTGAAGCCACTGAAGTTGACGTTCTTTTCTTTCCCTTCCACCTTCTCCTTTCCCTTTCATTCCTCTTTCTTGGATTTATGAACAAACTTAACTTCTTTAGCCTTCTCACTATTCGGCTTCCATGAAGGCTTCAGAGCTGAATAGGTTGCATTATCATACTTAGCCAAATTCTTTTTCTTAAGCTGTTTCTCAACCTTCATGGCCATGGGCACCTTCTCATTCACATCCATGTAGTGGTGCAGCTCCACTATGTTAGCTATGTCTTGATTTAGCCCACTAAGGAATCTAGCCATGGTAGCTTCTGGATCCTCTTCAATATTAACTCTAATCATGGCAATCTCCATAGCTTTATAGTAGTCTTCAATACTTTTGGACTCTTGAACCAACCTTTGTAACCTTTGGTGAAGCTCCCTATAGTAATGTGGAGGCACAAACCTATCTCTCAACAAATTGTTTATCTCCTTGCAAGTTTCTACCATTCGGTCCCTATTCCTCCTCCTAGATTGCAACTGGTCCCACCACATAATAGCATATTCCTTAAATTCAACGGCTACCAACTTCACCTTCTTCTCTTTTGAATAATGGTGACACTCAAAAATCAATTTTACTTGCCTTTTCTACTCCAAATACACATCAAGATCATTTTTGCCATAGAATGATGGTATCTTCATTTTAATGCTCCTTATGTTCCCATCAACTCTCTCCTTCTCTCTTCCATGACCATAACCATCTCTCTCTCCAATGTCATCTCTTTCCCATTGCTTTCTCCTAGGTATCCTACCATTCCTTCTACCTCTCATCCCTCTTCCCTTAGGAAGTGGTGGTCGAATTCCTCTCCCACTTGCCTAAGAGGCATGGTCATCAACATCATCATCTCCCCACTCTTCCTCATACTAGTCATCTCCCTAATCTGGATCATAAGATTCTTCTCTTTCATGTTCTATCCTATCTCTCTTATTTTCCTCAATATGAATTCCCAAATTCCCTCTTCTACCTTCCCTCACATCATTCGGTCTCCTCTCACTTTCCCTTTCTCTCGTTAATTCCTCAAACTATTCATTATGCCTTTCTAACTTGTCCCTTACATCTCTCATCAAGGCAAACATCGTTTAAAATTGTTGCTCTATTGCTTGCTCTCTTAATGGATTACTAGCTTTCTCATTCCTCCTTTCACTTCTCCTCCTACTACTTTCTGCTTCATTCCTTTATTGTGACATGGTTTAAGCTGCAAAGAAACAAAGTTAGTAATAAAAATCCCTCACTTCACTCCCTTACGTGTTTCCTGTCAAGAAGGTTCACTCCACTCATGTTTAGCACAACTAGCTTTTCCCTATTGCATGTTCACAACACTCAAGCCTTTTTTCCCTCAATATGCTCAATCTAAGGTTCCTTTGGAACTTAGACATGTTAACACAAGAAATTCACAAACACTGTCCAAGATTGATATCTACACAAATAAGACAGAACAAAACAAAAATTAAAACATATGTATTGTGATACTAGAAGCAAAAGAAAAAAGGTAGACTCCAAAATGGATGTTATGACAAACAAGAGAAGTCATTTTGAGAAACTATTTGAAAAGAGATTCAAGCAAAAGATATAACTTCTTGCCCAAAATTTATCACCAACTCCCCCACTTAGAAATTAGATGTCCCATAAAATTTTAGATCATTCTAAGTTGGTTTGCTATATAAAATAATGTGACCTATAGTTTGGTAGCCAAAATTTATTCTACAGGAAAATGGTTGAATTTTAACTTAAAATTTGACATGAAGACTCCCAATAAACTGTCTAGTCAGCCTGTAAAATTTCAAAATTTCCTAGGCTGGTTTGTGCTGTGAACAAATTAAAGTCTAGTTTATGGCCAAATTTTGGTACCCTACCCAAACAGGGAAATTTCGGCTGAAAATTTTGTGTGATATCTCCTTAAATACTGTATAGTTGGCCTATTAAGTTTTACAATTTTCTGAGTGGGTTTGTTTAGGTTTCCAAATTCAGTCCCAAACCTCCTATTAGGCCAAATCTACCAATTTCACTTCAAAGAGTAACCAAGGTAGATTTCAACTCTTCAAAACATTAGTTAACTCCAGCACACATACATTCAAGATAATACAAGATGCAAAATAGGTTAAAGAAAGGTATTAAGGAAGAGTAATAACACAATTAAACAAAACTAAGGAAAATGTGACAAGTAAGAACACAAAAAGAAAATTTTGAGGAGACACAAAGGTTTGACTCAACACAAAGGAATAGACTTTAAAACCAAAGAGAACACAACAAAGATGAAAACTTACTTGGTTTTTGAAGGCCAAGAGCTCTGATACCAAATGATGCAAGCTCACGTTTAGGCTGGAAGCAAGCTCACATTCTGTTGAAATGATTTTCCCATGGAATGTCCAAAACCGAGCAACAATCACAACTTAAACAACTCTTTTACTAACAAGATGATATAAAACATCAACATGTGATGAATAACCACTTTGATTAGTAGAAGAAAGTCAAGGAACTAATACAAATAGGGCAACTTGTGCCAAATTATACTAGATATCAAAATGAGACAATGTAAATGATTAACCTATATTAAATCTAAGTTCTTAGTGGAACTTAAGAAGAACATACATAAAACTCTCTCAAAAGAGTTCTTAAGCTTACAAGCTTAACAATAACAGATTATAAAACTAAAACTAATAAAATGAAGAAGAAAGCCTTATAAGGCTGTGTGACACCCCTCACCCATCTATAGTGTAGTCGAGCAAGATATGCCACACAGTGTGCCAAAGCACCATATCTTATTCTATAATAATTTACCCTTCTTAATTTATTTATTTATTATTCACCAAGTGCAAAATTTTACCAATTATATCATTTATTTACAAATTTGATTGATCTGGATTTTTCCTAAATTTTTATAGAAAATTCAGCAGAGTGTCAGCGGTAAATTGAAAAAACATTTCTTCTGAACCTGTTAAAAAAAATACTTCCAATATGATTTTCAGATCCAGAACTCCAATATACATACATATCAACTCAATCTCCAAATCTCGACACAATTTTCAAAATTTTTGTTTACATCACAATTCGAATCAATTTCATGAATAACTCCCCAACATTTTATTTTTCAACAAAATATACTGATAATTATAGTAACATGAAATTTCATATATTTACATTATCATATGATTTCATGAGTTTGTAATTACAATCAAGAACTAGTACAAAATGCAAAGTACAAAATACAACCTAAAATCTTAATATCCTACCAAGTACACTGCAGATATGAGGTGACTCTGGACTCTGCGCATATCTGACTAATCACCGGATCTAAGGCCTGCTGGGCTCCCCAGCTATGTCTCCAATACCTGCGTGTGGCAAAAGCAATGCGCTAAGTAATTCTGCTTAGTAGTGCCAATATAAAATAAAATAGCTAAAATAAAATGGATGTGCAGAATGTATGTTGACATTTTATGTAGACTAAGTTTCTGGCAATTATTATAGTATTATTTGATTAAAATTTGGTAAGATTTATTTTGATTGCCCAAGTAACCTATACTAGTCGACTGGACTAGATAAACGGGTAAACTGGCACTGGGTATCAAGTACCTCGGGCCATCACACCATCGGTCATATTGTGTCTCCCGGTGTGCAACAGAACAGCTAATAAGCTGTAATAATTATTAAGCATGAAACCCAAGTATAGTAAACTCAATCATAATAGCCAAAGACTATTATATCACAGAATGGCAAATAAGGCCATAAAACACAGAATGGCATGAAGCCATATGCAGTACTGCTAATAGAATCCTATTGGCATGCCAACCTATCCAAACCAATCATTCTAGGCATACTAGGGCATTTTACACAGTTAATGATTTAATTATTTATTTTTGTAATGTAGAGGTCACTATTCACTTGACTATTTCCACTCAAAGGTTGACTTTTTAATTTATAATATATTTATTGAACCTAAGTTCACCAAGATACCACATTTTGGTTCACAAAAGTGTTGGCATTAGTTGCCAACCAATAATTAAAAACAATAGGAAATAAATAAAAAATTTCAGTTTTTGGTGCTAGAGTTCATTGTTCCATTAGGCAATCCTACAATGAGAATTTTGCCAAATGTTCTTAATCAAAGTTGTTCCTTGATGTGTCTTCTTTAATTCCCTTTTTGAATCACTCCATTTGGAGTTTTCTAGCTCAAGTTATGCTACTTTCTTTAGGACTGGCCGGATTGGCATCTACCCATAATTTCTAGGCAGAAATGGTTCTGGCAGTTTTGATATCCTGAATTTCGTTAGCAATTCAGATGGGTTATGGTCAGAATTTATATTGGTGTTCCTCGTGAAAGTTGTTCTAAATTCTCTAAGCTTTTTATTGATATAAATTTCAGGTCAATTGGACTTTTCTACACGGAGTTATGACCATTTGAACAAACACTGTTCATTTGGTCATTTCCCAGTGATAGCATGTTGGTCACCCGGATTAGGGTAGTTTTTAGGTCAACTTGATTTGGTTATTTGGATAGGGTTTCTTTACCAAAGTTGTGCCATTATGTGTCTAGTTTCATGTCCAATTGGCCCTGCACTAATTGAACCTGCACAACTCTATTTATAGCTGCCCAAATCTACTGGACTCACACCCAGTCCTGCAGGTCACCAAGGGCAGCATACCTAACTTCAATTCCCATGGAACAAATCACTTCATCTCTTAATCACACAACCAAATGGTCACTAATTGACCATTAGAACTTTCTTTCACTAATACATGAACAAAGTCTCAAATTTGTGCCCAAACCCTAACTCTGCCATTTGGATTCATGCATTAACTTACATTTCTTTATCCTAATCATGAGATTAGTGTTAAGGGCAGCTATGATGCCATTTTAATTCAAAGAAATCTTCAAAACCCTACCAAGTCCAAGGCTGCTAAAATTTGGGGGGAGGTATACACATGATTTTTATTCAATTTTCTTGTAAATTTCCACTCAATTCCACTCCTTCAACATGAATTTAAAGAGAAAGGAAGAGTTTGGTCACTAACCTTGAGTGGAGTCAATTCCAAGCTTGTAAAAGCTCTTCTTTTTTACTTCTTTTTGCTCCCAAAATCTTCACTAAGATGAAATATTAAGGTTTTATGTTGGAAACTTAGGGTTTGGTTGAAGAAAAACCAAGGAACTTAAGCTTTGGTAAACAAAAAAATGGAGGTGAGAGAGAGGAATATGGTGCAGCTTGGAGAGGAGGAAGATGGCTGATGGTTTGTTCCAGATTTTTGACTTCTTTTCTTTCTTTTTAATGTATTATGAATGATTTTATTACATTTTGATTGGCAAAAAATTTTAAATGACCTCATACTTACCTAATAAATCAATATTATCTTTATTTCTTTTCTTCTCTTTACTACTCACTTTTAATTTCATTTTTAGCAATGTTTATTCATATTTGATATTATATAATTTATATACTTAATTGGATAAGTTGGTCAAAAATCATCTCTAAAGACGAAATGACCAAAATACCCTCCGTTTGGCTTAACGAGCTAAAATTATGTGTACCAATTGATTAAATTTTCCTTGTGTTTTCTTAGTATTTTATTGTCATTGAAACCCCAATAATCCTTCCCTGAGGTCCCAAAAATTATTTCATGAAGTTTTCCCCGGGTCTAGGGTTACTAACAGCCTTCGCCGTCACTTCCCATTAGGGTCACTCATCACTGGGGCTACGGCTCATTTAACCTTAGTGCATTTCATTTCTAAAAATTTTCCTTAATTTTTCTTATCATTATTTGGTTTATTTATAACTCCTCACTTTAGTCTTATTATGATTCCAAATATTCTAGCTGCCCTGACTGACATTGGTCACCGGAATAGTAGAACGTACGGATTAGCTAAAGTGAGGATGTTACAGACTGCCCATGGTTCAGCCAACACTTGGAGTCTTTATCCAAGAGTTTCTCCAAGTGTTGGATAAAATACATTCACCCCCATTTTAGGTAAAAACCACATTTACAAGTTTGAACCAAATCTGAATTTTGAAATCTGATCATAAAAGTTTCTTTTATCTTATAGCTGAAAATGACAATGTTGCTTTTTCCTTTATATCTTGGACAAGAGACTCTCCCAATTTCCTTTGCAACTTGGATAAAGCTCTCAAGGTGCAAAGCTGCTGAATGGACAGAATTGGAATCTCTTTGGGATGTAAGAGATTCAGTTTGGTTCACTTGGTTTGGACCTTGGCTCAGTTTACTTTGCTGGACCATGGTTCGGTTCACTTTGAATACCGAATTGCATCAACACGCCACACTTATGCTCCTCTTAAATTCCTTGCATGTTGGGCTGCAATACTTAATCAATATGTGCTTGAATTAGTCTTTGCAATGCCTTGGCCCTAGCTTTCATGATTGCTCCTTTGAACATAGGAATTGGTTTGGCCATGTTGCCCTCATGATGCTCCTCAATATCCAAACAGTATATCATCAACTCTCAGTAAGATTAGAGCTAAGCATTCGGTCAATTCGATTCAAAATCAAACCTAACCAACCAAACTAAAATAACTAAAATTATTAAAAATATGAACTGAGCTAAACTGATTTTAGGGAAAAAAAATCAAATTAAACCAAAATGAACCAATTTTGTTTGATTCCTAGATTTACATGGCAAACTAAATTAAAATGTCATTTTTTTTTTTATTGTTTTGTTCCTTTGCTCATGTTTCTATTGTATTGTTAGGCTTCTAAATTTATATTTCAATATTTTATCAAAATAAAAAAGTTCACAGATCCAAAATAAGAATTCTATTTTTATTTCTTTCCATAATATAATAAAGATGCTAACAGAGCTTTCATACTATCCAACACTGTATTCCTCTAACCATGCACCCAAACAATAAATAATAGCACAAATCTTCCATGTTTTCTCAATTTAAAAAAAAAATCAACGATTTGCAGCAAATGACTTTGCAATCCTTAATGGCTATAAGATCTAAGCCTGAATAGTTTTCAGTCTAAACCAAAAAATAAAATCAAACCAAGCCATTTCGGTTTAATTGGTTCAATTTTTTGATTCTATAGGTGCGGTTCGATTAAGGAGTTTTAGAATATTTAGTTTTCAATTCGATTCATTGTTTTTATTAGTTAAAACTGAATAAACAGAATACCAAATAAGACAAATGATTTTCAGCCTAGAATGCATAAGTCATAAGGCATTCGCCTTTGTCTAGTTGTCCATTCAAGCCCAGAGAATAAAAATTCCCTAAAAACATTCAGTCTGCAATAGAAGCCCCTAAATTGTAAAATCCCTAAAAGCCAAAATCCTTTCGTCTATTTCCTTGTGCTGCCAACTACCAATGTGCCTCGCCTCCCTTCTCTCCTCTCTTCTCTCTTTTTATTCCTCTCTAATCTCTACCTTGTGTTGCTGTCCTTGTTAGTTGTCATTGTCATTGGCCTACAGTTGTCCCTTGGAAGTCCATTTGAAGCCAGCACAGCCCAGTAAGCCTTCCTTTCTTCTCTAGTCTCTTCTCTCTTGTTTGAACTTTGAATATTAAGTTTTGTAATTGTTGAAATGGGTATCAGTTTGAACAGTTTATGGAGTGTGGACTAAAGATTTTTGGCCTTACTGAATCACCTTTACTAGCCTTCAAAAACAGCCTGTCTCACCACCATTCTCTAAGCAGCCATGGCCTGCTGGATTTCTTTATTATTTTAGTTTTTATTTTTGGCTTTTTGATGAATTTAAATGACTACAAAGGTATTAAATGTCTCTAGATTTTTGAGTTTGTGTGAAATGCTTTATATGTTTAAATATATATTAAACTTACAATACATTAAGTTTAACTATTTAGGTGTTTGATTCTTATGACTATTTCTTTCTCCAAAATCATATGAGATTGGATATTCACATTTTCTTAAAATTTTGTGTCTAGTTTTTTCTATTTTTAATTTTTCTAGTTATAATACTGTCATGTCTTATTTTAACATTCTAGTTACTTATGATTTGTATGCTCCTATAGTGCATACATCTTGAATTTCAATGGAATTATCTGGATACTAATACTTTACATGTCAGTGTTTTCGGTTTAGTGTCATCTTGCCTGGATGTTGTTATGGCATATAAGATTAGGAGGATTGAAGTTTTTAAGGTGTTTCCATCTATTTGTAGGGCTTAATATGATATTGTATGCTAATTACTATATTTATCATATAGCAAGTGAAATGGATGGTAATTTTACTATCTAGTCTATTAAATTTATGGTATGCATCAGCTAAAACAACAATGGGGTTTTAGAAATTAGCATTAGTTATCTTGTCAAAAAGCTAGGAACATATATACTATAATGGAATTTCTAAGTTCTCAAGAGCATTTATTGATTTTATTGCTGCATTTATTCGATTTTGTAGTGGTTTTCTCTTTTTACCCTTTACTCTTTTAATAGCTCCAAATGGATTCTTCTAGTGGGCAAGAAGATCCAACAACTAAAAATACTGTTGATTCTAATTAAAAAGAAGCTGAAGCTAGAGATACATTTAAGTCAAAATCAAAAGAGGTTGTGAAGCAAAAGCCAATTAGGCCAAGGTCTCCAGTTTGGGATCACTTCACCAAGTTCACAAATACTTATGGCAAAATTGAAGGCACGTGTAATTATTATAGGAGAGAATTTTATTGTGATCCAAACAAAAATGGAACAATTACACGTAGGAATCACATGAATGCATGCAAAAAGCACCCACATGCCATTGAGACTAAGCAAACACAAGTAGCTTTGCAACCAAATTCATTTGATGAAGTTTTAGGGGATGTAGGCACACTTACTAGTTGGAAATACAATGAAGATGTAATTAGGGAGGCTCTTGTTTAAATGATTATAATTAATGAATTATCTTTTAGATTTGTTGATGGTGAGGGATTTAGAAGCTTCATGAAAGCTATATGTCCTAAGTTTAGGATACTCCCCTCCAACAACCACCCCCCCCCCCCCCCACCCCTGGATTATTTCACGGGATTGTTATCAAATGTTTGTTGAGGAGAGGATAACATTGAAGTCTTTTCTCAAGAGGAATTGTCAAAGGGTGAGTTTTAATATGGATACATGGACATCATTGCAATTAATAAATTATACGTGTATCATTGCTCAATTTATTGATAATGATTGGAAGTTGCACAAGAGAATTATTAATTTTTGTCCTATTTCTAATCATAAAAGTGGTGCCATCGGTAGTTCAATTGAAACTTGCTTGCTAGAATGGGGTTTAGATAAGATATTATTCACTATTACAGTTGACAATGCAAGTTCAAATGATGTAGCTATCTCTTATTTGAAAAAGAAGCTTGCAAATTGGGGTGTTAATGTTGCTAATTCTACTTACCTTCATATGAGATGTATGACACGTATCATTAATTTGGTTGTCATGGATGGATTGAAAGATGTTAGTGAGTCAGTGAAGAAGATTAGGAATGTAGTAAGATACATTAGGAGTTCTCTAGCTAGATTAAAAAATTTAAAGAGTGTGTTAAATATGAAAAAAATTGATGGCAAGACTTCTTTGTGTTTGGATGTGCCTACTAGGTGGAATTCAACTTACTTATTGTTGAATATAGCTCAAAAATATGAAAGGGCATTTGAGAGGTATGAGTCATAAGAAACTATGTTCAAGCTTGACATTAGAGAGAATGGGATGCCTGATTTTTATGATTGGTCTCAAGTTAGGAAAATAGCTAATATGTTGTCTCATTTTTATGAGTTGACTTTGCGTATTTCAGGTTTCCGTTATGTCACATCTAACATATTTTTCAGTGAGATAAGTGACCTGGCTTTTATATTGAACTAGTGGATGGGTAGTAATGATATTGAGGTGAACTCTTTAGGGTGAAAGAATGAGGGTCAAATTTCATAAGTATTAGGGGGATGTAGATAAAATGAATAAACTTATTTATTTTGCTATTATTCTTTGACCCTCGTGATAAATTTGAGTATACAGAGTATTCCTTTTGCTAAATGTATGGTAAGGAAAAGGGTGTAGAGTTGTTCCAAAAGGTAAAAACATTAATGAGTGAATTGTTTAATGAGTATAAAAGAAAGTATCAACCTAATGTTGAGCAATCAAGTGATAATAGTTCATAGATCTCAAGTGGTGTTATAAACTCTTTTGTAAGTCTTAAGCCAAAATTCTTTTTGAAACATCACTACAAGAAGCAAAAGTTGGAGGCTCTTGGCGGTGTAGATTCAAAAACAGAATTGGAAGTGTATCTGAGTGAGGCTATTCAAGAGGACAAGGAAGATTTTAATGTCCTTAAATGGTGGAAGATTAATTCTAAGAGATTTCCTATACTAGGAAAAATGGCAAGCGACATATTGGTTGCTTCAGTTTTAACAATTGCTTTAGAGAGTGCTTTTAGTATCGATGAGAGAGTGCTTGATGCCTTTAGCAGTTCTTTGACTCCTAAAATTGTGGAGGGCTTGATATGTGCACAAGATTGGCTTCGTTCGTCAAATAGACCAATAAGTATCGAGGAAGATTTAGAGGAACTTAAAAAGCTTGAAGAGGGTGTGGAATTAATTCATCTAATATTTCAATTTTATTGTTTCATATTTTCATTGGATATAGAGTTTCCATTTTCTAGAACACTTCAATTTTCAGTGCTATCATTTGTTGGAATTACCCATGGTTTAGCAGGATCAAGTTCTACCCTTACCCCTAACTATTAGATGTAAGTTTAATTGTTGAATATTTAGTATTGCTTTATGTCTGGTTTTAGTTTGTGCTTTTTAAAATTTTTTCTTGGATGATGACTTGGTCATTTTTGTCTACTTTGTGCAGGTTTCAAATGGGCATGGAATTGTTGGACTGCTAGTTTGTGCTTTTTAAAATTTTTTCTTGGATGATGACTTGGTCATTTTTATCTACTTTGTGCAAGTTTCAAATGGGTATGGAATTGTTGGACTGCTTTTGACCTCTTGTGATTTTGTGTTTTGCATGGATTTTAATCCTTCATGAACCTTATTTCGCATTGGATTTTAATCCATTATGGACTGCTCTTAACCTGTGTGTACTGTATGGTGTTTTAATGTGTGGACTTTTATATAGGAATGGCAAAATGTGTTATGTGTGTAGACTTTTATTAGTTTATGAAGTGATGTTTGCCGTTTGTATGGACTTTTATGCAGTTTAGAATTTGGATTTATAATTTCATGGCATATTTTATGTAGTATGGATTTATAATTTTATGGACTTATGGATTTATATGTTATGTTTTTTTTAATAGATTTTTATGTATTATTAATATTTAAAAGCAAGCTTTTTGTAAATAGTTTTAGGATTATTGTTAATAAATTGTTGTTTCTTAGATGAAAACATGTTATTTTGTAATTTTCCAATAATTTCAGTTTAATGCAACAGAACTAAACCAAACTATTATTTTTCAGTTTTGTTCGGTTCAATTATTTTTAGGTGATTGGTTTGATTTGGTCCACTTTTTTAAGCGATTCAGTATTTTGGTTTTTTGTGTTCAGTTCGATTTCAAATCAAACCAACCAAATGCTCCCCTAGCAAGATCTTCCATGCTGTACGCTCAAAACACATTGCATGATCTCTAGTGGAAGCCCAAGACTTCACATGTTGCAAAGAGAAGCCCACTGTGAGACAGCAGAGAGCTTGGGGCAAGAAGGTGATTTCATAATTTTGACCATGATGTTAGTGGTAAGGGAATGAAAGGAGGAAACATATTGGAAGTGGATAATCTGCTGAAGTATAAGGAGCTATGACGACTTTAACGCTTCAAATTTTATTATTTTAAATAAATGGTTGTAGTCAAAAGTACTAAAAGGGAGGGAAAAAAAAAAAAAAAAAGAATGAAAAGCATCGCTTGGACGTTAACCCTAGGCTAATAAAGTGTAAAAGTCTCAAACAACTACACCAGTATACACCTCTATCTTTAGACATGTGTAAAAAGGTATATATCAATTCGATTGGTTAACTGAAAATTGTTTGCCTAACTGAACCAAAATTTTCAAAAATTAAAACCAAATTGTTTAATAAACCAAACTGAAATTTTAATTTTATTGATTTGATCGATTTAAATCAAATTCTACTCACCCTAAACAAGATCTCCTATCCAATTTCAACGCTAGAAAAAAATCATCCCACTTAAAAATGTGTAATAAAAATGATACACAAGAAACACAAACAACTAGTTGGGCCAAAATGAGCTCTAAATCATCAGTTTAGTGACACCATTCCACATGAATACACGAACACAGATTAAAGACAAAACTAAATTGCTTAGTGACACCATTCCACATGAATGCACCAACACAGATTAAAGACAACTAAATTGCTGTTAAAACCATGATAATTTTAATAATTTTTTGTCCTATATAACCCGCTCACGCACACTCTTACCACACGATGTGAGATCCCGAGAAATCAACTCCTGAGCACTGTCAACTCACTCACAAACCTCACCACACGATATGACGTCTTGAAGGATTAATCCCTGGACACACCCGACTCACTCGCCGACCTCAACCAAGATCACCCCGTGAACTCTCACCTCTCCTTTGTTTTCACTCAAACTGTTCTTTTTTTCTCTGTCGAAGGTGAAGAATACATGCACACGAATCAGGGACAGAACTAGACCAGTGCGCAAACCATGACAATTTTAACAAAATCCTTGATCCTATATAACCCACTCACGCACACTCTCACCACACGATGTGCATAATTTAGTTTGCTTTGCTATATTGAATCTTAGCATAAGACATCTCTATCAAGTAATAATAATTATAAACATCAGCACTCTTTTAGAGAGAACATTTATCCACGGAGCATATGTAGGCAGACTTGACACATACCTTTATTTATCTCAAAGTACCATAAAATATAGAAAACAGATATATTTTTATATATTCCATCCTACAGAAACACAAAGTTCCTTCCATCAGGAAATGAGCAGCTTCTGTTCCCTTCCCCACCTCCATTACAAATCTTATTAGTCTTGATTATACAGCTAAAATACCTTCTTAATAAAAGTTTGTTGTGCATGTTCATAATAGATAAAAATTCCTTCCCTTGTTAGCAAACATAAAGACTGTATTTCACCATCAGCTACAGCTAATGCTATAGCATCATGTTTAATTTTTAGGACCAATGTCCTTCAGGGCACAGATCTGCTCCTCTCCCATTGCAGACATGACAGTCACCACAAGGTCTTTTCCCTCTGCAAACCCATCTTTAATCTATAAACACAGAATACCATAAATTCAGTTTTTGGAGAGCAGAACCAACACACTTGTGTAGAGGTAAAGATAAACTACACAAAAAATTGTGCCGCTCAAGTAAAAAGGCATCTAAGCAAGCACCGGAGAAGGTCATGCATGTGCGGTACCTGGCTGAGCAGATTTTCATCGGTGGGAAGCCTCAGATCATCTTTGGTGTTTCCATTTTCAGTCAGAAGACTCACCTAAAGGTCATTGAATCACAATTAATTAAGATAACTATGTTTAGAAGTACTAGATTTAACAATGCAACTCAACTCAACCAACAATGCAACTACCAATAGAAAATTTTTTTCTTTTAAAAATGGTCCCTTGTGGCCATTTTGTTAGTGTTCCTTGAACTTTATAAAAATAAAGCAAAATCTAATTTGCATGAGAACTCAACTTAGCCTCAATCCCAAGCCAGTTAGCGTTAGCTATATGTTTTTTTTTTTTTTTTCCTTCTATTCCACCTGGTTTTAGAGTTGCAATGATTGAAAACAAGTGTTCTCCTTCTTAACATTTCTGTTCAGAGTTTCAGATAAATTTAAAAAACATTACTTTGAGATCCATATACTTGCACACTCAACAGTTAAATTTAAGAACTCCCCACTTCTTTTACAAGGAGAACCAATTACAGAGAAGTTTGTGAAGTCAAAAGTATCCATATTAAAAGTTCACATAGTAAAAAGGAACATTTATAGGAGGAACAATCATAATAAAGAAAATATGTTAAGGTGATAAATGAACTACTTGTCAAATTGATCATTTTGTTACTTTCTGATGTGTGGTGGAAAAAAGTAATCATTTTGTCCCAATAAATTAGCAAACAAACAATCAACTAAAAAAAAAAAAAAGAAACAGTATTCCATCAAACAGTCATTTGAAACTATACAACTAAACAAACTTACAAAGCCATCTTCAGAGATATCAATCAGCTGATAATCAGTACGATTAACATGAGGAACCTGTGAAGCACAATAAATCAATAGAAATACAAAACCAATCAGCCAAGTAATCAGTACTGAAAACTTAAAAAAAAAAAAATATATATATATATATATATATATATATATATATAAGAAGCAGAATAAGCAGACACTAGTATATTTGTATTACATCACAATTGTGGGATGAAGGAACAATATCTTCAAGTTTTTTTGCATTGAATATATCAATTCCAACGAAGTGGCACTTAGCATGACCATGTTTCCCTGTCTTTGATGTTGAAACCTCCACAACCTGTTTTCAATGGGAGTAGAAGGCATAAATATTAAAGGTTGTGCATCATAAAAATTCAAAATTTGACACCACTACAGTATGGAGGTTTCTACAAGCTGTCACATCTTCCATTATCATTCTTCTACAAAACTATTACCCACTCCAAACTGAACCCCTAGCACTTATTAGTTATTGGTCTCCAAGTAAGATTGATATGATTAATGTTAGAATCTTGGACTACGAAAAAGCAGTAAAATGGATAGTTGATAGAAATTATTTAATACTTGAGCAGCACTGGCTTCCCAAATTAGTACAACTGGGCCTGGAATCTAGTTTTTGGCTTACATTATAAACGGCATCTCATGGTTACTGTGCCATCATGTGGACCAACCTGACCATCTAAAATGTTTCTTTAATTTAGACATTTGGCTCTGACATTTTTCAAGTAAACAAACTTTATCATTGATTGACTTTCACAATTCTTTATGAGATGCCGAAGTGGAGTATGTACACATAAAAAGTAAATGCATAATGACACATGAGTGAGATAGTTCCCATTGTATGGAAGTTTCCACAGGGCTACAATTTCACACCTCCATCCAACATGACACATGGTTGTGCTTTGTGATAGATGCCAACAAGGACATCCAGAAGGGTAAATAATGCCAAACACTTACCAAAAGTACATTAACCATGATAATATATCCATGTCATTTGGTCAGTTCACTAATGCGAAACCACGAAACACAGATGTTAGGACTCTCTAATGCAACAACAGCTATTTAAGAAAATAATAAAAAAAAACCCAAAATCAACAAATACTGATGAAAGGCATCACACAAGTGGACCAAGTGAAGCTCAAAACTGGGATTTTAAGCTGCTAATTTCAGAATCTGATGTCCTGATACAAAATTACAATAGGAGATCCAAAATGTTATCTATAGCTATAGAATAATACATCTCAGGATACAGCATCAACCCCAACCACAACTTTTCTCTTAGACCCACGAAATTATAGATTTACCCAGCAATCTAGAAGAGGTAAAAACAAACTCCACACAGACCTTACAACCTTTTTTTTTTTTTTTGAGGCATTAAACTATAGAAAACAGAGAATCAGAATAAACCCATAAGAGATCTGTTAAAAACAACACATTTGCAGATGCAAAATAAAAAAATAAATTAAAAAAAAAAAACCAAACCTTGCAGGGACGATTCTTGATAACGATGTAACCATTCTTGCGGATGGTACCAGCTTGTTGAGGATAAGTCTTGGAGGCTCCAGCATCGGCCTTGGACTCGAAGTGGTGTTCCTCGTCCGACATAGTTATTTCCTAGGGTGGGTTTGAAATCTGAGAAATGGAAGAGGTGACTTGTTTAATGCGCTCAAGTCCTCTTTATGCAAAAGCCTTGAGAATCAGAGGATCATCATCGTCTTCCCTAACCATGGTTAATAACATCATTCATCTCGCCCGTTCATTCATGCCTAGGGTTTAGCCTTTTATATTTATATAAAAAATTAATAATTCTTAATTTATTAAATATTATTTGCTAGCACTGTATATTTAATATAATAATAATTATTATATATAAAAATAAAAATAAATATAATCATAATTATTTATTTTAATTTTTTATTTATTATTAACATCACTAAAATTACTATTCATTCATCATCTCCGTTCTATTATCACGACCATTACTATTATCACTCACTTTTATTATCGTTATCACTGCAATCACCACTTATACTGCTATCACTACTTTGTCACTATCACATTTACTGTTAATTGACCATTATTATCAACACTATCTCATTTTATCACCATCATCACTTAATTATTATTATTTTATTTTTATTACCATTACCACTGAGCCCTGTTATCACTTAACTATTAATAACTGTAACTAATATTACTTATTATTAATATTATATATAAATTAAATATTAAAATTAAAATATTATCATATTAAATTATTTATATTTTTAATTTATAAATAAATATAAAAATATAATAATAATTATATTATATTAAAATTTTAATCATATTACATAATTAATTATATTATAATATATTATTTTTTATCAAACTTAGCCTTATTTCTTTAAATAAATTGGTTAGAACTTCATTTTACTATATTATGAGTGTTTAATGCAAAATGAAGTTTTAATTAGTTTATTTAAAGATATCAACTAATTGAGAGGCTTATAAAATTACTCTGGCATTTAATTTTTGTTATTTTAAAATTAATAATATTAAAATTTCAAATTTATCATCAAACTAATTATAAACTTTTCTTATATTTTAGTTTATAATATCTTAAATTAAATTGTGTTTCATTTTCTAAATTTAAAATTTAATCATATTTTAATTTTAAATTTTAATATAAAATATTTTCATAAATAAAAATTGTATATTTTACCTTGATTATAATATGAAATTTAAATAATTAAATTAATGAATTTTATTTCTTTAATATTAAAATTTTGTATGGACTTGTGCCTTTATCCTTTCCATAGTCTTCATAAAGTTTTTACTTTCTTGGTCAAAATTTCTAAAAGTGTTATTCCACTAAGTGCCTCATATCCTCTATTTTAAGAAGCGGCATCTATGCCTTTAAATAAATAAATAAATAATCACTACTTTACCATATAATATATGAAAATTCGAATTAATTTCACCTAAAATATGTGATTTTAATATTTTTAATTTTTTTCTTCATAGATGAACTTTATGGAGCTTAATATATAATCTTTATCTTAAAATATTAAACTTTAAGTTTTCCACCTTGAACATTACTATTTTGTTTATAATTTATTAAGTGAAATTTTCTATAGGACTAGCATTAAAATTTAAGTGGACTGCGGTGAAAATTAATACATTATTATTAAAAAAAAGTTTAATTTCATTGATTAGATAGATTCCAAGCTTAAACTCAAATTCTATTATATTAAAGAATATAATTTTAATAATTTTTTTAATTCAATTAAAAATTAAATCAATCAATAATATATTTTTTAATGAAAAAAAGAGAATTCAAAAAAGTACACTTAGTGTAGACAAAAAAAAAAATCCTCATTGGCTAAATTATTTTAGCCCATTGATTATATATGAAATTAATAAGTTGAAAACTAAATCCAACCATTGCCACACCATAAATATATTAGCTATTAAATTAACATCCTGCTGCAACCATCAAAAGAACAGCTTTTTGAGATTTTGTCTTCTCTCCGCCTTGTCTTTTTTTTTTTTTTTTCAGATATATATACGTATAAGATTTATTATATAAGTACACACATCTAAGTAATAGCTAACTGAATAGTATACATATCACGTTTATACACACACATTCAAAGCTAGTCAATCGATGTGAGATAAGTCCAAGACTAGAAGCCACACATATTAATCAGCATGATAGCTTATTGATCCACATACACAAACTCGAATTAATTTTTCTTTTGATATATATACATATAAGACTTACTTTATAAGTACATATATTCAAGCAATTGCTGACTAAACGGTGCACTTGCCACTTTGTCTTCTCTCTATAAACTCTTCTTTTTTTTTATCTCTCTTCATCATTTGTATTTTTCTTTTCCTCCTTTGAATATCCTCTTTGGGATATCATTAGTGTTTATATTCCGAATATTTTTTTTCATTTTTTTGCTTTTTTTTTTAATAAACTCTCAAACTTATGACATTTGGAATAGATCTAAATTTATTTCCTCATTTTGTTATTTATTAGAAACAGATGAGATTTTCTCTGTAATATTAGGTTCTGCTCTCTTCATTATTAGAAGATTCTGTCTCCTCTTAATGGGGTTCTGTTTTATTATTATTTCTTACAGTATTTGATGCTTTTATTTGGTAATTTAAAATATAGTGTGAATCTTTGACTATTTTTTGTTAGGTACTTTGGATCTTCAAGTATAGGTAATGACATTCTATCAATTATATGGGTAATGATCTCCTGTCAATTGAGTTTAGCAATGTGACTTATTTCTACATTGAAGTTTAGTGATTTAAACTTTTTTGCGAACTAAAAATAATAAATTCTCGAAAGAGTAGTGTTAAAAATTTTTTTTTAATCCAAAATAAAAAAATGACTAATTACTACTTGGAATATTATTCTTCTTTGTCCAAATCATCTCTAAACATAAGTTTTCAATTATCTGTGTTTGCATTTTTTTTTATAAGAAAATTTTGCTATAGTTACTTATTAATGAATTGTCAAATTTTCTTAAAAAAAAAAAAAAACTAATCAATAGCATTCAATTATCTAGCCATTCAAAATAAGGATAAATTATAAATTTATTTTACCCTTATACAAAAGTTATAGGGAATTGTTTAATTTTTAAAAATAAAAAAATCAACATTGAATATATATATATATATATATATATATATATATATATATATATATATATATATATATATATATAAATCCTCATTTTTAGTTTTAAAAAAATAAAAACATTTTATATGAAAATTAAAAATTAAAACATTGTTAAATATAAGATTCTCGAGGAGTCTAATCCTTGTAAATTAAAAATGGATATAAATAATTTATTTTACATTAATATTTAATTAAATGAATTATATTTAATTATTTTTTTGTTATATTTTAATTTAGATTTCATTAATGCGTCTATATAACTATTTTTTTTTATTATCCTCATATAATCATAACATGAAAGTTAAAATTCATTATCAATAATCTAATTTTTTAAGGTATAATTTTAAGTTCTAAATTTTAATTCTTTTATTGATATATTAACATCTCAAAATACAAACATTATCCATTGGAGACCAGCATTCCTAATTATCTAGATTCTTAATTTCACTTTAATTTGACTTTTTCTTAGACATTAATCCATTATAATCACACTCCTCATCTCCAAATAAGAGTTTACTTGATCCTATATAAGGGACTTAAGTTTTTATAGTCAAGTATGCTATTCTCTTTAATCAATTATTCTCAATCTCAGTTTTAATTACTTACTTAATCAAAGTTTTGATGGGATCCTTATCTACCAAAATTTTTACTTCTAGTTTCGGCGAATGAAAAATCATTGAGTCCTCCTCTTTATAGACAACACAAAGAAAGAGATCCGCTAATAGTCAAGAAAAGTAATTAGTGAACTTATGAGAGATGCTTAGAATTAAGGGTTGCCTTGGTCTTTTCTCTCTTGTCTTGTAGGTCCACACCTGAAGGAAAAATCCACGAACAGCATCAATGTTGTCGTTTATAGGAATGACACAAAAAAAAGTTATCTCTTCCTTATATTACTTATATTCGGAACACAAAATAAGGGAAGAAATCAAGCAAGTGGATGTTTGTGGTTTGCGATAACCTAGCTAAAAAATGTTATTCTTGTTGTTTAGGAATTCCTTCAAAGTATCTAAGAAAATCTCCAAAGGATATGGTGCCCACTAAAGAGCTAACAATTGCTAAAAACTCAAGGCATCTATCTGCTTGTAAAGAGTCTAAGGCATAAGTTTATCCTAAAAAGCATCAACAAGCCTACTATGGCACACGTCTGCCCAAATAGGCATCGATAAGCCATTCAAAGTATAAGTCTACCCAAAGAGGCATCAACAAGCTACTGTTTAAGGTGACAGTACACCAACAAAAATATTTAAGGTAATTGTAACACCCCAAAATTTTAAATTTTATTATTTTATGAGCATTTTTGGTTTTTTAATTTTATTTAAATTTTAGAAATTTTTTTGAGATTTTTCGGATTTTAAAAATCGGGTTCGATTTTCTGAAAATATAAACTTTGATGATTTTTAAAAATTAATTTAAAGACCACGTGGCAAAACTAAAAATATACTTGGAGTCTACGTATTTTTCTGAGTTTTCTGGAAATTTTTCAGAATTTTTGGACCTCATTTTCTGTCCCGAGGCAGAGTAAAAATTTAAAATTTTGTATTCCGAATAGAACCGGCCGAATCGAACCGGACCTGATCGGACCGGCTCCTTTTTCTTCTTCTCTTTTCTTCCGCGCTTCCCGACCTTCTCCCCTTCTCTCTCTCTTTTCTCTCTCCTCCCTCCTTCCCTTGCCGCGCCGCCACCTCCCCTGCCTTCCCACCCGCTCGAGACTCCTCGGCTTCCCGATCAAAATTCGGCCGATCCGGCCACCAATTGGACTGGGTCTTGTGTCTAAAATCATCTACTCGTCGAGAGCTTTCCATAGACACCAAGAACACCGAAATCCATCGAGCGGTTTGTCCAATTTTTGCCCGGAAAGTTTTAGCCCATTTTGACTTTCGGGCTAGATTTCTCGCAAACCGTGAATCCCACAAGAAAACCGAGAGTACCAGAGCACTCCACTCGTCCAAAGCTTAGCGGCGACATAAATTTCGAATTTTTTCGACACCGTTTTTTGGTGGGTTCCACGGAACTTCGCAGTGTCTTTTCGAGCATTAAATGAACTTAGAAAATTCTGAAAAATTTATGTACTAACCCCCGTGTTGTGGGCTTCGTGTAGGTATCCTCAATTCGCTGAAATTCGATAGTTGATCGGGTTTGTGAATTTCCGGCCAGACAGACCCGTTACCGGAAAAGTCTCCAAATTGGACCGAGGTTTTGGCTACCCCCCCATTGTCAGACGTCCCGAGCGCGTCCCCGATGTCAGAATCGGCAAAGGTAAACCCGAACCTTGCTTTTTCATAATTTTCTAGTGCTTAAATAGGATTAAAAATCCATAGAATATTCGTGGTAGCTTAGAAAATTATGATTCTTTTTGCAATAGCCTAGTAATATTGCTAAGGACTGCGGGGCAAAGTTTTAGAATTTTTAGAGCTTATTTGGGCAGTTTTTGCAAAAATGATCAATTATAAGGACTAAATTAAAAATTTTCATACTGTGATGAATGACTGATTTGATAGGCCCAGGAGGGGCTGTGTGATGTGATTGAACTGTGGATATATGAGTTGCGAATATAGAAGTGTGATTTGAGCCTTTTTGCAGGTTGGGTAGGTCCTAGGTATAGGGGAGACTCTGCCGGATTTTCGGCACGACTTAGGACGTATTTGGTCTTTTCTTGATTGTATTGAGTCATTTAAATTAAATAATTGTAATGTAATTGTCAGGTGAGCCGGGACAGCCTTCTTCCTCCGCCCAACCGCCATAGTGACCGTTGTCAAGTCTATGAGTAAAATATTAATTTTAATTGTAATTTCACTATTATTATATGTTCAAGCATGCCCATGCATCACTTATATGCATATATCTATGTAGATAGACTTTAGGCACGATTTATGTTGCATTCATAACTGTGAAAGTGCCATGTATGTTGTTGTGGTAATTTAGAGCAGTGTGTGTTCGTTGGCGTGCGTGTGATGTGGTGTGGACTATGGATAGGACGGGTAGACACGACTTGAGATCTTCGCTGGGACCCGGTCCTTCGGGGTAAACACGGCTTGAGTTCTTCGCCCCGATTTGGTTATTAAGTGGAAGTCCGAGCTGAGTTCTTCGCTGGCACAATTGGAATTAAGAGAGCTGTATAGGGGATCAGCTCCCATATATATTATGATTGATGTTACTGGGTGTGTGAGTGCTCCAGATTACCTTTTTGATGTTATGATGTGAATTTATTGCTGATGCTGTATTTCACTCTACAGGGTGCACTAGTTCTAGATAGTTATAGAGATTATGGTTAAAATTGATATTTTACTCTCTGAGTCGAACGCTCACTCCTGTTCAATATTTTTTTTCAGGCTATAGGAGGATTTTATTGTGGTTAACCTGCTTTTCTTCTTCGCAGGTTGTTATTCAATATTTGTGTAATTTTATTTACTCCTAGATTTTCCGCATGTGTTAGAAATATTTAAATGATTCGGGTCTGTAATATAATTGTTATGTGGACCTGTAAAATTATTATATGCATGTTTGATAGACTGGATGAGGGAGCTGAGCTGCCATTTATCTTTATGTTGATTTGAGTATGTGGAGGGTGAGCTGAGCTCCCCAAGTGATGATATATTTTGTTTACAGGTCGGGTGAGGCAAAAACTCCCCGTTGAAAGGTCCACTTTATGGCCGGACTCCGTCCGGTTGATTCTTGAAATTGGGCCCAAATGGGCCTTAGAGTTGGATTAATGAACAGTTAGGCTTACTACGGGCCTCGGGGGCTTTAGGCTGGCCTAGGTCCTAGTGCCGGTCCAGCCCATAGGTTGGGTCGTGACAGTAATGGTTCACCCAAAAATCTCAAAAGGCTCTATAACATGGCTAGAATTCTATCATTTAATACACCATCTAATATTGAACCTGAATATTCTACTCAAAGGGAACCAATAATACAGTAACATTAAAAAGATACAAACATTATCCACTGGCAATAAGCATCCCTATTTATCTATATTCATAATTCTACTCTAATTGGACTTTCTCTAAGATAGGAATGCATTATAATCACACTCCTCATCTAAATAAGAGTTTACTTAATCCCTATATAAGCAGATTAAGCCTTCATAGTTAGGTACACTATTCTCTTTAGCCAATTATTCTCAATTTCAGTTCCAATTACTAATTTAAGCATCATAGGGATTGCCAAAAGGCAATTCAGCCAATGTTTTCTCTCTTTTCTTGTAGATCCATACCCAAAAGAAAAATCCATGAATAGTGTCAATTATTTTTAATTATTATGTTTTAATTATTATATATTTTAATTATACTTTTCTTATAAGCTTTATTATAATTATATTTTAATTATTATAATTTAAATTATAATCAAATTCAAACAATTACTATAAAACTTGAAATATCCTAATTAGATAAATAATTACATCTAGATTGTAAATTTTTAAAAAATTTTATTGTTTATTTCTTTATGTGACAAATTAAAGTCAGTATGATAATTTTATAAGTAATGTTTATATAACATATAGTAATTTAAATAAATTATGTTGATAAAAAGATTTTAAAATCAATGCATTAAAATGATTTTTGAAAAATCTTTTTTTATCGATAAATATTTATTAATCTCTATATTCTTACATTTTCTACCTAATAATCATGATAAGTTTTATCATAAAAAATTTCTTTCAAACTGTTATTGTATTTTTAACTTTATATATTTTACAATTAAACTAAACTTTCATAATTTATACAATAATAGTTATTGTTAGAAAAAGATATAAATTAATAAAAATTATAATTTAAGCAACATTGAATTTATTGATGTTATTTTTAATTAAATGATAATATTATAATACAAATTTTAATTTTAATAAAGAATTATTAATGAAAAATAATAAAGATGCACATGCTAATAAAACTAATGTAAAAAAAAATCTAAAACTTGGGAAAAAAAAATCTAAAGCTTAAAAATTGTAGGTGTCAACAAAATGTAGGCCTCCTATTTCTATAACCTTATGGGCATGTGCATTGAGGCTAGGGATGACAACGGGTAGGATACCCGCAAAAATTACCCTACCCGAACTCGAATCTGAACCCAATTAATATTATTAAAACTAAAACCCGTCCCAAACCCGTTTAAAATTTATTCTCAACTATCTGAATCTGTCACAAGCCTGATTATTATTACCGAAGAAAATCGGAACCCATTTAATTTTATATATTTTAATTAATATTCTTACATAAACAATTATTTTAATTAATAATTTCATAAAATATTTAAATTCTACTTTATATAAAATAAAAAATATAAAAATTTATAAATTTATAAATATTATTATAAAAATATATATTTTATATTTAATTAAGTATTTATGTAAACGAGTTCGGGTAACGGATACCTAATATATAAAACTCGAACCCGTCCCAGGTATTATTTTTCATATTCAAACCCGTCATGAACCCTATTATATAATACCCAAACCCGTCCTATTAGGGTTCGGTTAGATCGGGTACCCTCAAAAACCCGACCCGTTGCTATCCCTAATTGAGGCCGTGAGGAACTTGATGATGAAAGAATTATATGACTGTGAGACATATTTAGAGATATTAAAAATGGATAATCATATGTATGGTATGTTTTTTGAAGAAAATAATTTTGAAGAGCAAAAAATCATTAATTAAATTTAAATAAAGTTTATTTTGTTTAAATTTAATTCTAGAAATTTATTAAAAAAAAATAACTAAGTCTAATTGAGCTCTGTGAGTCCAATGAGGCCTAGTGAGAAATTTTGATTAAATAAATAAAAGCCCACCATTCTTTTTGTTTTATTTTTGGTAGTTAAAGAAAATTAAAGGAAAATGAAAATTCAATAGGAGGTTTTTCACTTTAAGACTCTTTAAACTTTCTTATTTTGGGATTACATAGACTTCATATATAATTTTTGACCTAAACCCTATAAATACCTTACAAAAGGAGGAGAAAAGAGAAAAGAAGAATGGACTCAGCTAGCGACAAAAAAGAAGAGACTCTCTCTCATTCCCCCTCTTCCTCCCCCTCTTCTTTGTTCGTACTTACTTCAAGAAATTATTCAAGATTTGATTAAATTTGAGCGTTACTAAGTGATAAATATTCAAGAAATATGCTATATGTTGTATTTTCATGATTATATGCTTCTAATTTATCTCATATATTCATAATATATATGTTTATGTGGTGAATTTTGAGGGAAATTAACAACTCTGCACATATCTCTTTTCTGGGTTCAAGTTTTTATTATTTTCATGCTTTTCTGTTCTTGCAAAAATTGTACAAAAATTATATTTGTGTTCTTTGTGAAATTCTAATAATTTTAGGATCAAGAATCACAAAAAAAACTTCTAATTTAAGTTAGTTATGGCCATTTAAAGTTAGAGTGCCTGCAGAATCTGATCTACAGAACAGCCAGCTTCCCCGATTTTTAATCTTTTTCTGTGTTTCCTGATTCTAAATATTCTAAAAATAAGTTCAAGATCTTGGCTAACTTTTTCTCTTAGTTTCATGTCAATACCTTTTGTGGTTTGTAAGATATGTAGATTTTAAAAAAAGTAGTGTCAATCTATCTCTAATATAAAATAGTAGTGAATCTCGATTTTTATAAATTATTGGGCGAGGTTTTTTGATCAGTTATTTATTTTATAATTTTGTATGATATATTGTCATGCTTCTAAAATTTTTTTTGTAATTTTTGTACTTTTTTGATGACATTAAAAATTTAAATCTCAAAGTACTGTAAAATCTGTCTAGATCTAGAAATTTCATATTGTTTTTAATTTCTTGTTTTCAAGCTTTAAATTGTATTTTGATCTAATCTTAATGTTGTATATAATGTGATATGATGTTATAAAGCATTAGAATTGGATTAAAATACCCTTAGCTATTAGATAGTTTAGCCAAAAAGAAGTATAAATTAATTAGGATATAAGTGTTAGATTTCAATATAAGTTGTTATTAGTTTATTTTATATTATAAATAAAATTGGTAAGTAGCCCTAAGGTAAGTACAAAAAAGGACAATAATTGCGTGTAGCTTAATGAGAGCAAGACAGGGATAAACATGTCATATTAGAAGAAAAAACCATTTTTTCAAGAGTAGCTTACTCTAATGGAAATTGTAATTATTTTAAGGTAATTATCCCTAAATTTTCAAAATTACAACTTTGTATGCAATATGTAGTAATAGTAGGATTTCATCGGATAAGCAATAAAACTTAATTTATTTGTGAAAAACCCACTTTTGTATGCAATATAAATTAAATTAAATATTTGGTAAATTATAAAATAATTGGCATGTTAGAAATAAAATATTTTATGTTGTAGTTACTTGGGCCTCATGTGTTTATTAGAATAAAATACATATGTGCATAATTTGATTAGTTAGGTATCTTTAGGGTAATTTGGTAATTAATAAATTAATTAGTTAAATAGAAATTTATGGTTGTTTGCAAATTAAATTTGTTTGTAAATTAAATTATCAATAGTTAATTAATTTTAGTCACTAGGTAAATGTCACTAAATTAAATTTAGCATCACCATAGATAATGAGTACTTGTGTATGAAAATTATTTGTAAATAGTAACCCCCTATTTAAACTATTAGTATGTGCAAGTTTAGAAATTACATATATAACACCCCTAATTTTTAAATTAATTATTTTATGGGTAAATATTAATATTTTATTTTATTTAAATTTTGGGAAATTTTTTGAAATTTTTTCGACTTTAGAAATCAGATTTGATTTTTCGAAAATGTAAAACTTTGATGATTTTTAAAAATTAATTTAAAAACTATGTGACAAAACTAAAAATATATTTAGACTTCACGAATTTTTTTGAGTTTTCTGGAGTTTTTTTGAAAATTTTGGGCCTCGTTTTTTGTGCCAAGGCAGAGTAAAAAATCAATTTCGAGTATCCTGAATCGAACCTAACTGAATTGGACCAGTGGAATCGAACCGGTCCATTCCTTCTTTTTTCTTCTCCCTTCTCTCTCCCCGACGCTCCCTTTTTCCTCACCCGTTTCTCTCTCCTCCCTCCCCACCCTTCCCCGTGTCGCCGCCAACCTTCCCCACCCTTCCGCCTTGGCGAGCCTCGGCTCTTTGGAAAATCACGAAAGTGCCCCTGCAGCGCACCTTGCTTGACTTCCCAGGTGATTACGGTGATCATTCTGGATTGAACCGGGTTTCATCCCAAAACCTATCTACACCTTGAGAGCTTTCCATAGACGCTAAGAACACTAAAATTTATAGAGCGATTTATCCAATTTTTATCCGAAAAGTTTTAGTCCATTTTGACTTTTGGGCTAGATTTCTTGTAAACCGTGAACCACACGAAAAATCTGAAAGTATCGGAGTGCTCCCCTTGGTGAGAGCTTCGCGGCAATACCCATTTTGAATTTTTCTAACACTGATTTTCGGTGGGTCTCATAAAACTTTGTAGTGTTTTTCCGAGCACTAAATGAGCTTAATAAATTTCGTAAAAATTATGTACTAACCCCCATATTGTGAGCTTCGCGTAGGTACCTTCAATTCGTAGAAATTCAACAGTTACTCAGGTTTGTAATTTCGGGCCGAGCAGGCAGACTACCGAAAAAGTTTTAGAATTAGGTCAAAATTATAGGTTACCCCACCATTTTCAGACGTTCCAAACGCGTCCCCAAGGTCGGAATTGGCATAGGTAAACTCGGACCTTACCTTTTCTTAATTATCTAATGCTTGATTACGATTAAAAATCTATAAAATATTCATGGTAGGTTAAAAAATTATAATTCCTTTTGTATTAGCTTAATAATATTGCTAAGGACCACGGGGTAAAATTTTAGAATTTTTAGAGCTCATTTGGGTAGTTTTTGCAAAAGAGTTAATTGTAGGGACTAAATTTTAATTTTTCAAATTGTGATTGTTGATTGTTTGGATGGGCCCAAGAGGGGCCATGTGATGTGATTGAGTTGTGGATGTATGACTTGTAGATATAGAAGTATATTTTGAATCCTTTTATAGATTGAGTATGTCCTAGGTATAGGGGAGACTTTGCTGGATTTTTGGCACGACTTAGAACGTCTTTGGTCCTTTCTAAACTTGTATTGAGTCAAATCTATTAAACAATTGCAATGAAATTGTTAGGTGAGCCGGGACAGCCTTCCTCCTCTGCCCAATCGCCATAGTGACATTATTTCAAGTCTATGAGTAAAATATTAATTTTAATTATAATTTCAATATTATTATATGTTTAGGCATGCCCATGCATCACTTATAAATATGTATCTATGTAATTAAACACTAGGAACATTTTATATTGCATTCTTAATTGATGAAGTGCCATGGATGTTGTTTATAGTAATTTGGAGCAGTGTGTGTGCGTTGGCATGCGTGTGGTGTGTGGTATTGGATATGGATAGGATGGGTAGACGCAGCTTGAGAGACACTCGTTAGGACCCGGTCATTTATGGATAAGTTGGGGTAGGCATGGCTCGAGATGATCTCGCTAGCTCCCACATTTGGTTTATCAAGCGAAAGTCCAGCTTGAGAGACACTCGCTGATAGAGGTTGGATTAAGAGAGCTGTATAGGGGATCATATATATACTGTTTGAATATTATTGAGTGTGTGAGTGCTTCAAATTGCCTTTTTGTTGTTATGATGTGATGTGTATGAAAATTTCAATGGTGTTGCATTCCACTCCTTATGATGCATTAGCACTAGGTAGCTATTGAAATTGTAGTTAAAATTAATATTTTACTTTCTGAGTCGAACGCTCACTCCTGTTCACCTTATTTTTCCAATCTACAGGAGGATTACTTATTGTGACTAACCTGCTCCTCTTCTTCACAGGTCAATTAGTAATATCTAATGTATTTTATACAATTTAGCCAAAATTTTAGACTCCACATGTGTTAGGAGTATTTTAATCAATTTATGACTGTAATATAATATTATGTTGAATTTGTAAGAACATTAAATGTATGTATGTGTGATCAGTGTGATTGGATTGGATGAGGGAGCTGAGCTCCCATTTGATTTATGATATGATGAGTATGTGGAGGGTGAGCTGAGCTCCCCAAATTGTTATATATTGTGTTTACAGGTCCGACGAGTCAAAAACTCTCTGTTATATGGTCCTTATTATGGCTGGACTTTGTCCGGTTAAATTCTTAAAATTGAGCTTAAAATGGGCCTTAGGATTGGGTTAAGGAATAGTTAGGCTTCCTACGGGCCTCGGGAGCTTTAGGTTGGCCTAGGTCCTAGCGCCGATCCGGCCCATAGGTTGGGTCATGACAAATGTGGTATCAGAGCTTAGGCTCCAGATTCATAGGGAATATATGTCTAAAGTTTTGGGAAGAGTCTAATAGGAGTCACATGCGGAGAATAAGGTCCACATTCATCCTTTCATTGTCATTTTTGCTTTTAGTTTTTGCTTCATATAATTGTGTGTAAATATGAGTCTATTGAGCTGTATAACATGCCGTTTTGAATTTTGAGAGCTAATGCTGCTAAATTTCAGGAAAATACGTAGAAGCAAAAGAGCTGCCACTACACTAAAGTGAGATGTGCCAGATGAGTTGTCGGCATAGGATGAGGTACCTGCCCTGAGGAGGTGAGGCAAGAGACCTAGAGCTGCTTAAGTAGAAGAGCAGCCGCCACTAGTACAGGAATAGTCTTTTGTGGGCTAGAGTCTTATGGACCCAATGGCAGCTACGCTAACCGGATTGCAGAGAACCATCGATATGGTGGCTCAATATATGGTCCACTCTCCATAATAGTAGTAGCCCACCGCACCAAGAGGGTAACCTTACAAATAAATAATAAATTTTAAGAAGTTGGTGCCTAGTATCTATGATGTAACTTATAATACTTACCGGTTTTTAGACTCTTGCAAATAGGCAGGGGTGCAACTTTTGACACCTCTTTACCCGTCTATAGTGTAGCCAAGTAAGACATGCCACATAGTGTGCTGAAGTACCATATTATATCCTAATTCAAATTGATTTACAGTTCTTATTTTTATTGATTAAAAAGACTTTTATGTGAAATTTTTACCATTTAGGTCCTTTATTTACAATTTTTGATTAATTTAAATTTTCTGCAAATTTTATAAAAAATTCGGCAGAGTGCCAGCTGTAAATTGGAAAAACAGTTCTTCTGAACCTGTGAAAGACACTCCCAAATAATTTATCATATCCCCAACTCCAACTATTCAACATAATCTCAACATTTCTCATCAAATTCTTAAATTTTTATTCATTCAATTCATATCATATTCAAGCTCAATTTATAAATAAATACTCAAATTTTATTTATGAACACAATTTACAGATAATTACATTAATACATACTTACATGAGTTTCAAATGTACATGGCAAGATAAAAATCTAATTATAAAAATTATAAAATACAAAATACAAAATATAGTCTAGTGTCTTACCAATACACTACAGATGTGGGGTAATACTGGACTCTAAGCAGATCGGACTCTCACCCAGTCTAGGGTCTGCTGGGTTCTAGCTCCATGTCTCCAGTACCTACGCGTTGCAAACAGTGACGTGCTAAGCAATACTGCTTAGTGGTGCCAATATAAAATAAAAATAACTAAAATAAAATAATTATGCAGAAGGTATGCTGATATTTTACACAGACTAAATTTTTTGTAATTATTAGTGACATTATTATTTTGGTACTTTTTATATTAATTAATTGGTTATAATTTATTACACTTAATTTAATTGCCCAAGTAACCTAGGCAACTTGACCGGACTGGATAAAAGGGTAAACTAGCATTGGATATCAATTACCTCGGGCCGTCACACCATTGGTCACATAGTGTGTACCAGGTGTGCAACAGAATGGCTATTAAGCCATATTAGTCATTAGTCATAAGGCCAAGCACAATTGACATAATCAAAATAGCCACTATATCACAGAATGGTACGAAAGGCCATAAAACACGGAATGGCGTGAAGCCATATATAGTATTGTTAACAGAACCCTATT
Organism: Hevea brasiliensis; assembly: GCF_030052815.1. Classification (NCBI taxonomy): domain Eukaryota; kingdom Viridiplantae; phylum Streptophyta; class Magnoliopsida; order Malpighiales; family Euphorbiaceae; genus Hevea; species Hevea brasiliensis. Next base: position 42,367,098 of record NC_079509.1, read on the forward strand.
AGCATGCCAACCTATCCAAACCAATTATTCTAGGCATACTAGGGCATTTCATACAGTTAATTATTTAATTACTTATATTTGTAGTTTAGAGATCACTATTCACTTGACTATTCCACACAAATGTTGACTTTTTAATATCTAATAGATTTGTTAAGTCTAAGTCCATCAATATACCACATTTTGAATTTTATTTTTGTTGGCATTAGTTGCCAAACTCAATTCCTAGCCTTCTAAGTTTTATTTCAAATTTCCAGAATTTAAGGTCCATGTTTATTGTTCCATTGGACCTTGCTACTGTGAAAAATTGATAAAACTTTCTTCACAAAAGTTGTTCCTTTGTGTGTCTAGTTTAATTCTCTTTTTGAATTACTCCATTTGGAGTTTTATAGCTCCAGTTATGGCCTAAATACCACTATTAGCCGGATTGAAAATTTTCCAGAATTTCTGGGCAGAAATCAATTCTGGTAGTTTTGGTGTCCTGATTTTGATGGACAATTTCATTAAGTTCTGGTCAGAATTTGAAGTTATGTTCTTCATGAAAGTTGTTCTAAATTATCTAAGCTTTCCATTAATATAAAATTCAGGTCAATTGGACATTTCTACACTGAGTTATGACCAAATGAACAAACACTATTTATTTGGTCATTTTCCAGGGATAGCATGTTGGTCACTCGGATTGGGGAAGTTTTTAGGTCAACTTATGGTGCCTTAATTCACTTTATATTATGTTCTAACCTTACCAAATGGTCATTAATTGACCATTAAAATGTCCCTACACCATTGTATGAGCAAAACCCCAATTTTACTCAAAACCCTAAATTCTCAAATTCTTAATTCTATCACTAACTTACAATTTAATGTTATAAGTGTTAAATTCTTAACAAGGGCAGCTTGTATAGCAATTTAATTCAAAGAAAGTCATCAAATCCCTAACACATCTATGGCTACCGAAATCATGGGGTATGTATACCAATGGTTTTCATTTCAATTTCTTAAAATTTTCAACTTAATTCTACTTCTTAAACATGAATTAAGAGAAAGAGAGAGAGATTGGACACTAACCTCTATGGAGATCCAACTTGAGCTTGTTAATCTTCTAAATTTCTCCTTCTAATTACTGCCCTAAGCTTGTTCTAGTTGTAAGGATCAATTTTAATGAAGAGAGTAATTGAGTTTATGGTGGAATTTAGTGGAATTTGGAGCTTAATGAAGCTTTCATGGAGGTTGGGTTATGGAAGAAAATTTTGGCTGGTTTGGGGGAAGAAGAAGGCAGAATTGTTTTGTCATTTTTTTGGTCTCCTTTATCTTTTTTTATTGATTTAATAAGTGGTTGTCTAATGGTGATTGGTGGAGAGTTTTTAATGACATCTTAATGATGTCATAATTTGAGTTTTATTTCATTTTCTTTTCTTTCTTTTCTACTCATTTTTAATTTAATTTTTTAGCAATATTTATTCACATTTTATGTTATATAATTTATTTAATCAATTGGACAAGTTAGTCAAAAATTATCTCAGAAGGTGAAATGACCAAAATGCCCTTCGTTTTGCTTAACGAGCTAAAATTGTCTGTACCAATTGATAAAATTCTCTGAGCATTTTCTTGGCATTCTAAGGCCATCGAAAGCTCAATAACTCTTCACTGGAGTCTCAAAAATTAATTAACTGGGTTTATCTATGGGTATAGGGTCAACAACTGTCTTTACAGTCGCTTTCCATTAGGTCACCCATCGCTGGAGCACCGGCTCATTTAACTTTGTTGTATTTTATTTCTAAAATGTTTCCTAAATTTTTCATACCATTATTTGAATTATTTATGACTCTTCACTTTAGTCTAAATAAAATTCTAAACATTCTAGCTGTCGGGATAGACATTGATAACTGGAACAGTAGAATGTACGGACTAGCTAAAGTGAGGGTGTTATAGAACTGTAGTTAACTGACAGGAGATTGGTAGAATGTGTGCAGCATGTATTGGGGCCAATGCCAAGGCAGTGGATGATAGACTACGTACTACCTCGTATTGAGGGATTATCTTAGACCCAGTTTGTGGAACTGTTCGTCAACAGGTTTGTGCCAGAAAGCTTCAGAGACTAAAAGCAGTGGGCCTTTGAGGCCTTAAGGCAGAATGGAAGATTCGTAGATGAATATACTACAAAATTTTTTGAACTGAGTAGGTATGCCCCCACAGCAGTGGCTATAGACAGCATGAAGGTAAAGATGTTCCTAAAGGGGCTAAACAAGAAGTATGCAAACCTAGCCATGATGTTTGATCAGTCTTTCGATGTGGTAGTTGATCGAGCCTGACAGATTGAAATTAGCTATACCGGAGATGACAGTGGAAGGGCAAAGAAGAATAGAGCAGAGGGTTTTTCAGGTATTTCCTACATGAGTACCATGGATGGTGGAGGCCAAAGTCATTACAGAGGAAGAAGTAGAAAAAACAAGAAGGGTGGTTTTAAACACAGATCTCGAGGATTCAGACCAGGGTATGGATCTAGCAGTGGTCACTGTTCGGATTACAACCATTCTGGGTCTGGTTTAGGATCCTCCTTGGCACCTTGCACACAGTGTGGAATAGGATATTCAGGACCTTGTATGATGGGTTTAGGAGTATGTTTTCGGTATGGCTGGCAGGGTCACTTTGCTAGAGAATGTCCCATGTTCACCTAGCCACAGATGGGGTCACAAGGTTCTATTGCAAATGTTCCTCGTCAATTATATCCTGGTACTTCAAGCATGGCAGGCAGTTAGTTCAGTGGCCAGCAGGGCTGAGGACATGGATTTGGAGGCAGGCCAGGAGGTAGAAGTCAACTTCAGGGTTTTACAATGCAGGGTAGGGGTCAAGGTCGGGTTTTCACCTTGACCCACCAGGATGCTGAGGCTTCCAATACAGTTGTGACAGGTATTCTTCTAGTCTGTTCCTATAAGGCTTGTGTTTTGATAGATCCGAGTGCTATGCACTCATTTGTCTCCCCTGTTTTTGCCATGAGATTGGGTAGGAGCCCTACAATTTTAGAATGCCCTTTGTCTGTAGCTATCCCTCTTAGTGACAACATAGATGTAAATATGATTTTTTTGGGTAGCCCCGTGGTGGTGGATGAAAGAATTCTCCCAGCAGACTTGGTTCCTTTATCGGTAATAGATTTTGATGTAATTTTGGGCATGGATTGGCTGGCAACTCATTATGCCACTTTAGACTGCAGGAAAAAAAAAAGGTGTATTTTCATATACCTGGTGTGAAAGAGTTTAGCTTTGATAATGATAGGAGCGTGGTTCCATATAACTTGGTGTCAGTAATTAGTGCTAGAAAGATGTTGAGGCGTGGGTGTTAGGGGTATTTGGCATTAGTGAGAGATACATCTATAGAAGATGTTGACATTGAGAATGTTCTTGTTGTCAGAGAATTTATGGATATCTTCCCTGAGGAGATTTTTGGGCTACCACCAAGAAAGGAAATAGAGTTCTGCATTGACATTGTGTTGGGCACAAACCCCATATCAATGCCCCTTTACAGGATAGCCCCAGCAGAATTAAAAAAACTGAAGGAGCAACTACAAAAGCTTATGGACAAGGGTTTTATCCATCCAAGTACCTCCCACTGGGGCTCTCCTGTTCTATTTGTGAGGAAGAAAGATGGGTCTTTAAGGTTATGTATTGATTATAGACAGCTGAACAAAGTGACTGTAAAGAACAAGTATCCACTTCCTCAGACCAATGATCTATTTGATCAGCTCTAATGGGCTAGATTCTTTTCAAAAATAGATCTACGGTCAGGCTACAAACAGTTGAGAATCAGGAATGAGGATGTGCCCAAGACAGCGTTTAGGACAAGATATAGTCATTATGAGTTCTTGGTGATGTCTTTTAGACTCACTAATACACCAACGGCCTTCATGGACTTGATGAATAGGGTGTTCGGGCCATTCCTGGACCATTTTGTCATCGTATTCATAGATGACATTTTGGTATACTCTTGGACCGAGGAAGAACATGTGTGGCATTTGAGGATGGTGTTGCAGACTTTGAGGGAGCACTAGCTATATGCCAAATTTTCAAAATGTGAATTTTGGCTAGAAAGCATCTCATTCTTGGCACACGTGGTTTCTAGTAAAGGTATTCAAGTGGATCCCAAGAAAATTGAGATGGTAACCGATTGGCTTAGGCCTACAACAGTCACTGAGGTGTGAAGTTTTCTAGGCCTAGCTGGCTACTATAGGTGTTTTGTACAGAATTTCTCCAGGATAGCAGCTCCCCAAACTAAGTTAACTTGGAAGAATGTTTCGTTCATTTGGACAGATGATTGTGAGGAGAGCTTCCAGAAGCTTAAGGAATGTCTAACTACAGCCCCTGTGTTGACATTACCGATAAGTAGTGAAGGATATACTGTGTATTATGATGCCTCCAAAGTTAGTTTAGGGTGTGTTTTGATGCAACATGGGAAAGTAGTGGCTTATGCTTCAAGGCTGCTAAAGAGGCATGAGCAAAACTACTCCACCCATGATTTGGAAATGGAGGATGTAGTCCTTGCGTTAAAGATTTAGAGACACTAACTGTATGGTGAAATGTGTGAGATATACACTGACAACAAGAGTTTGAAGTACATCTTCCAACAGAGAATTCAAACTTGAGGCAGAGGAGATGAATGGAACTTTTGAAGGACTATGATTGTGCCACCTAGTATCATCCTGGGAAGGCCAATGTAGTAGCAGATGCTCTTGGAGACCATTAATTCAGGAAGTACATGAGTTGATGGATCAAGGTCTGATCTTGGATATTTCAGATGAGGGGGTATTATTGGCTCATTTTTCAGTAAGATTAGACCTGTGAGATAGAATCAGAGTTTCTCAGTACAGGGACCCACAATTAATTAAGATTATAGAAAGAGTACAACAGGGTGAAGGTTGTAAATTTGGATTTGCTAGTGATGGCACTCTTATGCAAGGTTCCAGGTTATATGTGCCTGACATGGACAACCTCAGGAGCAAGAGGCACACTATACACCCTACAGTGTTCACCCAAGCTCCACCAAGATATACCATGATGTGAAAGATAGCTAGTGGTGGAATGGCATAAAGAGAGACATAGCAGACTTTGTGTCCAACTGCTTAACTTATCAGAAGCCGAAGTTTGAACACTAGAGGCCGTCAGGGAAGCTGCAAGAGCTCCCTATCCAGGAATGGAAGTGGGAAATGATCACGATGGATTTTGTAACTGGATTGCCTTGTACCACATAGGAATATGATTCGATATGGGTAATTGTAGATCATCTGACTAAAACAGCTCATTTCTTGCCTGTGCGAACCACCAATTCTGTTGCACAATACGCCTATGTTCGAGAAATAGTCAGATTGCATAGAGTTTTTGCTTCCATAATATCTGACAGAGGGCTCCAGTTTACTTCTCGATTTTGGAGAAAGCTACGGGAGGCGAGGCACTTGACTCACAGTTGAACTTCAGTACCGCTTTCCACCCTCAGACAGATGGACAGTCCAAAAGGACAATTCAAACACTGGAGGATATGCTTGGTATATATGTCCTGGATTTCAGAGGTCAATAGGATGATCAGCTACCCTTGGTGGAGTTTGCCTACAACAACAGTTATTATTCTAGTATCAAGATGGCACCTTATGAGGCGCTATATGGCAGAAAGTGTAGGTATCCTTTGTGTTGGACAGAAATGGGAGAAGCAAAGGTGCATGATGTAGACCTAGTGCAATACACTTCTGAGATGGTTCCTTTAATCAAGGAACGATTGAAAACAGCTTTCAACAGGAAGAAGAGTTATGCAGATCCCAGACAGAGGAATGTAGAGTTTGCAGTAGGCGATTACGTATTCCTGAAGGTTTCTCCGATGAAGGAAGTTATGAGATTTGGAAAGAAGAACAAGTTAGCACCTTAGCATATTGGACCTTTTGAGATTACTAACATAGTTGGAGCAGTTGCCTATCAGTTAGAGTTACCACCCAGCCTTTCTCATATTCATCGTGTGTTTCACATCTCCATGCTCAGGAAATGCATACTTGATCCTTCTCATGTGCTACATCTGGATACAGTAGAGGTGAAAGAAGACTTGACGTTTGAGGAGCAGCCAGTAGCCATAGTGGACTACCAAGTGAGGCAACTAAGATTAAAATAGATCTCTATAGTTAAGGTTTTGTTGAGGAGCCAGTCAGTGGAAGAATGCACCTGAGAGTTAGAACGGGACATGCGTAGCAAGTACTCTTATTTGTTCAATGGGTAATTCTATTCTTTTATTCTGCCTTGTGTAAAAATTCAAGGATGAATTTTCTGTAAAGGGGGAAGAATGTAACACCCTTAATTTTTAAATTAATTATTTTATGGGTAAATATTAATATTTTATTTTATTTAAATTTAAGGAAATTTTTTGAAATTTTTCAGATTTTAGAAATCGGGTTCGATTTTCCAAAAATGTGAAACTTTAATGATTTTTAAAAATTAATTTAAAGACCACGTGGTAAAATTAAAAATATATTTAGACTTTACAAATTTTTTTGAGTTTTCTGGAATTTTTTTAGAATTTTTGGGCCTCGTTTTTGGTCCCAAGACAGAGTAAAAATTCAATTTTGAGTATCCTGAATCGAACTGATTGAATCGAGCCGGTGCCTTCCTTCTTTTTTCTTCGCCCTTCTCTCTCCCTGGCGCTCTCTCTTTCCTCATCCATTTCTCTCTCCTCCCTCTCCCTCCGCACCGACCACTGCCTCCCCACCCCTCCTCTTGTAGCTGTCAGCCTTCCCCACTCTTTCCCCGTTGCCAGCTGGCCTCTAGGCTGCCGAAAAACCGTGCGAAAGTGCCCCTTGTAGGAGCACCCTACTTCAGCTTCCCAGGCTAATTCCAGTAGATCCGGCTACCGATTGGACTGGGTCTTGCTCCAAAACCCATCTACACCTCGAGAGCTTTCCATACACACTAAGAACACCAAAATCCATTGAGCGGTTTGTCCAATTTTTATCCATTTCTACTTTTAGGCTAGATTTCTCGTAAACCGTGAACCCTACGAAAAATTCCAGAGTACTAGAGCTCCCCTCGGAGAGAGCTTCGTGGCAATACCCATTTTGAATTTTTTCAACACCGTTTTTCGGTGGGTCTTATGAAACTTCACAATATTTTTTCGAGCACTAAATGAGCTTAATAAATTCTATAAAAATTATGTATTAAACACCGTGTTGTGGGCTTCGCGTACATACTTTCAATTCGTGAAAATTCAACAGTTGCTCGGGTCTGTAATTTTGAGCCGGGCAGGCAGGTTACCAAAAAAGTTATAGAATTGAGTCAAAATTATAGGCTACCCCACCGTTTTCAGACGTTCTGGATGTGTCCCCAAGTAAGGCTGAGCAGAATTCAGTTCAAACCGAAAAATTGAACCGAACCGAGTTAATTCGGTTCAATCGGTTTGGTTTTAAAATTTAATCGGTTCGGTTTAGTTTTAATTTATAAAAATTTCAGTTATTTCAGTTCGGTTCGGTTTTGAAGAGAAAAAAATTGGTTAAATCGAACCAAACTGAATAGTGATTTATATAGTCAAATCGAACCGAATTAATTTTTGAATTAATTTATTTTTATGGAAAATTTATGAATTATATTTAATTTTATATATATTAATTGTTTAATTTCATTGATTAATGGTTATTAGGTTCAAACCAAAGTTAAAATTAGGCAAAATAACTTGAAAATCAAGTCTAAATTAAAAAATAATAAAAAATCAAACCGATCGGTTTAAACCGAACCGAACCAAAATAAAGCGGTTCGGTTCGATTCTGTTTTTCATTAATTTCGGTTCGGTTTTTAAAATTAACGGTTTGATTTTTATAATTTAATTAGGTTCGGTTCAGTTCGGTTCGGTTCGGTTTGGTTTGAACCGATTACTCACCCCTATCCCCAAGGTCAGAATTGGCATAGGTAAACCCGAACCTTACTTTTTCTTAATTATCTAGTGCTTGATTAAGATTAAAAATCTATAAAATATTCATGGTAGGTTAAAAAATTATAATTCCTTTTGCATTAGCTTAATAATATTGTTAAGGACCGCGGAACAAAATTTTAGAATTTTTAGAGCTCATTTAGGTAGTTTTTACAAAAGGGTTAATTATAGGGACTAAATTATAATTGTTTAAATTATGGTTATTGACTGTTTGGATAAGCCCAAGAGGGGCCATGTGATGTGATTGAGTAATGGATGTGTGACTTGTGGATAAAAAAGTGTATTTTGAACCCTTTTGCATATTGGGTAGGTCCTAGGTATAGGGGAGACTTTGCCGGATTTTCGGCAAGACTTAGGGCATCTTTGGTCCTATCTAAACTTGTATTGAGTCAAATATATTAAAAAATTATAATGAAATTGTCAGGTGAGCTAGGATAGCCTTCCTTCTCCACCCAGCTTCCGCAGTCACCTCGGTTCAAGTCTGTGAGTAAAATATTAATTTAATTATAATTTCAATATTATTATATGTTCATGCATGCCCATGCATCACTTATAAATATATATCTATGTAGTTAAATACTAGGCTCATTTTATATTATATTCTTAATTGATGAAGTGCCATGGATGTTGTTTATGGTAATTTAGAGTAATATGTGTGCGTTAGCGTGTGTGTGGTGTGTGGTATTGGATATGGATAGGGCGGGTAGACGCGGCTTGAGAGATACTCGCTGGGACCCGATCCTTTATGGATAAGTCAGGGTAGGCACGGCTCGAGATGATCTCGCTGGCCCCCGCATTTGGTTTATCAAGTGAAAGTCCAACTTGAAAGACACTCGCTGGCAGAGGTTGGATTAAGAGAGCTGTATAGGGGATTAGCTCCCATATATGTACTGTTTGAACATTATTGGGTGTGTGAGTGCTCCAAATTGTTTTTTTGCTGTTATAATGTGATGTGTATGAAAATTTCGATGGTGTTGCATTCCACTCCTTAGGATGCATTAGCTCTAGGAAGCTATAGAAATTGTAGTTAAAATTGGTATTTTACTCTCTGAGTCAAATGCTCACTCCTGTTCACCTTATTTTTCTAGGCTACATGAGGATTACTTATTGTGACTAACCTGCTCCTCTTCTTCGCAGGTCAATTAGTAATATTTGATGTATTTTGCATAATTTAGCCAAAATTTTAGACTTCTCATGTGTTAGGAGTATTTTAATCAATTTGGAACTGTAATATAATATTATGTTGAATTTGTAAGAACATTAAATGCATGTATATGTGAGTGTGATTGGATTGGATGAGGGAGCTGAGCTCCCATCTGATTTATGACATGATGAGTATATGGAGGGTGAGCTGAGCTCCCCAAATTGTTATATTGTGTTTACAGGTCGGGTGAGTCAAAAACTCCCCATTGTATGATCCATATTATGGCTGGACTTTGTCCGGTTGAATTCTTGAAATTAGGCTTAAAATGGGCCTTAGGATTGTGTTAAGGAATAGTTAGGCTTACTACGGGCCTCGGGGGCTTGAAACTGGCCCGGGTCATAGTGGTAATCTAGCCCATAGGTTGGGTCGTGATAATATATTTGATAAAGGAATAATAAACAAGACTTTTAAAAATATTAGTAGAGGACTGACACTAGTATTAATGAGGTTAGACCAGGTGTAAGGGATGTCTAACACTTTTTCTTTTGATACCCACTATCCCGAACCCAGGCATTGGGCTATGGTGACGATGATTTTAGAATTTTTGCAAGAAGTTACCATCCACAACCCTATCAGAAAATTAAGTGCATCAATGAAGTCTTTTTGGTTATCCCTTCGGAAATTGATACCTCAATCGGATGTCCCTCTGAAGAAATAATAAATATGTCCCGGTTATTACTCGGGTGGCAACTCCTGTCTATCTATGCCTTTGTGGCATAATTTCTTAGTACTGTGGTAATATTATGAGAAAATGACACTTACCAATAGACTTGATTCTATTAAGATTGTACAAATTGCATATATAGGAAATGTTGTCTAAGGAGGTTGTACTTAACTGACACCGATGTGACTTCATCATCTTTCTTGGGTATTACTTTGTGCACTTTATGCAATCCCAGTAGATAATCATTTGTCTCACACCACATGACCACACAAAGCTTGAATCTAAGTAGAAATTTAACAATATTTGCATATATTGTGCCAACCTAGACTGGCACAGACAAACTTGTGGCTTTGTTATGTATCGATAATATGATATGATCTACTTCTTCCCTAACCACAAAATGTAATTTCATATTATTAAAAAAAATTAATTAAATTGCTAATTTAATTTATCATAAGAAAATAGGAATTTTTTTTTAAATTCCAAAATAGGAATTAGACAAGGCATTAACTTCTAATGTGACATAAAGTAGGGTTGTGCACAGTTCTTAAGGTTTCAAATCGAATTGAAAAACCGTATTGGACAATATCAAAATCGAACCATATCGAACCGAACTTTTATTTATTATTTTGGTCCAGTTCTGGTTCTTCATCAAGAATTAAACTAAAAATGTGCCCAAACCAAATCAGAATTGAACGAAATCAATTTCATACATATGTTTTTTTTTATCTTTTTTTTTTATCTATTTTACAATTTGAATAAAACTATATATATATATATATATATATATATATATATATATATATATATATATATATATATATTATCTATTATTTTTCTAACTTTTTAAAATAATTTTAGTTTTAAATATATTAAATCATCTTATAATTTTTAATTATATGATTAAATCACTTGTTAGTCATATAATGTATCTTTTAGTTAAAGATTACATAATTAAGAAATATGTAAAAGATAATATAATATTCTTATTAAGGAATGTATTTTTGATATTAATATTATTAATTTAATGTTAGTATTATTATTTTTTGTTGTTTATTTTCATATTAGAAATCTAAAATTGTGTTTTTTATTTTAATATGAACACAAGATTGTTGTAGTTTTAGGTGTGAAATTAAATAAGATTTGAAATGAAATTACAATAAAATTTGAAACCAACATAGAATCGAAACTAGAATCGAAACCGTACCAAAATTATTTAGAGCTGAATCAAAACTGAAACCGAAGTTTGACTTAAAGTTCGATTCCTAAAAGTCAAATAATCGAAAGTTTGGTTTTGGTTCCAGGTCTTAGTTAGAACCATACTATAACCAAAACCGAACACCCTAACATAAAGCATCCAAAGGTTTTTCCAAGATGCCCTCCATTAGTGAAATGTTCATCTGTAGGCCTCATCCTTATATTGCTAGTGTTAACCACCTTAGGTATTGAAGGAGTATATTATGGACCTTAAATAGACCCGGTCAAGGGCTGGTTCCAGTTTGACTCCTAGCCCTTGGTAGGTTCGAACTTGATTTGGCTCGGTTTTAATCAGTTCATGCCATTTTCGGTTCACTCTCGGTTTTGTGCTAGTTCTGGTCTAGCTTGAAGGTAGTTTCGATTTCAATTTTTAACGGTTATGGTTACGATTTGGCTCCAATTTGATTCTATTAAGATGGCTCCAGTTCACAAAATTAATTATGTATCAACATTAATAGAAAATTACAAAAAGTGAAACAAATTTCATGTAAAAAAAATAAAACTATAACTCTATAAATTTAATTAAAATGAAATTTGAAATTTCATATTTATTGATTAACAAATTAATAACAAACTTATAAAAAGTTGAAAAAAAACTATAAATTTGATGTATACACATTTTAATTGATGAAATACAATTTAATTAAGCATTAACATCGAAAGGAGAAATTAAAATTTAATTTAATTTGTACAAGTTGAAGAGGGAAAATTAAAAAAAAAAAAAAAACATATTTGTTCTACTAATTTTGACTGCTCCCAGATGCTCCTGTGCTTGTGAATTCATCATCGTGGTCTCCATAACTTGAGCTTGTTGACAATTATTAGCTCTTGTCCAATCCTCTAAACAAGTTATTGTCTCTAACGATTCGATAATCATACTAGAACATTTTTCATCTAATATGTCACCTCCTGCCTTAAATGTTTATTTAATTGCTACTGCTGAAACTAAAACCACCAATAATTATTTTGCTAATTTGGATAAAGTTAGAAAATTTGATTCATACTGTTTCCACCATTTAAGTATGGAAAAGGATAAATCATCATTGTTGTCAAATTCCAAGTTAGTTGATAAATATAAATCAATTTCGATTAGACCACTAGTACCTCACATATGTCATCGTCTTTGCATCAAATATCATGTACTGCTCTTAGATTGTGTTAAGCCCCTTTCATGTTTTATGATTATTGCTTCCAATTCTAATAGCACTGAGCTGCCATATGAGATTCATGCATATCTAAATATTTTGCTTAACCATGGAGGTTAGCTTTGGTGCATCTACTTCCTTTTCAATAGCTCTATAATAATAAATTAATAAATCACTGACACATCTAATTTTAATATATGGTCAAAAAATGTAGAAACAAAAAATATGAGTGGTATCTGTTCAAAATAATTAAGTCATTTTACTTTCATAACTTCAATGTTGTCTTTCAGGTCATTAGCTTTAATATGCTATTTTAAAATAGAAACAACATTAACGCATTCAATTAAAAACAAATGGGATGTAGGTTTATAATACATGTAAAAAAAAGCCTGTTGTATCATTAAAAACTTGTGAACTTCACATATTTTTGGACAAACAACCTAACTATTTGTATCATATGTAAAAGAGGTAAATTTATCATCAAAGAATGAAATTAAAAGATTTATATATGGAAAAGTTTGATTTAACATTTTATAAGTATAATTCCACTTTGTGGGAATATCCTTTACAAATTTTCTTGGTTTCACGCCATTTGTTGAACAAAAACGTCCCCACTCTTTCATGACATATGCATGTAGCCACAAGAAATTCAACCTATTTTTAATTGGCTGAATATATATTTTTAAAGTTCTAATTGCATTTTAAAATATAAATTAAGAACATGACAAGTACAGCTAACATGAAAAAAAATTTATCTCCAAAAAGAGGTTGACAAATATTTTTCAATGCATAAATTGGTGCAGTATTGTTACTGCATTATCAAACCCAATAAAAAATATTAAAAGTAAGAGAATATTCATTTAAAATATTTTTAATTAGTCATGCAATATTTTGTGCAGTGTGTCTTTCATTAAATATCTAAAATATAATAATCTTTTTTGTACAACAAAATCATCACCAATCCAATGACAATTAATTCCCATATAGGAATTCTCTTGCCAATGATCTCTCCAAATATACGAGTAAATTGAAACTTTGTGTTTCAATTGTTCCAACATTTTAATTATTTCATTTTTTTTTGTGTAGTAAAATGACCAAGTTATCATTCAAAGTATTTCTAGGAATTCTTTTATATTGAGGATTAAGAGAATTTTGAATAAATTATTGAACTTGTAATTTTTTACCAAAGGAAAAGGATAGGTATTCGACACTTACTAATTTTACCATTTCTTCTTTCACTTTGTTATCGAAAAATTTGAAAAAAGTCGGTTGTCCAAAGGTAGCCATTCTTGATATTTGAGTTTGCCTCATGTCCCCAGTTACTTCTATAGGATGTTTATTTTGTAGATATCTCTGAAATGTTTCGTATCCACCTCCAGCTTGAAATTTAAAGAGATGATTGCAAAATTGCATTTCACTTTAATTTCACTATCTACTTGAATTTTAGTGAAATGGATAGTAAAAATACCATATTTCAATTCCCATGTTGATTGCGTTGGCTATGTCAAAATTGGTGCTTCATCTTCATCCTTATCTAAATTAATATTCTCAAAACCAATGCTTTCTTGGGTCTGTGAAACGCAATTGGCTATCAAATAACTGATTTGACGTATTTGTTCTTATTGGCTTAAAATTGGGACGAAATGTATCTTGACTGCAAGAGTCTTGGATTGATCCTTTCCCTTTATTTTCCCTGGACCTCCTTGAAGATTGCTTAGAGCTAAACATTTTTTCAAAGTAATATATGGAAATATAGAATTTAAAAAAATAAAATGAGGTAGAACAAAATTGGGTGGAATTGAAGAGAATAATAAAATGGTGTAAGAAAAAGATATAATTATAGTTTTGGACAATGGGAGATATAAATTTGAATGATTAATCGGAATATGGAGGAAAAATATTGAGATTTGAGATAGAGATTTTGGAAAATTGATACTTACGTTAATTTTTTATGTGATAAATGGGGTATATATAGAACTAAACCATTAATATTTCCCCCTCAAACATGGTTGTTATTTTTCTTTAGTAGTGGAATTTTTGAATTTTTTAAAAAATAAAAAAATAATAAAAAAAAAGCAAATTTGACCATTGCCTAGGTTAAATACCCACTACCTACCCAATGGTCCAAAATGGGCTGAGAAAAGAAAGAGGCTACCATATGTGTGTGCCACATGGCACATGTAGAGTGGTCCACATGTTAGCCTCTCATTAGTCCTCTAATTCGAGAATTAATAGGAGCTTGCCACATGGATCACTTCGTACACACCATGTGTGTGACAACTATCATGTCACACCTTACCCCTCTGTAAGGCATAACATGATCCCGTAGAATACTTAATGAACTACCGAACTTCACCTATCGATAACTCATTAAGCACCCTACAAGGGATTTTAAAACAATTTCTTACTTTTGGTAAGTGGTGAGCATTTCTAATAAGTATTTAAAACTGTACTTAAGTGAAAAGCTAGTTGGAAATTTTGGCCCATTTTATTTTTCCGCAAATTTTATAAAAATTTTGACAGAGTTTCCTCTGTATTTTGAGAAAACCGTTCTTCAAATACCTGTAAATAGCACTTCTGAAAATTTTTCTCAACCACAACTTCAATTTCACAATCAAACTCTATGAATTTCAACAATTTCACAATCATTTCATTTGAGACAAAACAATTTATATACATCCTTACAAAATTCACATCAAAAGAAATACAAACTAAATTTTAGTACAAACTTCATACAAATTTTTGTACAAGCTGCTCAAGACCCATTTACATGTCCATACATTTATATGCAATACATATATCAAAAGAAATATTTACAATTAGGGTATAAATTATACCCGATAGCTTCAAAGCAGGAAGATCCTCAATCCTTAGCAGCTCAGTCTGCTGCTCTTCTAGTCTCTGTATCTGCGACAGCAATAGAAGCTATCGCTGAGTACTAGGACTCAATGGTGCACAACATACTAAAATAATCTTTATGCAAAACTTAAATCACATTTATTCAAAAATTTGACTAAACATGAGCATTAAATACAAAACATGAATTAAGAGATTTTAATGCAAACCACGTTCATTTCGAAGTATCAAAACACATTTCATAAAACCCACAGTTAAATCATGCCATTCGAAACAAATAGAATCTCAATAGCCAGAGGCTAAAGAGAAATCACATCACAAGGCTAGCTAGCTCAAATATATGGATATCCATTCACATCATCTTCTACTAGCACACCTCAACACTTCTCCAGAGAAGGAATCAAAATTCGAAACTAATTACCCCCACTAGTCGTGCTAGTGAGGTGTTCAAATATATGGTCATGACACTGTGGTTTCAAAACTTATCTTAACAATCTGCTAAACATTGTCATTTCAAATATATACAATAACTTTCACAGTTTAAATCAAAACATTATAAATAATGTCACAAATAAACTTTCAACAATTCCAAAGCACAAGTAAAATACATATTTCGTTCACTTTATCAATGAATTTTAAAGCATGGAGATGTTGTGCACAAACCTCAAGCGAGTCGTCCCTTAGCCTCGACTCGGTTCCTCGGGTTCCTTCCCGATATTCTTTTCAACTGAAACACAAAATTTTACAATGTTTCAGTACTAGAACTTAACACAAATCCAAAATAAATTTAGCTTCACATTTACCTAGTTCTAACGTGTTAAATTCGACATTCTCGAAATTTTTGTGTTTCGGGTTACTATTCACTACACTATTCAAGTCAAATAGTTGACTTTCTAAGGCTTAATAGGTATGGGAACTCCAACTTCACCCACATACCACATTTTGGTCATTAAATTTGTTGGTTTTGGTCATTTTCTCAAAGCTTAAATCCTTTTGGCCAAATTGTCAAATTTTCAGTTTTGGTGCTCCAAGTTGCACTGTTCCATTGGCCCTTTTACTGTTGGAATTTGGCAAACCTTCCTTCATAGAAAATGTTCCTTATTGTCTTAAGTGTATTCTTATTTTTGGATCACCCCAATTGGAGTTTTGTAGCTCAAGTTATGGCCAAAATAAAATTACTGTTCACGTGCACTGTTCATGCTGAGATTTTGGGTTCTGGCAGATTTTGATCTAACTTTGGTCAGTAATTTGATTAAGTTAAGTTCATAATTTGGTCTAAATTTCTTCATATGAAATGTTCTACTATGTCTTAGGTTTCCATCGGTTCAAGAATCGCCTAAATCGGAGTTTTGTAGAGAGAGTTATAACCCTTCAAACATTACTGCTCAATAGAAATTCTGCAGAGTTGCAGGTTTGGTAACTCAACTTTGCTCAATAATTTGAATGGGTTAATGGCATAATTTGGGGTGGTGTTCTTTATAACAGTTTTAGATCTATACCTTATCTAATTTCTGATAAAATTTCAGGTCAATTTGACCTTCCTATCTCGAGTTATGACCAAATGAGCGATTCTTGTTCATTTGGTCGATTTAATGCGATGGCAGCTGCTCTCATTTCACTTTGGTCAATTTGTTCACCCAGTTTTGGTCAGTTTTTGGGCATGGTTCCTTAATGAAAATTGTGCTCTTTTATGTCTATTTTCATCCCCAATTTGTGGCATATCAATTGGACTTGTAAAATTTGAGTTTTGGTCCTTCAAAGTGGGTTTGGTCATGCTGCTGGACCTACGAATTTGGTTTTCATTCCGACAATTTCCACACATTTCCTTTGGTCATTATTGACCATTTTTCAGTTCACAAGTGGTCAAAGATATCATTTATGCATTTCTTCAAAAATTTGGTTCACAAACCCTAAGTCCCAAAATCCTAACTTACTAAATTATTGTATTTAACTACATTTATGCATCTCTATCCTACTACCATACTCATACAAACTTACTACACCTTTAATTCATTAAAAATACATCAAACTTTCCTACATCCATGGTTGGCCGAAATTTTAGTTTGTCCTTCCCCATATTTTTATTTCATTTTAACACATTACAAGCTAATTCAACAACTAATGATGCATTAAAAATGGAAAGTAACAAGTTAACATGCTCACCTCTCTTAAATCCTCAAAACCCTATCTTTAGCTCCTCTTTCTTCTTGAAATTCTCTTCTCAAGTTGCAACTACAAGCTTTAATGAAGTTCTTATGAGAGTTATTAAGGTTGGGTAATGAAAAATTAAGCTTAAAGGTAAGCTTAAATGAAAAGCTTTCATGGAGGATTTATGGAAGAGGGGAGGCGGCAACAAGAGAGAAGAAGAAGGGTTTTTCTAATTTTTTTTTTCTTTTGTTTCCTTTATTTATTTAGGCTTAGGGAAGACCATAAAAAATTTAATTTAATAAATATTTAATTAATTCTTTTATGACATCATTCATGATGTCATCACCTTTAACTTTTCTAACTTCTTTCTTTTTTTTTTCTATTTATTTTTTTCTATTAGTTCTTTAATTTAATTCTCGTTTCTGAAATTTTCTTTTCTCCTTTTTTATTTGACAGTTAGGTCAGGAGTCAGCTCTCGAGGTCAATTGACCAAATTGCCCCTCGCCGGTTCATCCCGGTTTGCAAATAATTCCATATTTCTTTCGGCTCCCTAACCTAATTATTTGACTGGCTTAACAGATCTTTTTCGTGATTTTCTCTTTTCCACTGTGTTTATAAGGGTCCTAAGGACTGCAGCGTCACTTTTTACGGTTCGAAATTTGAGTTTAAAACGACTTCACAGTCGTTCCCAAGGAGGTCACTCATCGCTGTGACTCTCGGCTCGTTTAACTTCTTATGTTCTGTTTTTCTTATTTATTAACTAATTAAACATTATTAATTATTTGTGTTTATGGCTTCTCAAGTTGTCTTAAGTGTGGCTCTAATCTCCTTAATTGTCCGGACCGACACCGGTCACCGGAACAGTGAAATCTACCAGGCTATGCAAATGGGGGTGTTACAATTCTCCCCCCCTTAAATAAATTTCGTCCCAAAATTTTACCTGGTACTAATCTTTGAATAGCTGTGGGTGTTGTCTCCTCATGTCCTCTTCTCGTTCCCAAGTAGCCTCCTGGCCTGAATGATGGTTCCACAGCACTTTTACCAATGGTATCTGCTTGTTCCGTAGCTGCTTCACCTCATAAGCCAGAATCTCTATGGGTTCTTCTTCATATGTGAGGTCTGGATTCACTTCAATTTCCTCTACTGGTAATACATGAGATGGGTCTGATCTGTACCTCCTCAACATAGACACATGGAAGACATTATGTATCTTTTCCAACTCTGGAGGTAGTGCCAATCGATATGCCAAAGGACCCACTCTTTCTAGAACCTCATATGGCCCAATGAAACGAGGACTCAGTTTTCCCTTTCTGCCGAATCTCATAATTCTCTTTCAAGGAGAAACCTTGAGGAAAACTTTCTCACCCACTGCATACTGAATATCCATTCTTTTCAAATCAATGTAGGACTTTTGACGGTCTGATGCAGTCTTAAGTCGACCTCTAATCACCTTAATTTTCTCTTCAGTTTGCTGAACGATTTCGGGTCCAATCATCTTTCTTTCACCCACGTCATCCCAACACAACGGGGTTCTACATTTTCTGCCATACAAAGCTTCATATGGAGGCATTCCAATGCTTGATTGGTAGCTGTTGTTGTAAGCAAACTCAATCAAAGGCAAGTGTGTATCCCAACTGCCCTCAAACTCAATCACATAAGCCCGTAGAATGTCCTCCAAGATCTGAATTACCCTCTCGGGTGGCCATGCATGCGTGGGTGGAATGCAAGATCTTGAAGTTCAATCTAGTTCCTAGGGTTCTCTGAAGACTACCCCAGAATCTAGAAGTGAACCTAGGATCTCTGTCTGACATGATGGATACTGGAACTCCATGCAGTCTCACAATCTCATCGATGTATACCTTGGCCAATCTTTCCAAACTATAATCCATTCGGACTGGCAGAAAATGAGCAGACTTAGTTAGTCTGTCGACAAGGGGTATACTGCATCATGACTCTTTTGTGTCCTTGGAAGTCCCATCACAAAATCCATCGTTATTCTTTCCCATTTCCATTCGGGCACTGGTAGTGGATGTAACAACCCAGTGGGTACTTGATGCTCTGCCTTTACTTATTGACAAGTTAGGCATTTGGATACAAACTCTGCCACATCTCGTTTCATACCCATCCACCAGTAATGCTCCTTTAGCCCCCTATACATTTTTGTGCCACTAGGGTGCATGGCAAAAGGAGACTCATGTGCTTCCTTCAAAATGATCTTCCTCAATTCAACATCATTGGGAACACATATTCTGCCCTGGTGTAGCAGTAAACCATCCTCTCTGATTGAGAACTCTGGTTTCTTGCCCTGCCAGACTTCTTCCAATAGCTTCTTATACCTTTCATCATTCTGAGCAGCTATTCTGATATGATCAATTAACACTGGCTGTACATGCCATGCAACTGCTGTCTGCCCATCATCATTAATCTCTAAGCTGGCATGCAATGATCTTAACTCATATACCAAAGACAAAGGAGTAACCTGTAGACTTGCCATAGTCTTGCGACTTAAGGCGTCAGCCACAACATTAGCTTTCCCTGGCTGATAGTCTATCAGATAATCATAGTCTTTTATCAATTCTAACCATCTCCTCTGTCTCAAATTCAGCTCTTTCTGGGTGCCTAAATACTTTAAACTCTTATGATCTGTGTAGATGTAACACTTTTCCCCATACAAATAGTGCCTCCAGATCTTAAGAGCAAACACAATAGCTGCAAGCTCCAAATCATGTGTTGGATAGTTCCTCTCATGCTGTTTCAGCTGGCGTGTTGCATAGGCAATGACATTTCGATCTTGCATCAACACACAGCCTAACCCATTGTGAGAAGCATCACTATATACTATATATTCTTTACCCGGAGTAGGTAAAGTTAGGACTGGAGCTTCAGTCAAACATCTCTTCAATTCTTCAAAACTCTGCTGGCATTTGTCCGTCCACTGAAATTTCACATATTTTCTAAGCAAATTGGTCAATGGAGATGCCAACATGAAGAATCCCTTCACAAATCTACGGTAGTATCCAGCTAAACCCAGAAAACTACGAATTTCTGTGACATTTCTGGGTGGCCTCCAATTAAGGACAGCTTCAATCTTATTTGGATCTACCTTGATGCCCTCTTCTGATACTACATGCCCCCAAGAAGGATATTTCTTTCAGCCAAAATTCACACTTCGACAATTTGGCATATAGCTGTTTCTCTCTCAAAGTCTGCAGTAAAATCCGCAGATGTCTATCATGCTCTTCTGCATTCCTCGAATAGACCAATATATCATCTATGAATATCACAACAAACTGGTCGAGGTATGGTCTGAAGATAGTGTTCATCAGATCCATAAAAGCAGCCGGAGCATTAGTCAACCCGAATGGCATAACCAAAAACTCATAATGGCCATAGCGGGTTCTGAAGACAGTTTTAGGAATACTCTGCTCTTGTACTTTTAGCTGATAATAACCTGATCTCAGGTCAATTTTGGAGAACACAGCTGCACCCCTCAACTGATCAAACAAGTCATCAATACGGGGCAATGGGTATCTGTTCTTTATTGTCACCTTATTCAACTGCCGATAGTCAATGCATAACCGGAGAGTGCCATCCTTCTTCTTAACAAACAATAGTGGCGCTCCCCAAGGTGACACACTAGGGCGAATAAAGCCCTTATCAAGTAGCTCTTGGAACTGCACTTTCAATTCTTTTAGTTCTGCAGGTGCCATTCTGTATGGTGTTATGGAGATTGGTTCCACACCAGGCATAACATCAATTTCAAACTGCACTTCTCTTTCTGGAGGTAATCCTAGCAATTCATCAGGAAATACATCCGAAAAATCACATACAATAGGGATGTCCCTTAGTGCTGGACTCCCCACTTGGATGTCTATCACATGTGCCAAGTATGCTTCACACCCCTTTCTGATCATCCTTCTTGCTAATGCAGCTGAAATGATGTTTGATGGCAGTAAATGCCTCTCCCCATGTATTACCACATCACCGTACAAAGGGAGACCAAAAGTGACTGTCTTCAATCTACAGTCAATCATCGCATGATGCCTGGCTAAACAATCCATGCCCAAGATGATATCATACTCTCTGAAGGGCATTTCAATCAAGTCTGACAGGAAAACATGTCCTTGGATCACCAAAGGACAGTCTCTATAAATTCTGTTGACCCGGACCTCTTATCCTAACAGACTAGTTACTAGCACTTCAAAATCCATTTGCACACATGGAACAGCAAGTGAACTAACTATGCTAGCACTAACATATGAATGGGTTGAACTCGGATCAAACAACACAAATACTTCTTGATCAGAGATAGAGAATGTACCAGCTACCACATCAGAAGTCTCAGCCTCTTCTTGCTGTCTCATTGTGTAGATTCTGGTTGAAGCACTTCCTTGTCCTGACTGACCAACTGTGCCCTGACTGCCTGAAGTAGTGCCTCTACCTCTACCTCTTCCTCTGCCAACTGACTGTGAACCTCTGAGAGCAGGACTCTGAATAGATCCCTCGGTAGTAGTAGGAGCTGGACTATATCTCGGAGCACTAATACAGTCTTTAGCTATATGGCCCTTGCCTCTGCAGTTAAAGCAGGCTCCAGTGGCCCAGTAGCACTCCCCCCCATGAATCTTGCCACAAGTCTCACAGGGGTGGGCAGAATGTGAACCCCTGCTCAATTGCTGACCAGACCTAGGGGGTCTCTGTTCGGAAAATCTGCCCCTACCAAATCTTCCACCTCGACCCCTGCTGGGTCCACTAAACTTCTTTCTCTTTCCAGCGGTAGCACCAGAACTCTGTTCAACTGATTTTTCCCCCTTGTCTTTTTCTGATTTCTCAGCTTTTTCTGATTTCTCTTTCACTGGGGTTGCTTCTGATTCAATTCTCTCTAGTTCAAGTGCTTGAGACATAAGCTCTGAGAAGTTGCTGTGTCGAAATCCCACAACTTGCATCCTTATGCTGGGCTTCAAACCCGTCTCAAATCTCTTGCACCTTGCCTTGCTGGTAGTAAGGAGACTCCCCGCATAGTGACTCAAAGTGAGAACTCCTCTCATACTGCCACCGATCGGTTCCCTTGTTTGCACTCAAAAATTCTTGCAATTTCTGGTCAACATATGCATCCGGGATGTATTTGTCTCAATTCTCTCGATGAAGTCATCCTGTGTCAACATCGTGGTTCAAAGCCGTGGGGATGGTCTTCCACCAATCATACGCATCCCCTTGCAGTAGCGACACAGAGTACTCAAACTTCAGTTCATCTTGGCAATGTAGCTTCTTAAATACTCTGTCCATTCTTTCAAGCCATTGCTCTGCCTCTGAAGGGTCCACTATACCCTTAAATTCTGCAGCCCCATACTTCAGTAATTTATCATATTGTCTGGATGGAGGCAGTGGTTGTGCCACAGGTGGTTGTGGTGGAGCTTGAGCAGGCATACCCCCAGCCATTTGCTGAAACATTGCCGCCATCTGCTATGCAAACTGTGCAGGGAACTGCGGCATTTGCAGGGCTGGTGCTACTGACCCACTGATATTCGGTAAAGCTGGGGCTTCCCCTTGTGCCTCAGCTTCAACAGACTGCTCAACTGAGCGATCCCCTTCTTCCATTTCAGACTGAAGTTAGGGTATCTCCTGAACAAGTAACACAAGGAGATTTCCCTCCATTAGTTCATATTCATGATGTAATGCATTGTATGTAACAATTATGGACATTGAGCAGTTGTACTTAACAAAGAAAAACACAAATTCACAAGTTAAAACATACTTCAAAAATTTGCTCTGATACCACTAAAACATGTCACACCTTACCCCTCTGTAAGGCATAACATGATCCCGTAGAATACTTAATGAATTACCGAACTTCACCTACCGATAACTCATTAAGCACCCTACAAGGGATTTTAAAACAATTTCTTACTTTTGGTAAGTGGTGAGCATTTCTAATAAGTATTTAAAACATGTACTTAAGTGAAAAGCTAGTTGGAAATTTTGGCCCATTTTATTTTTCCGCAAATTTTATAAAAATTTTGACAGAGTTTCCTCTGTATTTTGAGAAAACCGTTCTTCACATATCTGTAAAAAGCACTTCTAAAAATTTTTCTCAACCACAACTTCAATTTCACAATCAAACTCTATCAATTTCAGCAATTCCACAATCATTTCATTTGAGACAAAACAATTTATATACATCCTTAAAAAAATCACATCAAAAGAAATACAAACTAAATTTTATTATAAACTTCATACAAATTTTTGTACAAGCTGCTCAAGACCCATTTACATGTCCATACATTTATATGCAATACATACATCAAAAGAAATATTTACAATTAGGGTATAAATTATACCCGATAGCTTCAAAGCAGGAAGATCCTCAATCCTTAGCAGCTCAGTCTGCTGCTCTTCTAGTCTCTGTATCTGCGACAGCAATAGAAGCTATCGCTGAGTACTAGGACTCAGTGGTGCACAACATACTAAAATAATCTTTATGCAAAACTTAAATCACATTTATTCAAAAATTTGACTAAACATGAGCATTAAACACAAAACATGAATTAAGAGATTTTAATGCAAACCACGTTCATTTTGAAGTATCAAAACACATTTCATAAAACCCACAGTTAAATCATGCCATTCGAAACAAATAGAATCTCAATAGCCAGAGGCTAAAGAGAAATCACATCACAAGGCTAGCTAGCTCAAATATATGGATATCCATTCACATCCTCTTCTACTGGCACACCTCAACACTTCTCCAGAGAAGGAATCAAAATTCGAAACTAATTACCCCCACTAGTCGTGCTAGTGAGGTGTTCAAATATATGGTCATGACACTGTGGTTTCAAAACTTATCTTAACAATCTGCTAAACATTGTCATTTCAAATATATACAATAACTTTCACAGTTTAAATCAAAACATTATAAATAATGTCACAAATAAACTTTCAACAATTCCAAAGCACAAGTAAAATACATATTTCGTTCACTTTATCAATGAATTTTAAAGCATGGAGATGTTGTGCACAAACCTCAAGTGAGTCGTCCCTTAGCCTCGACTCGGTTCCTCGGGTTCCTTCCCGATATTCTTTTCAACTGAAACACAAAATTTTACAATGTTTCAGTACTAGAACTTAACACAAATCCAAAATAAATTTAGCTTCACATTTACCTAGTTCTAACGTGTTAAATTCGACATTCTCGAAATTTTTGTGTTTCGGGTTACTATTCACTACACTATTCAAGTCAAATAGTTGACTTTCTAAGGCTTAATAGGTATGGGAACTCCAACTTCACCCACATACCACATTTTGGTCATTAAATTTGTTGGTTTTGGTCATTTTCTCAAAGCTTAAATCCTTTTGGCCAAATTGTCAAATTTTCAGTTTTGGTGCTCCAAGTTGCACTGTTCCATTGGCCCTTTTACTGTTGGAATTTGGCAAAACTTCCTTCATAGAAAATGTTCCTTATTGTCTTAAGTGTATTCTCATTTTTGGATCACCCCAATTAGAGTTTTGTAGCTCAAGTTATGGCCAAAATAAAATTACTGTTCACGTGCACTGTTCATGCTGAGATTTTGGGTTCTGGCAGATTTTGATCCAACTTTGGTAAGTAATTTGATTAAGTTAAGTTCATAATTTGGTCTAAATTTCTTCATATTAAATGTTCTACTATGTCTTAGGTTTCCATCGGTTCAAGAATCGCCTAAATCGGAGTTTTGTAGAGAGAGTTATAACCCTTCAAACATTACTGCTCAATAGAAATTCTGCAGAGTTGCAGGTTTGGTAACTCAACTTTGCTCAATAATTTGAATGGGTTAATGGCATAATTTGGGGTGGTGTTCCTCATAACAGTTTTAGATCTATACCTTATCTAATTTCTGGTAAAATTTCAGGTCAATTTGACCTTCCTAGCTCGAGTTATGACCAAATGAACAGTTACTGTTCATTTGGTCGATTTAATGCATGGCAGCCTGCTCTCATTTCACTTTGGTCAATTTGTTCACCCAGTTTTGGTCAGTTTTTGGGCATGGTTCCTCAATGAAAATTGTGCTCTTTTATGTCTATTTTCATCCCCAATTTGTGGCATATCAATTGGACTTGTAAAATTTGAGTTTTGGTCCTTCACAGTGAGTTTGGTCATGCTGCCAGCAGCATGACCATTGGACCTACGAATTTGGTTTTCATTCCAACAATTCCCACACATTTCCTTTGGTCATTATTGACCATTTTTCAGTTCACAAGTGGTCAAAGATATCATTTATGCATTTCTTCAAAAATTTGGTTCACAAACCCTAAGTCCCAAAACCCTAACTTACTAAATTATTGTATTTAACTACATTTATGCATCTCTATCCTACTACCATACTCATACAAACTTACTACACCTTTAATTCATTCAAAATACATCAAACTTTCCTACATCCATGGCTGGCCGAAATTTCAGTTTGTCCTTCCCCATATTTTTATTTCATTTTAACACATTACAAGCTAATTCAACAACTAATGATGCATTAAAAATGGAAAGTAACAAGTTAACATGCTCACCTCTCTTAAATCCTCAAAACCCTATCTTTAGCTCCTCTTTCTTCTTGAAATTCTCTTCTCAAGTTGCAACTACAAGCTTTAATGAAGTTCTTATGAGAGTTATTAAGGTTGGGTAATGAAAAATTAAGCTTAAAGGTAAGCTTAAATGAAAAGCTTTCATGGAGGATTTATGGAAGAGGGGAGGCGGCAACAAGAGAGAAGAAGAAGGGTTTTTCTAATTTTTTTTTCTTTTGTTTCCTTTATTTATTTAGGCTTAGGGAAGACCATAAAAAATTTAATTTAATAAATATTTAATTAATTCTTTTATGACATCATTCATGATGTCATCACCTTTTACTTTTCTAACTTCTTTCTTTTTTTTTTCTATTTATTTTTTTTCTATTAGTTCTTTAATTTAATTCTAGATTCTGAAATTTTCTTTTCTCCTTTTTTATTTGACAGTTAGGTCAGGAGTCAGCTCTCGGGGTCAATTGACCAAATTGCCCCTCGTCGGTTCATCCCGGTTTGCAAATAATTCCATATTTCTTTCGGCTCCCTGACCTAATTATTTGACTGGCTTAACAGATCTTTTTCGTGATTTTCTCTTTTCCACTGTGTTTATAAGGTTCCTAAGGACCGCACCATCACTTTTTACAATTCGAAATTTGAGTTTAAAATGACTTCGCAGTCGTTCCCGAGGAGGTCACTCATCGCTGTGACTCTCGGCTCGTTTAACTTCTTATGTTCTGTTTTTCTTATTTATAGTTAACTAATTAAACATTACTAATTATTTGTGTTTATGGCTTCTCAAGTTGTCTTAAGTGTGGCTCTAATCTTCTTAATTGTCCGGACATACACCGATCACCGGAACAGTGAAATCTACCAGGCTATGCAAACGGGGGTGTTACATATCACCCGTCTATAGTGTAGCCGAGTAAGGCATGAAACACTCGGTGCCGGAGCACCCTATCTTATCTTACTTTATTCCTTTAATAATTTGTTCTCGTTATATTTTAATGTCAATTATTTTTCTATGGAGAAACCAGCGAAATTTCTCCTATTTTATTTCCAATTTGCGTATTTTACTATTCACTTGTTTGAAATTTTTAATAATATTTTACAATAAAAATCTCATCCACACTCATCATAATCATCTCATTATTTCGAATATAATCTATATATTTCCATTCTAACATTCATTTCTAAACATTTCCATTCAAATTTATTCATGCTCAAGTCATATACAAAAATTCTCAATCTTCATTAATTTACATAATTTACAGATTGATTACATAAATTCATAATTTACATGATCTACAAATTAATTATAATTCCATAATCTATATTTCAATATACAATTCATAATTTACATTATAAATAATAACTAATTATAATGTACAAAATACATAATATAACCTATATGGGCCCTATCTACATGCATTGCTGAGGAGCTAACAACCTTGAACACTCTGCAAATCCGAACTCCAAAATCCAAATCTAATGTCCACTGGGCTTTGTTTTCAAGACCTGCGCAAGGGAAAAAAATCCATCGCGCTAAGCATTGCTGCTTAGTGGTGCGTTAATATAACAAAGAAAATAATATACAACAAAGAT
Organism: Hevea brasiliensis; assembly: GCF_030052815.1. Lineage (NCBI taxonomy): Eukaryota > Viridiplantae > Streptophyta > Magnoliopsida > Malpighiales > Euphorbiaceae > Hevea > Hevea brasiliensis. The sequence goes on from NC_079509.1 coordinate 42,394,438, forward strand.
AAAACCGAAGTAATATTTGGATGCTCAAGAATTAATTTAATTTCGTGTGAGATTACTCATATTAATTTTCGGTTCTCCTAATTTATCCTTCTTTGAAAATGTTTATGTATAAACTTTACAATAATGATATATACAATATTCAATTATTTAACAATATTAAATTTAGTCTTAATTTATTATGAGAAACGCATTTGTAATATTTATTTACGTTCTACTTCTTTTGCAAATCTTCGTATTATTTAACTAATTTATTTCTAGGTATTTTGAATCATTGCATAATAAATAAAATTTTAAAACTAATTCTAGTTTCTTTCTTATTTATTCATTTAATTCACATTATTCTTAACAAATTTCACTGCCCAAGTAACCTATGACAGGCTGACTAAATTAGAAAAGCAGGTCGTTAGCACTGGATACCGCAGTGTCTCGGGCCGTCATACCATAGGACGTGTAAGCTCAGTACGTCAACCACGTATGCAGTCAGTATAGCTAAAAAGCCATGATAACATATCAGTATGGCTAAAAGCCATGATAACAAGTAATCGGGCATAAAAGCCATGAGTGCGGGCATAAAGCCATGACTACAGGCATAAAGCCTTACGCAGTACTGCTAACTAATACGCTATTGGTATGTCAATCTATCTAATCTGACACACGTTTCTAAGCAATACATGGGCACATTAGTACCTTTAAGGGTTCATAAGTATCATTATTTCATTATATGTTCCAATTATAATTTATAACGTTTTAATTTTTATTACTAGCAGAAGTGTAAATGTCTAAAATATAATTCTACCTAAATTATGCATTCATCATTTTATTCATTCATTATGTCATTCATATTGATCACAATTTATAACAATTATTTTCATGTGTAATTGTACTCAAAGCATTTTTCCTTATCCTTTCTCCAATAATGAGAACTAAAGTCTCATTTATATATATATTTATTCATTACACTATGTATATAAATTATCATTCATATTCCAAGTAATCCATGGACATTTCATGGATTTCAAATTTAACTAAAATTTCCTTAAATCCTAGAGTCACTCAACTTCAAGAATTTAAATTCATTAATCACATTATCTATATTAACCATCCTAATAATTTTTCTAATTTAGTATACCATTTCTTATATCATTGGGGTTATTATTCACTTGACCATTTCCCTTCAAAGGTTGACTTTTTAATTCATAATAGATTTATTAAGCTTAAGTTCACCAAGATACCACATTTTGCATTTTATTTTTGTTGGCATTGATTGCCAAACTCAATTCCTAGCCTCCTAGGTTTTATTTCAAATTTTTAGAATTTGAGGTCCAAATTCACTGTTCCATTGGACCTGGCTACAATACAATTTGACAAAAACTTTCTTCATGAAAGTTGTTCCTTTATGTGTCTTCTTTAATTTCTTTTTTGAATCACTCAATTTGGAGTTTTCTAGCTCAAGTTATGACCAAATTACCATAACTGGCCGGATTAGTCTCTACCCAGAATTTCTGGGCAAAACTAGTTCTGGAAAGTTAGGGGTCCTGACTTTGGCTAGCATTTCAGATGGGTTATGGTCAGAATTTGAGCTTGTGTTCTTCATGAAAGTTGTTTTAAATTGTCTAAGCTTTCCATTGATATAAAATTTAGATCAACTGGATATTTCTACACTGAGTTATGGCTAAATGAACAAACACTGTTTATTTGGTCACTTTTACCAGGTCCAGCAGGTTGGTTATTCGGATTTGGTCAATTTTTAGGGTATTCTAAGTTTGTTTTCTGGGCAAGGTTTCTTCATCAAAGTTGTGTCAAATTGTCTTAGGTTTCATTTCAAATTGGTCTAACACCAATTTGAGTAACACAACTCTACTTATGGCCTAAAAATCACACTGGACTCAAGGTCTAGAAAATCCTGCATAAACACAACACTCCCAATACCACCATTCCATACTACTACCAACCTCAAATCACACTCAATGCACTTGAAATAGTCCATAATTGATCTCAACAACATTAATTTATTAACATATCATCAAATTCCCAATTTCCATACTAAACCCTAACTTATAACTTTTGTAAATCTCATGCAACATATATACAACATCATCTAACTCAATATACACATCAATTAACATTAATCTACAAGTTTAATTGCAACTAAACCTTAAAAACCCTAACCCTCTCATGGCTGCCGAAAATTAATCTTTTAATTCCTCCTCATATTCTTTTAATTTCATAAGATTTCAACTTAGTCTAGCATACTTACAACACTTATAGAAGAGAGAAGACTTGGATAGTGCACCAACCTTGTGAGCAAAATTTTTCCTCATCCAATCTTTAATTTTCCTTCACTTTCTTGGCTTTTCTTGGCAGTCAAATACTTTCCCAATAGGTGTAGACAAGTTTTAATGAAGGCAATTTATGATTTAGTGGTGCGAATCATGAGAATGGAAGAGAGGTGAAAGAAAAATTTTCATGGAGAGAGAGAAGAGATTTTCGACCAACAAGGGAAAAGAGGAAGATGAAGTAAATTTTTGGTCCAATTAACTTGTTTTTATCCCTTTAAAATGTTTGTCTAATTCCTATTGGTTAGAATCTTAATTTGTTCATTTATGACATCATGCTTATGTTAGGCTTATGCAATAATTAACTTTTTAAATTTCATTTCCTTTTCTTCCTTTTCCCACTCATTTTTAATTTAATTTACATAAATTTTTATTCATATTTTATGTCATATAATTCACTTACATAAATGGACAAGTTGATCAAAAATCGTCTCCGAAGGTAAAATGACCAAAATACCCTTCGTTTTACTTAACAGACTAAAATTGTCTATACTAATTTTAAAAATTCTCTTAACCTTTTCTTGACATTCTAATGCTACCTAGGGTGCCGTAACTCTTCTCTGACATCCCAGAAATTATTTCACAGAATTTCCCTTGGGTTGAGGCCTACTAGCTGTGAAGACAACAACTTCCGGTTAGGGTCACCCATCATCGGGACACTGGTTCATTTAATTTTGTTGTATTTCATTTCTAAAATTTTTCCTTAATTTTTCTTACTATTATTTGGTCTATTTATAACTCTTCACTCTAGTTTAATTATAGTTCCAGATATTCTAACTGTCCGATTAGACATTGGTCACCGGAACAGGAGAACGTACGGACTATCTAAAGTGAGGGCATTACAATGTGGCACGCACATAGGCTGCCATGTGGCAACCTTATATTGGCCAATGTAATTAAAATTAGAAAAAAAAAACAAAAATAAGAGTATATTGATTTTGAATTATAATTGGTTTGCCTCCCTCAAGTCTTATACGATTCAAGAAGGACCGGAATTGTTGACTCAATCTGGTCCCAGTTTGGTTCACAGTCCAAATTGGATCGTGGCCAGGCCTAAGCCTAAACATCTCTTTTGATAGCTTTAGATTAAGATCACATGTAAAGCTCATTATTATACATGCTTAGAGAGCACTATATGTCTAGCTTAAAGTTTAATTTACTTATTGGAAAAGTTTAATTTATTGCATTTTAATTTTTTTATCCAAATTAACTCAGAAGTTTTAATTTAAATTCAATTTAGTCCAAAAATTAAGAAAATCAAGAAATTGAGTTTATTAGTTTCTTGATACAGAGACCAACTTATTTGTGGATTTTACAACAGTAAAAAAAATATTATTTCCTCAAGGACCTTGATGAAAATTAAAATATTGATCATTAAGGTAATTTAAATCTTTGATAATTGAAATTGGAGATTTGAAGAACAAATTGAATTAAAAAAAATGGAAATACTAAGGTTTAATTCCTAAATTAAAGAAATATAATATCAATTAATTAAAATGCAAAATTAATTAAATGACAACAATCTAAATTCAAATTGCTAATATGATGAAAGTGATTCCAAAGTTGGGTTTTCATAATGAACCAATCAAGATTTCCTAAAGATGATTATATTCATGGGTAAAATTGGCCAAGAAAAAGATTATCCTTAATTCACTTATTACTTTCTCAAGCTAATTAAAGAGTATCTCAATTAGACGATTCCTACTCTCGCGGTTATCAATCTAACTAAAACCTATTAAAAGCAATAATTAATCTTGAATTATCCCTTTAAAATTGTAGCCTATCTCTAGGTCTAAAGTTAAAGTTTGAGATCTTGAGTTACCCATCACTAATTTTCACTTCTCAGTTCATCAATTAGTGATTGAAAATTAACATTTAGTGGAGCTCTTCACTAAACATGCATTAAGTTTACAAGAAATCAAATTAAGGCAACAATACCCATAAATATAACATGAAATCTAACTCAAATCCATAGATTGATTCAAATATTTACAAACCCAACTCTAAAATCTAAAATAACTACTCACTCATATTGTTCATTACAACCAAAAGCAAGAAATAGATGAAAGAAAAAACAAATAATAAAGCCTAAGAACCGAAAACTAAGAAGAAAAAAAATTATAGAAAATAGCTTAGACTAATGAAGAATATGATTTTCTGCACTTGAAGCTTCCAAAATGTCCTCTTTGCCAAAAGAATCCCAAAATATGCACACCTCACTTTCTTTTTTTTGTTCTCCTTCTCCTCCACACCCCCCCCCCCCCCACCCCAAAAAAAAAAAAGGGTAAGAAAATGGTGCTTAAATACCCATTGGAGAGAAACCTTAATGAGCTAGAGTGACCTCACTCACGCGGGGGAGTAAATGAGGGACCCATATCTTTTAATAGCACATAACTCAGATTCCACAAGTTATGGATTGGATTGTGGTTTCAGTTGTAAAACTTCAACATAAAATCTGACATCCCACAAGTTATGGGATAAACTGTGAAATGCACTATTTAAATTTCTTTGAATTCTTCTAATAGTTTCAATAGGAAATACGCAACTTATGGGAAAAATTGTGAGACGAGCTACTTCCGAAATATAAATGCACTTCTTTTCAATTTGATTACATGCACCTTTAAGTGTTCAAATCATCATCATTCTTTACCAAAGGATCCAAGAAGGAATTGAAAGCAAATATCAGCCTAAAAATCAAAGAAATAAACAAATTAAGTCTAAAAATACAAAATATGAAAAATAAACAAAATAAAATGTGCAAGTAACTAAAATCAATCAAAAGAAGGGCAAAATAAATGCAAATTAAATCTAAATTCCCTATATGAAATGCATATATCATTAGTTCCACTAAATAGAGAGCTAAATAATAATATTTTTCAAAATACAGAGATCAACTAATTAGCTTTCTTAAAATAAATGGACTAAATAGTAGTTTAACCAGAAAAATAAATGAGCCAAGCTACTTGGGAGCTACTTGAGGTTTGGCTCAATAAAAGTTTAGCTCAGTGCAGCTTATTTAGAAAATGAGACAAGCGCTCAATTTTTAGGCCCGTTCAATAAATGAGCCAAGTTCAAGCTTCATAGTGTTCGGCTTGTTAAGGCTTCATAGTATTCGACTCGTTAAGGCTCGTGAGTCAGCTTGTTTCAAGCTCACGAGTTAGCTCGAGAGTAGGCTCATTAAATAGGCATGTGAACAGGCTTGTTTGTAAGAATATTTAAAATATATTTATTAAATATAGTTATTTATAATTTAAATTTAATTTTTTACAAAAATTAAATTTTTTTTAATGAGAACTAATCAAAATTATATAGTTTAAACTTCATAACCTTAAGTATAAAACTCATTTTGTAAATAAGTCAAGCTATTCGTGAACTGCTCAAGAGTCAGTTAGATAAAAAGCTCGGTTTGGCTCTACTCGTTTAGAGCTCATTTTCTAAATGAGCCAAGCTTGAGCTTATGGATAATTGGCTCGAGCTCGACATGAGTTAAGCTCGAGCTTGACTCGAGTTTGAAAAAATTTTGATGAACCAATCTGAACTCTTCAAAGCTTGCTCGGCTCGGTTCATTTACATCCTTAAATTTGACTAGCATTGACTAACAGAAAATGTAATGGATGTACTAAATAGTTTGATGGAAAAAAAATACAGAGACTAAATAGTATATTTTTAAAAATATATAGATCAAATAATTAGTTTCATTAAAATTTGAAGACTAAATAGTAATTTTTCCTAACGTTTAATTTAACCATGTACTTGTTGGGAAAGTTTAATTTATTGCATTTTAATTTTTTATCCAAATTAACTCAGAAAATTTAATTTAAGCTTAATTTAGCCTAAAAATTAAGAAACTCAAGAAATTGAGCTTATTAATTTTTGAGTTGAAATTAATAATTCAAAAAATTTAGCCCAAAAATCAAGAAATTAAATTTTTTAATTTTTTGTTTAAATAATGAAATCAAGAAATTTAATCTATAAAATTTAATTTTTTAATTTAATTAAAACTTATGAATTAATTTAGACAAAAAATTAAAAATAAATTAAATTAAACTTTTCTAATAAATATGAAGCAAAATTAAACATTTACTATATCCCAACTGCTAATAGCAGATATAAATAGGAACAATTAAGATTGAAGCGATAGGGGATTTTGCTTCAAACACTAAATTCTCTCTCTCTCTCTCTCCCTCTCTCACCATATTATCAAGACATGAGACTAACTTCATCCAAATCTCAAACTTAATCATTCAAAATTTATGGGCAACGAACCATCCATATTCTCATCTTAACTCTTTCCTTTTTTATAGGTACCACAAAGCAATTATCCAAAATTTTCATATTTTTAATCGTCAACAATCATTTACATTTCTGAAAATTTTTGTCTAGACCTGTGAAATTCATGTATTTAATAGGTGAGTTCGATATTTTATTATTATAGATTCATAAATGATGGGTCTAGTCAAGAAAAAAAAAAATCCTTACGTGTAATTACTATTACATAAGAGCTGCTACCAACCGTTAAAACAAATCGCCCAGTATTTTGTAGCATCAAACAGAATCATAACCCCTTCTTTGAATGGGCAGTTGATGGCAAGAAGCATAATTGAAATTAGATAGAAACTTTACAAAGAAAACTTGTGCTCTTGACACTGATGATTGTTGTTGAGATTTTACTATTCCCACCACCAATATTACAAATCCAACACTTCTCTCACATTTTATGAATTGCTAATTAATAATTCAAAGTGGGTGTGGAAATTGTTGCATGCAGACATTACAATTTTTCCTATGCTCTTTCCAACACCAATCAGCCACGCCGTGTAAGAAGGAAATGTTGACTCTCTGTGCATATCAGATTCTTCTCTTTTTTTATAATTTTTTCCCCATATATATACTTAACAAAAAAAAAAAAAAAGAGATTAATGATTTCACATGGCAAAAAGGCATTGCCAGAAATTTGCCACAGGGAAAAGGAATCAATCCCCTCGTGATCAAGGACACTTGTGATGGGAATTTAATAAAAGAAAAAAATTGAATATATTCTCAGTGCTAAGGATGTGTAGATTAATTAAGCTAAGGCTCTTGTCTTTTTTTGCAGATTAGTCATGAATATGTCAAGGTTAATCAACCTTGACATCATATTTTTCCAGGGATAAAAATTCCTAGAGAACAGAGAATTGGGTTCTGATTATAAATGTGAAATATGGCTACATTTTGCTGGGAATTGGGTTCGAATTTATGTTGATATGAAGCATCATATTTCTTTTTCTTTTATATAATCACAGAGATCCCTTGATCCATTAGTGTCCGGTAGTGGTCCTGAATGCATTTAGTAAAATTTTTTTATGCATTTATGTTTATGGAAACCCAGAAATGTAATGGTGAACCCAGCTACCGCCACCACTCCAGGACCACCCATTACTGCCCTGTACAAAATACCTCCCATATAGAACACAGGTCAGTTATCAACTTATCATGCAAATTGCAAGGCAAAACAAGGTTCAGGCAACTACCTCTGGGAGAGACCCGAGTCATAACTGCTAAATGCAGGGCTTGTTTTATTTTTTTATTATTATTTTTTTTCAGTGTAGATGAACAATCCTGTAGTTTTTCAAATTTCAACCTGGCTTTACTGCTCCAATATTTGACAAGAAAAACATATTTCATCTGCACTCCAAGCATGATCATCAGCCGTTTCAGATTGACCATTTCTAATTTCATTATTTCTCACAGTTTTCAAAGCCATAACGTATCGAGTGCGATTGGAATCAATTGCAACAAAAAGAAAGCCACATGAAAAACACAACCCCAAAACCTCCCTGATGTAGGATGAAAGCTTTATACATGTTTCAAAATTCAAGCTGATATTAACATAAGGACAGAATCAAAATCAATACTAGTGATTATATGAACATTAGGAAGAAGGCTATTAACTTTCGCGGATTGAACTCTTGTATATATAAATTAAATTTCTATGCCACCAACGAAGGTAAGGTAAAGATCAAAAACAGAATTTCAAGAACTGCTGTACAATCCCTCCTCCTTACGGCAGCACAGAAAGAACTCAATATGTAGAAGAAAAACAAAAGCTATATAAAGAAAGCCAGCTTCCATATATATATGTGTGTGTGTGTGTGTGTGTGTGTGTGTGTGTTCATCACTGATGCACTGCTGATTCAATATCTTTAAGAAGTCCAACTATCTGCTGCATGCTTGGACGCTTCGAGGGAATGTCCGCTGTGCACAGATAAGCAATCTTGAGGGCCTCCCCCATTTCATGTTCTGGTCCTGTATCACGAATTTTTGAATCAATAGCTTTTAGCCCTTGGTTCTTCCTTACCAATCCTCTAACCCAACTCACCAAAGTTGCATCGTTTTCTTCAGGATAATCATCTCCGACCGGCTTTTTCCCAGTAATTAGCTCAAACAAAACAACTCCATAGCAATAGACATCGGATTTTGGTGTTGGGCAGTTGTTATCTGGATCAGAAAACTCTGGAGGAACATAACCTGGTGAGCCACGAGCAATCTCCTCATCTAAACCACTGCCAAAGACCTTGCCCAGTCCAAAATCAGATAACCTTGGCTCCAGTTTATAATTCAGGTAAACACTGCTAGCTTTAACGTCTCTATGAATAAGTGGGGGTGAGCAACCATGATGAAGAAATGCCAATGCACGAGCAGTGCCAAGAGCAATTTTGTGTCGAAATCTCCAGGTTGTTAATAACCCTTCAGAGCCAACATTTTGAATGCCATTATTATCATCTTCTTCCCAGGTGTCGGTGCTCCAATCTTCAGTTGTTTGGACGCCAAGTGGCAAGTCATGAAGTAAATTCTGCAAGTTCCCATTCTCCATGTAATCATAGATAGCAATTCTTTGATCTCCTGCTACGCAATATCCAGTCAATGGAACAAGATTAGGATGCTTAATTCGACCAAGATACTCAAGCTCTCTTGCAGCTTCTTGGTCTGTCAATGTAGATCCATGGACTAAAACTTTAACAGCTACATGAATTCCACCAGGCAGAAATCCCCTGTAAACAGGCCCAAATTTCCCTTCAGCCAAAAGGGTGCCTCTGTCAAAACCTGAAGTTGCAGATAAGAGGTCTGCAAAAGTGATATTCAGCAATGGCTTCTCAAAAATCACTACAGGGACTGATGTTGCCTGCTTAACATCAGCAACCCATGTGGTTGAATCAGTATGGAATGAAAATGGACCTGAAATATTTTGTTCATCTTTGTATGAGGTTTGTTTTACCGCCCACTTACTGGATTTCCTTCTACAGCCGATAGCCAGAAATAGCAGCCCAGCGAGCAAGCAGACCATTGAGAGGGTTAAGGCAAGAGCAAGTTTTAATCCCTTGTGTTGGTTGGCCTTTCTTTTAAAGATGCCTAGGTTTGCTGCAATTGGGCAACTGTTTAATGATCCATAGAATTGTCTTTGGAAGATTTCAGAGGAAAATTCAGAAGCACAAAGGGTTAAGTTGTTGTAAGAGAAGTTGAATCTTTCCATCCATTGGAGTTTTTGTAAGAGAGGCAATGGGATTTCTCCACTCAAATTGTTATGTGAAACATCAAGAACTTGGAGGTTTTTTGTAGGTAATAAAGGAATTGAGCCACTGAGATGATTCTCAGACAGATCAAGTGTACGCAGATTACTCAATTGTGCAATTTCTCTAGGAACATGGCCAACGAGACTAGTTTTAGACAAATTGAGAAACTCTAAATCCCCAAGCATATCAATTCGTGGAAATTCCTGCTTATCAAATCTATTGAGTGCAAGATTAAGGTATTTGAGATTTTGAGCTTGATTTAGATAGGGAAAAATATCCCCACTAAGTTGATTCTCAGACAGGTCCAAGTAAATCAAATGAGACCAATTGTAGCTAGAATTGAATTGTACCTGAGAAATGTGACCTTGAAACTGGTTCCTGCTTAGGTCTATCACCTCCAACATTCCCAGAAACACACCCATAACTGAATCATTAAACAAATTCCCAGATATATTGAGACTTGTGATGGATTTCATCTGCGAGAAATCCGAGTCTCGCCCTTTGATCTTGTTTCCTGCAAGGTTTAATGTTTTGAGCTTAGGAAATGCAGCACCAAAATCATCTGGTAAGGAGCCTTCGAGTTTATTCAAGGAAATATCAATGAGAGTCAGTGACCGGCAATTTAGAATTCCCAATGGAATGCTTCCTTGAAAACCATTTCTGTCAAGCTTCAGAATTCTCAAACTCGAAAGGGAGCTTATTGCTGCAGGAATTTCACCACTAAAATTGTTGCTTGACAGATCAAGTGATTCAAGCAGACCAAAATTGCCAATGTTGTTGGTTAGAGACCCGGAAATCTGGTTGGAAGAGAGATTGAGGGTCGTGAGAGAGCCCAAACTCCACAAATCTGAAGGCAAAGCAGTGATTTTGTTGTTGCTAAGATCCAAAGTATGAAGCTTGGTTAGCTTGCCAATGGTGGTATCAGGAATGGAACCAGAGAGGCCATCACCAGAAGCCACTAACCCCAAAACATTTTCTTCGGCATCACAGAACAAGCCTTGCCACGAACAAACAGAAGCAGAGAAATTAAAAAGTGGAGAAGAAGTGAAATTCATCTTCTTCAAAAACTCAGAGACAAAGAAAGCATCTGTATTGGGTTGTTGACAAGTTAAAGGCTTGAAGAACATTGAAAGAACCAAGATAGAACCAAAGAAACCAAAACCCATTTGGAATCAAGCCAAAAACTCGCAAAGAGAAGAGCAGCAACTTTGAACCAAAAAGCCAAAACCACAGCAAAAGCCTCTCCCAATGCTTTAAAACACAACCTCTATATCATATATGCTTCTGAGACCATTTCAAACAATACTTTAAGCCTCTGCAACTCCATTCAAACTAATATGCAGAGTCATTTTAGGGCTAAGGGCGCTCCCAAACAAGTAGAGCTAAAAATGCAAACTTGCTGTGCTATTGTATTGCTCAGGAAAGACCACAACTAGAACCAGAAAACCCAAAAAGTAGAAAACAAGTTGCAGAGATAAGAACTGGGTATTTGAGACTAAGGAAGGTTTTGCGGTTTCAAGACGGAATGTAAGCATACCTTGTCTGGCTCTGCAGATCAGTGAAAGCCAGCAAAACAAACAAAAGAAAATAACAGAGGTCAAGAAGCACTTTTGTCTCCAAGTAGAACATGAAATCCACTAGACTTTTTGCTATATATCTATATATAGAAGACCATAAAATAAAAAGAAAGACTTCTCCTAACAATAACACAGGGAGGGGGTATAGAGGGAGAGAGATATGTGAGAAAGCAAGATTGAAGCTTTAGAGTAGAGAAGAGAAGTTGGGGTTCATAAATTGGGTTGGTGAAATTTTTCAGTGCTTGGTGGTGGTGGGTATGCAATGATTCTTCATTAAAGTGTTGGTGATAATCATTCTTCTCTACTGTAATGGTAATGATCTTTCAAAGATGAAAAAATGGGAGTGATAAATCTCTGCCACCATTGTTGACACTTGAAAGTTAACAATTTTTTTAATCACATTTATATATTAATTTGCATATTAAAAGGAAACTAAATAGAAAAATTTATTGTAGGTAAGTATGTAAAATTTATATATTTTATAGTCGTTTATCATTATATATTTTATTTTTTTAATTAATAATGAATTGAATTTAGGTGAAAGAATTTAAGTAATTTTTTTTTTAACGTTTTCCTTTTTCATAAATTCTACTTTCAAATTTATGAAGTTCTCAATCGCTTTCCGCAGGACGGGATTTTCCAGTAACATGATGGAGATGTTAAAATATTATCCGTGAATATCAAATTAAAAAATTATTTCTTATTTTAAACGAATAAATAAATTTTCTTTAATTTTTTAACCAAATATATCAATTAATTTAATTTAATTTAATAATATAATTTATTTTTATGTACATAATTTTAATATTGTGCAAAAGAATTTATTCAACTAATTTAATTAAACTTTTCATTGCTTAAAAAATTAAATTATATTTTAATTAATTTAAAATTAATTAAATTAAAATCATTGAATTAATAATGTGACGAAAAATTATAAAAATACTATCTAAATTTTAGGATTATATATGTGTTGTGGGAATCTATAATATATAATTTATGTGTGTAGTTTTTTTTTTTTAATAATTTAGGACGATCAGAGTATAGCTAACAGAAATTTTATTGCACTGGCGAAACTAGAGGCTGACAGGAGCCATTGCGTCCCCTAATTGATTTGTAGCAATCTTAGGGAGTTGGGAGTGCAACCAATTTCTCGTGCACTGGGAGATTTCACTTTCTCTCATTTTCAATAGCATTAAGTTGGAGAGCATGCCTCTCTTAATCAGCAGATGACTCAAGGACTTAAAGTTTCCTATTGCAGCTGAAAGTTTCCAACATCCTAATAGATTCAAGCAACTCAATAATATTAGCACCAAATAAGTTTTAAATGGTTTGAGCATATATGCTCCTAAATGCTTCTGGTAAAGTTCTAATCAATGTAAAATTCTGTATGTAAAGTTTCTTCGTCAATCTCAAAGCTCCATTCTGATATGGAAAATTGTTAATTGATGTGTCTGCTACCTGAATTTCACTAATGGAAGATAGTCAGTCTCTTACACTGCATTATCACTTTTACAAGAGATCTCTTATTTACGTTGTATTCTATAGGTGCTTATTAATGAATGATTATGCTTATAAGGTCTTTACCCTTCCAACTTAAATTTCTGATTCCACCTAACTCAAGTAAGTAACGGAAATTGGACTTGTGATGGTCTCTGTTGGTGTAGTTACCTGTTAAGATTAGGAGTTTATGACTGATTGAGACTTAGAGTCCACCTTATCTAAATGTCATGAGAATGTTAGAACTGTAATTTGCAAAAAATGTTAGAACTGTAATTTGTAATTTTTGCGATTATTTTTTTATCCTAATCTTTTTACGTTATCCAAGCATTCAGGGATATATTTAGGCGAATAATGCCTATCGGAGTGTCAGAATAAATATTCTAATAATTTTAATTTGTAATAGTTAAACTTGAATTGAACTTCGTTACTCGTTACTCGATTATTCATTATTTGCTTTCGAATACTGTTTTAACAGCCGTAGCATTAACAATTATATCAAATTAAAAAAAAATAATAGTCAAATAGGCATTTCATTTCATCATATTAGGAAGGCAAACAACAGCTGCATTTCATTGACCATTTGGAAAAATTAATCTTTCATTTCACTTTCTTGATTTTTTTTATTATAATAATTAATCTCGATGAAATTAACTCTAAATTTCATTTTTTTTAGTGTTTTTTAGTTGAATTGTTAATTTTTGGATGTAACTTTATTATTTTTAAAATTTTATTCCAAGCCTTAATTTTAAGACAATTTAATGACAATCTTAAATAATTTTAGTAAAAAGCATATCTCAAATTTTTTTATTTTAAATATTAAAATATTATTTAAAAATTAAAATTTTATATTAAATAAGAAATATGAATCTTATCCCTATATTTATATTCTGTTTTCATATCTAAATCTATTCAAATGTGGCTGCATTATTACATTTGAACGCTGGATGCAACCTCAAATGGGGCTTTGCTTCTTTTGATGGCCATCTCATCAATAATAATAGTAATAATAATCCGTCCTACAAAGAAAATTTATTTTTATTTCGTATTTTAAAAAAAAATATAATTAATATAATTAAAGTAATAAATTTTATTTAATATTTTTTTAATATATCTCTATTTATACTGTTTCCTTAAAAATTAAATAACTCATGTTATTAAATTATTCTTAAAACTAATAAACTTTTTTTTAATGTATATTAAATAGGAATATAATAATAAATTAATAAATAATTCTATAAATTGAAAAAAAATAAAAAAAAGTAAATATATGTTTATGGGAGGGAGTGAATAATAATAATAATAAGAAGAAGAAGTTTTTTATAATAAATGCAAATTTACAATTTATAGGAAATTATAATTTTAAAAGGATGTATTTAATATAAGTTTAATGAGAATAAATTTAATACCTGTTACATTAAATATTTTTATTAATATAAATATTTAATTTAATAATTATTACATTATTCAAATTTTTTGTACCACACTTATTTTAAAAACAAATTCATATAAAAAATCGTGTTAAATAAGTACAAATTACCTTTACATTATAGTTTTTTATATTAATGACACCCTTAGAAAAATAGAAATAGATTATAGTAAACCTAGTCTACAATTCACATGGTTTGAAGATTGAGTGAGTGAGGGCTCCACAAAACTAAAGCACTTATTGGTGATTGGAGATTGTGATTGTGGATGCATAATTATGGCTCCTTAGTTTAATGATTAGAGTTCGTATTCTACTAATTATGACAAAAAAACAAAAACACACTTCTTGGATTAGCCACCCCTTCTATGTGAAAAGAAGAAAATCTACATGACTAATAATCATATGATGTCTAGACTGCCCTTGTCATGTGCATGATAAAATGCCATTTCCAAGGGCAAAATAGTCCTTTTCTTTTATTATATATCTTCGCACAAACCTAGATCCGACAACCAAAGCAGAAGTGAGAGAAAGAGTGTTGATAATTTGCATTGATTGAGGAAATGTAATGTAGAAAGAGTAAAGAGAAATCAACCCACAATATTATTATTAATTCCAAAACTTTAATAAATCATGTTAATTCTTATGTCACACTCATTCATCTCACCAAAACTTAACCTTCAAACAATCTTCATCGATATTATTGTAATATAATTGATTAAATACATATTTTATTTTCTAAATTTTATTTAAAAATTTAATTTAGTGGCAGCCTACCTAATTTTTTTATTACAATTTATCAGATTTCTCATAATTTTTCTTTTAGATAAAATTTAATAGTTCATTAATAAAAATAATAAAATAAATACGATATAATACTCTCATATGAGAAAAAAAAAATACAAATATAGATAGTTAAAATATTT
Source organism: Hevea brasiliensis (assembly GCF_030052815.1). NCBI lineage: Eukaryota > Viridiplantae > Streptophyta > Magnoliopsida > Malpighiales > Euphorbiaceae > Hevea > Hevea brasiliensis. The sequence goes on from NC_079509.1 coordinate 42,409,750, forward strand.
TATTTAGAGATAATTTGGATAGAGTAAAATAATTTTCAATGTAGTAATTGATCCTTTTTATTTTTAAACAAAGAAATCTTTTGCAATACTATACTTTTAGGATATTATACCACCAAACGTGAATAGAGAAATAAGCCGTACTACTAGGCTCGAGGAGATTATTACTCATATCTGAGTCTCCAATCAAAATAAATTAACAATTTATGCTGTATTTCGAATTGTCAAATAACTCATTCAATATTGAAAAAAATAAAACAAAACTCTGCTAAGAGGAAATAAAAACAAAACCCTAATAATAGGGAGAAATAGGACCCTAATACTGGGGAGAGAACCTGAAATCTATTTCTAAATGACACAAATTTAAGGAGAGAAATTCAGATATGTTCTAAACGGACATAGATCTGAGAATTTGTTAGAAAAAACTTATAAAAAATAATAAAAGGAAAAAAAAACCTATTTAGGGGAAGTCACCGGTTAGAAACTCACCAGTGAACGCTCAAAATAGATATCTGAAAAAGGAAAAAAGAAAGGGAGAGGAGAAAAGAGGAGAGGAGAACATGAGAGACTATTACCTTAAAAGCAGATATCTCATAATTAAACATTCATTAAATACGAAATTACAGAGTTAATACAACAAGTAAAAACACTTGGCGTTTGGAAGTGCAAGGGGGCGCTACTTTTCCTTTATTAAACTTACATAGTTTTTAAGGGGCTAAATGATTAAAACAATTAAAAATTTTTATATTTTTTTTTAATTTTAGTAAAATTTTTTAATTTTATCAATTTAATTCCAAATTTTCACATTAATTTTATTTTTAACAATTTACTAAATCAAATACTTATTATTTTGAAAGTTATAATTAGATTTTTTTTGTTATATTATTTATTAATATTTTATATTTAAATATTTGAATTTTTTTCATTTGTCAGGCTTAAATTAGAGATAAAATAATGAAAAAGATGTAAATTAAAAGTATAATGGAAAGAGAGAGAAGAAAAAATAAAATAAAGATAACAAGTTAGATATATTATTCAATTATTATTTTTTTTTATCAATAAGAAGTTTGTTAAAATTAGTGAAACTATTAAAACTATTGAACAAATTATTAAAATTAAATAGATTATCTAAAATTGATAATATATAAATGAAAACATTTGAATAATTTGTCAATCGATGGGTTTAATTATTTTTAATTAAATTTATTGCTAAAATTGAAAATAATATGACAGTTTATAATTAAATTGATAAAATTAAAAAGTTTTGCTAAAATTGATAATTGACATAAAGTTTTTTATTTTTTATTTTTTGTCATTTAGTCTTTTGAAGGTGATATAATTTGAAAATTGAATCTTTAAAATGCACACACACATATTCTCTCTTTCTAAATTTTGAACCTTTAAAGTGTTTAAGGTTTATGTTTAATACTAAATTATCTAGCTATTACTATTACTTTCTCTCGCTCTCTGTCTCTCTCTAAACTTTAAATTTTTAAAAGGTTTAATATTCAAGTTTAACACTATGTTATTTAACTATTACTCCCTCTCTCTCTTTAAATTTTATACTTTCAAAATGTTTAAGGTTCAAGTTTAACGCTAAACTATCTAACTATTACTATTATTATCATTCTCTTTCTTTCTTTCTCTCTCTCTCTCTCTCTCTCTCTCTCTCTCTCTCTCTCTCTCTCTCTCTCTCCCCCCTCCCCCACCCCCACCCCCACCCCCACCCCCACCCCCACACAATCCCTCGTTTCCTCTCTTTTTCTTTGTAAACTTTAAACCTTTAACCCTAAGATATCCAACTATTACTATTTCTCTGTCTCTCTCTCTCTCTCTCTCTATAGACCTTAAATATTTTAAAGGCTAAGGTTTGAGTTGATCACTACTGTTTCTCTCTATCTATCTTACCTCCCCTCTCATTTGTTGTTTCAAGCTTCAGTAGATGCTTGTTAACCTCATACAAGTGCACCTTCACACGTTCAAGCTTTAAGGTTGCTTGAAAACCTTAAATAGTTTTTAGTAAAATCACTCTCAATCATTCAAGGATACAAGCATGAGGAGCTATTAAAATAAGAGAGAAGGTTTGCAAATGTAATAACAAAAGAATATTGAATCTCAATAACAAAAGCTTATAAATGACCTTAATTAATCACAAAGAGTTAAATTGCTTTCATCAAGTGAAAAGGAAAGTAAATGAAGCCTTATATAGGCACATTTAAAAAGTGGCTATTGGGATTTAAAAAAGTAACCAATAATTTATTTTTGAAAAAACTAGTCATTTGTTAGATTTATGACTCAAAATCCTAATAGATTTGGAGATACCTTTTCTTAATTTGAGTGAAAAAATATTTTTTAATAGGATAGAAGATTATTTCCTAGATAGACTAAAACTCTTATTATAGTATTATTCCTAAGTTGAGTTGGATTCCTAATTAGATTAAGATTAAAGGGACTAACATTATAAATAAGAGTATTATGGAGAGGTTATTTGGCTTTATCCATTGAAGAGGGGTTCTTACCCATTGCAGTCCCACGAAGGGAGAGAGGCTTTGGCCGAAGGTGAAGAAAGGGCATAGTAAAAAAGAAAGAGACCATTGTCCATTGCACTTCCCTGGAAGGAGAGAGGCTTCAGCCCATGGTGAAAGATAAAGAGGCTATTGTGCATTGTAATCCCATGAGAGAAAGAGACTTCGGCCTAAGATGGAGAAATGGCATAGAATTTTAGAGACAATAATTCTTATTCATTGATGACGGTCTCTTGCTCAGGTAGTTGAAGATACCTCTTGTGGTATGTAATATAGTTAAACTAGTAAATATATTGGGTTATGTCTATAAGAGACTGACATGGACTGACTAATGTATTTACTATGGGTAGTATTTAGTGAGTAATCTATTGAGTATAATTGGGTTGATGGGTAGATATTTTTAAGCTTGTAATTATTGATTATTTTATTGAAAGTGAAATGATATGGATTTTTATGATATAGACATTGGGGTGTCCTCTACTTATGACACACTACATCGAAGCCCGAGTGTAGTGAGAAATATGCAAGGGTGTAGGGCGTTCACTGAAAGTGACCCACCATGCCGGCGCCTGGGTGTGGTGTTAAATGAGTAAGGGTTCCCACATCATGGATGGGTGTGGGTAAAGAAGTTAGTCCATAGAACATATAGTAGAACAGATAATGGAACAGAACACTAGATAGGTGGAGATTTGAATGGATATGTAGGAAGTGATAGGCTAGGTTACGAGAATGTTCATAGAGGTTTTGGTTTTGGTAGCCCGAAATAAGAAGGGAAAAAGCATCCTAGATTTTATCATAGCATACGACCTAATACTAGCAAATACCTACTTTATAAAAAGGGAGTCACATTTAGTAACTTTCAAAAGTGGACAATATAGAAGCCAAATTGACTTCCTTTTAACTAGGAAGACAAATAGAGCTCTATGCAAGGATTACGAGGTTATTCCGGGAGAGGCTTCAACAAGTCAACATCGGTTAGTGGTCTTGGATGTCAAGTTTAGGAACAATTCAAGTAAGGCTAAAAGAAATATTATAGTTCGAATAAAGTGGTGGGAGTTCAAAGAAGTAAAGCAAGTGAAGTTCAAAAATGAGCTTTTCGAGTCCAAAGTATGAAAGCTGAATGTGGAGGCCAATAGTATGTGGATATAGATGGCATCGAAGACTAAAGAAGTAGCTAAAAAAATACTTAGAGAGTCTAGAAGACGTGGACCACCCTCAAAAGTGAGATAGTGGTGGAATGAAGAAGTACAAAAGGCAGTGAAGAGAAAGAGGGAATAGTATAAGAAATTACCTAAGTGTGATTATCGCAAGGACTTTGCGGTCACCAACGATTCTCACCAAAGTGGAAAAAGTGAGGAGTTGCCACTTTAATTTTGAGGGAAATTAAAGAAAACCACTTGTAAGAACAAATTAAAGACCACTTTAAAAGTAAAGATTCTAGGTTCGGGGTCCATATACGGGTGGGGAAGGTGTTAGGCACCCCACTTCATCCCTCGATGAGGGTGAGCAAATTTAACGTTTTTTATTATTTTTTTTTTATAAATTGAGATTAATAATTTGGGGGGTTAGAATGATGATGTTAATCCTTTGTAATGGATAAAAGGAATATTTAATATCTCACTATTTTGGATTGCCCAAGAACACAGGTACATGAAATGACCCTTCAGTGAATGGGTGTTTTAAGGATTAATATGAATACTGAAATTGTGATATTTTCGGGAGGAATTTTAGCTTATAAATATGAGTGCCTTGAGGAGGCCCCCTCATGGGGCCTCGACATAATGTTCGGGGTACTTTGGAAGAACTCTCTCGCAGACCCGTTGTTTAAGATTTGATGAGTTTTAATGAAAGCATTGGGGTTAGAAGGGGATGGACTCTCCCCTGATCTAAAATGTTCCATTGGGATTCTGACCAAGAGAATTCAGGAAAGGACTCCCTCCCGATCTCTTAATATATTTGTTTAAGTTCAAGCTAAGAACTCGGGTAAGAACTCTCCCCCGATCTCTTAATGTATCTTGCTAAAATTTTAAGCTGAAAACTTGGGTAAGAACTGTCCCCTGATCTCTTAACGTATTCTCCTAAAATTTTAAGCTGAGAACTCGGGTAAGAACTCTCCCCCGATCTCTTAATGTATCTTATGAAAATTTGAGCTGAGAACTCGGGTAAGAACTCTCCCTCGATCTCTTATTATATCTTGTGAAAATTTAAGCTGAGAACTTGGGGAAGAACTCTCCCCCGATCTCTTAATATATCTTATGAAAATTTAAGCTGAGAACTCGGGTAAGAACTCTCCCCTGATCTCTTAATATATCTTATGAAAATTTAGGCTAAGAGAATATGGGTAAGGACTCTCACCTGATCTCTTAATATATCTTGTGAAAATTTAAGCTGAGAACTCGGATAAGAACTCTCCTCCGATCTTTTAATATATCTTATGAAAATTTAAGCTGAGAACTCGGGTAAGAAATCTCACCTGAACTACCATATTTATAAAAATGGTGTTTTATTAGAATTTTAAACTACGGATTTGGGTAAGAGTTCTATCCCGATCCCTTTCATATTCGAAAGAATTACCGAAGGCACGAAAACCTCTGTGAAAGGCTTTTCTTGGACTATGGAATCTTACAACTGGATGGTGAACATTGAGCTAAACTCCTTATCGATCTTCCGTGTGATTACTTTATTCGAACTTTTTAGACTCCGTCCCTTCTTGGGTCGCCTGCCCGAGGTTAGAACTTTGTCTCAATTCTAGATCGACTGTCTCATTGTCTGGGCTCGCTCTAGGACCCGATCTCGTAACTTATTTTTCTCATTTCGCCCCCTTCAACCTATTCTGACTTTTCTATAATTACTTAAGTCACGCTCATTTTCCTATCATTTTCATTTATTTAGACTAAAAACTACCATGTTAGTACTCCTACTTGTACTCTTTAGAGTATTTACGAGTCACTGATGACTCGAACATCCATTTTCGAGGGAAATAAAAAGTGAAGTGATGATTAAAAAAATGAAACTTACAAATGATAAAAAAGATAAAGATACTGATTACGAGCTAAAACAACCTATTCTAAGACTCAGTGTGACTAGACACTTTTTTAAAAAAACTTAAGAAGACAAATCCAGGGTATTCAACAAATGACAGGTTAGACGCTTACCTATAAAAAGTTGGGATGATGAGTGAGCCAACACTGGTATTAGCAAATCTTAGGGAGCTAAAGACTGAGATGGATGAAAAAACTTGAGCTGACCCAAAGTGATGGGGACGGAGTGGAGTGAAGTTGAGCTCACCGGGTAATGCACGTATATTGAAAAAGAGACTCATAGGATTTAAGGCTCTTTTAAATGAGATACTTCAGAAAACCAATTTCTAAAGTTTCTCAAAGTTTTGAGAACTTTGAATGATAGACAATAAGACTATATCAAAGTTCAGAGTCTTTCCACCATAATCACCACCTCCTTCTCTCTACAGTATTGCATGCAGGTATTTATAGGGAATGGGTGCTCAAAGTGGAGGGTTAGGATCACATCAGGAGGAGACGGAACGCCTAGATTTAAAAGGACATAATCTGATATCTGGAAATTAAAGAGAATCAAAATTGAGGGTTGGGATTTCATTCAGAATTTATGTCCTTTTGCCTCTTGATCCAATGTTCAAGGGGCTTGCCTTACAAAATGGAACCAAAGGTTGGGAACAAAAAGTGTTGAATCTGTCATCTGCTTTTGATCCAAAGGCTCCAAATCCATCCTTACAATTATAATCAACAATATAGATTGAGATGTACTGGGCTACTTTAACCGTTTGGAATCTGGCGGTTAGGAGTGCGTCCTTACAAACGAGATGTGTGGTGAGAATCAGATCATGCCTACAATGCTTTAACTAACTCGGATTTAATGGTAAAAGGAGCTAATTAAAGGTCATGATTAGAAGTTATTCAACTCCCTGAGTTTTCCGATCTCTATAGGTCATTCCTTGCTTTTCTGATCTTTTAGGGTTATTATTCCGATCTCTATCTTTTGCATCTGGTCCCTTCTTATTTCTCGATTTCTCTTATTTTCTGATCTCTCCCCTCAATCTGACCTGTATTGGTCAAAGTAATAAATTCTTCAGTTACCGATGAGGCCGCTTTGAGTTCTACATGCAATAAATGCCAAGGCTCTACATATATGTTGACGAATTCTTCTTCGCATACCCATAACTTTTCTCCGATAAATCTTCAATGTTTTACTTCTCAATTCTTGGCTTTCCTGGTAAGAATTCTTCTCACGACAACCACTTTAATCTTTTTTTGAATGCTTGCTTTGTTCATCTCTTGAAAATAAGCAAATATAGTGATCAAAGGTTCATGAGGGCTTTACCTGATGACGGTGAGGGAATTGGACTAATTGATCGATCTAGGTCGAAACTGGCTATCGCGCCGATCTCGGATCAGCCCATTGGTATGGCTTGCAGACCGATTCTTGACAAGAGGACTGCTAATTTCAATCCTAATATCGGTGACCACCTCTTGAAGTTTATTTGGCTCCTCACCATTTTGAGGGTCCCGATTGCAGCTCGGTTCTAGTCGATGACATCGACAATGACACCGCTCAATATCATGAGAGTCATAGTCATCCCATTTGAGTTGTACATCTGTCCAGTATTTATTACTGGCTTTCTAATCAAACATATCTTTTGATTCAGCCGCAAGACTAGGCTTTGACATAGGCCATCATTCTAGGCTTAGGAGTACTCCAAGTTAGGTAGAATGTAGTGTTGATTTTGAGAGATCGCCCAAATGATGTAATCTGATTTTGAGAGATCGCCCAAATGATGTAATCTGATCTTTTGAAAATGAAATGAAATTTTACTTGAATGTTTTTGTTTTATTATTGCCTTGGTTATTATTCCATCTCTGACAAATGTGCCCAATCTAATCCCTAGACAAATTGCCATTTGCTGATCCGTTAGTTTGGAACCTTGTTCGATTTGAGGACCTTCATTAACCGATCTCATTTGTCCGACCTTTACTATGTTTCTGGAATCTTCTCCTGACGTGTCATTAAAGCATCCCGGTTCCACTAACTGATGCGTCACTTGGGACTTCATGAGCATTTAATGCTTAGACGAGTATAAATAAGGGGAAGGTTAGCCATTTGTTCCCTTATGTCATTTTCAGAACTTCCCCTAGCGACTTCCATACTTCCCCTCATTTTCTAGAGTTTTCCAGCATCAATTTATACTCCAGTAAGGGTTTTGATCTTTTTCTAATTGGTTTCACTTTCGTTCTTTGAAAATGAGCGGTACCGATGGTCAGAGAGCTGCTAGTCCTCCCTCTGTTCATATCTCATGGACATCGAACGAAGGTGAGGTGGTTAGACCAAGCGAGCGACCTGAACCTTCTACAACCTCTGTCGCAGCCCATGGTTGAGTGACTAAATCAAAACAAGCGTCTTCTTTAGGGAAAGAGAACTTACCCATGGATGAGTTGCCATCGGTTCTCAAGGAAACCGACCTCCAGTCCATTAGCCAAGAGTACAACCTTCGAACTGACTCCTTCGAACTTATTAGGTGTCATGGAGATCTCCAAGCCGATCATTTCTTTGAAGAAACTGACCTGATCATAGTTTATGAGGAATAATTAAAAGTCAGGCTTTGGTTTCCCTTGAATGGATTTTTTCGAGTCGTCTTGAAGTTCCATCAGGTTAGCGTAGCCCAAGTGCATCTGAACCCCTGGCGGACTCTGGTCGCTTTCAGAGGTTTATGCTGGGCTAAAAATCTCAAGCCTACAACAAAGGTTTTTACTGAGTTGCATAGGCTTACTTAACAGAAGGACGATGAATGTTGGTTTTTCTAAGCCAAGCGGAACTGTGGGCTTTTCACCGATCTCCCCTCTTCATTGAAGAATTGGAAAAATCAATTCTTCATATTGAGGAGTAAGGACCCAAATGGCTTTGAGGGTATCCTGGGCAATTGGCAGTATCTGGTTCCTCTAATTCCAAAGAAGATTGCCCTAAATAAGGACGAGGATGTCATGGTAAAGGAATTGAAGGATCAGGCAGCCACTCACAAGTATTTGTGTTTGGATGCTGTTATGGCAGAACTGAAGTGGTGGCTAATGCAAGTGATCACCCATGAGAATTATGAGCTGCAGCTCTCTAACCTCGGGCCCGGGAATCTTTAAAACCTAAATCTTCAGTCTCCTAACTTTAGTGATCTCATTAACTTGTTTTCTGTGCAGGTATGGTGGGAGGCGAAAGCGCGAAGGAGAACCACAAGAGAAAAAGGGAGCTTGCCCAGAAAATGTGAGAGATGAAAACCACTGTTGCCTCCCAGACGCCGAGGCGGGACTCGGTAGAAGTACCAGGTTCTTCATTCCAAACTCCAGAACAACCAACCCTAGAGATAGAGATCACTTCTTCCCCTCCTTGACAAGATAAACCACCGCCTTCGCCAGTTTCTTCAAGTACAGAAGGAGGGTCTTCCCAACCAACCGTAGGGACCCTCTCTCATGGTGCTCAGGTCCTCATCACTCCCTGGAAAAGAATCACTCGGTTTGGGGGAATCCTAGCTTGGCCAAGGTCTTGGGTGCCACCATCTGCTTTCAGGAAGACCGGAATAGACTGGTTCCGGATAGCATTGATGATCTCTTGGCTCAGACGATAAGCTTGAGTGTAGAAAGCCTTGTGAATCAACATATAATTAGAGAAAAGGCCCATCTCTTGAGACAGGAAATTCTGAAGGTGGTCCAGGATACAGCTTCCTCCAAAACCCAACTTTCATCTGCTCAAGACTTCATCGCTGAGATAAAAGGTCGGACGAAATCTTATGAGGATAGGATAGCTGAACTGGAGTGGAAACTCGAAGATGCTCGAGCCTGCCGATTTGCCAATGTCACTCACCTTGCCGAGGAGATCAAGGTGAAAGAAGAAGAAGCCATGGCGAGAGAAGCTGGTGCTTATGTGAATGCTCATGGCGATCTTCTGGCCAAGCTTGTGAGGCGCTATCCTGAGGAAGACTTCTCCTGGATGGTGGATCTCGTCCCTAGAGGTGAAGAGGAGAGCGAGGAGAAGCACGAGAGAGAGAGAGAGAGAGAGAGAGAGAGGATGATAGAACCGATAATGTACTCGGAGAGTAGGTTAGGGGAGACCCTCCTACATAATGACTTGTATATTTTTATTTTAAAATGAATCCAAGTCTTTTCATGTTCAATTTCTTGATAAGATCAGAAAACATCTAAACCAAATCACTTGAGTACTTAATCAATTGAATGCAATTGAACATTGAACCCGAGATCGATTATTATTCATAAAACATCAAGCTACTCGATGAGATCGAAAAAACATTATATGTGAACATGAGATCAGATGAAGTTATGACCAAATATCGAATGAAACTTTAAAACATTTGAAGAGTGATTTGATAGAATTGTAAAGATTTGAAAATTACTTGAGCTTATTAAGGTCAGTATCATTATTTAGAGATCGAATAAAACTTTAACTTTGTTTGAGGAATATTTGGGCAACTCAAGTGAGATACCTTATCACAACACTATATAGATGGAATTTTGAGGTATTTGTACATAGAGAGATCAAAAAACAACATCATGCAAGATTGGATGGTCCGGAGACCCGATATTGATTCAAACACATCGGATAAAGGCCAAGGGATCGAAAAGCAATCTAACTTGAATGCGAGATCGACTTACTCCAACGACCGGCCATTGGTGAGTTCAGAGAAGCTACCTGCGATTGGGTCATCGGTCGAGAACGGATAGCATAATGAAGTTTCAATTTTAACAGAACCTCACATTTGAGGGTGGACCAAAATATGGTATCTACAACTGTCCCTCTTTACATAATTTCTATTAAAGAGAATGAAATTCTCTGGTATAGGAATCATGTAAAGATTTAGAACCATATTTTGAGCGGCTGGGATATTAGAATCCAGAGGTTGAAATTTGAGATCAACTCAGATCTCGGATAATAGGACAGTAAAGTGCTTAAAATTAAAAAAATCATCCTGGATCTTGGACCCAGAGATTGATAACAGGAAATTAAATACTAAAAATTAAAATCAATTTGGATCTTGATCCGAGACGTTGATGGCAGGAAATTAAATGCTGAAAATTAAAATTAACTTGGATCTTGAACCAAGAGGTTGATGGCAGGAAATTAAAATCAACTTGGATCTTGAACCCAGAGGTTGATGACAGGAAATTAAATGTTAATGGCAGGAAATTAAATGTTGAAAATTAAAATCAACTTGGATCTTGAACCCAGAGGTTGATGACAGGAAATTAAATGCTGAAAATTAAAATCAACTTGGATCTTGAATCCAGAGGTTGATGACAGGAAATTAAATGCTGAAAATTAAAATCAACTTAGATCTTGAACTCAGAGGTTGATGACAGGAAATTAAATGCTGAAAATTAAAATCAACTTGGATCTTGAACCCAGAGATTGATGACAGAAAATTAAATGTTGATCATTAAAATCAACTTGGATCTTGAACCCAGAGGTTGATGACAGGAAATTAAATGCTGAAAATTAAAATCAACTTAGATCTTGAACCCAGAGGCTGATGGCAGGAAATTAAATGTTGAAAATTAAAATCAACTTGGATCTTGAACTTAGAGGTTGATGACAGGAAATTAAATGCTGAAAATTAAAATCAACTTGGATGTAACTTAGCTATCTATCGTAAATAAGCTTTGTGTATATACCTTAAATGCTCGCAAAGCAAATCTGATGTAGGGTGTTATTCCAAACAAAGTTTACTTAATAAGATCCCTAAGATAAACGATTGATGGAAAAGGCCAGGACGAGTTATGAGGCTTGGCACATGATTTTCTCCAGCACCTTTTGGCTCTTACTTCTTTCCATTTCTCACTAAAAGTGCCCTTTTGGGTTTTCACTCGTAGTTTTTTTTTTTCAACTCCCTTTTCTAAGGCATCCTTTCGGATTTTCACCCTTTGCTCATTTTGCAGAAAGTGCCTTTGTGGGTTTTCACCTTCTTTCTCTCATTTTGCTAGAAGCGCCTTTTCGTGTAACACCCCAAAGTTCGGTAGTGCGTTCTGCTGCTCCGGTGACCAGTGTTGTCCGGACAGCTAGGATGCCTAGAACCGTACCTCAATATGAGTGAGAAGACATAAAATAATGAAATACAAGAAAAGAAAATACAAGAAAAACAAAGGAAAAATAATAGCAAAGAAATGTAACCAAGTTAAGCGAGCTGAGAACCCTAGCGATGGGTGACCGCACCGGGAAGCCACGGCGTGGACCGTTGACTAGCCCTGGACTGCGGGAAACCCTGGAAAAATATTTTTAGGACTCCAATAAATATTTATTGAAGTATAAATATCATTAGAAAGATCAAAGAAAAATTAAATAATTAGTACAAAGAAAAGTGAGAAATCGAAAAACAGACAAAATACGGTGTTACCGAAAAATCGGGAATGCCACCCGAACAGGGGCATTATGGTCATTTGACATCCCAAATTGTCTTTTGACCTAAATGTCCATTAAAAATAAATAATATTACACTTAGAAAATAAAATGAAAAATTAATTTGGTGGTACCTAAAGTAAATAACAAAAATTAAGGGTTTAATGTGGAATAAGTGGGAATTTAACATATTATATGATTACTTTGAGTGAGTGGGCCACTATAGGATAAATTAAACATAAAATGGGCAGGTGTAGGTTCATTAAACAATCTGCAATTCATCTTCCTCAATTGAAAAGTCCCATTGCCGTGAATGAAACTCTCAAACCTCTCCCATGGCCACCCACCTTCAAACCATTACAACTCCATGATCAAGCCTCCTTTTCCCACACCTATCTTCATGAAAGTTTGTCTACACATCATAAGGAAGAGATTGATACCAAATTTGAGAAGTTTGGTGAAGGTTTAGCAAGTTACAATTAAAGGTAAGTTTGCATTTTTGAGAATTTCTTTGTTAAAGTTTATGTTCATGTTATGGGTGTTGGTTTGGTGAAGGAAAATTTTGAGTTTGAAGGGTTATTCTTGTTTTCATTTTGGACAGCCATGATTCACGTTTTTGATGAGATATTTGTGCATATAATTGATGAGAAATGGTGTTGATCATGATGAATTAGTAACCTAGTGAATTATTTCATGTTTATATGGTGATTTATGCACTTGGATGGGAATTGGTAAATTGGATGGCAATGTGATGTTGAAGAATGGTTTGTGGCAGCTTGTGGACACTTGAGTAATGGTATATATTGAAGGAAGTGTGGGCAGAATATTGACCTAGAAGGATTGATGATATGTATGTAAATTAACATTGTAAAGTGTATGTAAAGTTTGTAATGTTTTGGTGTGTTTGTAATGGTACTTAGAAATTGTAATTGTGAATGATATTTGGTGTGTTGAGGGTAATGGTAATCTGCCCAAAATAATGCTAATGTAATGTAGAAAATGCTTTTGGTAATGTGCCAAAACAGTTTGGTAGGTAAGTAAACAAATGGCAAAGGTAAGTGTGTGTTTGAAGTTGGGGTGTGAAATGCATATTGAGGGCAGTGTATATTTTAGCCTATAACCTTGAATGTGTAACCTCAATTGGTATGAGACCAATTTGAGGTGAAACTAGGCACAAAATGTGCCAACTTTCATTGAGAAACCATGCCAAAATTCTGCTTGCAAGGTGACCTAAAAAAATGACCAATTCGGATTAGGTGCAATTAGGACCTGAAAAATGACCAATTGGGCAGCAGTGAGTATTTAGGCCATAACTCACTCAAACCAGGTCCAATTGACCTGAAATTTTGACCAAGAATAGTTAAGACCCATACCTACAAGTCTTATGAAGACACCAAAGCCCAGAAATGACCATAAGAAAGTCAAACAAATTGCACAAGTTCGGGTCCAAAAACTGGCCGAACCAGAATTGACCAAATTGACCTAAAATTGACCTAAATTGGTACCATTTGACTAGCAATAGTATAATGACCATAACTCGGTCTACTTAACTCGGATTGACCTGAAATTTTTCCCCGCGTGCAATAAGACCTAGATCTACAAGTTTGTAGTTTTGACCGAGACCCAAAAACCGAGGGAACTAGATCGTCCGGTTAGGTCAAACCAGTATCCCGGAATCCGAGAATTTGCACTAAAATGCACTAAGCGGAAATGACTTTGGTAAAACGTACCAAACCTAAAACCATATCGAATTTTACATATTAACTACACTAAGACCTAATTTACCTAAAACGCACTGAGGGTTGTTATATTAGGTGATTAAGTGAATAATTGAGTTCATTGCATTATTTACCAATCACCATCGATAGAGACAGTTTAAATTAGTCTTGAAACACTTCAAATTGTGTTTCTCGATTACCAAAGACTCGAGGAAAAGGAAGGAAACACGAGTCGGATCGGAGACAGTCATCGAGGTTTGTTCACAACTAGTTTTTAACTGATTTTGTTTGAATATTTCATATGATTAAATGACATATTTTTCTTATGAATTATGTTTAACAAGCATTGGATTTAATTCAATGATTATTGAAAATTGTTATAGTATGTATGAATTTGGTTTTGTGAAATGGTATTTCCATAAGTATTAAGCATTGTTATGGATTGAATAAATTATGTTTTGGAAAATTGTGATAGAACATGTTTTAAATTGTGATAGTAATTTTCATGGATAAATGCAATTGTATGATTTGAATTGTGATGAGCATAAAACTTTATTGGATATTGAAATTGACTTTGAATCGAATTGTATTGTGATTTATGCTCACTAAAAGGATTGTGATATTGTTTTATATCTCACTATAGATGCTTGACTAGGTTATTACCCGTCTCTCTCATTTGTTGAGAAGACAATGGAGTGAGTTGTGTTTTGATTACCATGGTACGTGCACAGGCTTAGATTCTCCTCTGATTTGAGGTTAGATCTAAGTTTTTTTTATCGTTATGGCCCTTACGGAAGATTCATTATTGTGATGGTACTATGCACGATGATTCGACCTCCCCGACCATAGGGAGTTAGAATCAGATTCGACCTCCCCGACCATAGGGAGTTAGAATCACATCGAATATGGCCCTTTCGGATTAGTCTTGCATAGTTAGTGAGATAAAGATTGATTTTTGAGATACAACATGGTTTTTGAGATACATAATGACTTTTGAGATACAGTATGATTTTTGAGTTACCTAATGATTTTTGAGATACATAATGGCTTTTGAATGGTGATTTCAATTATGGTTTATGTATAATTGATTTTGTTGGAATTACTTAAATGGATATTCATGATTTGATACATTGAATTTTGTGATCAAAGTCATTTAGACAAATTATTTACATTATTGGCAATGAATATTTTGAGTTGTGGAATTTGATGAGTATTCAGATTTCCAAATTATTTACGGTAAATTTTGTCAATGTATATTATACTATGTTTTAAATTATAGTTGTGCACCAGAGTTCACCACTCAATGATAGCTTTGTATCTTTGTCGCAGTAAGCAGTATAGAGCAGTGATTAAGTTGCTTTGAGGATACATTCAGATCAGCTCCAGGTATATCATAGATATACCCATGTACATAGGTTTTGATGTAAGCATGTAATAATATGTATGTAAATTATTTGAGCAGTTGTATAGAAACTCTTATAAAATATTTTGGTATGTAATTAAATGTAAATTATCGTGAATGTAAATCTGAGATTTCATTTACTTAAATAGTTTTGTATTATATTTCTTGTATCTTAGTCTTTGAAAAATCACTGCAGATTTGTGTTGAGAAATATGTTGGAGTTGAGATTTGCAAATACATATTGAAGTACTTTTTACAGGTTTTCTGAAGAACTGTTTTATCCAAAATACAGATGGCACTCTGCCAAAATTTTTACAGAAACTCCAATTAAGTCAAATGTGTCAGTTTATCACTTGATTCAAAAAGGTTTTTAACACTGTAAATAGTGCTCACCATGTAAAGAAGTAAGAAAAGTTTTGAAAATCCCTTGTAGTGTATTTAATGGGTTATCAGTAGACGGAGTTGGTAATTCATTAGGTATACTACGGGATCATGTTATGCCTTACAGAGGGGTAGGGTGTGACATTTCGGGTTTTCACTCCTACATTTTTTTTTTGTAGGATGCGTCCTTGCAGGTTTTCGCTTCTTAGATGCACCAGTTGCCCGATGATTATTTGCCCTCCTGTAAATCTCAAAGTAAAGTATATAAAGTTACCTGTGTTTTGATTCTCCTTAAAAAAAGCTTTCAACAAATAAATAGCGCATAAACCAAAGTAGAAAAAATATGCACAAATTTATTCATGGTGTAAAAAGATAATTATACTATGGTTTCATGATCAAAAGTATGAAGGTACAACTTTATGGAAAAGGGTACAAGGATAAATCTCACAAATGCCCTTAGTTAACTTTGAAGTCTTCACAATTGCCATCGTTTCAAGTGGCCTTCTGCAAAGCGTGCTGTGCATTTTACTGCCCTTAGATCTTGGAATCCTCTTTGTTTATTTGTCGTCTTTGGCTAGAAGCACCTTTCCGGGTTTTCACTCCTAGTTTTTTTTTTTAACTCCCTTTTCCAGGGCGTCCTTTTGGATTTTCACCCTTCGCTCATTTTGCAGAAAGCGCCTTTGCGAGTTTGCGCCCTCTTTCCCTTATTTTACTAGGAACGCCCTTTTGGATTTTCACTCCTACATTTTTTTATGCATAATATCTTTTGACGACATCCAAATTCACCGACCTCAGCAATTCTTCGCCATCCATGTGAGTTAAGATGAGTGCACCATCAGAAAATACTTTTTTAACCACATAAGGCCCTTCATAAGTTGGTGACCATTTACCCCGGGGATCACTTTGATTTGAGAGGATCTTCTTTAGAACTAGATCTCCTGATAGAAATTCGCATGGGCGTACATTTTTATTAAATGCTCTGGCCATCCTTCTTTGGTACAGCTGACCGTGGCATACTGCTGTTAGTCTTTTCTCATCTATCAAATTCAGCTGGTGTAACCTTGATTGAACCCATTCTGTCTCACCTAGTTCTGCCTCTTTTAGAATCCTTAAAGAGGAAATTTCTACCTTAATTGGCAGAACAACTTCCATCCCATAGACCAGTGAATATGGAGTTGCCCCGATTGATGTTCGTACCGTAGTTCGGTAGGCATGAAGCGCAAAGGGGAGCATATCATGCCAATCTTTATAAGTGACTGTCATCTTTTCAATTATCTGCTTGAGAATTTTATTGGTAGCTTCTACAGCTCTGTTCATCTGGGGTCGATATGGCGATGAATTGAGATACTGTATCTTGTATTGATCACACAACTTCTGAATCTTTGGACCGTTCAGATTTTTGGCATTATCAGTGACAAACTCCCCTAGAAGACCATACCGGCAGATAATATTATTCTTGAAGAACTTCAGAAAGGTGTTCTGAGTGATGTGAGCTTATAAAGTCATTTCCACCCATTTAGTGAAGTAGTCAATGGCTAGTAAAATGAATCTATGCCTATTTGATGCCTTCATATTAATCGGACCGATCACATCAATACCCCACATTGCAAATGGCCATGGTGAGGCTAGATTGTAGAGCTGATGAGGTGGGACATTTATCTGGTTAGCATAAACTTGGCATTTATGACACTTTCGGAAGTACTCAATGCAATCTTTTTCCAAGGTGGTCCAGAAGTAACCCCGCCTTAAGATCTGCTTCGCCATCATATACCTATTGCTATGAGTAGTGCAGTTCCCCTCATGAGTTTCGAATAGAATTCTTCTTGCTTCTTTGGCATTAACGCACCTCAACAATTCACCATTGGAGCTTCTCTTGTACAAGACTTCACCACTGGGGAAGTATCCCATTGCTAATCTTCTGATCATTCTCCTTCAATTTCTGCTTGCCCCAAGAGGATATTCCCTATTTTTGATGTAAACTTGAACATCATGATACCAAGGTTTGCCATCTGTTTCCTCTTCGATCATAAGGCAGTATGCCGGCTCACTTCTTGCTTTGATTTGCAATAACTACGTTATTTGCCCTTCCTCCATCTGAGTCATCACTACCAGAGTAGATAAGGCATCAAAAAATTGGTTCTTGTCCTGGGTCAGGTGAATGAAAGAGATCTCTTTAAATTCCTTGATTAGTTCAAGGAGATATTTTTGATACGGGATCAGTTTCGGATCTTTAGTTTGCCATTTCCCTTTGACTTGGTAAATGATCAAAGCTGAATCCCCATACACCTATAATTTCTTGATCTGCATTTCGATGGCCGCTTGTAAGCCGCTCACGCAGGCTTCATATTCTGCTACATTATTTGTGTAGCCAAATCTCAGCTTAACAGCTATTAGGAAATGTCTCCCATCTGGGGCAACCAGCACTGCTCCGATCCCATTACCAGTTAAATTGATCGGTCCATCAAAATACATTTCCCACACATCATTTGGACCCTCAGCATCATTATTCACGGCGTTAATATATTCATCTGGGAATTCAAAAACTAGGGTTTCATAATCATTGATTGGATTTTCAGCTAGGAGGTTAGCTATCACACATCCTTTTACTGCTTTTCTTGTCATATAGACTATGTCATACTGAGAAAGTATGACCTGCCATTTTGCTAATCTCCCAAGTACGAAAGGGCTTTCAAATACATACTTGATCGGATCCATCCTGGAGATAAGCCATATTTTATGGTTCAACATGTAATGTTTGAGCCGATTCGCTATCCAAGCCAACGCACAACAGGTCTTTTCTAGGGATGAGTATCTTGACTTGCTACCATTGAATTTCTTACTCAAATAGTAAATGGCTCTTTCTTTCCTTCCGTTGTCATCATGCTGTCCCAGAACACAACCCATTGAGCTTAGCTGAACTGCCATACACAGAATTAATGGTGTGACATCGTCACTGTGGCAATTCTGTACATTTTACTGTTCTGGTAACCGGTGTCTGTTCGAATAGCTAGAACGTCTGGAAAAATATTTAGACTAGAGTGAGGAGTCATAAATAATTCAAATATGAATAAAAAAAATTTATGAAAAATTTTAGAAATAAAATACAATTAAGTTAAATGAGCTGGTGCCCTAGTGATGGGTAACCCAGTGGGAAGTTGTGGTCTTCGCAACTAAAGGCCCTAAACCCAGGAGAAAATTCATGAAATAATTTTTGGGACTCCAGAGAGGAGTCATTGAGGTTTCTATGGCATTAGAATGCCAAGAAAAGGCTTAGAAAATTTTTGAGATCGGTACAGACGATTTTGGCTCAATAAGCCAAACGGAGGACATTTTAGTCATTTTGTCTTCAAAGATGATTTTTGGCCAACATGTCCAGTTAAATAAATAATTTATATGATATAAAATGTGAATAAATATTACTAAAAATTGAATTGAAAATGAGTAGAAAAGAAAAGAAAAGAAAATGGATGAAAATTTGAATTTTGACATCACATGATGTAATTAAACCACTTCCACCCAATCACCTTGCAAGAAGCCACTAAAAACCAAATTAAAAAGAGATAAAATAAGGAAAATGGAAAAAAGAATTCTGCACTTCACCTTTCTTCTTTGGCCGACCCATATCTCTCTCTCTTCCTCCATTGATCTTCATCCTCCAAGCTCTATTTTTCACTTAAAATCACCATGAAACCATTTGATTCCTTCATTAAATTTGATCCTTGCACTTTGATTAACCCTTAGGAAGCAAAAAGAAGAGGAGAATTGAAAGTTTATCAAGTTGGGAATTCCATTAAACAAGGTTAGTGCCATCTCTCTCTCTCTCTCTCTTCTTATTTTCTTGTCAGGATACAAAAAAAAATCAACTAGAAATTGTGGAAAAAGAAAAAAAATATGCATGATAGGACCGCTTCAAATTTTGGCAGCCAAGAGAAGGTGAGGGTTTGATGATTTACTTACAATTAAACTAGTGTATTGATGTCAATTGATATGTATATATGGATTGGAGTTGGGGATTTTAGGAGTTGCATGAGATTGAGATTTTGATTAATTAGGGTTTGTGATGAATTGAGGGTTATTGTATTTTAATGTTAAGTGGAGTTTTAATGCTCAATTACTAACCATTTGGCTGAGTATAATGAGGAATTGAAGCGAATTGTAGCTTTGGTTTTGAGGTTGGGTGTGCTGCCTTGAGTGACGTGCAGGACTAGATGTGAGTCCAGTAAGTTTAGGCAGCTATAACTTGAGTTGTGTAGGTTCAATTGGTGCAAGGCCAATTGGATATGCAATTAGACACATAAAGACACAACTTTTATGAAGGAACTCTGTCCAGAAAACAAACTTAGGATGCCCTAAAAATTGACCAAATCTGAGTAGTACCAATTCTGCCTGGGCAAAATGACCAAATGAATAGTGTTCATTCATTTGGTCATAACTCAGTGCAGAAAGGTCCAATTGACCTGAAATTTATATTAATGGAAAGCTGAGGCAATTTAGAACAACTTTCATGCAGAACACAAACTCAAATCTGGACTTAAGTAAATGAAATTGCTAGCCAAAGTTGAACTACCAAATCTGGCAGAATAAAAAATTGCCTAGAAATTCTGAGTAAAGGCAATCCGACCAGTTATGGTGAAATAGCCATAACTTGAGCTAGAAAACTCCAAATGGAGTATTCAAAAAGTGAAATATAACTAGACACAATAAAGAACAACTTTGATTAAGAATACTTGGCCAAATTCTCACTGTAGAATGGCCTAATGGAACAATGAACTCTAGCACCCAAAAACTGAAATTTTGATTTATTCTCCATTGGTTAAAAGTATGGATTGGCAACTAATGCCAACACCTTTGGGATCCAAAATGTGGTAAATTTATGTGATTAGGACTCATGTAACTATTATGCATTTGAAAGTCAATAATTGGACCTAAATAGTAAAATAAATAGTAACCTTACATGCAAAACATGAAAATTCAATCAAAAACTTTGTAATGTGCCCTAGTACACCTAGTAAGATTGGTTTGGATAGGTTAGCATGTCAATAGGGTTTATTTAGTAGTACTGCACATGGCATTATGCCATTCTGTGATTTTATGGCTTTTAGCCATTCTGATAAAAGTGTGATACTTGGTCTTGTGCCCAATGTTTATTACAGCTTATTAGCTATTCTGTTGCACACCCGGAGACACATAGTGACTGATGGTGTGACGGCCCGAGGTACTTGGTACCTAGTGCCAGTTTACCCATTTATCCAGTCCAGTCATCTAGTATATGTTATTTGGGCAACCAAAATGGAAATGGATAAATTTAAGTAAATATCTAATATAAATAACGCCATATGAATAATATTACAAATAAATTGTTTGTATGAGAAATTAACATATATACTGCATATTTATTTTCTTTTAGTTCTTTTTATTTTATTATTGGCACCACTAAGATTTATACTTAGCACGTTGCTTTTGCAACGCATAAGTACTGAAGATTTGGCCAGAGAGCCCAGTAAACCACAAACTGGGTGAGACTTGTATACAGATCTAGATAGTGTCCGTGTCACCTCACAGACTTCAGTGCATTGGTAGGACACTATGTCTCATTTTAGTATTTTGTACTGTTTGTATTTTGTAATTAAACTTTTATTTTATCATGTATAGTTGAAACTCATGTAATATATTTTGGTATTAATGTAAAATATTGGTAATTTGTGTTTATAAATGAAAATTTAGTATTTATTTATGATTTGTACATGATTATCATGTGAAATGAATGAATGATAAATAGAAGAATTTTTGAGAAATGGTTGAGAAATATGGAGATTATGTTGATATAATAGAGTTTGAGAATGATTGAAAATGTATTGGAAGTGTTTTTCACAGGTTCCAAAGAACTGTTTTATTCATTTTTAGCCGGTACTCTGCCGGATTTTCTATAAAAATTTTAGGAACCTCAAATGAATTTATAATTTCAATAAATGACTTAAATGAGTTAAATTTCACAAATTACACTTCATAACCAGGAAGAAATAAAATTAAGGAAGGATAAAAATAATTAAGATAAAATATGGTGTTCCAGTACACTATGTGTGGCCTATCTTGCTCGCCTATACTGTAGACGGGTAAGGGGTGTCATATTTAGTGGTATTAGAGCATGGTTTAGGCGTTTCTGGGTCTAGATCGAGTTCATACCATGCATTGCATTTGTAAGAATCGAGGTGACACTAATGTAGATCTGTTTGGTTTTCTTATTTTGATTAGGATATGGACCCCACGTCTCAGAGGGCAGTTGAGGAGGAAGTGGAGAGTCGTGCTCCACCTACAGCTGAGACTGGAGGCAGGGGAGAACCTGCTCCACCCACACCAGAGGTGCCTACATAGCCTCCGCTGGCTATGTTTCAGCAAATGGTCGAATTTTTTAGACAAATGGCAGGGGTAATGCCACCACCACCACCTCCACAGCAAAAATCTCATTTAGAGAAACTCAGGAAATTTGGAGCAGTGGATTTTCATGGTAAGAGAGAAGATGATTCTGTTGCAGCTAAGAACTGATTGGACAGAACCGGAAGAGTTTTAAAATAACTCCACTGCACTCTAGAGCAAAACCTAGAAGCTGCTGTATCTCTACTGCAAGACGATGCATATCAATGGTAGGATACAGTGTCCAGTGAAGTGCAGCCAGAATAAATAACCTCGGACTTCTTCCTCTCAGAGTTCAGAAAGAAGTATGTGGGTAGTGTATATCTAGAAGAGAGAAGAAGAGAGTTTATTAGCTTGAGGCAGAGACAGCTGACTGTAGCAGAATATGAGAGAGAATTTGTGAGATTGAGTAGATATGGGAGGGAGATAGTCCCCACAGAAGCAGAAAGGTGTAGAAGGTTTGAAGAGGGGCTAAATGACAACATCAAAATAATGATCACTGCCTTGGGGATTACGGACTTCACAAAATTGGTTGAAGCTGCACTGAAAGTGTAAAGGGTCAGAGTAAGTGAACAGAATAGGAAGGATAGGCAGTGTAAGAGGGAATTTGGATCAGGACAGTCAAGTATACTAACTGATAGTAAGAAGCTTAAGGGTTTTGGTTCACAAGATCAGACACAGGGCCAGAGAGGCCAGACTGGGATATCTATAGCTAGCTCCCTAGGCACAATAATAAGGGGATAAGCCCCAGTGCCTGAATGTATGCACTGTGGTAAGAGACACAAAGGGGAGTGTCGACTGTTAACTGGAGAGTCTTTCAAGTGTGAGGCTGCGGATCATTTCATAAGAGATTGCCCTCAGAGGAGTGGTTCAATAGCTCTAGTACAAGTTGATAGACTTGCCCCTACAGTTCAAAGGGGTAAAAGTTTAGGTAGGGCAGAGATGGCTGACATTTCACAGAAGATTATTTTTGAGATAGTCGAAAAGCTCGAAGTCAAGGTGGCACCGCGGGTATATGCTATGGAAGTTCAGGAGGAGCCAAACCCAGACATTGATGAGGTGATACAAGAAAGTGAAGAAGCAAGGAGGTAGCAACTCCACGATTACTTAAGTTAGATAAATTTCGAGGATGAAATTTAAATTAGAGGGGAAGAGTTGTAACATCCTCACTGTAGCAATTTCGTACATTCTACTGTTTTGGTGATCGATGTCGGTCCGGACAGCTAGAACGTCTAGAAAAATATTTAGACTAGAGTGAGAAGTTATAAATAATTCAAATACGAATAAGAAAAATTTAGGAAAAATTTTAGAAATAAAATACAACTAAGTTAAATGAGTTGGTGTCCTAATGATGGATAACCCAGTAGAAAGTTGCGGTCTTCGCAGCTAAAGGCCCTAAACCCAGGAGAAAATTCATGAAATAATTTTTGCGACTTCAGAGAAGAGTCATTGAGGTTTCTATGGCATTAGAATGTAAGAAAAGGCTTAGAAAATTTTTGAAATCGGTACAGACGATTTTGGCTCAATAAGCTAAACGGAGGGCATTTTTATTATTTTATCTTCAGAAATGATTTTTGGCCAATATGTCCTGTTAAATAAATAATTTATATGATATACAATGTGAATAATATTGCTAAAAATTGAATTAAAAATGAGTAGAAAAGAAAAGAAAAGAAAATGGATGAAAATTTGAATTTTGACCTCACATGATGTCATTAAACCACTTCCACCCAATCAACTTGCAAGAAGCCACTAAAAACCAAATTAAAAAGAGATAAAATAAGGAAAATGGAAAAAAGAATTCTGCACTTCACCTTTCTTCTTTGGCCGACCCATATCTCTTTCTCTTCCTCCATTGATCTTCATCCTCCAAGCTCCTTTTTTCACTTAAAATCACCATGAAACCACTTGATTCCTTCATTAAATTTGATCCCTGCACTTTTATTAACCCTTAGGAAGCAAAAAGAAGAGGAGAATTGAAAGTTTATCAAGTTGGGAATTCCATCAAACAAGGTTAGTGCCATCTCTCTCTCTCTCTCTCTCTCTCTTCTTGTTTTCATGTTAGGATATAAAAAAAATCAACTAGAAATTGTGGAAAAAGAAGAAAAATATGCATGATAGGACCACTTCAAATTTCAGCAGCCAAGAGAGGGTGAGGGTTTTGATGATTTACTTATAATTAAACTTGTGTATTGATGTCAATTGATGTGTATATATGGATTGGAGTTAGGGATTTTAGGAGTTGCATGAGATTGAGACTTTGATTAATTAGGGCTTGTGATGAATTGAGGGTTATTGTATTTTAATGTTAAGTGGAGTTTTAATGGTCAATTAGTGACTATTTGGCTGAGTATAATGAGGAATTAAAGTGAATTGTAGCTTTGGTTTTGAGGTTGGGTGTGCTGCCTTGAGTGACTTGTAGGACTAGATGTGAGTCTAGTAAGTTTGGGCAGTTATAACTTGAGTTGTGTAGGTTCAATTGGTACAAGGCCAATTGGACATGCAATTAGACATATAATGGCAGAACTTTTATGAAGGAACTCTATCCAGAAAACAAACTTAGGATGCCCTAAAAATTAACCAAATCTAGGTAGCACCAATTCTGCCTGGGCAAAATGACCAAATGAACAGTGTTCATTCATTTGGTCATAACTCAATGTAGAAAGGTCCAATTGACCTGAAATTTATATCAATGGAAAGATGAGGCAATTTAGAACAACTTTAATGTTGAACACAAACTCAAATTCTGGACTTAACTAAATGAAATTGCTAGCCGAAATTGAACTACCAAATCTGGCAGAATCAAAAATTGCCCAGAAATTCTAGGTAAAGGCAATCCGACCAATTATGGTGAACTAGCCATAACTTGAGTTAGAAAACTCCAAATAGAGTGATTCAAAGAGTGAAATGTAACTAGACACAATAAAGAATAACTTTGATTGGGAACACTTGGCCAAATTCTCACTGTAGAATGGCTTAATGGAATAGTGAACTCTAGCACCTAAAAACTAAAATTTTGATTTATTCTCCATTGGTTAGAAGTATGGATTGGCAACTAATGCCAACACCTTTGGGAACCAAAATGTGGTAAATTTATGTGATTAGGACTCATGTAACTATTATGCATTGGAAAGTCAATAATTTGACCTAAATAGTAAAATGAATAGTAACTTTACATGTAAAACATGAAAATTCAATCAAAAACTTTGTAATGTGCCCTAGTATACCTAGTAAGATTAGTTTGGATAGGTTGGCATGCCAATAGGGTTCAGTTAGCAGTACTGCACATGGAATTATGCCATTATGTGATTTTATGGCTTTTAGCAATTCTGATAACAGTGTGATACTTGGCCTTGTGCCCAATGTTTATTACAGCTTATTAGCTGTTCTGTTGCACACCGGGAGACACATAGTGACCGATGGTGTGACGGCCCGAGGTACTTAGTACCCAGTGCCAATTTACCTGTTTATCCAGTCCAGTCATCCAATATAGGTTACTTGGGCAACCAAAATGGAAATGGATAAATCTAAGTAAATATCTAATGTAAATAATGCCATATGAATAATATTATAAATAAATTGTCTGCATGAGAAATTAATATATACACTGCATATTTATTTTCTTTTAGTTCTTTTTATTTTATTGTTGACACCACTAAGTTTATGCTTAGCGCGTCGCTTTTGCAACGCATAAGTACTGAAGATTTGGCTAGAGAGCCCAGCAAGCCACAAACTGGGTGAGACTTGTATACAGATCTACATAGTGTCCGTGTCACCTCACAGACTTCAGTGCATTGGTAGGACATGAAGGAACGGAAGCGTGAAAAACACAAGTTTATACCATTGAATTAAAAAATTTTCACCTAGGGTCACATGTATCATGCAAGATTTATTTTTATCTATTTGATTTCAATGATAAACAACATATTAAAACTCTTTTAATATGTTTTTTAGATCTGTATTTTCCATTTAAGATTTTAAAATTAATCAGATTAATTTTAGAACCCTAGATTAAATCAAGAATGATTATACTAACTTCTTGATGCACTGCAACGTGTCTGCACCTTTGAGATTCGTCTTCAGGACACCAGATGTTGTCCCTCTAGCTTGTCCACACCAAGAATACCTATGGCAGCCCTTGAACAGCTTCTAAAGCCTTTTCTATTAATTAGAAATTCAAGTTCTGCCTTTTAAGAGATTAGAGATGTAAACAGGACGCTAGAAACAATTTCTAGTGTTCTTAATTCAAGAGATTGATGGCTAATCTCTTTGAATTGATGAGAGATGAAGAAGAATAGATGAAAAGCCTCAAAGTGGCGTGACAAAGGAGAGGAGTGGCTGCTGGTTATTTTTTCTTTTCATAACCACACTTAAATTGCTAGGTTAACACATTAAACCCTTGCCACATGTCACCTTTTGATTAGCTCTAGGTTTAAGTGACCCAATCACATTGTGCCAAGTGTCAAACCTATATTTAATCTTGATTTTAATCATCTTACATGATTAAAAAACATTTGGCAAGCTTATGTGTAATCCCATGTGTCACCATCTCATGGTGCCACGTGTCACACTTTGAAATGACCAAAATGCCCCTGTGTCTTAATTTTGAGTTCTTAACCCAAAATAATTATTTTTCTTCTTCTAATTAATTTATATCAAATATAAATTAATTAACTAATCTCTATTAATTAATTTCTCATTAATTAAATTCATATTTAAACACTTTAAATAAAAATTTAATTTATACTTACACATCCAATAATCTAGATTTGGTTTCATGTCATGCTAGGGACTTTGAAATTTAATTACAAACCAAATCTATTTAATTAATCAATTAAACTCTTAAATTAATTAATTAAATCATATTTAAATAGGTGATAACTTGTGTATGTGTGTGAGTTACTAGGCTCATCACTAATTGGCAATGAGACATGATATCAACTCTTAATATCATCAGAACTCTTTCTTACTATAAATGATTTCTCTAAATCATTTTATGAACCTCATAGACCATGGTTAACACCTAGTATAGCATGCCATGGCCACCCAATTAGTAATAAGGTTTACCTTAAATGAACCTATAATCATATGTTACCATGCACTAGAATCTCTCTGTTACAAAATCCCAACTCAAGCTAGTGTCATGGTTTATTTCAAACTCCATTTGCTACGAATATTATGTTCTCTTTTAATTCCAGTTCTTGATTAAAAAATTTTCTCATCAGAAACTCTTTTCTGAATAAATCTATCTGTCCTGGCCAGGAACTTGAAATATCAAGAACAATTAAATGAACATAGGATTTTATCTCTATTTACTTAGAAGAACAGATTCCATCTTGATCAACACCTACCTCCATATATAACTAGTAGGAGCCAACACATGCCCATATACCCATACATAGTACAAGTATGAAAGCAGTATCAAACTCAAACTACCTATATATAAGATAACTGTGCTATTTCAGGTCTAAAGATTATATGCACTGATATGATTTATGACAAAACATTGACAAGAGTAAACTCCATGTGCTTGTCATAAGTGTCACTGGTTCGGCCTACTTATCATTTATAAGTGCCTATCATGTTTGTTATATGGCATGAGACTCACCATTCCATCTTATTTATATCTCATATAAATAACTTGGGAACAAACATGAATATAATCTTTCTGGATAAGTCATGTCCTTATTATGAAGTATCCTCGATTGTGAACCTATTTATGATACTTTGTGCTAGAAATATTGTCACTGATATTCTTAACAACTTAAGAATAATATTTCTAACAAAATATCAATGGACCTTTTCTATTACACATAAATATATTATGTAAACGGAAAAGTGGAAATGCCTTTTATTAATAAAAATATGTACAAGATACATACTAAATGATATGCTCTAGGGCATACTATTAACAATCTCCCACTAGCACTAGAGCCATTCATTACAATATCTTAGACCTATCTTCTCAAGATGTTGGTCTAACTAAGTCTGTGACATAGGCTTAGTGAATGGATCAGCTGGATTTTCAGCTAATGCTATTTTCTGCATGGCTACATTGCCTCACCCAACTATTTCTATGATAATGTGGTAGCGCCTTTCTATGTGTTTGGATTTCTGGTGAGACCTTGGTTCCTTAGCCTGTATGACTGCTCCATTATTGTCACAGTGTAGTGGAACTGCTGACTCAATGGAAGGAACTCATGTAAGTTACATCACGAACTTCTTTATCCAAAGCGACTTCCTTTGCGAGATCGATGCGAGAATATACTCAGCCTCTATAGTGGAATCTATAGTCGTGCTCTATTTGGAACTCTTCCAACTGACTGCACCTCCATTACAAATGAACACATATCCAGAAGTAGACTTTCTATCATCGATATCTGATTGCAAATCAGAATCAGTATAACCATCCAATTGCAAGTCTCCACCTCCATAAATCAAGAATAAATCCTTAGTTCTTCTCAAGTACTTAAGGATGTTCTTGACAACTATCCAGTGTTCCAAACCTGGATTGGATTGATACCTGCTAGTCAAACTAACAACATATGCGATATCCGGCCTAGTACACAACATTGCATACATTAAACTTCCAATAGTCGAAGCATATGGAATCCTGGCCATCTTATCTCTTTCTTCAGGCGTCTTTGGAGACATCTCTTTAGAAATGTGGATACCATGTCTCACTGGTAACAATCCTCTCTTGGAATCAAGTATGTTAAACCTCTTTAACACCTTTTCCAAGTATAGACTTTGGGATAAACCAATTATTCTTTTCGCTCTATCTCTATAGATGCGAATCCCAAGAATATAGGTTGCCTCCCCTAAGTCTTTCATGGAGAATGTATTTGACAACCATACCTTTATAGTTGTCAACATACCTGTGTCATTACCCATCAACAGTATGTCATCCACATATAAGACAAGGAAAGTGATATCACTGTCACTAACCTTTTTATATACACATGGCTCATCCTCATTTTTGATAAAACCAAAGGATTTAATGGCTTCATCAAAACGGATGTTCCAACTCCTGGAAGCTTGTTTCAACCCATAAATGGATCGCTTTAGCTTGCATACCTTGGAACCATCTTGGGATTCAAAACCCCTAGGTTGTTCTATGAAACTGTTTTCTTCATTGTATCCATTGAGAAAAGCTGTTTTGACATCCATTTGCCAAATCTCATAATCATAGTATGCAGCTTTAGCTAATAAAATCCTAATTGATTTAAGCATGGCAATAGGCGAGAAAGTCTCCTCATAGTCGATTCCTTGCCTTTGGAGAAACCCTTTCGCTACTAGCCTTGCCTTATAGTTCTCTACCTTTCCATCAGAAACAATTTTCTTCTTGAAAACCCATTTGTTCCCTATAGGTATAATACCTTCAGGTGGGTCAACAAGATCCCAAACTTGATTCTTATACATGGAATCAATCTTGAATTTCATAGCATCAATCCATTTTGAAGAGTCTATATCTGATATAGCTTCTTCATAAGTAAGTGGATCATCTCCATGATCTACTTCTTCATGAGTAGACAACTCTTGCTCTTCTTCATGAAGAAAACCATATCTCACTGGTGGGTGAGATACCCTGGTTGTTCTATGAGGAACAGCTGTAGATATTTCATCAACGGGTATAGGTTGACTAGATGGATCTATATCCATCTGATCTGTTGGTTGGTCAGAATTCTCCAATTCTAACTCTATTTGCCTTCCTTTGCCTCCTTCTTGAACAAACTGTTGTTCAAGAAATGTGGCATCTCTACTTATCACAACCTTTTGTGAAGTAGGCAAATAAAAATAATATCCAAAACTATCTTTTGGATATCCAACAAATCGACCTTTTTCTGATCTGGTCTCCAATTTATCAGTGTTCAGCTTTTTTATATAAGTTGGACAACCCCAAATCTTAACATGCATAAGACTTGGTTTTCTTCCATGCCATATCTCATAAGGTGTGGAAGAAACTGATTTTGATGGAATCCTATTCAGAATATACAAAGCTGATTCTAATGCAAATCCCCAAAAGAAGATTGGCATATCAATATAGCTCAACATACTACGTACCATATCCAATAGGGTACGATTTCTCCTTTCAGATATACCTTTCAGTTGTGGCGTTCCTGGAGGAGTCAGCTGAGAAATAATGCCATGCTCTCTCTAGTATTCATCAAATTCAGTACTCAAATATTCACCTCTACGATCTGATCGAAGAGCTTTAATACTCTTTCCTGTTTGATTTTCTACTTCAGATTTAAATTCTTTGAACTTTTCAAAAGATTCATGTTTGTGTTTCATCAAATACAAATACCCAAACCTTGATTTATCATCAGTAAAGGTAATAAAATAATAAAAACCCCTTCTAGCCATTTCTTTAAATGGACCACATACATCACTATGTATTAGCTCCAAAATATTTTCAGCTCTTAGCCCTTGTCCAACAAAGGGTGATCTAGTCATTTTGCCCTGAAGGCAAGATTCACAAGTTGGAGTAGGCTCAGAGCCCAATGAGGATAGAATCCCTATTTTCTCCTATTTTGTAATCCTATCTTCTGCAATATGACCTAATCTTAAGTGCCAAATATATTTTGAATTTTGAGTTGATTTTCATCATGGCATTGCATTCTTTTAGATTGCTATACTATGGATAGTGGAAACACTTTCCTGCTGGCAGTGGCAACACTTTCCTGCTAGTAGTGGAAACACTTTCCTTTACCTTTGTCAACTTTAGTCTTCCTTTTCTGTTTAGCTATTTTCTTGGAAGGACCAGGAATCTGAGGTTTCTTTTTCTTATTGCCCTTCTTCTTATTGGACTTTCCAGCAGAAGAAGATGCAACCAAAGCTACCTCTTTTCCTTTATTGCCTGGCATATTCTTTTGGGCGATAACCAGCATGTTGAGTAAACCAGCTAAGGTGCATTCCTGTTTAGTCATATGGAAATTTGTCACAAAATTCCCAAAAGACTCAGGAAGGGACTGAAGGATCAAATCCGTCTGTAGTTGGAAATCCATGTTGAAGTCAAGATGTTCCAACTGCTCAATCAGCAGAATCATCTTGTGGACATGATCCCCAACATTCTGTCCCTCAGACATCCTCATACGGAATAGCTGTCTAGATATCTCATACCTAGCATTCCTGTTGTGCTCACCATACAACTCTTATAGGTGAAGGAGGATCTCACTCGCACTCTGCATGTTCTCATGTTGCTTCTGTAACTCATTACTCATGGAAGCAAGCATGTAACACTTAGCTCTCATATCATGCTCCTTCCACTTGTCCAAAGTTTCATGTTCCTCTTGTGTGGCCTCTGGAGGTAAGGGACCAGGAACATTTGAATCTAGAATATATCCTATACGTTTAAGGTTTAGGACAAGTTTCAAATTTCTTAGCCAATCAGACAGATTAGGTCCTGTCAACCTATTGTGATCAAGTATGCTTGCAAGGATATTGGATGGTGGTGGTTGTTTTGTGCTCATTTTTATCAGAAAATTAACTGCAGAAAATAACCAGATTAATTAGTAAATATATCATGTAATTAACCAAAATGATTATGGTTTTTTAATCAAATTGGTCCTCCCACTAACTTAGCGAATCCTACACTTCCAAAGTAGAAAACGGAAATCCTAGTTGGATGGATTTCTAGTGGATAATTGAATTCTTATAATTCTATTGATCATCCTCAGGTACATCCATTATTGGAATTACAATAAACTATAAGTGAGCAACTCCTTGCCCATCACATCTCATGTGAGGTTCAATCCTTTACCTTGCCCCTAATGCTCAAAATCTCAGGTACATCCATTATTGACTTATCTTGCATTAGTTAAGTTGATCCCATTGAGCCAGTAATTATGCAAATAATTTTAATGTCCTCAGGTACATCCAATATTGGCCACTAAACCATTTACATATTTACAACATCTCATGCTTAACAATTATTCTTAAGAAAATCTCTTAAATTAATTGCATCTTATGCAACTATTTAAAATTTCTTAAAATAATTGTTCCAATGGAGGGCCTATGTTATAATTACTTTAATTATAACATTTCCAACTTAATCATTTGTTTGGAAGATTTTATGGTCATTCTAATTACTATTAAGGTCTCACTTTGCACATTATCCAATTAGCATGCATATAT
The DNA here is from genome assembly GCF_030052815.1 of Hevea brasiliensis. Lineage (NCBI taxonomy): Eukaryota > Viridiplantae > Streptophyta > Magnoliopsida > Malpighiales > Euphorbiaceae > Hevea > Hevea brasiliensis. Next base: position 42,441,744 of record NC_079509.1, read on the forward strand.
CATATAATAGCATACATTCCCATACATCTCATGCATTCATGGATAAGCAATAAATATGGTATGATCATGGACTTTCTAAGGGATTCAATTCTGAGTCACCAAGAATTGAATCAGGGCATTCCTAGGTGCATTTCATTCATTCATTCATTTTACAAGAGTTGCTGAAGGAGTACATAATCAACATTTGATCTTGAATTCCTCCCACTGGTACCACCAATGCTCTTGACCTCCTTGAACTTCTTGCAATCCAATTACATAGTAATCCTTGGCATACCAAGGCGAATTTATAAGAACTTAAATAAATGAAATTACAACCCAAAAATTATTACAAACTTAATAATACATGCCCAAAATAAATTAAAATAAATTAATTAATTTACAATCGCAGAGAAACATAAAAGAAATGAATCCAATCACATTGGTCTTTTATAGTCCATGATCATCCATCATGCATATCACTATTTAACAATTAAATAAAACATATATACTTAAATTAAATTGAATATCTCATATTCAACTTAAAAATTCAGATTTGAATATGATTCAAATAAATTTAAAAATTCATATTTGAATCTCATTCAAACAAATTTAAAAATTCAGATTTAAATCACATTCAAACAACTTTAAAAATTCAAATTTGAATCACATTCAAACATTTTTTAAAAAATCAGATCTGAATTTTATTCAATCAATTTTAAAAAATCAGATTTAAATATGATTCAAACAACTTTAAAAATTCATATTTGAATCACATTCAAACAACTTTTAAAATTCAGATTTGAATCACATTGAAACAATTTTTAAAATTCTGATTTGAATCATAATTTAATTGTGTGATTAAAATTACTAATCAAACACTTTAATTAGTCAAAGAATAGGCCTTAGATCATACAACAATTGCTGAATTAAAAGCCAGACCTTGAATCACCCATGGTAGCCAAACCATGCGCACCATTGATGGTGTTTTTTTTTAAAGTATCCCGCCACCTTGCTTTGCAACCTGCAATGATCTTTTAATCTCATGATCAAACACACAATTAAATCATATAATTAACAATCTAAATGGAAAATATAGTGGCTCTGATACCAATTGAAGGAACGGAAGCGTGAAAAACACAAGTTTATACCATTGAATTAAAAAATTTTCACCTAGGGTCACATGCATCATGTAAGATTTATTTTTATCTATTTGATTTCAATGATAAACAACATATTAAAACTCTTTTAATATGTTTTGGATCTGTATTTGCCATTTAAGATTTTAAAATTAATCAGATTAATTTTAGAACCCTAGATTAAATCAAGAACGATTACACTAACCTCTTGATGCACTGCAGCATGTCTGCGCCTTTGAGATTCGTCTTCAGGACACCAGATGTTGTCCCTCTAGCTTGTCCACACCATGAACACCTATGGCAGCCCTTGAACAGCATCTAAAGCCTTTTCTATTAATTAGAAATTCAAGTTCTGCCATTTAAGAGATTAGAGATGTAAACAGGACACTAGAAACAATTTCTAGTGTTCTTAATTCAAGAGATTGATGGCTAATCTCTTTGAATTGATGAGAGATGAAGAAGAATAGATGAAAAGCATCAAAGTGGTGTGACAAAGGAGAGGAGTGGCTGCTGGTTATTTTTTCTTTTCATAACCACACTTAAATAGCTAGGTTAACACATTAAACCCTTGCCACATGTCACCTTTTGATTAGCTCTAGGTTTAAGTGACCCAATCACATTGTGCCAAGTGTCAAACCTATATTTAATCTTGATTTTAATCATCTTACATGATTAAAAAATATTTGGCAAGCTTATGTGTAATCCCATGTGTCACCATCTCATGGTGCCACGTGTCACACTTTGAAATGACCAAAATGCCCCTGTGTCTTAATTTTGAGTTCTTAACATAAAATAATTATTTTTCTTCTTCTAATTAATTTATATCAAATATAAATTAATTAATTAATCTCTATTAATTAATTTCTCATTAATTAAATTCATATTTAAACACTTTAAATATAAATTTAATTTATACTTATACATCCAATAATCTAGATTTAGTTTCAAGCCATGCAAGGGACTTTGCAATTTAATTGCAAACCAAATCTATTTAATTAATCAATTAAACTCTTTAATTAATTAATTAAATCATATTTAAATAGGTGATAACTTGTGTATGTGTGTGAGTTACTAGGCTCATCACTAATTGGCAATGAGACATGATATCAACTCTTAATATCATCAGAACTCTTTCTTACCATAAATGATTTCTCTAAATCATTTTATGAACCTCATAGACCATGGTTAACACCTAGCATAGCATGCCATAGCCACCCAATTAGTAATAAGGTTTACCTTAAATGAACCTATAATCATATGTTACCATGCACTAGAATCTCTTTGTTACAAAATCCCAACTCAAGCTGGAGTCATGGTTTATGTCAAACTCCATTTGCTATGAATATTATGTTCTCTTTTAATTTCAGTTCTTGATTAAAAGATTTTCTCATCAGAAACTCTTTTCTGAATAAATCTATCTGTCCTGGCCAGGAACTTGAAACATCAAGAACAATAAAATGAACATAGGATTTTATCTCTATTTACTTAGAAGAACATATTCCATCTTGATCAACACCTACATCCATATATAACTAGTAGGAGCCAACACATGCCCATATACCCATACATAGTACAAGTATGAAAGAAGTATCAAACTCAAACTACCTATATACAAGATAACTGTGCTATCTCAGGTCTAAAGATTATATGCACTGATATGATTTATGACAAAACATTGACAAGAGTATCTCTATTCCCTTCTCACTTACTATAAATCCCAACAGCTTTCCCAATTTTGCTTCAAACACACATTTAGTCGGGTTCAACTTCAGTTGATATTTTTTGAGCCTTTTGAACACTTTTCCTAATACCTGTACATAGCTTTCAATCCCCCTGGATTTAATGATCATGTCATCCACATAAACTTCTACTTCTTTATGCATCATGTCATGAAATAACATGACCATGGCACGTTGGTAAGTAGCCCCTGCATTCTTTAGCCCAAAGGGCATCACTCGGTTGTAGAAGACTCCCTACTGGGTGATGAAGGAGGTCTTTTCTTTGTCATCATTGTCCATCAAAATCTGGTTATACCCTAAGGCTTCATCAATACATGAACATCTCCCCAATCCTGCAGCATTGTCTACCAGCACATATATATGCGGGAGAGGAAAATCATCTTTTAGACTCGCCTTATTGAGATCCCTGTAGTCAACGCATACTCTCACTCTGCCATATTTCTTCATTACGAGGACAACTTTAGCCACCCATTCTGGGTATTTTACTACTTCTAGGAATCTAGTATCATCTTACTTTTTAACTTCATCTCTGACTTTGAGCAGGGTGTCAGGGTTCATTCTCCTTAATTTTTGTTTAACTAGGACTATTTCAGGGATCAAAGGAATCTTATGCGTGACTATCTGAGGATCTAGTCCTGGCATGTCATTATAGTCCCAAGCGAATACGTCGATGAATTCCTTTAGTAGTTGGATCATGTCTTTTAGTTCTTCATTACTCATGATCCTAAGTTCCCTTTTATTTTCCTCTCTTCCCAGATTAACAGTATTCATTTCATCTCCACAGGGCACTAGAGTGGGTTCATCTGCTTCTCCCGGCTCTTCTTCAGGCTCATTTGAATCAATGGTGATTATGGGACTCTCAAAGTTAACATAAGGGATTTCGAAGTTGATTGGATTATTATGGAGGGGTTGGTCAATTGTCCTAGAAAAGTGAAAATGGATTATATTAAAGATTGAATTTTTGCAATGAACTTTTAAAAAAAAAAAAAAAAGAAAAAACAGAGTTTGAGAAAATGCGCTATTAATTTGTTAATTGCTTAATCATAAAAAGAGGTCCATTTACAGAATTACACTTGACACCATGGACAACGTAATCAAGTGTTGGTAACAAAATATACTTTACTCGAAATAAAGCATAGGGATATCTTCAGCTTCCCAATTGTCCAGTTCTTGTCCCTCTGTGGTTGGCAAGATCAGTATTTCGGACATAGAATCCAAGTGCAAGACATTGATAGATGATTCTGAGTGAGATTCTTCATCCTCTTCTTTCACGTTCTCAATGGTCGGTCTGGTGAAAACATCTGAGATTTTCGGGACGTTTTTCTTTATTTCGAGAGGTTTATCGAATCTCTGATCCCTGAGTAGGCTTCTTATCTAGAACCTTCCATCAGTCAAAGCATCCTCATAATATCCCAATCTTGAGCGTCCATTCCTTCGAGTGGCTGACAATGGTTCGACAATTTCTTGCAGGGTGACACCCAATCCCTTGCCCTTTTCATAGATATTTTTCAGCATTACCTTCGCAACCATGGCTGCAGATCCCCTGTCTCCCGGAATAGTTCCTTATAGCTCTAAAGCTTGAAATGAGCTTTCTAGAGATCATTCAGTCGTTTCCACACAAGGGACTGATTGTGGCTTGGTGACCAGAAGGCTTGGTGACCAGCATAACTTCTTCTCCTCTTACCCTAATGATTTTGCCATTCATGACATATTTGATCCTCTGGTGTAGAGTTAAAGGCAATGCATTTACCAAATAGATCCAGAGCCTTCCCAATAGCATAGTGTATACTGGTTCAATATCCATTACCTGGAATGTTACATTAAAAGTACATGCCCTTATTTGAAGTGGAAAATTAATGTCTCCTAGCACATCTCTCTTCATGCCATCAAACGAGCTCACAATCATGGAGCTTTGGCGTATTCCGGAAGGGTCTATCAGGAGTCTTGCCAGGGTTGAATTGGGAAAGACATTAACTGCTGAGCCGTTGTCAATCAATACTTTAGCAACTAAACAACCTTTACACTTGACTGTCACATGCAGAGCCTTGGTGTGCTTCGAGCCAGTCGAGTCTATTTCATCTTCTGAGAAAGTGACAAAATTGGATGCCTGAATTTGTCCGACTATCTTTTCAAATTGCCTCAGTGTGATGTTTGAGGTTACAAAGGCCTGATCCAGAACCTTCTGTAAGGTGTGGCGATGCACTTCCGAGCTCAGTATTAATGACAGCAAGGAGATCCGAGCAGGTGTCTTCTTTAATTGTTCAATTACACTGTACTCACTCTGCTTCATGATTTGTAACAGTAGTTCATCTTCTTCCTTCCTCCCACTGGATTCCCCTTCTCTACTACTTTTCTCACCTTCTCTTAAGTCTCAGTTGACTCTCTTACTTCTGCTTTCCCTTTACTTTTTTTTTTCCTCAGTGCCGTAACATCTCCCACTTCTAGTAATAAATTCTACTTCTGGATTTTGAGAGTCATTTGTTAGGGCAGGTTCTGATATGAATTGGGGAGCAAAGTCATTGGAGGGACCTGCATAGGTCATTTTGAAGTGACATGAGGAGTGAAACATGGTTTAGGGGTAGTGATGGGTTGAGTGTAGGTATGATTGAGGGTAGGGATAGAAATACTACTAGATGCACTCCGCATATAAACTTGGAAATTATAATTCTAAGGCACAGCACGGTTATTGGTAACAGGCAGTTGTGGTGGGGTACGTATGATTGTCTGAGGTGGTGTTGGCAGTGTTGATGGGGCGAGAATAGAAAAAAACATTTTTGGAGCAGATCTTGAGATGTCTTTGCCATAAAAGGCAGTGTTGACTTCCTCTTCTTCTTTTGAACTTAATTGGCACCTCAAGATTCTAAGCGATATCATTCTCTAGATTTCTTCCTTAAATTCATCACAATTCTGCAATTCACGATTGGTTGCTCCATGATAAGGGCATCCCGAGCCCGATAGATCATTTCCAGATTCATGCCTATAAGGATGTACATACCATTCTGACATCGCCATCGTGAGAATCTCATCAAAGTAAGGGACTAGCAGATCCACCTCCATAACTAAGCTTTCATCCTGGGATTCTATCACATTTACACCATTCTTTTTGCTGCTATCATGGTGGGGCAATGGGTTTGAAGTGACATTAGGAGTCGAGCCACTTCCTTCAATCTTCAGCCACTCATTCCTAATTAGGGATTGTACCCTTCCTCAAAGAGCTCCACAATTATCCATTGAATGCCCTATAACCCCGCTGAGGTATTCACATCTAGCACTGGGATCATACCACCTAGGATATGGCAGCTGGACAAGGTCTAGTGGGATGGGCACTATCTGATTGATGCCCAACAGATAACGATAAATTTCACTGAGCAGGAGTGGTAATGGTGGATCAGAATTCCTTGGGGGTCTTGGGCCAGGTTGAGGAGCAGGTAGTCTGAAAGGAGTATTTTGATCAGATGGTCTGGGGTTATAGGCAGTTTGGGAAGGATATTGGGGGTGAGGATAATTCGGGGATGGGGGAGAAACATTCGCTACCAATGGGTTTTGGGCTAGAGGATATAGATTTTAGGCTGGGGTATATGGGCGAAAATTGTTTTGTGGTGGTAGGTGAGTTTGTTTTGAAATGGAGTGGACATCCCCTTCCTTCATTTTTCTCGAAATTATTAGGCTTTTTCATGGAACCCTCCCCATCTACTTCTTATAACCTCCCTAACCGGAGGTTTGCTTCAATCCTTTCTCCAGTCTGGATGATATCAGAAAAACTGTTAGAAGTGTTCCTAATCATTAGATTGAAGTATGGGGCCTTCAGTGTCTCAATGAACAGAGAGCAAAGTTCATTATCCGTCACCGAAGGATAGACTTCAGTCGCCTTTTCTCTCCACCTCTAAGCATACTCCTTAAAGCTTTCCCTTTCCCTCTGCACCTAGTTTTGGAGGTCTCTCCTTGTGGGGGCAACATCACAATTGAACTTGTATTGCTTAAGGAAAGCATCAGCCAAATCGTTCTAGGAGCGTAATCTACTCCTATCCAATTATATGTGCCAACGTAAGGCTGCCCCTGTGAGACTTTCATGGAAGAAGTGTACCAAGATTCTGTCATCTTCTGTGAGAGCAGACATCTTAGCTATGTAAGTGGCTAAGTGGATGCGTGGATCAGAGTTTCCACTATATTTGTCGAATTTCGGGACTTTAAATTTCTGTGGGACAACCACATCTGGTACTAATCTCAGCGACGACACATCAATTGAGCCATACATATTTAACCTTTCGATAGCTCTTAGTCTTTTTTCCAGAGCAGATAACTTCTCATTTTCTCTTTCTCTACTTTCCCCTCCCATTGCATGAGCTATTCCCCCAGTTGGAACATTGGTTGCAGTCGACACCATATTTTAGTCGATCCCCGAAATCAATAAACTGTGAAATCGATCCCCATCACCAAGTCTCCATTCATTTCCGGTCTCTCTTCATGGGGATCTAAATCGACACCAAGTCTCCTTGCCAGACGATCACATTTCCAATCTCTCTCCAAAGAAACTGAACATATACCAAGTTTCCATATCGCTCAAATCCTTACCGATCTATTGAATCAATTATTAAGCCTCTTGGCCAATTAGTCACATTTCCGATCTCTCGTCAAACGAAATCAAACCAACATTAGGTCTTCGTGCCATCCAGTTTTATTTCCGATCTCCCTTTTAAAATTTTATGGATAATCAAGTTAAGGCTTTAATCCGATTTAATGATGCTTCCGATCCTAAGTGTTCAAATCAGGTTTCCAATTTTAATAATCTTAAGTCCCGTTCGGTGTTTGTTCTCAGCCGATCTCATGCTTACAATGTTTTTCCGACCTCTTATACTTGGATTAATAATCACTTTTAAGTTTGATGTTCTAATTGGTTCAGACAGTTAGGCGCTTGTACAACTTATATTCTTTCCGATCTCATCAAGTCAATGAACAAAAGAAAAAACTTCATTTCATTTCAAAATAAAAAATACAAGTCATTCGGCTGGAGGATCACCCCAAGTCTGTTCTACATTGTGTTCACCCTCTCTATCACCCTCAGCCTCCTCCTCGCTATCCTCTTCGTCTTGGGGAGCCAGATCCACCATCGAGGAGAAGTCCTCCTCAGGATAACACTTCTTGAGCTCAGGCAAAAGATCCCCATGGGCATTCACATAAGACCCAGCCTCCCTCGTCACTGCCTCTTCTTCTTTTACTCTGAGCTCTTCAGTGAGGCGTGCGACATCAGTGGCTCAGAGCGCCCAAGCTTCCTCAAGAACATGAGCCTGTTCGGCCAATTTATCTTGTAGAACTTCATCCACCCCTCAATTTTAGCTATGTAGTTTTGGGCGGATGAAAGTTGGGCTCGGGCTGAAGCTACTTCCTGACCCACCTTTTGGATCTCCTGCTTTAAATGATGAACCTTTTCTCGGATGATATGTTAGTTCACTAAACTCTCCACGCTCAGGCTCATAGTCTGGGTCAGGATATCATCGAGATTGTTCGGGGTCAGCCTATTCCGATCTTCCTGAAGGCAGACGGAGGCCCCCAAAACCTTAGCAAAACTCGGATTCTCCCGAACAGTCCGGTTCTTCTCCAGGGAGTGGATTAGGACCTAAGCGCCGCGAGAAAGGGTCCTCAAAGTGGGTTGAGAAGGACTCCCTTCCGCACTCGAAGCAACTGGTGGAGGTGGTGATGGCTCTTCATGTCGAGGAGGAGACCAAACCACTTCTATTTCAGGAACAGGCGGTCCTGAGGGTCGGGACGAACCTCCCTGCATTTCCCTTGGATCGTGCCTTGGCGTCTGAGAGGCCTCGGCGTACTTCATCTCCCGCACTTTCCTGGAGACCTCTCTCTTCCACTTCCGGCTCTCCTTGGAAGCTTCACCGCTTGCCATACCTGCACAAAGAAAAGTTAGTGAGTTCACTAAGGCTCAAAGGTCAGTGCTATAGAAAGTACCGAGGCCGAGGTCAGAGAGCTGAAGCCCGCGTTCTTCTACGGTAATCAGTTGCATTGTCCAATGATGCAGTTCGGCCGTCACCACATCTAAACAAGAGAACTTCTGAGGGGCCGCCTGGTCTTTCAGCTCCATCACCATTATGCCCTCTTCCCTATTCAAGGTAATGCGCTTTGGAAGTGAGGGGCCCAGATGCAGCCAGCTACGTGGGAAACCCTCAAAACCGTTCGGAATCTTGCTCCTCAGAATAAAGAAGCGATTCTTCTAATTCTTCAGTGAGGAAGGCAGATTGGTAAAAAGCCCGCAATGCGGCTTCGCCTGAAAGAACCAATACTCGTTGTCCTTTTGACGAGTTAACCTATGTAGCTCGGTGAACACCTTCGCTGTTGGACTGAGTCCTTTAGCTCGGCAAAGGCCTCTGAAGGCTACTAGGATCCGCCATGAGTTCGGATGTACTTGAGCTACACATAATTGGTGGAATTTCAGGACTTCCTTAAAGAAGTCATCGAGAGGAAACCACAGCCCGACTTTTAATTGTTCTTCGTATATCATGATCATATCATTTTCTTCGAAGAAATGATCGACTCGGAGATCGCCATGGCATCTGATAAGCTCATATGAGTCGGCCCGAAGGTTATATTCTTGTCTAATCGTCTGCAGATCGGTTTCTTGAAGGATTGACGGTAGCTCATCTACGGGAAGGCTTTCCCTCCCTGAGGTCTGCATTCGTCTTAAGGGTGCCGCTTGACCACGGGCTGGAATGGAGGATGTAGGAGGTTCAGACCGCTCACTCGGTCTGACCACCTTAACTTCTTCTGACGACCACGAGACATGAACGGAAGGGGGGCTCGCCGCTCTCTGACCCTTGGCACCGCTCATTTTCAAAGAAAAGAGAAGATTTAACTAAAAAGAAAGATTGAAACCCTTACAGGAGTGTAATTGGTGTCGGAGAAATTTGAAAAATGAGAGAATTTTGGAATCGCTCGCGAGACACTGAAAATGACATAAGGGAGCAAATGGCTGACCCATCCCCTATTTATACCCGTCTGAGCATTTAATGCTCACGATTGCTAAGCATCGGTTAGTGGGATTCTGACTTTTACGACCGCGTCTCACGAATATTTCGGAAACTCCATAATTAAATAAGGAGAGATCGGCTGGTTAAAGACTGGCAAATAAAGGTAGATGTTTAGAATTACAGATCGGCAAAGGGCTAATCAGTTAGGAATCGGATCGGATAAACACATCAGAGATCGGAAAATAACCAATGCAATAATAATAAAATGATAATTGTCAAAATAAGATTTCATTTCTAAAAGGTCGGATTACATCATTTGGGCGATCTCAAGAGATCAGATTACATTAAAGGTCAGATCACATCATTTGGGCGATCTCTAGAGATCGAGTTACATTAAAGGTCAGATTACATCATTTGGGCGATCTCTAGAGATCAGCAGTACATCCTACCTAGTAAAGACCTATGTCAAAGCCTAGTCTCGTGGCTGAATCAAAAGATATATTTGAGCAGGAAACCAACCATCGACACCGGATAGATGTACAGCTCATATGGGGTGACTATGACTCTCATGAGGATAAGAGAGGTCATCGTCAATGTTATCACTCGGAATCGAGCCGCGGTCGGGACTCCCGATGTGGTGAGGAGCCAAATGAACTTTGAAGGGCAGTCACTAATGATAAGAGGGAAATTAGCGGTCTTCTCACCCGAAATTGATTCGCCGATTAGATCGGTCACCCGACCCGAGATCAACATGATCGACATTCTCGATCTGGATCGGTAAATTAGTCCAGTTCTCTTATCATCATCAAAGGCAGTTATTGTGATTTTCTGATCACCAAGATCGTAAATCTTCAGTCGAAAAGCAGAGAAAATAGCCGAAAAAAGATTAAAAGAAGTCGCCGTGGTCATAATGTTACCGAAAAATTAGAACAGCAGGAAAGAGGGATGGAAATAGGAAGAAATGGAATATGGGAGAAATTTCTGATCGAAGGCATATATATAGGAAGGGTTTGAGCATTTATTACTAGTGGAAATCAAAGTGGGTGCCTCGGTAATCGAAGTAATAAATGCTTTGACCAGATTAGCCCGGATGGAGGAGAAGGAGCTGAAATGGGAGAGATCAAGAGAGGGGCCCGATATGAGAGATCGGAAAAAGGCCATAATGGAAAGATCGGAAGGGATGAGAGATCGAAAAGCAAGAAGAGGATGAGACAACTTTCAATGACTGCCGTCATAATCAGAGCTGAGGTAGTTAAAGCATTGCAGACGAGATCAAATCTCCACCGCACGCCTCATCTGCAGAATCGCCCGCATTACTAATAGGTGCCAGGACATGTCATGACAGTCCTGTACATCTCGATCTCCACCGTTGATCTAACTTGTAAGGACGAGTCCGGAGCCCTTGGATCAAAGAGAAGGCGACAAGACCGGAGCCTTTTATTCCCAGCCCTCGGATCTCCCTTGATAAGAAAGTTTTGGAACCGTTGGATTAGAAAGGAGAAAGGACATATATGCTGAAAAGGATCTCAGCCGTTCATCTTGATTCTCCTTAATTCCCAAGCATCAGATCATGTCCTTTAAAATCCTAACCTTCCATCTCCCTTGAAGAAAATCCTAACCCTTCATTGGGAGCACCCGTTCCTTATAAATACTTGCATGAAAACTGTTGAAGGGGGGGGGGGGGGGGAAGGGTGGTGATTATAGTGGAAAGGAACTGAAAATTGATTCAGTTTTACTACTCTGCTATTTTTAAGCTAGAAAAACTTCAGAAACCAGTTTTCTAAAGTATTTTTCTTTGAAGGAGTGTTGGACAGTGGAACTCTTGATTTTCAGTTTGTTCATTGCTCTGCGATACCCTTTCTTAGTTTCAGTTCTGTTTTCATCACTTTTATATCCACTTTTATTTTTCCGAGCTCAATCTCATTAATTGTCATTCCGGTTCGATTACATTCTAACTTGGTATTCTTCATTTCAAGGCAAGCATTAGTCCCCAAACTATTAGCATGCAACTCTGCAACATTCGTGACTCCATAGTTAGTTCAATAGGTTCAACTTCCTACAGGTGAGTGTCTGAACCATTGCCCTATCCAGTGTTTGTCTTTATTTTCTTTTTTTTATGCTCATAATTTTCGTTAAAGTTTGTCTTATGTTAGAAGGTCCCACGTAGGTGGTTATTCTCTTGAGTTTATCTTTTGATACATCAGTTCATGTTATTTATTTGTTCTTGGTCTTTTATTATCTCCTAATATAGGTGTTTTGGTTACGGGTAGCGTATAGGTAGTTTGATAAAATGTTGGTAACTGTATCTTAACACAAGAGTTTCTTTAAATAAAAGTTCGGATAATAAATCAGAGAAAATTATAAAGACCAGCCACTGGACTAGCTCAAGAAGATGACTGGGTAAGGTGGGGAGTCAGAGTAAAATCGAATTTCAAACTAGCAAATGAAATAGAGCAAATATTGCTTGCTGAAAGGTACTGGTAAGGCGATCACATAGGAGATCGGTAAAAATTCAGTCTGGTTTCCCCTATCTAGTCACAAGGTACCGATGAGTTAAAAGAAGCCTAATCCGGGTTCCCAGTGTCTTCGGATGCCAGAACCCTTAGTCTAAGGTCCTTTGCGCGATACGATCATAATTAAATTTCAAGAGGTTGGGGGAGAGTTCTTACCTGATCCTCATCCAAACCAAATAGGAAATCGGAGGAGAGTTCTTATCCGAGATCCTTTATCAAAACTCTAAAATTGCATATTAAAAGAGATTGGAGGAGAGTTCTTATCCGATTCTTAACCAAAATTTTAATAAATATTAAAAGAAATCGGAGAAGAGTTCTTATCCGATTCTCAACCAAAATTTTAATAAATATTAAAGAGATTGAAGGAGAGTTCTTATCCGATTCTTAATTAAAAGTATTCTTAATTAAAAGTTTTAATAAATATTAAAGAGATCGGAGGAGATTTTTTATCCGATTCTCAATTAAAAGTTTTAATAAATATTTAAAAAAGATCGGAGGAGAGTTCTTATCCGATCTTCAATCAAAATTTTTAATAATCATTTAAAGAGATCGGAGGAGAGTTCTTATCTGATTCTCAATTAAAAGTTTTAATAAATATTTAAAAAGATCAGAGGAGAGTTCTTATCCGATCTTCAATTAAAACTTTTAATAATCATTTAAAGAGATCGGAGGAGAGTTCTTATCCGATTCTCAACCAAAATTTTAATAAATATGTGGAGATCGGAGGAGAGTTCGTATCCGAGATCCTTCATTCAAACTTTAAATAGAGTATCCCCAGAGATCGGAAAAGCTTTTACACGGATTTTCTCAAATCCAAACTAAGATAGCACAATACGCAAAGTAACCCCCTAAATAAAACTGATACGCAACACCAACTCACTAAGGGTCGTCTCATTTATTTATGTATCTGGGTAATCCGAATTAGTGAAAAATCAAATATTCCCTTTTATCAAAGGGATTAATATCTTCATTCTAACCCCCCTAACTATCAATTTTAATTTATAAAGAGCGTAAGGTTAAATCTGCTCACCCTCATTGAGGGACGAGGTGGGGTGCCTAACACTTTCCCCACCCGTTTACGAACCCCGAACCTAGAATCTCTATTTTTGAAGTGGTTTCATTTTAATTTATTTTCACAAATGGTTTTATTTAATTTCCCTCAAAATTAAAGTGGCGACTCCTCACTCTTTTCCACTTCGGTGAGTGTTCGTCCAGGTGACTGCAAAATACCTTGCGACAGCTTGGTGACTCCACTAGGGAGTCTTTTTTCACCTTAATCCCGGATTAGAGGTCCAAAAGCAAGATTTAATTTTATGCTCAAACTGTAGTTAGGTGGGTTTAATTTACAAAACTGGAAAATCTCAATCTATTGATTATTGTTATTTTTACTAACCATTTTGCTTATCTCGATTGTCTTATTCCCTACAGCACTCTTTGTCTTAAAAAAAAAGGAAAGGAAAAACTCCCCCGTACTGGGAAGAGGTAAAGGTGTCCCTTCACACACTAAACACTCACACAATGTCCTCACACACTCCAGCCCTATAATCGGGCTTTCTTACTCTTTTAGGAAAATAGGAGGGAGTCATGCAGCAATACTCGTGGGTTTTACCCCGTTAGTATCCGTGAAGGCTTCTACTCAGATTGAAACTTGTTCTATTTACTGTGATACCCGTGGAACTCTCCCGTTAGTATCATGGTGATAAAATGGGGCTCTGCTGTTTACAGTGGGGGCAATTTGGGAACCTGTGGCTTTTAGAAATTTAGACCTTGAGCTAAACCGTCACAATAGCTGGAAGCTGTAGCAAACTACCTCATAAGATAGAACTATCCGATTAGGTAGCACCAATCCGGTATAAGGACTCTCCCTACTTCAGGATAAAAGGGACATACTTGCTCTCACCATATTCTGTTTGTTTTTTTTATGTTCTCATTTTGAGGGTAATCTTGGATTATACTGTTAGGAGGACCTACACGCTTTCCTACTTTGATAAATGTATAGGTGTCACCCTGCCAACAGTATAATTCAAAATTACCTGAATTCGTCTTGCTAACAAGTTCTCCCTACAGGCATCATCGAATTAAGGTCTGTAAAAGAATAAGCATCATTTTTAACATTGCATCTTCGAGTCAGTCGGCAGAAGAAATTCCTAGACTGGAACAGAATACTAAACTATGGTCCGAACCGCCTCATAGTTCATTGCCCCCACAAAGTGATGTCACCAAGACAGATACTGGCCCGTTTCCTCCGTTGAACCTAAGCAAAGTTGAAGTCAAAATGATTGGTCTCGAGGATCTATCTAATGGTTGGAGGTCGCTTCCCGATCAGGTCAAGGCACAATTTGAGGAAAAATATGGAAGGATTGCACCCTTGATGCGAGTCAAAGTCCAAGTCTCGGTATTGAAGGCCATGCTGTCAGTTTGGAATCCCAAGTATGGGGTGTTTTCCTTCAATGATATCGATACTAGCCCCACTATGGAAGAATATCAGGCATTGCTAGAAATTCCTTATGCGGTGCAGAATCGGATCTACTTACACCTAGAACATAGGCAGACCTGGAAACGGTTCGCATACATGTTGGGGATTCCCCCGGAAGAAGCAAAGGCAAGGGAAACTGTCAAAGGAAACACGCATGGATGATATTGGACTTACCTCAGGAAGTGGTTAGATCGATACATCCAGGATGAACAATGGGAGCAAACTTCATTGGCACTTGCTTTGGGGATCTATGGCTTGATCTTGTTCCCAGGGTCTCCGGGAATTATAACCGGCAGCGTTGTGGAGTATTCTAGGCAATAGAGAAATAGAAAGTTAACCCGATACCGACAATTCTTGCAGAGACTTTATTGACTCTTACTTACTGTCGACAACAAGGCAAGGGGGTCCATCAAGTGTTGTTCTCAATTGTTGCACCTCTGGATCGTCAGTCACATGAGTCCTGTAGAGACAAAGGGGTTAACTTGGTATCTTGACCAGCCTCTTATAGAGAAGATGACCAGATTAGTAATCAGCCCAAAGGACGAGCTGCAGTGGCAAGAGCGAATTCTGAGCTTCAATAGCCATAACTATTGTTGGAAGAAATTGTGGACATCGGGTTAACCCATTTTGTTCAGCACAGGGGATAATCGTTCAGTGTCCCTAATTGGAGTGACCGGACACACAAGTTACATGCCAGCATTAGTAATGAGGTAGTTCGGCTCAACCCAGTCCGTAATCAGTATTGAAGAATACCACCAAGGTCATTTCTATCATGAGTTCGGTAGTGAAGAAGAGTTAAAAGTAGCTCGCAAATCCTGGGAAAACATCACTATGATGGAAAGGTCGCCTAAAGGTCCGAGTGTCACGGGCGATTATCTTAAATGGAGGGCTGGCAGGGATCAAGGACACCTAACTGCAAATCCAGCCAAATTTAAAGGTAGTGACCCTTGTCAAAATATCCTTTCAGAAGAAGCTAGTGCTCGTTTAGCTGACTCTCTGCAAAAGGTGATACCGAAAATCGACAATTACAAGAACGAATAAGACAGTTGGAGGACCAATAACAGATCTTCAAAATAAAAGTAAAAAGGTTAAGGGAAGAAGCAAGGGCCGAAAAGACAGAGTTTGAGAAAGAAGAAATGCGGTGGGAAGTGGAAAAGAGCTCTCTCCAAGCTACAATGAAAGAAGCAGAAGTACAGAATGGCAAGCTTCAAGAGAAAATGAAATACCAGGAGATACTTATGGAGGAGTATAAACAAGAAAGCAAAAAGAAGAAGCTTGAACTGAAGGAGTAAGCACAGCTTATCAATGATATCCTGAGAGAATGCGCTAAAGAAAGGAAGGAAAAAGAGAGACAATCCACCCTCTATCAAGAGCTAAAAGAAAATGTTGATCAGTTGGAGAGAATGATAGCACAGGGGAAACAAGAACTCTTACCTGAATTCGAGTATGCCCTGAGGGTATTCAACCTCGCTAGACAAGAAGAAAGGTATATGTATATCTCAGGAAATGTCATCGCATTATAAAGAGTCTCCCTGAGCCTAGGCCAATATAAAGAATGCCATGTATGAATTATTCGATTAATGGAACAACTTTGGGCCATTGTCTAGCAAAATTCTGAATGAATAGTATAACTCCCGTAGGAACTCCCTCGCTAGGGTTATGCAAAAAATTGGATGGGCCATATGGACAGGTATCATAGATGCTCATTCAATCCAGTCATTCACCGTTGGACTATCGAATGATACCATGATAAAATTGATGCAATTATTCTTCTGCAGATTTCATTTTTGGCTCTCAGATGCCACTGTATCCTTTGTCCAAACCAGGACCTTTAATTTTTTACAAAATTCGAAATTCATTAAAAACTTTCAACTTCCTACAGAAAATCAACATTGCTTCAAACAAAGCAAGCCTGACCAGACACACAGTTCAACCCAGACGAGTGTACTTAACAAAGTCACGTACAAGAAGGCTAATGGAAGACCAGGAACAAGTCCAGAACCTACAAGGACAAGTGTCCAAGTTGAAAGACCAGGTCTCAGAGCTCATGAGACTAATGCGAGAGATGTCCCATAATAAGCCTGCCTCTGAGCCTAACTTACCACTACCTCCCCCACCTCCTACAACGGTTGATTCTCATCATGCTTCAACCTCTTTCACCTTTCAGCCACCTATCCCGGATCTGAAAATCACCATCAATCCGGCTCCCCTGAATAATGACCCACCTTTCTCCCATTACCCGCTGTCCCAAATGCAAAGCCATACCATTCAATCCTGATCCCTCCGGTTCATTCCGCCCCTCATTTCCCAACTGGGGGAGTATTTCATGCAGTAGGAGGGAAAAATAAGACGAGAGAAAATGAGAAGCTGTCCGCTCTAAAAGAGAGATTAAGAGCGATAGAGGGACTGAACATGTATGGTTCAGTTGATGTGGCGTCACTAAGATTGGTGCCTGATGTGGTGGTGCCGCCTAAGTTCAAGGTCCCGGACTTCAACAAATACACCAGGAATTCAGACCTTCGCATTCACTTGGCCACTTATATCACTAAAATGTCTGCCCTGATGGAAGACGATAGACTCCTGGTTCACTTCTTTCACGAGAGTCTCTCCGGGGCAGCCTTAAGGTGGTGTATTCGGTTAAACAGGAGCAAATTACGCTCCTGGAAAGATTTGGCTGACGCTTTCCTGAAACAATACAAGTTCAACTGCGATGTTGCCCCCACAAGGAGAGACCTCCAAAACCTGGTGCAGAGAGACAGGAAAAGTTTCAAAGAATATGCCCAGAGATGGAGAGAGAAAGCCGCAGAAGTATATCCTCCGGTGACTGACAGTGAACTATGCTCTCTGTTCATTGAGACGTTGAAGGCACCTTATTTCAATCTGATGATTGGGAACACCTCCAATAGTTTCTGGGACATCATCCAAGCTGGCGAGAGGATAGAAGCTAAGTTAAGGATGGGACGACTGCAGGAGTTGACTGAGAATCCTGCAAAGAAAACTGCCAGTTTTGGCAAGAAAAAAGAGGGTGATATGCATTCCATCACCCCACAGAACACCCAATTTTCATTACCTCCAAATAACTACCGGCCATATCTACCCCCTCATGGCCCAACCATTGCAAATATTCCACCCCCTCTCCCAAATTATCCTCACCCACGCCCATAATATCCGCCACTGTCAACTTACCAGCCCAGACCACCTCCTCAACCCACTCAACCCAGACCACCCCAAAATAACCCAAGACCACCAAGAAACCCTGATCCACCTCTTCCCCTCCCACTCAGTGAAATATACCGATACCTCGTCGGTATAAATCAAATAGTGCCGATTCCCCTTGACCCAATTCAGCCACCATATCCTAGGTGGTATGATGTCGGTGTCCGGTGCGAGTATCATGGAGGGGCACAGGGGCACTCTACTGATAATTGTGGAGCACTCAGGGGAAGGGTGCACGCTCTAATTAGAAACGGGTGGTTGAAAATCGAAGGGAATGGCTCCCTCCCCAATGTCACCTCAAACCCATTGCCCAATCATGGTACGGGCAATAGTGCGAATATGATAGATTTGGAAGGAGAAGGGTCAACTTTGGAGGTAGATCAACTGATTCTTCACTTTGAGGAAATTTTTACAACAGCAGTAAGGGAAGGATACCTCTACCCTCAAACGCCAGAACCTGAAGACAATACGGGATGCCCCTACCATGGAAGAGCAGCTAACCATGAGCTGCAAAATTGTGAGGAATTCAAACAAGAGGTCCAGAACTTGCTGTCCCTCAAAGTCTTAAGATGCCAAGCAAGGTAAAAAATGTAGGGCGGAGTAAATACAGCCCGGTTCGCCCAGAATGCCTCCACCTCTAACCACAAAATGTCCTTCTCTGCCCCAGCATCATCACCACCAGTAACAATTATCCGAACCCGCCCGACTCGATCCACGAACACCCATGCATGCAGTGGAACTATAACTTCCAAGTTTTCACTCAAGGAACATTGAGCAATACACCGACTCCTTGCCTTGCTTCACCCTCAGCACCTCCTAGACCGTGCTTTACTCCTCATGAACACTTCAAGATGACTTACGCCGGACCCTCTAGCAATGCTACTCCCCAATCAAACCCCTAGCCCGTCACTACCACAAAATCCTCCCCACTTGAGCAAGAAGTTGAGTTTATAACCCAAAGTGGGAGATGTTACGGGAGTGAAGAAAAGGAAAAGAAGAAAGGGAAAGTAAAAATTTGAAAGCCACTTGAGAATACGGAAGAGGAGGTTGAGA
Organism: Hevea brasiliensis; assembly: GCF_030052815.1. NCBI lineage: Eukaryota > Viridiplantae > Streptophyta > Magnoliopsida > Malpighiales > Euphorbiaceae > Hevea > Hevea brasiliensis. Next base: position 42,460,830 of record NC_079509.1, read on the forward strand.
AAGAAGAGAGAGGAGAACCTGCCAGATCAAACGAAGAGGAGGAGATGTTGCTTCAAATAATGAAGCAAAGTGAGTACGATGTTGTTGAACAGTTAAGAAAGACACCTGCTCGAATTTCACTGCTGTCACTGATTTTGAGTTCGGAGGTGCATCGCCAAGCCTTGCAGAGGATCCTGGGTAAAGCCTTCGTAAACCCCAACATCACATCGGGGCAATTCGAGAAGATAGTGGGGCAAATTCAGGCATCCAGTTTTGTCACTTTCTCAGAAGAAGAAATAGACCCTGCAGGCTTAAAGCACACTAAAGCTCTGCATGTAACGGTGAAGTGTAAAGGTTGCATAGTTGCGAAGGTCCTCATTGACAATGGATCCGCGCTCAACGTCTTGCCTAAAGCCACCTTGGCCAGGCTGCCAGTCAACCGGTCGAACATGCGTCAAAGTGCTATGGTGGTAAGAGCTTTTGACGGGACGAGGAGAGAGGTTCTGGTAGACATTGACTTGCCACTCCAAATCGGCGCATGCACTTTCAATGTCACGTTCCAAGTGATGAACATTGAACCTGCATACACTATATTGCTAGGAAGACCTTGGATCCATTCAGCAAATGCCGTACCTTCAACCCTGCATCAGAAAATTAAGTACATTATGGATGGCAAGATCATCACTGTGAAGGGGGAGGAGGCCATGCTGGTCACCAAGCCGCAATCACTTCCTTATGTGGAAGCAGCTGAGGAATCATTGGAAAGCTCTTTCCAGGCTCTTGAATTACAAGAAACCACCTCCAGGAATGAAGGGGCTACGGCTATGGTAGCGAAGGTGATGCTGAAGAATGGGTATAAGATGGGCAAGGGGTTAGGCGCTACATTACAGGGGATTATCGAACCTATACCAGCTATCTAAAAGGTTGGTCATTGCGGTTTGGGTTATGAGGAAGACGCCCTCATGGATGGATGATTCTGGATGAGAAGTATGCTTCGGGATCAGAGATTTGATCAGAAGATCGGGAAAATGAAGGTAGTCCCAAAAATCACAGAGGTCTTCACCAAGCCGGTTATTGAAAATCCGGCGGAAACTAAAGAATCACCCGATGAACCATCCATTGATGTCATCCATCTCGATTCCTTGTATGAAGCTCTAGTCTCGCCAATAGCTGAAGGGCAAGAACTGGACAACTGGACGGCAGAGGACATTCCTATACTCAATTTCGAGTAAAGTACTTTTGGTTATCAATACTTGATCATTTTGTCCATGGTGACAAGTGTAATACTGTAAATGGACCATTTTCTTATGATGCAAATATTAATGGATTAATAGCGCATTTTTACATCCAATTATCTTTTCCTTGTTTTGTCATTTTCGTAATATATTCCACTTTCATTTCTTCAGGACCATTCATCAATTAACACCAAATAATCCAATAGACTCAGAAATTCCTCTGGTTAATTTTGAAATCCCCATAACTGCCATTACTTCAAGTGATTCTGAGGAGGAACTCATAGAAGAAAGGGATGAAAGAGATGAACCTTCCCTGGTACCTTACAGGGATGAAACGCACACCGTGAATTTTGGCACAGAAGAAATAAAAAGAGAACTTAAAGTTGTGGAGAGTGAAGAATTAGAAGATATGGTCAGTTTGCTCAAAGAATTCCTGGACGTATTGTCATGGAGCTATGACGATATGACCGGCTTAGACCCCCAGATTGTGACACACAAGATTCCCCTAATTCCCGAAACGATCCCGGTAAAGCAGAAGCTTAGAAGAATGAACCCTGACACGCTGCTCAAAGTCAGGGATGAAGTCAAAAAGCAGTATGATGCTGGGTTTCTGGAAGTAGTCAAATATCCTCAATGGATAGCTAACATTGTCCCGATAATGAAGAAAGACGGAAGAGTCAGGGTGTGCGTTGATTACAGGGATCTTAATAAAGCAAGCTTGAAGGATGATTTCCCTCTCCCACACATAGACGTGCTAGTAGACAATGCCGCAGGATTGGGCAGATGTTCATGTATCCATGGAGCGTCCGGGTACAATCAAATCCTCATGGATGAACAGGATAAGGAGAAAACCGCTTTTGTCACTCAGTGGGGGGTATTCTGTTATTGGGTTATGCCATTTGGCTTAAAGAATGCAGGCGCTACCTACCAATGTGCTATGGTCACATTATTCCACGATATGATGCACAAAGAAGTGGAGGTGTACGTGGATGATATGATCATCAAATCCAGGGAAGGAGAAAACCATGTGCAGGTGCTAAAAAAAGTATTCGAGAGACTCAGGAAGTATCAGCTAAAATTGAACCCTGCCAAATGTGTGTTCGGAGCTAAATCTGGGAAGTTGTTGGGATTCATAGTGAGTAAGAAGGGAATAGAAGTAGATCCAGACAAAGTTCGAGCTATTCAAGAGATGCCATCCCCAAAGATAGAAAGGGAGGTAAGCAGTTTCCTGGGGAAGCTGAACTACATCTCGAGATTTATTTCCAACCTCATCGCTAAAGCTGAGCCTATCTTTAGACTACTCTGAAAGAACAACACCACTCAATGGGATTCAGTTTGTCAAGAGGCTTTCGAGAAAATTAAGCAGTACCTGTCAAACCCGCCGATATTGGTTCCTCCAGTGGCAGGAAGACTGTTGATTCTATACATGGCTGTCCAATAGAATTCAATGGGATGTGTTTTGGGACAACATGACGATATCGGTCGAAGAGAGAGGGCTATCTATTACCTGAGCAAGAAGTTCAATGATTGCGTGTCAAGGTACTCATTCCTAGAGAAAACTTGTTGCGCATGAGCCTGGGCGGCAAATCGACTTAAACACTACATGTTGAATCATAAGACATGGCTCATCTCTAGGATGGATCCTATTAAGTATGTGTTCGAAAGCCCATTTGTGCCGGGAAGGATAGCCAAGTGGCAAGTCATACTCTCTCAATATGACATTGTCTATATGACCCGAAAAGCTGTGAAAGGCAACGTAATCGCTGATCTCCTAGCAGAAAAACCAATCCAGGATTATGAAGCCTTGGATTTTGAGTTCCCTGATGAGCATGTTAATGAAGTCGACAGCGAAGAAAAAGAGCCAGCTGATGTATGGGAAATGTATTTCGATGGAGCTGTTAATTTGTCTGGTAATGGAATTGGAGCAGTACTGGTATCACCCGATGGGAAACACTTCCCAATAGCCATCAAGTTAAGGTTTGAATGTACCAATAATGTCATAGAATACGAAGCTTGTGTGATGGGTTTACAGGCCGCCATCGAAATGAAAGTCAGAAAGTTGGAGGTATATGGAGATTCAGCCTTGATCATTTATCAAGTCAAAGGAGAATGGCAAACCAAGGATTCGAAGTTAATCCCATATCAGAAGTACCTACTGGAATTGATCAAGAAATTCGAAGAAATTTCTTTCACTCACCTCAGTCGGGACAAAAATCAATTCGCGGATGCCTTAGCCACCCTGGCTGTTATGGCTCAAATAGAAGAAGGGCAGACGACTCAGGAATTATAGATCAAAGCAAGGAGTGAGCCGGCGTACTGCTTCATGATCAAGGAGGAAACAGACGGTAAACCTTGGTATCATGACATCCAGGTCTACATCAAAACCAGAAAATTCCCTCCGGGGGCAAGTAAAAACGAAAGAAGAATGCTCCGGAGATTAGCTTTGGGGTACTTCCCTAGTGGAGAAATTCTATACAAAAGGAGCTCCAACGGCGAATTGTTGAGATGCGTGGATGCAAAAGAGGCAAAGAGGATCCTTTTCGAAACTCATGAGGGGAACTGTGCTACCCAGGCTAATGGACATATGATGGCTAAGAAAATCTTGCGATGAGGATACTTCTGGACTACTATGGAGAAGGATTGCATTGAATACTTTCGAAAGTGTCACAAATGTCAAATCTACGCGGATCCGATAAATGTTTTGCCTCACCAATTGTTCAACCTCGTCTCACCATGGCGTTTCGCAATGTGGGGAATCGACGTGATTGGTCCCATCAACCCCAAGGCATCCAATGGGCATAGATTTATCTTGGTAGCTATTGACTATTTTTCTAAATGGGTCGAAGTGACATCATATGCCCACATCACACAGAACACATTTCTCAAGTTCCTCTGAAATAATATTATCTGCCGACACGGCCTCCCCAGTGAGATCGTCACTGATAACTCCAAGAATTTGAATGGTCGGAAGATCCAAAGATTATGTGATCAATACAAGATCCGACATTCTCAATTCCTCACCTTATCGTCCCCAGATGAATGGAGCAGTAGAAGCTGCAAATAAAAATCTTAAGAGAATAATTCGGAAAATGACAGTCACCTATAGAGATTGGCATGATATGCTTCCCTACGCCCTTCACGCATACCGGACTTCCGTAAGAACGTCAACTGGGGCAACCCCATACTCACTAGTTTACGGGATGGAAGCTGTATTACCTATTAAAGTGGAAATTCCTTCCTTAAGAATTCTGAAGGAATCAGGGATTGATGAGTCGGAGTGGATCCAGTCAAGGTTCGACCAATTAAATTTGCTAGACGAGAAAAGGCTAGCGGCAGCATGTCATGGGCAGTTATACCAGAGAAGAATGGCTCGGCCATTTAACAAAGGCGTTCACCCACATGAATTTCAACCTGGGGATCTAGTCATGAAAAAGGCACTTCCGAATCAAAATGATGCCCGGGGTAAATGGACACCAACATATGAAGGACCCTATGTGGTCAAAAGGGCGTTTTCTGGTGGGGCCCTAATCTTGTCCCGTATGGATGGTGAAGAATTCCCAAGACCCATGAATGCCGACACTGTCTGGAGATATTATGCCTAAAAAAAAAAAAATGGTAGAGGTGAAAACCCGAAAGGGCGCCCCTAGCAAAATGCGCGAAGAGGCGAAAACCCGGAAGGGCGCTTTCTGTAAAATGAGTGAAGGGTGAAAACCCGAAAGGGTACCCTGAAAGAGCGGGCCAAAAAAAAAAAAAATCTAAGGGTGAAAACCCGAAAGGGCGTCCTTAGAACCAGAAAGTGGAAGAATAGGGAAGAAGACATGGGACCAAGGAATGAAAAATAAACCATCACGGCATGAATCTTCATTAATAGAGTACTTGAAATAATGGCAGTTAAGAGACTTCAAAGCTAACTACAAGGAATCTGTGAGATCTATCCTTGTGCCCTTTTTCTTTGAAATTGTACCTTTGTTTCTCAAAGCCATAATAAAGTCATCCTTTCACTTTGATCTATCTTCTTCGCATTTTAATTTATCTTTTTGCTTTGTCTTTCTCATATATTCACACTCTAATACTGTTTTCTATGCGCTATTAATTTGTTAAAATTTTGTTATAAGATTAGGATTTAGATTTTGATAACCTCGTGTATTTTGCTAAGAAACTTGTAGGGGATGATCGATAGCCAAAAAAAAAAAAAAAAAAAACTAGAGGTGAAAACCCGGAAGGGTGCTTCTAGTTGGATGAACGGAAGGGAAAGTGAAAACCCGCAAGGGTGCTTTCCACAAAACCAGAAGAAAGTTGAGAGCAGAAAAGGGGCATCCGGAGAAGTGAATAAGGAGAGGGAAGTTGTAGGTCAAGTCTTGTAACTCGTCCTCCATTAATCGTTGACCTTCGGGATCTTGTTAAGTACACTCTATCGCGGAAGAACTTCTTGTGTCAGGTTAGGCTTATTTTGTGAGCATTTTTAATTTTCAACATTTAAATTTCTGTTATCAACCTTTGGTTCCTTGATCTAAGTTGATTTCAATTTTCTAGCATTTAAATTTCCGTTATCAACCTCTGGTTCCTTGATCTAAGTTGATTTTAATTTTCCAGCATTTAAATTTCCGTTATCAACCTCTGGTTCCTTGATCTAAGTTGATTTTAATTTTCGAGCATTTAAATTTCCGTTATCAACCTCTGGTTCCTTGATCTAAGTTGATTTTAATTTTCTAGAATTTAAATTTCTGTTATCAACCTCTGGTTCCTTGATCTAAGTTGATTTTAATTTTCCAGCATTTAAATTTTCGTTATCAACCTCTGGTTCCTTGATCTAAGTTGATTTTAATTTTTCAACATTTATATTCATGTTATTAACCTCTGGGTCGCCGACCTGAGTGGGTTTTAGTTTCCTAACTTTAAATTTGAGTTTCATGATTTTAAATCGTCCAAAATATGGGTCTGAATCTTTACATAATTCCTACACGAGAATTTTTTTCCCTTGGATAGAAATTATGTAAAGAGGGGCAGCTGTCAACACCATATTTTGGTCGATCCCCGAAATCAATAAACTGTGAAATCGATCCCCATCACTAAGTCTCCATTCATTTCCGGTCTCTCTTCATGGGGATTTAAACCGACACCAAGTCTCCTTGCCAAACGATCACATTTTCGATCTCTCTCCAAAGAAATCGAACCAATACCAAGTTTCTGTATCGCTCAAATCCTTACCGATCTATTGAATCAATTATTAAGCCTCTTGGCCAATTAGTCACATTTCTGATCTCTCGTCAAACGAAATCAAACCAACATTAGGTCTTCGTGCCATCCATTTTTATTTTCGATCTCCCTTTTAAAATTTTATGGATAATCAAGTTAAGGCTTTAATCTGGTTTAATGATGCTTTCGATTCTAAGTGTTCAAATCAGGTTTCCAATTTTAATAATCTTAAGTCTCGTTCGGTGTTTGTTCTCAGCCGATCTCATGCTTACAATTTTTTTTCGACCTCTTATACTTGGATTAATAATCACTTTTAAGTTTGATGTTTTAATTGGTTCAGATAGTTAGGCGCTTGTACAACTTAGATTCTTTCCGATCTCATCAAGTCATTGAACAAAAGAAAGAACTTCATTTCATTTCAAAATAAAAAATACAAGTCATTCGGCTGGAGGATCACCCCCAGCCTGTTCTACATTGTGTTCACCCTCTTTATCACCCTCAGCCTCCTCCTCGTCATCCTCTTCGTCTTGGCGAGCCAAATCCACCATCCAGGAGAAGTCCTCCTTGGGATAACGCTTCTTGAGCTTGGCCAAAAGATCCCCATGGGTGTTCACATAAGCCCTGGCCTCCCTCATCACTGCCTCTTCTTCTTTTGCTTTGAGCTTTTCAGTGAGGCGTGCGACATCAGCGGCTCAGAGCGCCTGAGCTTCCTCAAGAACATGAGCCTGTTCGGCCAATTTATCCTCGTAGAACTTCATCCGCCCCTCAATTTCAGCTATGTAGTTTTGGGCGGATGAAAGTTGGGCTCGGGCTGAAGTCGCTTCCTGACCCACCTTCTGGATCTCCTGCTTTAAATGATGAACCTTTTCTCGGATGATATGTTGGTTCACCAAACTCTCCACGCTCAGGCTCATAGTCTAGGTCAGGATATCATCGAGACTGTTGGGGGTCAGCCTATTCCGATCTTCGTGAAGGCAGACGGAGGCCCCCAAAACCTTAGCAAAACCTGGATTCTCTCGAACAGTCCAGTTCTTCTTCAGGGAGTGGATTAGGACCTGAGCGCCGTGGGAAAGGGTCCTCGAAGTGGGTTTAGAAGGACCCCCTTCCGCACTCGAAGCAACTGGTGGAGGTAGTGGCGGCTCTTCATGTCGAGGAGGAGATCGAACCACGTCTATTTTAGGAACTGGCAGTCCTGAGGGTCAGGACGAACCTCCCTGCATTTCCCTTTGGATCGTGCCTTGGCGTTTGAGAGGCCTCGGCGTACTTCATCTCCCGTACTTTCCTGGAGACCTCTCTCTTCCGCTTCCGGCTCTCCTTGGAAGCTTCGCCGCTCGCCATACCTACACAAAGAAAAGTCAGTGAGTTCGCTAAGGCTCAAAGGTCAGAGCTGTAGAAAGTACCGAGGCTGAGGTCAAAGAGTTGAAGCCCGCGTTCTTCGCCGGTAATCAGCTGCATTGTCCAATGATGCAGTTCGGCCGTCACCGCATTTAAACAAGAGAACTTCTGAGTGGCCGCCTGGTCTTTCAACTCCATCACCATTATGCCCTCTTCCCTATTCAAGGTAATGCGCTTCGGAAGTGAGGGGCCCAGATGTAGCCAGCTACGTGGGAAACCGTCAAAACCATTCGGAATCTTGCTCCTTAAAATAAAGAAGCGATTCTTCCAATTCTTCAGTAAGGAAGGCAGATCGGTAAAATGCCCGCAATGCGGCTTTGCCTGAAAGAACCAATACTCGTCGTCCTTTCGACGAGTTAGCCTATGTAGCTCGACGAACACCTTCACTGTTGGACTGAGTCCCTTAGCTCGGCAGAGGCCTCTGAAGGCTACTAGGATCTGCCATGAGTTCGGATGTACTTGAGCTACACATACTTGGTGGAATTTCAGGACTTCCTTGAAGAAGTCATCGAGAGGAAACCACAGCCCAGCTTTTAATTGTTCTTCGTATATCATGATCATATCATTTTCTTCGAAGAAATGATCGGCTCGGAGATCGCCATGGCATCTGATGAGCTCGTATGAGTCGGCCCGAAGGTTAAATTCTTGGCTAATCATCTGCAAATCGATTTCTTAAAGGATTGACGATAGCTCATCTATGGAAAGTTTTCCCTCCCTGAAGTCAGCGTTCGTCTTAAGGGTGCCGCTTGACCACGGGCTGGAATGGAGGATGTAGGAGGTTCAGACCGCTCACTCGGTTCGACCACCTCGACTTCGTCTGACGACCATGAGACATGAACGGAAGGGGGGGCTCGCCGCTCTCTGACCCTCGACACCTCTAATTTTTAAAGAAAAGAGAAGATTTAACTAAAAAGAAAGATCAAAACCCTTACCGGAGTGTAATCGGTGTCGGAGGAACTTGAAAAACGAGAGAATTTTGGAATCGTTCGCGAGACACTGAAAATGACATAAGGGAGCAAATGGCTGACCCATCCCCTATTTATACCCGTCTGAGCATTTAATGCTCACAGTGCCCCAGGCGTCGCCTCGGTTAGTGGGATTAGCCAGCTTTTTCTAACACGTCTCACGAATATTCTGGAAACTCCATAATTAAATAAGGAGAGATCGGCTGGTTAAAGACAGGCAAATAAAGGTAGATGTTTAGAATTACAGATCGGCTAAGGGCTAATCAGTTAGGAATTGGATCGGATAAACACATCAGAGATCGAAAAATAACCAATGCAATAATAATAAAACGATAATTGTCAAAATAAGATTTCATTTCCAAAAGGTCGGATTACATCATTTGGGCGATCTCAAGAGATCGGATTACATTAAAGGTCAGATCACATCATTTGGGTGATCTCTAGAGATCGAGTTATATTAAAGGTCATATTACATCATTTGGGCGATCTCTAGAGATCAGCGGTACATCCTACCTAGTAAAGACTTATGTCAAAGCCTAGTCCCATGGCTGAATCAAAAGATATGTTTGAGCAGGAAACCAACCATCGACACCGGATAAATGTACAGCTCAGACGGGGTGACTATGACTCTCATGAGGATAAGAGAGGTCATCGTCAATGTTATCACTCGGAACTAAGCCGCGGTCGAGACTCCCGATGTGGTGAGGAGCCAAATGAACTTTGAAGGGTAGTCACCAATGATAAGAGGGAAATTAGCAGTCTTCTCACCCGAAATCGGTTCGCCGATTAGATCGGTCGCCCGACTCGAGATCAACACGATTAACATTCTCGATCTGAATCGATAAATTAGTCCAGTTCTCTCATCGTCGTCAAAGGTGGTTATTGTGATTTTTACGATCAAGGATCGTAAATCTTGATCGAAGCAGAGAAAATAGCCAGAAAAAGATCAAAAGCAGTCGCCGTGGTCATAATGTTACCGAAAAATTAGAACAGCAGGAGAGAGGGATGGAAATAGGAAGAAATGGAATGTGGGAGAAATTTCTGATCGAAGGCATATATATAGGAAGGGTTTGAGCATTTATTACTAGCGAAAATCCAAGCCGGTGCCTTGGTAATCGAAGTAATAAATGCTTTGACCGGATCAGCCCGGATGGAGGAGAAGGAGATGAAATGGGAGAGATCGGGAGAGGGGCCCGACATGAGAGATCAGAAAAAGGCCATAATGGAAAGATTGGAAGGATGAGAGATCGGAAAGCAAGAAGAGGATGAGACAACTTTCAATAACTACCGTCATAATAAGAGCCGAGGTAGTTAAAGCATTGCAGACGAGAGCAAATCTCCACTGCACGCCTCATCTGCAGAATCGCCCGCATTACTGACAGGTGCCAGGACATGTCATGACAGTCCTGTACATCTCGAACTCCACCGTTCATCTAACTTGTAAGGACAAGTCCAGTGCCCTTAGATCAAAGAGAAGGCAATAAGACCAGCGCCTGTTATTCCCAGCCCTCGGATCTCCCTTGACAAGAAAGTTTTGGAACCGTTGGATTAGAAAGGAGAAAGGACAAATATTCTGAAAAGGATCTCAGCCGTTCATCTTGATTCTCCTTAATTCCCAAGCATCAAATCATGTCCTTTAAAATCCTAACCTTCCATCTCCCTCAAAGAAAATCCTGACCCTTCATTGGGAGCACCCGTTCCCTATAAATACCTGTATGAAAACTGTTGAAGGGGGAGGGAAAAAAAAAGAGGTGGTGATTATAGTGGAAAGGCTCTGAAAATTGATTCAGTTTTGCTACTCTGCTATTTTTAAGCTAGAAAAACTTCAGAAACTAGTTTTCTAAAGTATTTTTCTTTAAAGGAGTGTTGGACACTAGAACTCCTGATTTTTAGTTTGTTCATTGCTCTGCGATACCCTTTCTTAGTTTCAGTTTTGTTTTCATCACTTTTATATCCACTTTTATTTTTCCGAGCTCAATCTCATTCATTGTCATTCCGGTTCAATTACATTCTAACTTGGTATTCTTCATTTCAAGGCAAGCATTAGTTCCCAGACTAATTAGCACGCAACTCTGCAACATTTGTGACTCCATAGTTAGTTCAATAGGTTCAATTTCCTACAGGTGAGTGTCTGAACCGTTGCCCTATCCAGTGTTTGTCTTTATTTTCTTTTTTTTATCCTCGTAATTTTTGTTAAAGTTTATCTTATGTTAGAAGGTTCCACGTAGGTGGTTATTCTCTTGAGTTTATCTTTTGATACATCAGTTCATGTTATTTATTTGTTGTTGGTCTTTTATTATCTCCTAATATAGGTGTTCTGGTTACGGGTAGCGTATAGGTAGTTTGATAAAATGTTAGCAACTGTATCTTAACACAAGAGTTTCTTTAAATAAAAGTTCGGATAATAAATCAGAGAAAATTATAAAGACGAGCCACTAGACTAGCTCAAGAAGATGACTGGGTAAGGTGGGGAGTCAGAGTAAAATCGAATTTCAGACTAGCAAATGAAATAGAGCAAATATTGCTTGCCAAAAGGTACTAGTAAGGCGATCACATAGGAGATCGGTAAAAATTCAGTCTGGTTCCCCTATCTAGTCACAAGGTACCGATGAGTTAAAAGAAGCCTAATCCGGGTTCCCAGTGTCTTCGGATGCCAGAACCCTTAGCCTAAGGTCCTTTGCGCGATACTATCGTAATTAAATTTTAAGAGGTCGAGGGAGAGTTCTTACCTGATCCTCATCCAAACCAAATAGGAAATTGGAGGAAAGTTCTTATCCGAGATCCTTTATCAAAACTCTAAAATTGCATATTAAAAGAGATCGGATGAGAGTTCTTATCCGATTCTCAACCAAAATTTTAATAAATATTAAAAGAGATCGGAGGAGAGTTCTTATCCGATTCTCAATTAAAAGTATTCTCAATTAAAAGTTTTAATAAATATTAAAGAGATCGAAGGAGAGTTCTTGTCTGATTCTCAATTAAAAGTTTTAATAAATATTTAAAAAAGATCGGAGGAGAGTTCTTATCCGATCTTCAATCAAAATTTTTAATAATCATTTAAAGAGATTGGAGGAGAGTTCTTATCCGATTCTCAATTAAAAGTTTTAATAAATATTTAAAAAGATCGAAGGATAGTTCTTATCCGATCTTCAATCAAAACTTTTATTAATCATTTAAAGAGATCGGAAGAGAGTTCTTATCCGATTCTCAACCAAAATTTTAATAAATATGTTGAGATCGGAGGAGAGTTCTTATCCGAGATCCTTCATTCAAACTTTAAATAGAGTATCCCCAGAGATCAGAAAAGCTTTTACTCGGATTTTCTCAAATCCAAACTAAGATAGCACAATACACAAAGTAACCCCCTAAATAAAACTGATACGCAACACCAACTCACTAAGTGTCGTCTCATTTATTTATGTATTTGGGTAATCCGAATTAGTGAAAAATCAAATATTCCCTTTTATCAAAGGGATTAACATCTTCATTCTAACCCCCCTAACTATCGATTTTAATTTATAAAGAGCGTAAGGTTAAATCTGCTCACCCTCATTGAGGGACGAGGTGGGGTGCCTAACACCTTCCCCACCCGTTTACAGACCCCGAACCTAGAATCTCTGTTTTTAAAGTGGTTCCATTTTAATTTATTTTCACAAATGGTTTTCTTTAATTTCCCTCAAAATTAAAGTAGCGACTCCTCACTCTTTTCCACTTCGGTGAGTGTTCGTCCAGGCGACCGCAAAATACCTTGCGATAGTTGCTAGGTAAACTGAAGGGATTGGTATTGAAGGATGGAATTCCGCATTCAAGACAGCTTGATGGTAAGAGATAGGAAACTCATTGCTAGGGAATGTTGGATTGAAGGTAATTGTTGGATCAGGGATAGGAGTTTGGAAGGTGAAAGAAGTTGAGGCTTGATCATGAAATTTTTTGGCATGAGTATCAACTGTTGTTGTGAGTAGGGGAATCACTGGTAAACTTGGTTCTGGTGCTGGCCGGGTGGTTTCTTTATTCTGGGACATTTCTCTCATCATCTTCACTAATTCTGAGATCTGTTCCCTTAATTCTAAAACTTGCCCTTGTAGGTTCTGCACTTGTTCTTGCTCTTCCATTATTTTCTTTGCTCGGGATCTTGTTAAGTAAACCTTTCTTGGTACAATAGGTTATTGGATCGGATTTGCTTTGGGAGTAATATTGGTTTCCTGTAGAAAGTTGCATTATTAGTTTTATTTCTAGAAAGACAAAAAAAACTTAATGTGGCCAAAGTTTTGGCTGGTCAAAGGATACTGCGACAAATAATTACCGTAAACAGTGTCTGCCGAGGGTAGATTACATTATCCTTTATAATGGCATCATTCGATAGTCCAACCATGAATGACGGGGCATATGCGTGGTTATGATACATGTTCATATAGCTCATATGTCCTTTCGTATAGCTCTAGTGAGGATAAATCCCACGGGAGTTATACTATTCGTTCATAAGTTTCAATGTCCCAACACATAGTTTTATTATTTGTGAAGAACACATAGTATTATGCTATTGCCTATGCTCAGAAAGGCTCATTAAAATACAATGGCACTTTTTGAGATACTCATACAATCTTGTTTTTTGTCTCGTAGGGTTGAATGTCTTCAAAGCATATTCGGATTCAGGCAGCAGTTCTTGTTTCCCTTGTGATATCATCTTTTCTAACCGGTCGACATTCCCTCGCAATTCTTGGTAAACGGTGGCTTATCTATCCTTTTCCTTTCTTTCTTTGGCACATTCCTTTGAAATATCATTGATTAATTGTGTCTGATCTTTAAGTTCATGCTTTCTTCTCTTGTTTTCTTGCTACTATTCTTCCACCAATATCTCATGATATTCCAGTTTTTCTTGTAATTTGTTGTTTTGCATCTCCTTCTCCTTTACTGTGTTTTGGAGCGAAGCCTTCTCTTTCTCCTACTGGGTTTTTTGCCTCTCATATTTTGTTTCTGCAGCAGTCATCTCTTCTCTAAGTCTCTTTGCTTCCCTTTCCAATGCTTGCTCTTGACTTTTTAATCTTTTTATGCACTCTTTCAATTGCTGGTTCTCAGTAGTCAAATTTTGAAGACGGCTACTCGATCCGATATCACCTCCTTCTAAACAGACTTCTTGGTGAGATATACTTTCCTCGGACCCTGCTAATTTGAAGATTTGATATTCCTTGTCTCTCCCTTTTCTCCATAAGGAATATTCCTCAGTTGTACTTGGCCCTTTAGGTGACCGTTCCATCAAGGTCACCTCTTCCCACGATTTGCGCAAAGCCTTCAATTCGTCTTCTCTACATGGTTCATGATAGAAATGAGTTTGATAGAATCCTTCAGTATTAGGAATAAATTGAGTCTAGCCAAATTACCTCTTTATCATAGCTGGGATGTAGCTTATGCATCCGGTTAGCTCTATTAACGGTACAAAATGATGACCTCCTGTGCTGATCAAGATGGGTTGGCCCGTAGTCCACAACTTCCTCCAATAGTAAATGTGACTACTAAAATTCAGAATCTGCTCTTGTCATTATCGTTCATCCCTTTGACTAATCACTAGCTTCACTATCTTTTCGATAATGGGTTGGTCAGAGTACTATGTCAGACCCTTATTTTCTAGTGGACAGATATGACTGAGGATCCAAACATATAGCAGCGGGATGCAGCACTTAATAATTCCCTTACCCTGATGATGGTAATACGTCATCAAGAAATTGTCGGAAAGAATAGCAGGTATTGGATTGACATTCTGTTTCTCCACTGCCCAAAATAATTCAGTGACATTATGGGTGACAATTCCCAGAGGTCCGGGAATAAAACCAGTCTATAAATCCCCAGAGCTAAAACTAACAAAGCCTTATCCCATTTCTCACTCTGAATGTGCTGGTCCAATTGCTTCTTAATGTAGATCCAAGGCCAACCACGCGAGTTTCCCTTGATGGTTTCTTTTAATCTAGCTTCCTCTACTGGGACTCCTATTATGTGTACGAATCGTTTCCATGTTTGTCTGTGATCAAGGTGGAGATAAATACGATTCTAAGCAACACAAGGGATTTCTAGCAACATTTGATATTCTTTTACCGTAGGCGTCATGTTGACATCATTGAAAGAAAATACTCTATAGCTGGGATTCCAAGTAGACAACATGGCCTTTATTGCCGAAGCCTATGCTTTGACCCGTATCAAGGAGGCAATCTTCCCATATTTTTCCACGAATTGTGCCTGGGCATGATTGGGCAATGATTTTAAACCATTCAATAAGTCATCAAAACCAGCTGTTCTGATTTCAATTTTACTAGGATTCAATGGAGGCAACAAATAGGCTTCTGCTTCTATCTCACCAGTCTGTAGGGATTCAGAGCCATGGACCAATTTGAATCTTTATTGAGAACCCTATTTCTGTTTTGAAACCTTTTTAGTTGACTGACTTGAAGATGCCATTTTAAAGTTTTCCCTACCCTTGGCAAACACCAATTTTCAATACTGGTAAAGGAAAAAGGTAGCAGCATAAATTTAGGTAATTTTGAATTATACTACTTGTGCGACCATATCTATACACCTATTAAAGTAGGAAGGTGTTTAGATTCATCCTGGTAGTATGATTCAAAATTACCCTCATATTATTTAAAAAAAACTTAAAGATATAATCAGAGTAGAGTAAAAGTAAGTATGTCCCTTTTGTCCTAAAATAGGGTGGCGGCGACACCGGGTAGGTACTATCTAATTGAATAGTCCTACCTTCAAGGATGGCTTATCATAAGCTCTAACTAATGTGACGGTTTAACTCAAGGTCTAATTTTCTAAAGCCACAGGTCCCTAAATTGTCCCTACTGTAAACAGTAGAGCCCCATTTCACCATTATGATAATGACGGGAAAAAAATCCACGGTTATCACAATAGGTGAAATAAGTTCCAATCTGGGCAGAAGTCTTCACAGATACTAACGGGGTAAAAACCCATGGGTACCGCTACATGACCCCCTCCTACTTCCTACAGGGTAAGAGAGCCTGAATATAGGGTTAAAGTGTGTGAGGACATTGTGTAGGTGATTTGTGTGTGAAGGGACATATTTACCTCTTCCTTATTCAAGGGAATTTAGGCGAAGATTAATGTAACAAATAAAACAATCAAAACAAACAAAATGGTTAGAGAGAATAATAATCAAATATTAAAATCTCTGATTCGATAAGTTAACCCCTATAATTACTGACTCATAAGAATACATAATTAAATTTGCTTCTTAGACTTCTTAAACCAGGGTTATTTTGGTATACTTCGGAGTTGCCAAGCTGTCACAAGGACTTTGCGGTCATCGGACAATTCTCACGAAAGTGGAAAAAGTGAGGAGTCGCTACTTTAATTTTGAGGAAAATTAAAGAAAACCATTTGTAAGAACAAATTAAAGACCACTTTGAAAACAGAGATTCTAGGTTTGGGGTCCATATATGGGTGGGGAAGGTGTTAGGCACCCCACCTCATCCCTCGATGAGGGTGAGCACATTTAACATTGTTTTTTTTATTTTTATAAATTGAGATTGATAATTTGGGGGTTAGAATGATGGAGTTAATCCTTTGTAATGGATAAAAGGAATGTTTAATATCTCACTATTTCGGGTTGCCCAAGAACACGAGTATATGAGATGACCCTTCAATGAATGGGTGTTTTAAGGATTAATACGAATACTAAAATTGTGATATTTTTGAGAGGAATTTTAGCTTATAAATATGAGTGCCTTGAGGAGGGCCCCTCGTCGGGCCTTGACATAATATTCGGGGTACTTTGGAAGAACTCTCCCACAAACTTGTTGTTTAGGATTTGATGAGTTTTAATTAAAGCATTGGGGTTAGAAGGGGAAGGACTCTCTCCCTATCTAAAATGTTCCTTTGGGATTATGACCAAGAGAATTCAGGAAAGGACTCCCTCCCGATCTCTTAATAAATTTTGTTTAAGTTCGAGCTGAGAAATCGGGTAAGAACTCTCCCCTGATCTCTTAATGTATCTTGCTAAAATTTTAAGCTGAGAACTCGAGTAAGAACTCTCCCTCAATCCCTTAACATATTTTGCTAAAATTTTAAGCCAAGAACTCGGGTAAGAACTCTCCCCCGATCTCTTAATGTATCTTATAAAAATTTGAGCTGAGAACTCAGGTAAGAACTCTCCCCCGATCTCTTAATATATCTTGTGAAAATTTAAGCTAAGAACTCGGGTAAGAACTCTCCCCCGATCTCTTAATATATCTTGTGAAAATTTAAGCTGAGAACTCGAGTAAGAACTCTCCCCCGATCTCTTAATATATCTTATGAAAATTTAGGCTAAGAGAATCTGGGTAAGAACTCTCACCCGATCTCTTAATATATCTTGTGAAAATTTAAGCTGAAAACTCGGGTAAGAACTCTTCCCCGATCTCTTAATATATCTTATGAAAATTTAAACTGAGAACTCGGGTAAGAAATCTCACCCGATCTCCCGTATTTATAAAAATGGTGTTTTATTAGAATTTTAAACTAGGGATTCGGGTAAGAGTTCTATCCCGATCCCTTTCATATTGGAAAGAATTATCGAAGGCACAGAAACCTCTGTGAAAGGCTTTTCCTGGACTATGGAATCTTACAATTGGATGGCGAACGTTGAGCCGAACTCCTTGCCGATCTTTTGTGTGATTACTTTATCCGAACTTTTTAGACTCCATCCCTTTTTGGGTCGCCTACTCGAGGTCTGAACTTTGTCTCGATTCTCGATCCACTGTCTCATTGTTTGGGCTCGCTCTAGGACCCAATCTCGTAACTTATTTTTCTCATTTCGCTCCTTTTAGCCTATTCTGACTTTTTTACAATTACTTGAGTCACGCTCGTTTTCCTATAATTTTCATTTATTTAGACTAAAAACTACCGTGTCAGTACTCCTACCTGTACTCTTCAGAGTATTTACGAGTCACCGATGACTCGAACATCCATTTTCAAGGGAAATAAAAAGTGAGGTGACGATTAAAAAAATGAAACTTACAAATGATAGAAAAGATAAAGATACTGATTACGAGCTAAAACAACCTATTCTAAGGCTCAGTGTGACTTGACACTTTTTTAAAAAAAACTTAAGAAGACGAATCCAGGGTATTCAACAAATGACAGGTTAGACACTTACCTGTAGAAAGTTAGGATGACGAGTGAGCCAACACTGGTATCAACAAATCTTAGGGAGCTGAAGACTGAGATGGTTGAAAAAACTTGAGCTGACTCGAAGTGATGGGGACGGAGTGGAGTGAAGTTGAGCTCGCCGAGTAATGCACGGATATTGAAAAAGAGACTCATAGGATATAAGGCTCTTTTAAATGAGATACTTCAGAAAACCAGTTTCTAAAGTTTCTCAAAGTTTTGAGAACTTCAAATGATAGGCAATAAGACTATATCAAAGTTCAGAGTCTTTCCACCATAATCACCACCTCCTCCTCTCTACAGTATTGCATGCAGGTATTTATAGGGAATGGGTGCTCCAAGTGGAGGGTCAGGATCACATTAGGAGGAGACGGAAGGCCTAGATTCAAAAGGACATAATCTGATGTTTGGAAATTAAAGATAATCAAAATTGAGGGTTGGTATTTCATTTAGAATTTTTATCCTTTGGCCCTTGATCCAACGTTCAAGGGGCTTGCTTTACAAAATGGATCCAAAGGTTAGGAATAAAAAGTGCCAAATCTGCCATCTACTTTTGATCCGAAGGCTCTAAATCCATCCTTACAATTATAATCAATAGTGTAGATTGAGATGTACTAGGCTACTTTAACCATTTGGAATCTGACGGTTAGGAGTGCGTCCTTACAAATGAGATGTGTGGCAAGGATCAGATCGTGCCTGCAATGCTTTAACTAACTCAGATCTGACGGTAAAGGGAGCTAATTAAAGGTCATGATTAGAAGTTATTCAACTCATGAGTTTTCCAATCTCTATAGGTCGTCCCTCGCTTTTCCTATCTTTTAGGTTTATTATTCTGATCTCTATCTTTTGCATTTGGTCCCTTCTTATTTCCCATTCTCTTTTATTTTCTGATCTCTTCCCTTAATCCGACCTGTATTGGTCAAAGTAATAAATTCTTCAGTTACTGATGAGTCTGCTTTGAGTTCTGCATACAATAAATGCCAAGGCTCTATATATATGCTGACGAATTCTTCTTCGTATGCCCACAACTTTTCTTCGGTAAATCTTCAATGTTTTACTTCTCAATTCTTGGTTTTCCCGGCAAGAATTCTTCTCACGACAACCACTTTAATTTTTTTCCCAATGCTTTCTTAGTTCATCTCCTGAAAATGAGAAATTCTGGTGATCAGAGGTTTATGAAGGCTTCACCTAATGACGGTGAGGGAACTGGACTAATTGATAGGTCAAGGTAGAAATTGGCTACTGCGCCGATCTCGAATCAGCCCATTAGTATGGCTTGCAGATCGATTTTTAATAAGAGGACCGCTAATTTCAATCTTAATATCGGTGATCGCCTCTTGAAGTTCATTTGGCTCCTCACCATCTCGAGGGTCCCGATTGCAGCTCGGTTCTGGTCGATGACATCGACAATGACACCTCTCAATATCATGAGAGTCATAGTCACATCATTTGAGCTATACATCTGTCCAGTATTTATTGCTCGCTTTTCTGATTAAACACATTTTGATTCAGCCACAACACTAGGCTTTGAAATAGGCCATCATTCTAGGCTTAGGAGTAGTCTAAGTTAGGTAGAATGTAGTGCTGATTTTCAGAGATCGCCTAAATGATGTAATCTGATCTTTGAGAGATCGCCCAAATGATATAATCTGATCTTGAGAGATCGTCCAAATGATGTAATCTGATCTTGAGAGATCTCCCAAATGATGTAATTTGATCTTTTGGAAATGAAATGAAATTTTACTTGAATGTTTTTATTTCATTATTGCCTTAGTTATTATTTCGATCTCTGACAAATGTGCCCGATCTAATCCCTAGACTAATTACCATTTGCCGATCCATTGGTTCGGAACCTTGTTCGATCTGATGACCTTCGTTCCGATCTCATTTGTCCGACCTTTATTATGTTTCTGAAATCTTCTCCTGACGTGTCATTGAAGCGGCCCGGTTCTGCTAACCGATGCGTCACTTGGGACTTCATGAGGATTTAATGCTCGGGCGGGTATAAATAAGGGGAAGGTTAGCCATTTGTTTCCTTATGTCATTTTCAGAACTTCCCCTAGCGACTTCAATAATTCCCTCGCTTTCTAGAGGCTTTCGACATCGATTTATACTCCTGTAAAGGTTTTGATCTTTTCCTGATTGGTTTCACTTTCGTTCTCTGAAAATGAGAGTAACGACAGTTAAAGAGTTGCTAGTCCTCCCTCTATTCATATCTCATGGACATCGGACGAAGGTGAGGTGGTCAAACCGAGCGAGCAACCTGAACCTTCTACAACCTCTGTTGTAGCCCATGGTCGGGTGACTAAATCAAAACAAGCGTCTTCTTCAGGGAAAGAGAACTTACCCATAGATGAGTTGCCATCGATTCTCAAGGAGACCGACCTCCAGTCCATTAGCCAAGAGAACAACCTTCAAACTGACTCATTTGAACTTATCAGATGTCATGGCAATCTCTGAGCTGATCATTTCTTTGAAGAAACCAACCTTATCATAGTTTATGAGGAACAATTGAAAACCGAGCTTTGGTTTCCCCTGAACGGATTTTGCTGAGCCGTCCTAAAGTTCCATCAGGTTAACGTAGCCTAAGTGCATCCGAACTCCTTGCGAACTCTGATGGCTTTCAGAAGTTTATACCGGGCTAAAAAGCTCAAGCCTACAGCAAAGGTTTTTGCTGAGTTGCATAGGCTTGCTAGGTGGATGGACGATGAATATTGGTTTTTCCAAGCCAAGCTGAACTGTGAGCTTTTCACCGATCTCCCCTCTTCATTGAAGAATTGGAAAAATCAGTTGTTCATATTGAGGAGTAAGGACCCAAATGGCTTTGAGGCTATCCTGCGCAATTGGCAGTATCTGGTTCCTCTAATTCCAAAGAAGATCGTCCTAAATAAGGATGAGGATGCCATGGTAAAGGAATTGAAGGATCAGGCGATCACTCACAAATATTCATGTTTGGATGCAGTTATGGCAGAACTGAAGTGGTGGCTAATGCAAGTGATCGCCTATGAGGATTATGAGCTGCAGCTCTCTAACATTGGACACGGGATCGGTATAACCTAAATCTTCAGTCTCCTAACTTTAGTGATCTCACTAACTTTTTTTATGTGCAGGTATGGAGGGAGGCAAAAGCGTAAAGGAGAGCCGCAAGCAAAAAAAGGAGGTCACCCAGAAAGTGCGAGAGATGAAAACCACTGCTGCCTCCCAGACACTGAGGCGAGACTCGGTAGAAGTGTCAGTCTCTTTGTTTCGACCTCCGGAACAGCCAACCCCAGAGATAGAGATCGCTCTTTCCCCTCCTCGATAAGATAAACCACCGCCTCCACTGATTTCTTCAAGTGCAGAAGGAGGGTCTTCCCAACCATCCGTAAGGACCCTCTCTGGTGGTGCTCAGGTCCTCATCCACTCCCTGGAAAAGAATCACTTAGTTTGGGGGAATCCTGGCTTGGCCAAGGTCTTGGGTGCCACCATCTGCTTTCAAGAAGACCAGAATAGACTGGTTCCGGATATCATTGACGATCTCCTGGCTCAGATGATGAGCTTGAGTGTAGCGAGCCTTGTGAATCAACATATAATTAGAGAAAAGGCCCATCTCTTGATACAGGAAATTCTGAAGGCGGTCCAGGATGCTACTTTCGCCAAAACCCAACTTTCGTCTGCTCAGGACTACATCACTGAGAAAAAAGGTCGAACGAAATCTTATGAGGATAGGATAGCTGAACTAAAGCAGGAACTCGAAGATGCTCGGGCCTGCTGATCTACTGATGTGACTCACCTTACCGAGGAGATCAAGGTGAAAGAAGAAGAGGCCGTGGCGAGAGAAGCTGGTGCTTATGTGAATGCTCATGGCGATCTTCTGGCTGAGCTTGTGAGGCGCTATCCTGAGGAAGACTTCTTCTGGATGGTGGATCTCATCCCTAGAGGTGAAAAGGAGAGCGAGGAGGAGCCCGAGAGAGAGAGAGAGGATGATAGAACTGATAATGTACTCAAAGAGCAGGTTAGGGGAGACCCTCCTGCTTAATGACTTGTATATTTTTATTTTAAAATGAATCCAAGTCTTTTCATATTCAATTTCTTGATAAGATCAGAAAACATCTAAACAAAATCACTTGAGTACATAATCAATTGAATGCAGTTGAACATTGAACCCGAGATCGGTTATTAATCATAAAACATCAAGCTACTCGATGAGATCGGAAAAACATTATATGTGAACATGTGATTAGACGGAGCCTTGACCAAATATCGAATGAAACTTTAAAATATTTGAAGAGTGATTTGATAGAATTGTAAAGATTCGAAAATGACTTGAGCTTATTAAGGTCAGAACTATTATTTAGAGATCGGATAAAACCTTAACTTTGTTTGAGGAATATTTGGGCAACTCAAGCGAGATACCTTATCACAACACTATACAGATGGAATTTTGAGGTATTTGTGTATAGAGAGATCGAAAAACAACAACATGCAAGAATGGATGGTCCGGAGACCCAATATTAATTCAAACACATCAGATAAAGGCCAAGGGATCAGAAAGCGATCTAACTTGAACACGAGATCGACTTAGTTTGAAAACTGGCCATTGGTGAGTTCAGAGAAGCTACCTGTAATTGGGTCATCAGTCGAGAACGGATAGCATAATGAAGTTTCAATTTTAAAAGAACCTCACATTTGAGGGTCGACCAAAATATGGTATCTACAGTGATCATAATGAGCCTTATAAACAGTATAAGATAGCAAAAAAAGAGACAAAAAAGGTAGTTAGTCAAGCAAGAGCGCAATCCTTTGAAAAGTTATATGAGAAACTTGAAACTAAAGAAGGGAAGAAAGATATTTATAAATTAGCAAAGAGGAGAGAAAAGAAATGTCAAGATCTCAATCAAGTTAGGTGCGAGAAGGAGTCAATAGAAAGCTAGAGCTTTGGAGAAGTACTTTAAAGTCAAAGGGCTTTAAGTTAAGTAGAACAAAGATAGAATACATACACTGCAAGTTCAGTGAAGGTCAAACTAGTGATAGGGAAGGAGTTAGTTTGGATGGAGTAGTGTTACTCCAAAGTAATCACTTTAAATATCTCGTCTCAATCCTTTAAGTAGATGGGAGATGTGAGAAGGATGTTAGTAATAGGATTAAAGCCGGATAATTGAAGTAGAGACGTGTCACGGGAGTTTTATGTGATTACAAGATTCCTAATAAGTTGAAAGGAAAATTTAAAAATTTTATCATATAGCCATACGATCGGCCATGTTATATGGTAGTGAGTGTTAAGCAATGAAGGAACCGTATGTGTCTAAGATGAGAGTTGAGGAGATGAGAATATTAAGATGGATGAGTGGTCTTACTAGACTAGATAAAGTCCGTAATGAGAGTATTAGAGAAAAGATAGGAGTGGTGCCAATTAAGGATAAGTTGAGAAAATGGAGATTGAGGTGGTTTGGTCATGTGAAGCATAGACATATGGAGGCTCCAGTTAGACAAGTAGAGCACATTGGGTTAGAGGATAGAAAGAAAAGAAGGGGTAGACCTAAACTGACTTGGAGGAGAGTAATACAACATGACCTATAAGCATTATACATTTTTATTAATAATGAAAGATGGCATTGCCTGTGAACATAGCCTTATGTTGAGAAGGTGAACCATGTAAATTTTGTTGTTATAGTTTGTTTGCTTTACTTCTTTATAATTTATACATTTCCACAATGTACAACATCATTGCACACTTGAAAAATGTGCAAGCTTATTTTAGACAACAGGTGTTGAAATTAGTAGACTAAAATTGTTATTTGGTGGAAAATAGTTTTCTAAAATTGGATCAATCTAAAAATAGTTTATTAGTTTCAAATTTTGTAAAATTAGAGACTGAAACTAGAGAATGAAAAAAGTTTTTGTCTACCTTCCACTTTGAAACTTTGAATTTTTGTAAAACACTTACAAAAATTATTTTGACAATTAAAAAAGTTTAGAAATGGTATAAAAATAATTTTCAAAAGTTTTAATTTGAAAAATAAAGTCTTGGTAAGTCACATTTGGCAAAAATTCTTTCTAACCATGTACATTTGACCTATAAGGAGATCTATTCTATTCCTTCCTTAACTTTGATTCATCTAATGTTATACAAAATGATGATCTTCTTTTGATGCCTGAACACCAATTGAATATCCCTTTCACCAAAGTCTTTTCAAAACCATACCTTGCAAGATTAACTTAAATACTATGCACAAAGGGTTAAATTATTTTCATTAAATTTTGTTATTATCAAATCAAGCTCATTGGAGCTTATGGAGCCAACAGAGGTTAATGTTTGAATTATATAATATACATTCTAATTATCAATTACATAGTCCTTAAAAACTAATTAAACTATATAAAAATAAATTGTATAAGGTATTAAGTGTGTGAACCATAAAGAGTTAAATAGACAAAGTGAATTTTTTAAAAAATTACATATAATACACACACACATGCCCATACACATATATATTGAAATTAAAATTTTCTTTTAATATAATTTATATATGATTAAAGGTTTCAATTAACATATTATTTATAATTGTCATTGAGCTAATAAGTGTTAATAATTAAAAGTTAAAACTAATAACATATATCCATGAAAATTTGCTATGGGTATGGACCTGCAACATAAAAAATAAATGGGTCAGAGGTCTACCGGGTATGGACCCGGTGAGAACCGTCTGACGCTCAAGTTAAAGCTAATATGAAAGAATAGTTTATTAGATTGATTAGAGAGAAAGAATATACCTGCATAGATGATTTGATCTCACTAAAGTTAAAACAAGATCCTCCAAGCATGAGTTTCATGCCTCCGTTGAACTTTTTTTTTTTAATGGTAAAGTTGTAAATATTAAAAAACTAGGCAACCCTAATAATAAGGATATTAATAAACTAACAGAGGCAACTTAAGTAAAACTTCTGTAGACCATGTGTTGGCACAAATTTATGATTTTAACCAAAATCAAAGCCATTTCACTCATTAAAGAAAAATAGATAAACTTATAATATTCACCAAAAACATGTACAGAGGCTAACATGGCATGCTTGTAAATAAAAGAAATTTTCTTTGCAACTAAAAATTGGTGAGAGAGTTGTAAATTTAATAATAATAATAAATGTATCATATAGCAATGGCAGCTTCATAATTCTCAACAAAAATAAGGCATCCACTATAACAAAAGAACTAACCGTTTGGCATTTTTGTAAATAGGGCTAAAAGCATGGAAATTTTAGTAATGGCCATTTTTTTCCTCATTGGGTCTTAGTGGTGCATGCTAGATTGAGCTTCTTTCTCACGCGGCAATTAGGGGTGAGCAGATTTCGGTTTAAATCGAAAAATAGAATCAAACCAAGTTAATTCGGTTTAATCGACTCGGTTTTAAAATTTTAATCTGTTCAGTTCGGTTTTATATTATAAAAATTTTAGTTATTTCGGTTCGGTTCAGTTTTGAAGAAAAAATCAATAAAATCGAATCGAACTGAATAGTAATTTTATATATTCAAATCGAATCAAATCGAACCGAATCAATTTTTGAATTGATTTATTTTTATGGAGAATTTATGAATTATATTTAATATATATATATATATATATAAATTATTTAATTTCATTGATTAATGTTTATTAGGTTCAAACCAAAGTTAAAATTAGACCAAATAACTTAAAAATCAAGTCTAAATTAAAAAATCAATCATAAATCAAAACTGATCAATTTGAACTGAATCGAGCCGAAATTTAGTAGTTCAGTTTGATTTGATTTTTCATCCATTTTCGGTTCGGTTCGGTTTCTAAAATATGTAATTTGATTTTCATAATTTAATTTGGTTCAGTTTGGTTCGGTTCGGTTTGAATTGAATGCTCACCCTTAGCAACGACCAATGAGGGTTGTTAACCACCCAGTCGATCATTTTGTGATGAATAGTATCACAAAAAGGTAACCTCACTAGGAGTCATTCGGGTTGAACCAGTGTAGGAAATTAATTTCCACACCAGATATTATTTTTAACATTTTAAAAATTAAAACTTTTTATAGGTTCAAATCTAAGAATTGAAACAAACTTTATTTCAATGAAAATTATTTAATTCGGATCTCTTCTAGATAAAACTAATAGAGGAAAAATAAAGAAACAAACCTCATGATACCTTCAAGGAATTTTTATGCGGTGACGATAATTTTTTTTAGGGTCGTTTTTGGGTTGAGTGTCACAAACCGCAAGTCCTCTACTTTGTTTGGCCTTGATCTCTCAAATAGTGATTCCATCTCCCATTTAAATTCAAGATATGAAAGATATAATGGAAAACACAGTTTTTTGTGTTCAATTTCTCACAGATGGTGCCACTATTGTGGTCTATGGAAATTTATTATAGGTATGGACCTGCAAAATAGAAAATAAATGGGTCACAGGTCTATCAAGTATGGACCCGGTGAGAACCCCCCGACGCTCAAGTTAGAGCTTAAATGAGAGAATATTATATTATATTGATTAGGAAGAAATAACATACATTCATGGATGATCTGATCTCTTTATATAGAATATGGACAATGAATGGTTATGATAAGTTAACTATATAATTATGTAGATATTATTAGGTAGCATAATTATAGGAGTTTATTTCTATTTATAATGTATAATTTTAGAAATTGTTATGTTTGGCAATCCTACCAATATTGCTTATCTTTAATCAAGATTCTTTTCTTTTATTGAGTGAGTCTTATAGTGGTTGAACCGACTGAACGAATCTCATGATTGAACCATTAAATATCATTAGACTCAAAAACTCGAGTTACTGAATTAATTATATATATTTTAAGGAGCTATATCAATATATAATAATAAATTTTGAAGCCTTAAAAGTATTTTTAAATATCAATCAAAATTATTAATATATTTCTATCACATTATAATTTATAATTGCACATCATAAATAATTTTTTAAAATTAAATATTTTTCTAAAAAAACTCAAAAAATTCCTTTAAAAAGACAAAAAAAAAAAATGAAAGCAACATAAAATTAAATGAAAAACACTTCTACCTCTGAAGTACAAGTCTTTTGGTGATACATATATAATATTAACGAGCTTGAGCTGATCTCGAGCCTAGTTCGTTTATAATATAAATGAAATTGAGACAAGGTGAACTCAAGCTGGGCTTTTTTATAATATAAATGAGTTTGATATAAGTTGAGCTCGAGCTACAATATTAAGAATTGAGTCAAGCTTGAGCATAAAGAAATAAATAGTCAAGTTTGAGATATTCAAAGCTCAACTCGATTCGTTTACATCCCCAAGTATAGCCAAATCCTTGCCTCAGATCATGGCAATAATGACTATAAAAGTCACCATTCTCACTGGTGGAAGATGACACAGAAGCTAATTTCTTACACTTTGGTCTTGTGCATGTTGTGTTTGTGAGAAGCGCTGTAACACGATGCTTCACAATTGAACGACATCATTGAGCATGGCCATGGCTTGGGTATGCATGGATGTGCATCTTGGGCATGAGCACTGGGTTTGATGCTACATTGGCTTAGCTAGTTGAGTAAATTTTAACAGCTGTCATTGAACTTATATATTTATAATACTACAATCCTTCAATTTAAAAATATAACATAAAACCCCCTCAACTTTCAAATTTTGCATAGTAAAATTTCTCCAATCTCCAATCACTGGTTTTTCAGTTAGATATTAACCTAAACAGTCTAGCGTAATGTTTAGTCATCATTTCTCTTTCCTCTCTCAAGTCATGTGTAAATTGAATCCTTCTACTCTCTATAGAGAAAATAATTTTTTATATGTAGAGAGAATAATTTTACACTTTGCATAAAAAAGGAAAGAAGAATGCTAACTAAGAGCCACGCTAGATCTGTTCACGTTAGCATCTAATTGGAAAATTAATAATTGGAAGTTAGAGGGATTTTACTGCACAAAATTTGAAAGTTGAGAGGATTTTATGTTACATTTTAATGTTGAAGGATTATAATGTAGAGAGAATAATAATTTTTTATATGTAGAGAGAATAATTTTACACTTTGCATAAAAAAGGAAAGAAGAATGCTAACTAAGAGCCATGCTGGATCTGTTCACGTTAGCATCTAATTGGAAAATCAATAATTGGAAGTTAGAGGGATTTTACTGCACAAAATTTGAAAGTTGAGAGGATTTTATGTTACATTTTAATGTTAAAGGATTATAATGTTACAACCACATAAGTTCAGGGATAGTTGTTAAAATTTATCCCACGCATGGTGTGTCCGATACTGCCTTAGCTTACTAGGCTTAGACATATAACCCAATCTAAATTCTTTTATCTCCAAGATTCAAAAATTGGCTAAAAATATCTCAAGTGTTGTAAAAACATGAGACTTGTATAAAAAAATCTTAATAATTCATAATTTCGTTCCATAATAAATTTTGAAATTTTGTAGATATGTAATATCTGGATAAATTTTAACAATCGTCCATGAACTTATCTAATTGTAACATTACAGCTCCTCAAATTGAAAATGTTACATAAAATCCCATTAACTTTTACAAATTTGCACAGTAAAATCTCTCTAACCTCTAATTAATGGTTTTTCAATTAAACGCTGACCTAGACAATTTTAGCATGGATCTTAGTCAGTATTTCTCTTTTCTCTCTCAAGCCATGTGTAAATTAAATTATTCTCCTCTTAATAATTCCCAATTTCATTCCATAATAAATTTTGAAATTTTCTAGATATGTAATATCTGGATATATTTTAACAATCGTCCATGAACTTATCTAGTTATAACATTACAGCCCCTCAACTTGAAAATGTAACATAAAATCCCATCAACTTTTACATTTTGCACAGTAAAATCCCTCTAACCTCTAATTACTGGTTTTTTAATTAGATGCTGACTTGGACAATTTTAGCATGGAGCTTAGTCAGTATTTCTCTTTTCTCTCTTAAGCCATGTGTAAATTAAATCATTCTCCTCTCTATAGACAGAATAATTTTTCACGTATAAAGAGAATAATTTTATACTTTGCATAAGAGAGGAGAGAGAAATATTGACAAAACATCATGTGGGAGCTGTTCACATCAGTTTCTAACTGAAAAATTAATAATTGAAAGTCAGAGAGATTTTACTATATAAAATTTGAAAGTTTAGATGGTTTTATGTTTCATTTTAAAGTTAAAAGACTGTAGTGTTATAACCATATAAGTTAAGGGATAGTTGTTAAAATTTATCCTTTATATAAATAGTCTGAATTTTATTGTCTTATTGATTTTCGACTTTAGTCTAATGGTCTATAGAAGCTTGGGCTTCTAGTAATTTGGAGTTCATATTAGATCAGTGCTCATCTAGTATTTTCTCACCCACTTACTCTAAATGCTTATTTCGTCGACAGTTGATACATGGCCACCAACAATTCTTTAGCCATCTTTTATTGTGATGGAAAATTTGATTCATATAGGATGGCAAAACTAAGATGTCATTATCACAAAATTCAAAGTTAATTAGTAGAAATATATAAATCAATTTTAGAAAGTCTAGTTGTACAAATATTTTTCATAATGATATTTTGAAATGAATATTATTTCACATGCATTATTATTATTATTATTATTATTATTATTATTATTATTATTATTATTATTATTATTATTATTATAATAATAATAATAATAATAATAATAATAATAATAATAATAATAATAATAAACTTCATAAGGCAGCCAATCAAATCTAAGGTGAAGAAACAAATTTGGACCAAATAGACCAGCTTCTCCTCCACGCAGCATGTTGGAAGCATCTAAGCCCATGCTACTCCATTGTCACCCATAACACATGACCCAAGGTGTTCCATGCCAATCACCAAAGTAACCCCAACTGGTCCACCTTTTTTTGGCAATAGCAAGTGACCATCAGCTGGCAGAGAATGATAGTGAGCAGCCTCATGGAGCGAAGCCCCTTTCATGCAACCCTTATGCTTGTGAGCTCTTTTGAGCACATTCGGCTATTTCTGGCAATGAGAGAGGGCTCATACTCGATGTCAACAAGCTCCTGGCAGCTGGATTTGTCTTCTTTAACCAATAACATCAGAATTAATGTGTCACGACCTAAATTATGGGCTGAACCAACACTAAGACTTGGGTTAGTATAAGGCCCCCAAAGCCTAACTATTTATTAGCCCAACCTTGAAGCCCATGTACAAGCCCATTTTTAAGAAATCAATCAGATAGAGTCTGACCATAAACTGAACCATTCAACGAGAAGTTTTAAGCTCACCTGACCTGTGATCACAAGATATCCAACTCCCTCACCCAACGTGATCATCCATCCACTCATTCCACATACATATATTAATAAGTTTACAATTCCAAAATAAATATTCTTTTATAGTCCCATACCAAATAAAATATTTCTAATACATGCGAATATCTAGATTTCAAAATAAACCACAAGGAATACGAAAATAGTAACTAATGGACCTGCGAGTAAGAAAGTAGGTTAATGACAAAGAAAAGTCCTCCTATAACCTGAAAAAATAGGGTGAACAGGAGTGAGTGTTCGACTCATAGAGTAAAATATTGATTTTACATATAATTTCTATAACTACCTAAGTCTAGTGCATCCCTAAGAATGAATGCAGCACCTTCACACAATTCAAATAGGTCAAGTCATAATCACACGAAAAGCAATCTGAAGCACTCACACACCCGTGTGTCACATCCATACTCACACATATATATATGGGAGTTGATCTCCTAAATAGCTCTCTTACTTCCAACCTCTGCCAGTGAGATCAACTCAAAGCTGGACTTTCTCTTAATATCCAAAAGGGAAGGGGGGGGGGGGGGGGGGCAGTGAGATTAACTCAAAGCTGTGCCTACCCCGACTTATCCATAAAAAGGATCGGGTCCCAGTGAGTCAACCTCTAGCCGCGTTAACCCGACCTACCTATATCCATATACACGCCACGTATGCACCCACCCAAACACACAGCTCCAGATTGCCATAAAATAATAATCATAGCAATATCATCAAGAACAAATGAAATATAAAGTGTGCTTAGTATTTACTACATACATATATGTATAAGTGATGATTAACATGCTTTGAATATAATAATATTAAAATTATAACTAAAATCAATATCTACTCACAGTACACCAGAGACTACTGGGGCGGCTGAGTGGAGGAAGATGGCTATCCCCGCTCACCTAAATAATTATATTAATGAATTTGTCAACTCTAATACAAAATAAGAATTTAGAAAGTCAAAAGACACCTTAATTTATGCTAGAAATCCAACAGAATTTTTCCAATACCTAGGACCTATTCAACCTTCAAAGTGGTTCAAATCACACTTCTAAATCCAATGGCCTCAGGTTAACATCACAATAACATCATACTGCCTCTCCTAGGCCGGCCAAACTAGTAAAAAATTATATAACTACACATAAAATAATTATTTAAAAATTTAGAGTGTTACATAATGGAAGTTTTGGATGGAAAATGAAGAAAGAAAAATAAGAGGGTAGTGGTTTTGGGCAAAGATTCTGAATGATCCAACCGTCAGATCGGCAATCCGAAACTTTCGTTGAACTTAGAGTGACAAAACCTTCAGGATGGGACGAACCCCACTCTAATTGGACACTGTTTGGAAAAGGCAATTATCAACGGTCCAGATCGCTCAATGAAATTTTTGAGTTTTTTTTTCTAATTTCTGTAAATTAAATATAATTATATAATAATTATTAATAATTTATGGGCTTCGTTTAAGTGTGATCAGATTGGCGATAGCTCATCGATGCTCTGGACAGAGTTTCGGGTCAGTCCGCGTGCTCGATGAGTTGTCCCAGAAGGTGATCATATTTATAGTCGCTTTCAATGTTTTTGAATATTTCTATGTCTTCTATATAGCAGAATTTGCAAAGGTAGTTCCTAACTCAAGTTGTGTAGTTTGTGTCTTGATTAAGCTAGCTGGTTAAATCTGTAAAATATTCATGGCTTAGTAAAATTAAGTAAAATAATTTTAATTAATACAAAGACGATGTAGAGGACCATAAAAAGCTGT
Source organism: Hevea brasiliensis (assembly GCF_030052815.1). NCBI lineage: Eukaryota > Viridiplantae > Streptophyta > Magnoliopsida > Malpighiales > Euphorbiaceae > Hevea > Hevea brasiliensis. The sequence continues at coordinate 42,492,817 of NC_079509.1, forward strand.
GCCTACCCTGACTTATCCATAAAAAGGATCGGGTCCCAGTGAGTCAACCTCTAGCCGCGTCAACCTGACCTACCTATATCCATGTACATGCCACGTACGCACCCACCCACACACACAGCTCCAGATTGCCATAAAACAACAATCATAGCAATATCATCAAGAACAAATGAAATACAAAGTGTGCTTAGTATTTACTACATACATATATGTATAAGTGATGCATGAACATGCTTTGAATATAATAATATTGAAATTATAACTAAAATCAATATCTACTCACAGTACACCAGAGACTACTGGGGCGACTGAGAGGAGGAAGATGGCTATCCCCGCTCACCTAAATAATTATATTAATGAATTTGTCAGCTCTAATACAAAATAAGAATTTAGAAAGTCAAAAGACAACTTAATTTATGCTAGAAATCCAACAGAATTTTTCCAATACCTAGGACCTATTCAACCTTCAAAGTGGTTCAAATCCCACTTCTAAATCCAATGGCCTCAAGTTCACATCACAATAACATCATATTGCCTCTCCTAGGCCTGCCAAACCAGTAAAAAATCATATAACTACACATAAATAATTATTTAAAAATTTAGAGTGTTACATAATGGAAGTTTTGGATGGAAAATGAAGAAAGAAAAATAAGAGGGTAGTGGTTTTGGGCAAAGATTCCGAATGATCCAACCGTCGAATCGGCAATCCGAAACTACCGTTGAACTTAGAGTGACAAAACCTTCAGGATGGGACCAACCCCACTCTAATTGGACACCGTTTGGAAAAGGCAATTATCAACGGTCCAGATCACTCAATGAAATTTTTGAGTTTTTTTTTCTAATTTCTGTAAATTAAATATAATTATATAATAATTATTAATAATTTATGGGCTTCGTTTAAGTGTGATCAGATTGGTGACAGCTCATCAGTGCTTCGGACAGAGTTTCAGGTCAATCCGGGTGCTCGATGAGTTGTCCCAAAAGGTGATCATATTTATAGTCGCTTTCAATGTTTTCGAATATTTCGGATGTATTCTAGATAGCAGAATTTGCAAAGGTAGTTCCTAACTTAAGTTGTGTAGTTTGTGTCTTGATTAAGCTAGCTGGTTAAATTTGTAAAATATTCATGGCTTAGTAAAATTAAGTAAAATAATTTTAATTAATACAAAGACGATGTAGAGGACCTCCACTAATATTTTTGTAATTTTTGAAGTACTGAAAAATAATTATTTGGACTGTAGAGGAGTTAGGGAGCCAAGCTAGAGTTTGAAAGTTGGACCTAGATTAGGTTTCTTGTAGGCCCCGGATGGGTATTATAATTGCTATTATGGGCCTGAGATCCTGTGTGTTGCTGTTGTTGAGTTTTTCTCGCAGAGAGTTAGATCCAATTATAGGGGAGACTTAGCTAAAATTTTGGCACGACCTTATGAATTATTCTTGCTTATTTAATTAAATTAATTGGTTAATTCTGTCAATAAATTGATAGAGGTCAGTGTGTCTGTACAGGTGATTAGTGCCGGCTAGCCTTTCTTCTTTTCAGTCGAACCAGCTACAATTGGGTTAACCAATCTGTGAGTTTGACTTATTTGTAATTTCAATAGTATTAATTTATATTCAAGGCATGCTCATATATTCACTTATTATATGTATATGATTAGTTACATGCTAGGCACGCTCCTTTGTTGCATATATTATTGAATTTGTTTGTAGATGTCGCCTTAAGATAACTTAGAGTTTTGCGTGTATGTGTTGACATGAGTATGGTGTGGATACGGATATGGGTAAGATGGGTAGTCGTGGCTGGAGCTTGACTCGCTGGGACCCAATCCTTGCATATGGATAAGTCAGGATGAGCACAGCTTTGAGTTGATCTCGCTAGCCCTCACACTTGGATTATTAAGCAAAAGTTTGGCTTGAGTTGACCACCTGGAAGGTATTGAATTAAGCGAGCTGTATAGGGGATCAGCTCCCATATATGTATTGATGTGATATATGAGTACGTGTGTGCTCTAAATTATCTTTGGTGCAAATATTGGTTGAATTGTTTGAACTGTGTGAACGTGTTGCATTTCATACATAGGAATGCACTAGATTTAGATAGTTATAGAAATTATATCTATAATCAATATCTAGACTCTCTGAGTTGAACGTCCATTCTTGTTCATATTTTTTTTTTTCATATTACAGGAGAAGCAAGTTTATTTTCGGGTCTAACCTGCATTTTTCTTCATAGGTTGCAGTGCCTCTTAGTTAGTAGTTTTTATAGTTTTTATTTATTTATCTATTTATTTAACTATTAGAACTCCACTGTGACATCAATGTATTTATGTATTATATTAATTAATAAAGATTAATTGATTTATGCATGATGGGTATCAGGGTTGAGTTGGGCTCCCCAAGTTTTGGTTTTTCTAATAGTTATCGGTTTGGTTTGGCTCAAGTAAATTTATAATATTTTGTTTTATTTTGTTTGCCTATTAGGCCTTGATTTTGGTCGTAGTTATGGGTTTTGGCATAGGGAGGCTTACTGCAGGCCTCGGGGGGCTTTATACTGGCCCAGCCCAGGTTTTAGTGCTGGTCTGACCCATAGAATCGGGTCATGACACCATAAGGTTATTTGTTGTCCTCTACCAAGTTGCCCAGATGATTGACCCTTTAAAATTGAAGAACTATGGGAGCAAATAGCTAAACAAGCTACACTATGAGATTCATACATTTTCATAATATTTTGTTTTATCTCATGTGATTTTTATCACATCAATCTCTATTCCCAAGCATTAATAATATTTTAATAAAAAAAATGTCCTTTTGCTAAATAAATCTAAACCTTTACGTTGGTTGCTAATTATATCCAAAACTTTTAGTTTCGAACAATTTAATCATAACTTTCAAAATTGAAGAATTTTTATCCAAAATTTATGGGATTTTGACTTTTTATACCTTGATTGCCATCTGTTATGTCACATTTTTTTAATTTTTTTTATTTGATTCATCTTTCTCTCTCCCTTTTTCCTACTCTTTTATTTGGAAAGAGAGAGAGAGAGAGAGAGAGAGAGAGAGAGAGAGAGAGAGAGAATGAGGGAGAGTGAGAGAGAACAAGGATTAACGATATTCTAATAAAAGAGAAGCCATTACCCATAACTAACTATCTAACTTAACTCCTGGATTAAAAAAACTAGAAACATGATAATGTATTAGAATTTCTTTAAAATAACCGAGTCCTCACTACCATTAGCCCTTTCCTTTAAAGTAGCAATAATATTTCTAGGACATGAGAAGGTAATTAATTGTCTGGCATATTAAAAACTTGTAAGACTTCATAATTTTTTATAAATATTTCAATTATTTAAATCAAATAATAAATGTTTATAATTAGCCCTACGAGAAATTAGGGGATTAGAAACAGATTTTTGAAACAAACTAAGTCTATTTCTACTTAGAAACAACATTGAGACCAATCTGAAGCAAAGAGATTCCAGAAATGATAGAAACAGATTAGAAACCATTTTGAAATGGAAATTAGAAATGGACAAATTTCCATTTGTAAATTATACGCAAGAAAAAATGGCAGCAAATATTGAAATTGATAAACAATGGACTTTTGAAACATAATTTGTTTGTTTCCAAATGAAAAGGACCAATTAAATGGTGAACATATTAGAAATAGAAAGTAAGGTCCGTTTCTAAATTAGAAATGAAAATATTATCCATTTCGAAGCGAAAATGAACTATTATTTTCATATCTTATTTTGAAGCACATTAGAAATGGATAACTTTAGAAATAGATAAGCATTTGGTTTCAAAATTGCCTCATTTATGTATATAAAACAGTAAGAATTAGAAATGGAAAGAGTTATTCATTTCCAAATCTGAAACAAAAACACTGTCCATTTCTAAATACTCAGAAGTTTTGAAATAGAAATGATTTCTATTTTTAAAGATTGTTTCTAACTTTTATTAAAAAAAAATTATTTTATCAATAAGAGGGAAGCACTAACCCTCTTACAGTAGATGAGGTTGCACTATACTATTAAGCTATAGATGGTGAGAAGAAGCATCGGGTGTATGGAGTTGGATACCAGGTTTCTGCTTTTTACTCTCAATCATCTTGGGCATCATATTCTACTACTTCGCAAAACGTGCAGTCAAAGACACTAGAGATTAAGCTTTGTTAACTTTGCCAAACCATTGAGACACTACAGCAAGAAAATCAATAGTTGAGGGACACTTTGCTATGGAGCATAGAGACCATATGCACAAGCAACAAATGCAACGGATGCAAGATATGGTGATATAGGTGCTACAAGGGACACATTCTTCTTCCCGAGCCTCGGATCCTCCGACTACTAACGATGATGGTGATTATGCAGATGGTGATGGTGATCATGTAGCTAGTGATGTTAGTGGTGACTTGTAGATTTTCTATTTTATTATTGTGTATGTTGAGACATTAAGATGTAAAGTTTGATTGTTTATGAGATAAATTTTGACAGCTATCCCTAAACTTATCTAATTATAACATTACAGTCTCCCAACTTAAAAATATAATATAAAACCTCATCAACTTTCAAATTTTGCACAATAAAATTCCTTAAACCTTTAATTATCAGTTTTTCAGTTAGACGCTGAACTGAACAGTTCTAACACGGAGCGTAGTTAGTATTTCTCTTTTCTCTCTCAAGCCATATATAAATAGAATTTTCTCCTTCCTGTAGATAGAATAAATTTTCAAGTGTAGAGAATAATTTTACACTTTGCAAAAGAGAGGAGAGAGAAATGTTGATCAAGCAGCTGTTCACATCAGTTTCTAGCTAAAAAATCAATAATTGAAAGTCAGAGAGATTTTACTGTGTAAAATTTGAAAGTTTATGGAGTTTTATATTACGTTTTAAAGTTGAAGAACTATAGTGTTACAACCATATAAGTTCAGAGACAGTTGTTGAAATTTATCCATTGTTTATGTGAATTTTACATTATTTTTAATTAATACATTGACTTAGATGTTAAATTGGATTGGTAGATCGATTTATATGCATAAATATTGTGTTATTTGGCATTTTTTTTAAAATCTATTTGATTGTGTTTAAATACAGGAATAAATTATTATTTAAATAATAATTTTCCATTTTAAATGTTTGAAACATATTAGAAACAGAATTCCGTTTATAAATAGAAATAGACAAGTAATTGGTTTCAAATTTAAGTTTTCACATTTCTATTGCTAAAAACGAATTAGAAACAGAAATCTATTTCAAGTTAAAATGGAAAATGCATCCGTTTTAAAATTAATTTTTTTCATTTTATAAATATATTATTTTCATTTGAAATGGAAATCCATTTCTATATAAGAATGGACACTTTTCATTGTTATTGTGATGTGTGATTGGATTTTTAAATGGATAATTATCGATTTCTGATTGGGAACGGACATGAGAAACTAATGTTTTTCAGCTTTAATTTAGAAGCAGATTATTCTGTTGTTAGTCCGTTTCTAATTTAGAAACAGACTCTTTAATATATTTCTACTTGCATTAACAATGAGTTGTTTCGAAACGGAATATATAAGTTTTTAATCTGAATTAGAAATGAATTTTTCTTATTTAGAAATAGAAAAATTCATTTAAAGTGACTTTTTTTTATTTTGTAATCGGTTGCTATTTGTAACGAATTTAGCAACTAAAAAGTCGATTGTTAATTTAAAAAAATAATAAAAATTAAATTTCCAAATAAGAAATAAAAAATTCAAATAAATAAAATTTTCAAAAATTATTAAAATAATAAATTATTAATGAAAATTAGTACTAAAAATTAATATAAAAATATTATAAAAACTTATTAATAATAAATATTATAAAAAAATATTAACAAAAAATTAAATATAAAAACATATTTATAAGACAAATTACTAAAAATATTACCAATATATATATATATATATATATATATATATATATATATATATATATATATATATATATATATATATATATATATATATATAACAACAAAAAAATTACTAGAAATTAATATTACAAATAATTTACTAACAAAAAAATATATTTGTACAAAAATTTTATTTTATGCCAAAGAAAAATAAATTAAATAATAAAGAAGAAAAAAAATGATGAAGAAAATAGATAATAAAGAAAAAAATGATAAAATAGAAAATAGATGAGAAAGAAAAAGATAAAGAAGAAAATATATGAAAAAGAAAAAGATGAAGAAGAAAATAGATGAGAAAAAAAAGATGAATAAAATAGATGAGAAGGAAAAATAATAAAAAATATGTTAAAAAAGAAAAGATAATGAATAAAATAGATGAGAATAAAAAAATGATAAAGAAATATGAGAAAAGAGAAGAAAGAGAGAAAAAAATGAGCAGTTGGGAAAGAAAATTAATAGCAATTTATATAAGTGAATTAACAATTAATTTTAGCAATCAATTGTCAATTATTAATTTCTTTTAAAAATTAAGCAGAAAATTTTGAGAGAAAAATTTTACAACCAATTTGCAATTGGTTGCTAATAGCAATCAATTTGCAAATTGTTGCCAATCAAAATAATAAAAAAAATAGGCGAAAATTTTTGGGGAAAAAAAATCGATTGTAAAGTTAGATACTAATAGCAATCGTATTTAATCAGTTTTAAAAATTAATTGCTATTAATAACATATTCACAAATCAATTGCAAATTAAAAAAAAAAATAGACAAATTTTTAAAGAAAAAAAATCAGTTGTTATTAGCAATCAATTTTAATCAGTTGCAAAAATTAATTACTGTTAGTAACCGATTCGCAAATCGATTATAAATAAAAAAAATAAAAAGTAAAAAATTAGGAGAAAATTTTTGGGGACAAAATCGATTATAAAAATTCGATTTCAGTCAGTTGCAATAACCAGTAGTAAAACTGATTATTTTTTATAGTGATGGTGTAGTATTAAATTATTTTTTATTAAAAAAAAAGACTAATCTACAATTTTTGACATAGTTTAAAAACTAATTTATAATTTGCTCTCTAAGAAAAGATATATGCAAAGTTGAAGGCCAAATAATGTATTTGTAAGAGAAGCAATAATGTGAGACACTAAAAGTTGGTAACAAATAGTACAAAAATTATTTCTAGGAGAAGCAATAATTGCAAAAAAAAATTCGCAAGTTTCATCATTAATAAATATCATTGGATTGGGGATGAATAATTAATATTCTAGAAATGAATTCCAGTATATCACCATTGGTTGGCATATGATAAGATCATGTTTTCTAGCTGTGTTATTATTCTCCTAAATAAAAATGATGATTTTAACTCAGCTTCTCAATCAAGAAACACCCAATTAATGTACACTTTCATTATGTCCTTGTATGTATATATATATATATATATATATATATATATATATATATATATATGTTTATTTTTTTAAAAAGAATATTCTCAGACAGCTAATTTATGAGCTGAAATTAAATTCATTCCTCAATAAGCTTAAAGGTATATTCTCATACTTTATTTGTGCATAAACAGTCTCAAGAATTAAACTTTCGTCGACAATAATGAAATTTAGGCGTAGTCAATAATATTAGCTGTTCAGTAACCATTACCTATTTTATTAGCTATTACCATTAAATATTAATTATTAAAATAACTATTAAATAAAAGTATGTTCGGTAAAAATAATTATTAAATTAATTATTAATATAAAAATAGTAATATTATTTTATTAATACTAGTTAAACTAATCTCTCGAGTAATAATTTTCATTAATCACTTTTCAACCTCTAAAAGCTAACATATAATTAAATATTATAAATAAAAAAAATAATATTTTAATTAGGATCAAAATACTAAATATTACTTTAAAAATAATTATCGAATAAACTTTAATCTAATTAAAAAGTATTCATATTTAAATTATCAACTCTCACATCTAATATAGTAAGAATTTTCACTTTTTTTTATAAAAAAATTTAGGTGAAGAGACATCTTAATTCAAGACGAAGGCATACCACCAACCTCGTTGTTGAGGGGATTACAATCAAGAAAGACGATTATCAGAATTGAGTTTTTAATTTTATAAGAGCGTTGAATGAGTTTTGCCAATTGAGTCAGAATTTCCACTTTTCTCTTATAGTGAGTTATGAAAAAGAGAATTATACAAATTTCAGTTGTATGTCCAATCCTACTCATGATATTCATTTGGCTTTAAAAATAAATAAAAGGGATCGGTATAAAAGAGCATGCGCGATGATTGCAACAATAGATGTGCTCATTTGGTGCATGGATGATGATGATGATGGATGTAAGAGGCACATTTGCATAATAGAAAACAAGAAAAAGAATGGAACCAGCCATTTGTTATGATGGTTGAATATGTGTTCACCTGCATCTGCATGCAACAGCAACTGCCTATATCCATCATAACAATCATCACATGTTCTCCATTATTCTCATACAATATGAGTGTGTAGATCGAGGGATGTGTTTAATTTAGTCTAATCTCAAGTAATTTGATGATTAAACCACCAACCCTTTATTAATCTTTTGTTAAAAGAAGGATTATGGTGTCTAGTGTCATATGATGCCAATTGTTTTCTTAGCTTCACCTTCTTGGAATTTGATTTCTTCATTGGTGTGGGTAGATGATGAAGAAATTTGAGATACCATGAAATTAACACATGTAATTTTTTAACATTTAAACGTATTTTCTTTTTTAACATTTTACATGAATCAAACTTATTTCAATAACAATGTCATCACTTACTATGTTTAATAAGCAGTAATGCAAGTGTAATCAAAATTTATTATGTCTCATAAAGACTTTAATTATGTCATCAGCTTTTTTAAATATTTTTTAATTGAATCTCAATTATTGATAAAATAATTATACTTTCTTCACCTAAAGGAAAATTTAATTTAAAAAATATGAATATAAATAAAAAATAAATCCCGAATAAACTTCACCAACAGTTAGCCTTCGATAAATCTATACTTATTTGTAGAGATCATAAAAAAATAATTGATGTCATTTATGGTACAAAAAGTATTTAATTAAAACTACACTGTATAAAGGGTGAGGTACTGTAATGTAACCGAAGAATCGCAAATGTCACATAAAGAAATATCATTTCTTATATGTTTCTTACATTATCAATGCAAAATTTATAATAAATAAACATTTAATAAAATTTAACAAACGTAATATTACACTTTAAAAAAAAATCAATACACCATAATGGGTCTTAAAATACATTTAAATACACTATTTGAATAGAAAGTTATAATTTTATTGATAAATTATATGAAAAACGGTGCTAAATTAATGCAGATTACATTTAATAACTGTAAACTATAATTTTCAATACAAATGGTATACATTAAAAAAATACTAATAAATGAATATTTGCACCTAAAAGAGAAATCGTATATTACGATCTACCAAAAATAGCCGTGTCACTGTTTATAGCCTACAGAACACTCACCAATGCAGGATATATTTATGATCAAGAAAATTCATAAAAAAATCGTTTTACATTACTAAACATGCAAACCATTATAGCTTGGTCCTCTAACAACACATCTATCCCAAAGTCTCTCATCCTTGTATCTCTCCGCAGATTCAGTCTCCCCCTTTCAATAAATAAAGCAAAAACAAAAATTACAGAACTTGTTAACACAGCAATAATTGCTACATACAATATGACAGCATGTTGACAAATCGTGTGGCTCCACATGTTAACGAGTTCATATCCTGAATGGTTTGTTTCCAGAGCTAGATCGGTCCATCTTCAGTTTCTTAAATTGTGTTTTTTTGCTGGCAATTTCTTGGAAAGGATTTGGCCCACCAAAGTTGTGCTTAGTTTGCCTTAACTTCTTTCTCTTACCTCGATCATATTCTTCATCCCTGTGGAAGATTATAGCAGTAAAATGCAGATTAAAACAATACCATGTCCATCAGAGGGGCAAAACGTTCAAAGTTCAATCAATTTTTCAAAGGGATCAGGAATCACGGTAATCCATTCTATACTTATGTTTAACAGGCCTTCACATGTATGTCAGCGTAAGGGGGCAGTAATCATTACGTTATTTAAAGTGTAATTGATTACATTATGTATCATTTCATTACATCAAATTTTTTTGCGTTACCAAACAAAGTAATCAAATATGCAATGTAACCACGATTATATTACACCTTTGATTACATCATACTAAACATGTCCTTAGAATAGGAAGATTTAGGTCTGATTCACAAAACTATGGCTAAAAGAATCTTGCAGGTCTGCTTTAATCTGGATATTTTGCAGAGTAAGAAATGTATTTTAAATCTTAAATATAACAGTTAACCTCGCATTAGTCCTCATTCCTATTAGGAATGCCTCGTACACTATTGTTGCCTCACACTACACCAAAGGAACCTTTTTTCCCCCCTTTTCTACACTTCATTGATTAATTTATCTTAAATTTGTGTGTGTGTGTATATATATGGCATTTGCTCTTTCTGCTTATCTCTGTGCTCTTTAAGTACTTAAAAAATATTTTGAAAGTTCAATATGATTGTCACATCAAATTTTGTATTGAATTTGATCTGAATTTCATTTTGATTTTATCACAGAAATCAAGGTTTAGTATTTTTAAGAGACAAATGAAACTTGCTCTACGAGATTAGCTATGAGTTTGATACCTTTGGGTGAAATTACCCCAAAAACACACAGACAAACATGCTGACAGAGAACATCAGAGTGAGATAGATTCCAACTCACCACACATCTGGCACATAACCAATGCAGAGATTTTCCGTAGTACTTGATTCCACAATCTGGGACTGAGGCACCTCTATCCCATCCCAATGTGCAACTGCAACAAACAAGGCATGGCTCAAAAACAATATTCAGCATGTCAAACTAATAATAAGCAGCAGAAAAGTAATATTATTTATCATCTTGCTATTTCTCCAGTTGCACGGAGGATTGGGCATTGTAGAAAAGATGACTGCCTAAGGACTGTCTATGCATAGGTCCATCAAGGATTTTGTGAACTCAGAAGGAAGATGCTAACCTGAACCACGGGGAAATAAGCGTGAACCCTGCATTTCAATTGCATGAAATTCCATGGCAGGGACATATATTATAAGCATCTGAAAACAATATTTCTTTTTAAGTTGTTCCAAATAAGAAATTTTCCTTCAGCCTGAACCCACAGGATACACTCACACGTCAGCATCACCAAGGCCAAAACCCGAGTATATGGAGCATGAGGCTATAGGCCATTGGTAACACTGACTGAAATTGCAAGTGCAGAAGAAGTTCAAAAGGAATTGGTCTAAGAATTCATTGGCCACAATAAAAACTAGAGCCTAAAGAGGAAAAGGCAGCCATCTATTTATCTGGAACTAGCTCCGACATGATACAAGGGGATAAAGAATATACTCAGTTACTCACACACAACACACCAGCAGGTCCAGCACCACATATGCATGAAATGAAATTAACAGATAAAAAGGCAACATTTGTAATTTCGGGGAGAAAAAAAAATATATGAATAATTGGAAAATATTTGGATGACTGGTCAACACAAGTACTCACCAGATGTCTCTTCTAGACCTCGAGTAAGCATGCACATCACCGCATTTTCTGACACATCTTTTTTGCTAATTTCTGTACAATCAAGAACACTTGCAACCTGTTGGTTCACTTCAGATATTGATAATGAGCTCTTTTTTAACTGTTTATCCATCGCAACCAGAACACTGTTCTGATTGTTCCTATTCTCAAATCCTTCATCCACAGCATCCATCAGGGTATCGCCTCTACACTTTGAACGAGATTTAGCCCTCTTCCTTTGAGATTTTGTTGAGCCCGATGAAAGTGACAAGGATATCTTTGACGTAGATGGCCCAACATCTGATGATAAACAATTACTCTCCAGCAATTGTCCTTCAATGACATTCTGGGTCCGTGATGAGCGGTGCTTGCACTTTCTATGTTTCTTCTTTTTCCGAATGCCTAAAGATGCTCTGAATAATTTTGAGCCAAAATGCATATTTGGAATCCTAAAATTTAAAAGCTTCCTTTTAAAATGTTTATGAGATGAGCAATCACAAGCTTTACTGTGTCGACATTCATTTGGCATATCTGATGGGGTTGACGATACAACCAACACATTTACAATTCGTTTACTACTATCTGCATCCTCAACACCAAATGAATTCCCAGCAGCACCCTCATTGGGAAAACCTCCACCCTAAGAAAGGAAGAGAAGCTAGTCAAAAATTGACCTAATGACGATTTCCAAGTACCCCCCCAAAAAAAAAAAAAAAAAAAAAAAAAAAAACAGAAAAAGAGAGATACAAAATCACCTGACTGCTTTTACAGCTAGATTTATTTGGTGATTTTCCACTGTCTATTTTGTTCAACACTTTGTCACTAGAATCTACAGATAGAGAGAGCCTTGGGATCTTCTCCTCTGATCCATTAACTCCCACATTTGAGACGAGATTAATCTGGATGGACCAAGCAATTCGTAAGTTAGAACAAGGCAAGAACAAAATCAAGATCAAAGTCCATGCTGGGTCTTAAACATCCAGTTACCTTTCCTGAGGCCTCATTTGTGACAAGCTTTTCAATAGGTGAATTTTGGGGCTCATTGCTGTTACAAGATGCCTCATTACAGTCACTTTTCGCCCCAGGCATGACAATAGCATTATCAACTTTAGCAGTGTCACTTTTGCTAATAATGAATGGAGCTGAAGGTGGCAAACAATCTTCCAGATCTGGGTTTGGAGAGACTTCTTTTGGCAGGTTCTTTGGTAGTGGTGAACTTGATGGTCCTGCAACAGGATCTGCTTTTATCACTAAGCCTTCAGAAATCATTGGTCGATTTTCTTTCTGAAGGATCCTCTTTGATGCACCACTTTTTAGTGAATCTTTTTTATTAACAGCAGCTGCAGAGCCTAAAGCCAAAGATCTATTCCCAACTGAGCCATTATCTGCAGGTTCCTTTGACAACTGCTTGAAAACCAAATTCGTAATATTACTGCCAGTAGTTGCTTTTGTACTTTCTTTCCGAACTACATCGACAGGCTTTTTTGAAACAAAACTTTTTCTATCACGGACATAAAATAGCATATAAGCCTTCTGGTCTAGAACAGTCTTCTCACTAACTGGGCGAACCTGTTAAATTAAAGAAATTTAACCTCACCAAATTTGTTAACCACAGAAAAGAAAGAGAAGGCATGGGAATGGCTTTAGATGCTCTGACCTCATTGTCATTGAGGAGATACCATATACCACTTGATGTGCGAACAAAACAGACATAGTGACCAGAATGGGTACTATGACCAAAATGTACCAGAACACCATAGAGACTGTACTTCAAATCTCCTTCCTGCAAAACACAAATATGAAAGGATAAACATAAAAAATAAATATCAGAATAAAAGAAATCCCATTTTCTAGGAAAATATGAATGGATAAGCACAATAATTTCGTTAATAAAATCCTTCTAAGCCACAATTTTTTCAACTCAACTGTCAACAATACATAGTATGGCAGGCAGACTACATATCAGACATTTGAACCAATGTTAGTTTCATTTTTACAGCAAGAATGGAATTCCCTTATTTAGAATCATTACAATACATCAACCTGGCATAAATTTGTAATTTAATTTAGATGTATCAACCAGAGATATTGACACATATAAGACAAAACCCAAAAGGGTTAGAAAGTAATGCATACAAGAATGCCAGAAAATGTCCAGGTTTGATATTTTTTGTTGTCAAGCAGAAACACAAAAGAAAGAAATAGGCATATGTTGAATTTCTTGATAAAACTAATTTGATTTTGCCACTTATAAACAGCTTGGTGAAACATCTTCAACTGCCTGCCTTGGCCTTTCTAATGAAGTACGTACCGGATAATGTCTTTCAAGTTTCAGGCAATCATTTTGCGTGATATCCTTCAAGAGAAAATTTTGTTTAGATTTAATAATTTTGTTGGGATTAAAGAATAGCAACTTGTTGTTGTTTAATACCCTTTGGTCATTGCACAATAAATAAACAAATAAATTGAAAAATAAATTGCATTAATATCGCCAAACACATAAATTAACAAATAAAAATTAAGCCAATAAAAAAAGAAATGGAAATATTTTCACATACCATGGCATCTTACAGTCTGATTTAAGTTCAAAACTGACTTAAAAATATATTAAGGATCCAGGAAAATATAAGATGAAGTCCAGAAGACTTGAAAGAATGACAAGTTTACTCACATAGGAACCACTGACAAATGGTTTCATGTCCAATGAACGATCAAATGACACTTTCTTGTCAACTTTCCGTCCAGGATCATGTGCATGAAAGCGCTTTAGATGGATGGTAAGCACATATGGAGCTTTATGAACTGTAAGCCTTTTCTTAGCTCTAACTTTCTGCTTGCATCGCTGGCATTGATAATGCTTCTCTCCTCCATCTAGCAGCTCTGCAGCAGTAAAGTTTTGAATTGCTACAGGCAAAGAACCTGCCTTAACTATTTCAAGACTTAAATCTAAAAATGGATCAAACTTGTTGGAGCAGTACAAACATTGTTGGCATTCCACCTGAGAAGGTATCAAATTGAACATTAGACACACTATACATCAAGTATAATTCAGTATTCTTTCAAGTTTAACGGCTCAAAAACCCAATCAATTATTCTTCAGAAATGAGAATATCTAAATAGAAGTAAAATGAACTTGAGTGTAACAAACAGAACAGTTTTACATAAACCGACCCCTAGCATGTGTCATTTACTCTCAATTGCTGACGTTTTCCTTGGATGTAATTCAACATCTTAAACACCGTGGCACATGCATGCATATATCCATAATCTTATTAAGAGGTGTAGTAAAATACAAAACATTTCGCATAACAACCAAACAACCCCCCCCCCCCCCCCCTCTTTTCTCCTTCTCCCAAGCACGTGTCCTTTATTCTCAACTGCCAATCAAAACTCTGGAGTCTGGAGTCTGGATGACTGGATGTAATTCAACACCTTAAAGACACAAGGCAATAATGCAATATAAATGCATCTATCTATAAACTCAAGAGGTAAATTGCAACCCATAAAAATGTGTCAGCAAACTCACAGATAAGCAAGAAAGATTACCTGACTACAGAGGCGACCACCAAAGATTTTGTGCACCAAACTCTTTTCATAAGCAGCAGGGGATTCACTTGGAACTCCTGAAGGTAAGCAGCATTTGTGCATTGATTCCAGCAAGTTTACCATGTACTCATGAGCATCCTCCTGTCTAGCATTTCTGAAGTTCCGAGATATGCCTAAATATGTGGTCAAGAATTACAAGTATGGAAACAAGTGAACTAGAAGAAAGAGCTTTATCAGGTAATTAAGAACCTGTTACTTATAGTTCTCCAACAAAACAGTACTGAAGGAACAAATGTAATTGAGCAGTCCAACTATTGAAATTCCCATGTCACAGGGAACTCTGACAGCTAACAAGTTTGTATATTTAGGCACAGAATCAAACAACCAAGAAAAATTGCTTAGCAACAGCACTAGACATCTTCCAGAAGAAGAAAACAGGAAAGAAGACATAAAGAGGCGCAATAGAAGTAGTGGTGAGTACCATAGAATTTGTTTCTTGACTAACCACCCCAATGGCTACTAGAAATTTAGATAACAGAGAAACTAGCCATATACAAGATACCAAGTAAAGCAAAGAAAAAGCCACAAGGATACAACGCAAGTTTGATACAAGATCCTTGGGCACCAGTGACCTCCCAGTTGATTGCAGAGCACGACTAACATGTTTCTGGATAGCACACAACGCACAAAAACCAGCAATATGGCCTTCATAAATTAATCAAACAAAAGTTAGAAATAAAATCAACTACATCTAAGGCAGATATATGAGAAGACATACAAGCACACTTGCATAAGCATATGCAACAAGAAAATGGAAGCATGGATGACAAAATCATATAATCTAGAGCACAACATGATACAGACAGAATCAGTCAAATAAGCATAATTTTCCACGCTCAAAATGTTAAAAATTTCTCGGAGAAAATAGACAACTACACATGACAGCCAGAATTTGCAAATTCACCCTCAGCAAGATACTTCCAATATTTCTTGCGAAATGCACTTGAAAAGATCTAATAGCCAAGAAAATTGTGGATTTGATTACTGAGATCATGTATTCCTCATAGAAAGATTTGCAACAAATAACTAAGGTCAAACGTATGCTTGAGATAGGAACAACTGTGTACATCATCCCAAAACATGTTAGACATTTAAAAAATAATAATAATAAATTTAATCATTAGGAAAATGAGTAAAAAAATAAGCCCACATTACCAGTGTTATTAAAGGAGATAAAAGGCGCCAGGCGAGGCACTGGGCGAGGCGAGGCCAGGCGAGGCATGGCTCCTAGCCTAGCTAAGGCGAGGCAACTTGAAGGAGGCGCACACCTGAGATTGCTGGACAACCAAGGCGTCGCCTGATTGAAGAAAGTCCATTTTCCTTTTTTCCATTTTTTTTAAACAGCATAAAAATACAAAAAAAAAAGGAACCCTAAACTCACGCCACCAATAGACTTGCAGAACGGCACCAAACCAGGTATGTTTCCTTTCTCTCTCTCTCTCTCTCTCTCTCTCTCTCCTCTATTCTTCTTCTGTATTCTTCTCCCCTCTCACTTGTCGTTTTCCTCTCACCAACAAACTTGGAGAACGCCATTTTTTCTCTTCTCCCCTACTTATTTTCCCTTTTTTTTTCTTTTTTTTTTCTTATCTTTTCTATGCTTTTCTCTCTCACAAACAGTTATGCCATTTTTATCAAGCAGTAGCACCTTTTTTTTTTTTTGTTAATTTGTTGTTTCATATTGTTTATGATATGGGCACTGTGATATGCATTTTGTTATTGTCAATTGTTAATGATTTTTATTAAAAGGATATTGTAAATCTCATTTAGAATGGTTAATTAATTTAATTTTAAAATGGTTTATGTCCCATTCATGGGAAGTTTGACATGCTCCTCTTGGTTTAGAATAAAAAGGTATTGTGCATTTGCAAATGGTAATTTAATGTGCTTTTATTAAACCAGTTAAATGAATGAATTTTCATGTTAGAAGTATATATATATTAGGCAATTTAGGTTACAGCGCCTTGCTTCAAAAAGGCTCTCGCCTTGCTTCAAAAAGGCTCTTGCCTCGCCTCTCGCCTAAGGCCATGGGATACCTTATCGCCTCAGTATCGCCTTTCGCCTTAATAACACTGCACGTTACACCAATAGACAAGAAGGTTAGCTTAGAACAATTATGTGCAGAGTTCATGGAAGGTCAAACGGCAAAAATGAAATAATTACAACAAGGCTATTCAGAGTGAAACAGAAGCTAACATGGGCGAGCTTCATTGACTTCTCATTTCTGCAATCAAATGTTGAGGCATGCATGTGCATGCATTTGCAAAAACATACTCAAGCGATTAATTTCTTTACAAAACAGAAGAAAGTTTCCCTCCCTTAAAGAACAAAAAGAATGACAAAAAAGATATAGAGAACCTAAGAAACTAATCAAATATTATTGTTTTAAAGAGTTGACCCTGAATGAGCCATATACAAATATCAATAGTGGGTGAAACAATGAAACGATCACACCAGTGTTCCCAGAAAGATACTAAAATTGAAGCAATCATGATCCACCTCATGATAACATTGTTAGCCACTGAATTAGTGGATGCACTATTAGCTTAAGCCAAAAAAGTTGCCTCTATGATCAACCATGCATATTAGTAAAAAAATGTCAGCATAACTCAGAAAATTTTCTTACAAACACATAATGCCCTTGGCTTATGAAACAAAAAAGTATGACAAAGCTTCCCTTACTATTAACCAACTACTAACTCCCATTAAGCAAGCCACATTAAAGATTCAAGGATAATTGCACAACAAAATATCTCCCAGTATAAAATGGTTATGGAAGTAGTTCAGGGCATCATCACCCTAATTTTAAATCCCAATCCTGCATCATGCTTTATTGAAAATAAACACAAGTAGCGTACGCATCATAGCAAGCCAAGGGCTAACAAGAGATGAAAGCACTGGCTTTCTGAGATGCCATTTGTTATTTGATCCTCCATGTAAAGAGACAAACTGAGGTTCCCACAAAAGATGTGAAAACTAGGCAATTTTGTCTGCAAAGAACCGCCTTAACCAATCTTGAATCATGCTGAAAAAAAAAAGAATCAAATGCTTGGACTTGAACAGAACAAAAATTAGTGGCTGGTTCCAGGCCATTGGACATTCCCATTTTGCTTCACAACACATTCCCATTTTGCATCACAACCCCTGAGTATAACATTTCTAAAACAAATGACAGATGTCCCATGCAAATCAAAATTAATATTCCAACTTTAAGTATCAGAACTTTCGCCTCAAAAGAAGCTACAGAACAATTATCAGCACCACGAAAAACAACGCCAAGCTGCATATACCACAGTCCACTTGCAATCTACCCATTGAAAACAATACAAGTATGTGTAATAAACCCATTGAAATCAACAAAAATTAGTAGAGAAAAAAAAAACCAGAAAAAAAAAATCACATCAAGTTCTAGACTTTCAAACTGAAACTAAAAACCACTGCAACATCAAAACCTCTAATGCTAATCTACAGATCAAGTCTAAAAAATAAAAATTAAAAGCCATTACCACAGAACCCAAAAACCTACCACCAAAAGGATCCATCCAAATACCATGATGTCTTCAACACATTGATCAAGTGAAGGAATCACCATAAACAAATTAGTAGACTCAACATCTTTAATGAGGGATTTGGAGAAGAGACTAGTTGAACTGCCTTGCTAAATTGAATCAAGTCCAAAATAAACCACAAAAAGATTCAAATTCTAATCACTAAAGAAATTCACCTAACCAGGAGTTCAAGCAAAACACAAAAAGAAACAAAGTGGCATCTGGTTCCATCCATTTATTTGCCCAAGGTTATGAATCAGGCCCATTATATCATCAAACATTGATACTATGTAAAAAAATAAAATAAAAAATTAAAAAAGGGGTTAAGTGCCGAAATGCTCAATTGATGAAAGCTCTTATACTTGGACTCTTCCATTTACCATGCCATATCCATGTCGACAGGGGATGTGTGTCTAACACACATGCATCAAGTTGGACACATAGTGACACAGCGACAAGACGAACAGAGTTATAATCAATCGCAGACCCAAACGAAAAAGACTAAGAAGAAAAGAGAAGAAGAAGAAGAAGAAGAAGATGATGATGATGATGAAGATCTGACCTGGCTTACTAGGTTTATTTTTTATTTTTTTATTTTTCTTCTTCTTCCTTCTTCATATCTTCCCTTTCCCAACCCAATTGGGTTTCTTTTCTTTTTCATACTTTCTTTACCTGAATTCATGCCGTCATGCTGACTTTTTTCTTTGTTTCCAATACGCTGCCCCTTTTGTTTTGTTGCCAACAATGGTACTTTTGTGTTAATCCATTTGCATGCTTGCTGTTTCTTCTTTTTTTTTAAATCAAAATTTAGTACAAACTATTATTGTTTTATCTAGTTAAGACTTTTAGAGATTTTAAATTGTTATTTTTGCAGAAAATTTTTTATTGCTATCATTGAACGATAATATTCAGTTCTGCTAATTAAAATTTCGAAAATTTATAATAAAAAAAATTAACATGAAATAAGTGTATGATTTATCTACTTAACTACTTTGTCACAATAATTATTATGAAATAGCTTTATATCTTTTATTTTATTTACATAGCGTAACCGAGCACCCGTATCTAAATTTGGAACCATATCCCCGTATTTTCTATTTAGAAAGTTTAAAAATTTCACACATGGATATGTATCCAGTTCCGACACATGTACCCGATTCCCAGTAACATAGGATGCGAGTGGTGCAAATGCAAGTAGTTTTTGAAATTGCTATATTTGATCTACCACAAAAGAGAAAAATAGAGAAGCATAATCAGTTATAAATGTAATCAAACTAAATAAACATTAAAACTCCAGAACAAGGATTATTGAGAAACATCCCAGTATCCCCACCCTATGAAGATTGCTTATAATGGAAAAATAATAGTCTAACCGCATAAACTCATTATGGGATGGAAAGCTGGTTTAGCAATCAAACAAAACATCTACATTTTCACATAAAGCAATCTTTACATCCAAAAAATGCTATTATAATTACATAGAGTGCATCATGAATGCATAAGCGAAGCAAAAGATGAGGGGACAAATGAGCTACTTACAAGAATTTTGATGCTTTCCACTTTGCAAGTATGCTGCCAGAGGCTCAGTATATGTTAGACACTGCAAAACCGAATTGAGAAAACAAGTGTTTCCAAGATTTTCCAAACCAGCACCCTGAAGATTATTCATGTGAACCTCAAAGGTAAGCAACTGGATAAGTTCAAAAGCGCTAACCAAAGTTCATGCAAATTATAACCCAAAAACATTAATTTACCACCAAATAAACAGAAACTAGATTCCAAATTCAATTAAACTGATTTAAGAGATACATAGAAAGAGAAAAATATGCAAACCAACTAACCAAAAATTAAAAACGTTTAAACTTGGAAGAGTCAACGACTAAATTTAAACACAGTTGAGTGGTTTTGTTTTGGAAAAAAAGAAGAAGAAGAAGATTGGAATGCAAGTTTTAGAAACATTTGAACCAACAACCACTTTAATGATAATGAGCACAGTAAATATATACAAAATCCAAAACAATTAAAAATTATAAAACAGACAAATTTACACAGCTTTAACAATTAAAAACGATAAACAGACAAATTTACACAGCTTTTTTTGAAAAAAAAAAAAGTATTGACTATTGAAGCATCAAAAACATTGAAAGCAAGCATAATTTCCCCAAAAGCAACTTAAAATTGGTGACTTGATGTGAAACCCAGTATAAAAAATATAAAATACTGAAAACAAAGTCCAGGGGAGAAAAAAAAAAAGGAAAATTTTCTGCCATAATTCCAAATGACAGACAACCCAATAAAAGAAAATAGATATATGTCAACAAGAGACCAATTAAAGTTAAGAGTGAAAGTCCATTTTTCTTTATCAAATGAAACTGGCATCTATATTCACACTGACAAATTTTGCACAAAACAAACCAAAATCCTAGAAAACTTTTGAAACAAACACAAAAGAAAAAAAATGGAAAACCACTAAAAAAAGTAAAACGTAATTCAAAGAAAAAAGTATAAAGATGGAAGGAATATTACAAATCAAAATTACCAAAAATGCACACACAGCAACATGATATTACCAATTAAAAGATACAATGACAAAAGACACCAACAGAAGTCAACTAAAGTAATGATAATGATGAGGCAAAACAATTGGAAGAAAAACTAAACGATTAGAGATAACCAAGCACTGCAATTAGAAAACGAATTGAGCATCAATGTTGAAATTGAACCAAAAACACAAACAGCACTAAAGCTGTATAGAATATGACGCAGTATGCCTTTTAAAAAGAGGAATACTACAAGAATCATTGAAACTTACGAAGAAGCAGTTTCACAGTCTAATTCAAAGTTGGAATGGCCAAATTAAACCAGGAAAAAAACAGATAGATCAATAAATATGTAACGAACAAAGGTTTAAAACAAGACATATTTTCACCACATGAAAACCACAAAAAATCATAAAAACAAGAAACAGTATGGAAAAGAGAAACAAGATCATAATTAAGCTATGGAGTTCAAATTGATAGCTTAATAATGAGCAAAAATCATAGCACGCAGAACCATTCAAAACTTTTTTTTTTAACTGTTTCTGGAGTCTAGGCAATCAATTTACTCTCCATTAAACCAACCAAAAAGTGAAGCCTCAGAAACACTGATATTGTTAAAACGCCTCTTAATCAAAAGCAACGATGAGCCTAAACAAACAAATCAATTCTCATTTTGTTTCTCAAAATCGTGCAATAGAATTTTCTTATTAAAGAAGGCATAAACCCATTATAGTACTCACAATTTTCCTAAAAGAAATCCCGAAACTGAGCTCCGGATCAAGCCCATTCTCAACGAAATCCGAACCGTCCACTTTTTTCCCAGTCTGATAAGGGTTCAACCCTGAAGGCCTCTTACGACCAGGATCAGGGTTTAGAGTCTCAATTCGAAAATCGCCACCAGCACTGCTATTTCTCAACCCAGTAAACGATTTTCTTGCAGGGTGGAACTCAATCCTTCTCCGCAACAAAGAACAAGTAACCACCGAGGATCCATTTGCAACATCGGAAACCCCATCTTCTCTTGGTTCCATACTCAGTTCTGTGCTACTTATAACTATATTTTCCATTCGCAACGATTCGGCCTCTAAAGGAATTGAGCTGGATTCTCAATTATTAACACTGTCCCTCCCTGTGTTTGTCTCTGTTGGGAGAGGGGCTCTTGGTCGGTTTCTGCAAGCAGAGACCTTTACGGCTTCCGCCAAAGAGAAAGAAGTACTCCGAGGCAGCAGCTATTAAACCCTACATGAAGTTGACTACTTTGTGGGGTCTATGTTTGACTTCGGTGGACTGCGATGCACCTGATTGGTTTGCTACGGTTCGGAAAGGGTTTGGTGGTGTGCGCCCTCATTGGTGTTTGTAGCACCAGGAAATAATCGTTGGATAATTTTGAGCCGCCACATTGGTGAACCACACCATTAAAATTGCTTGCATCGACAATTTTTTTTTGCTTAATATTTAATTTTACTAGTGTATTTAATAAAGGGGTTCAATTTAAATATTTTTAACTATCTTCTTTAAATTAATTTAAAAATCTCAATTTAAATTTAATTTAATTCAAAAATCAAATAATTAACAGATTGAAATTCTTAAATTTTTTACTAAATTAAAAAGTTTAATTTAAAAATCAAGAAATTAATTTTTTTAATTTTTAGTCTAAATCAATCAATTGAAATTTTTAATTTACAAATTTTAATTTTTAAATTAAATTAAATTTGAATTGAACCGAGTCAGTCTGAGAGGTTTCGCCATGCTACCGAGAATAGTCTTTCACTATTCAGAAAGCATCATCATATAACATAGAAACTGCATAATTAATCTTTCGTGCATCTGTGCACTCCATCTTTTTAAATACCCACTCCGTCCTTTTCAGCCACTGCTCCACAACCAAGGGATCAATAGTGCCTTTGAATTCCACTGCACTATATTTATCCAAATTTCTCATCGCTTATCAGTTATCACTGCTGCTATTATCATATCTTGTTGCTATTGGGCAGTCATGGCACTGATAATGGTAGCTACTTTTTTTGGTGTTAACCCAAGTATAGCTACTAGTGGGGTTGGTGGTGCTTGTTCTCAAGGTACTTAAGGACCTTGATCATTAAAACCTTTAGGAGCTTGAATATTTTCCCTATGCTCCTGTCTCGGTTGATTTCCTGCCTCTGACTCTTCTCCTTAGAGGTTGAAGTTATCACCTCCAGCCTCAATGGTAGCACGGTGAGACATTGTGTCTCTAATACCTCCATAAAAAGGAAAAGAAAATTTCACCCGTTTGGTTTGATAATATAATGTAAATATGCTATATGCAACAATTTTAAATATTTGAGTAGTTATACAAATTATACATTTTATATAGGAAATCCTCCTAGTATGCAATTCAAACCTTGCTCTGATACCAACATAACATATCACGCTTTACCCCTTTCCTAGACGTAACATGCCTCCTGTAATATATTCAACGGATGCCAAAGTCGAATCCTTAGAACCCAATGAACACATTACAAAGAATTGGGTACGTTTTAAAATCATTTTAATTCAAAACATCACAATGTAAGAAAACATTGTACTACAAAGGTGAATGTAACACCCCTACTATAGGTAATCCATATATTATACTGTTTCAGCGACTAACATTTGTTCGAACATACTGGAATGCCTGAAATTACCCTTAAATTTAAGTAAGGAGTCATAATTTAAATTAATAAAAATCAAGTAAGGTTGAAAAATAAGTAAAAGAAGTGAAGTATAATCAGTTAAATGAGTATAAGTCCTAGCGATGGATAACTTCACTGGGAAAAGATAAGTAGAAACCCAGTAACAGCAAAATTTAGTCAATTAAATTTAAAGGTCAAATATTGACTAAAGATGTGAATGCTTAAGTTAATGAAGTGGATTAATTTAATTAATTATGATTATTAAAAATTAAACATAAATATTTAATTAGTCAAACCTAATGATTAAAGATTTCCACATATTTACAAGTTTGTCATTTCCACTTATTTATAAGTTTGCCATTAGGAATTAAAATAAATAAACACCAATTAAAATATGATAAACATCATCATCTTCCTCTTCTTCTCCTCATTACCATCCCTTACTCCCTCTCTATCCTCCATGAAAGTTTCATTCCAAGCTTTAAAACCCATGAATTTCCCCATAATTTTCATAGAAAATTGAGAGAAAATCAAGCATCAAACCTTGATTTGAAGAAACCAAGCAAAAATTCAAAGAAATTTGGAAGATTAGTGAAGAATAGAATTTTGGTTTGGGGAGACCAAGAAGGAGAATAAAGTGTTGGAGAATTGAAGGTGGATTAGGCCTTGAAATCAAGGTTAGCGCTAAGAAATCCCTTGAACTTTCAAAGTTTTTGCTATCAAGTTAGGATTTTATACAATTAGGGTTTTCTTGGTATAAAGCCTTTTTAATACTATTATGATTGTATTATAATTATTTGATATGTATTGATTTAGAAACATTAATGATTTGTTGAAGAAATTTAATAAATTGATTTTGTGCACTAAGCATGAAATCTAGACAACTTGAGTCCAGTAGAATTGAATGCTCATAACTTGAGCTATACAACTCCAATTAATGTGAAACCAATGGTAAATTAAAGGTAAGACAATATACTAAAACTTTCATGGAGACAAGTTACCCAAATTTTATGTGTAAACACTTGAAATAACTGTTAAAAGTTTACTTACAACACCTGAAACTTAGGTGCAGGGCACCCTGGACAGTCCAGATTAGAATAAGTCTAACTCACTCTAGAAAATTCCAAATTAGGTGATTCATGATTTGTTAAAAAGCTAAAACATAAAGGAACAACTTTCCTGAAGAACAAAATTACAAATTCAAAGTGTAACCTGTTCAAATCTGGGTTCCAAAAACTGTCCAAAACCTATCCTGCGATCAGGTAAGTAGTGCATTTGAACTTGTCCTGTTTACCTAGACATAACTCATTGTATATAATTTCAAATGAGGTAAAATTTACCTTGTTGGAAAGCTAAAATATAGAGGTATAAATTTCATGGGGAACCCTTGACTTGCAACTGATTGGAAGATTCCTAAATGTTGGCTGGAATTCAGAAATGCAAACTCTGAAACTCTAAAAAATGACCAAATAAATAGTACACACTAAATTAAACATAACTCACTCTACAAAACTCTAAATTGAGTAATTCTTGAACCTGTGTAATCTTGAGACATAGGGAAATAATTCATATGAAGACCATAATACTAAATTATGATTGTAACCTATCCAAATTTGTTTGACAAAATGAGTCCAAAAATCTGCCTAGATTCTGGAAGTGACTTGAAAACTGAAAATTGTTCACCTGAATAGTTTTGGCAAAATGGACATAACTCAAGCTATATAAATGCAATTTGAATGATTCTAAAGCCAAAATAAACATAAGACATAGATCTATAATTCTCATGAAGAAGGTATGGCCTAATTCCTGCTGTACCTTGGCCAAATCTATTACTGAAGTTAAGGTACCAAAATTGAAATTTATGAAATACAAGTATAATTGTGTAAATTGTGAATTGTGATTAATGCCAATGACTTATCAAGAATGAATGACATGTGAAATTCTGTTTGGGACTTATGTTCCCATGATGATTGAGATTATGATGGAATTATGAAAGAATAGTACCTAAATGATGAAAAAATGAGAACATTAAATTGCTAATGATAATAAATTAGCCCGAGTATGCCTAGACAGTAGTGAATAGGTTGGATAAATTGACATGCCAAGAAGGAAGGAGATTAGCAGTACTGCCCATGGCTTATATGCTCGGATACCATTGGCAGGCACCGAGTGCCCGATATAGTTATCTCTTATTCATGATTGCTTTGAATAATCATTGGCAGGCACCGAGTGTCCAATATGATTATTCCTATGGCTTTTATGCCCACTATATTACATACCCGGCAGGCACTGATGTGTTTGACGGTATGATGGCCCGAGGCACCGAGTGTCCATTGCCAGTAAAACCCATGTATCCAGTTCAAATAGTCCTGTTAAAAGTTACTTTGGGCATTGAATAAATTAAGAAAGTTGAACATTGAATTAAGGAAAATGAAAGATCCAATGACAATGACTATTTCTAAAGATCATGAAAATATGAAAATATAAGAAAATGAGAGAAAAATACTGTAAAATGACTACAAAGATTTGATGTTATGGACTCTACATTCTTCTTAAAATGATTTATGAGTATTTAAATGTGAATTTTCTTATTTTATACAAGCATGAAATTATTTTTTTGTTTGTATATTGTATTTTCATTATGCTAGTGCACCACTAAGCAAAAATGCTTAGCACGATAGTGTCTCCTAGTGTAGGTCCAGGTGATAATACCCAAAAGATGTTGGATAGGGATTGTGGTTGGATCTGCTGTAATAGTCTTCGCACCTTAGCACGTCATTTTGATATAGATTTTTGGCCCACAGTAGTGCATGACTATGTCCATTGTAATTAAGCAAAGATGCAACTAATTTTTGGATTGTATGATAAATGTATACATATTTTGTAAATGAATGAAATGAAGAAAAGTTATGTATAGACATGGATGTGAATATATAAGAAATATGAATTGTGATGTTGAAATTAATATAGATTTAATACTTTCCAATATAGATGATTTGAACAGGTTAATTATTAAAAATACGAGGTTGCAGTTTCAATTTAAAATTCCCTTAACTAAATTATGATGAAATTAAAATTAATCATAAATTGAATAGGATAAGATTAGGTGCTTTTGGCACAGGATGTGACATTCCTTTGCTTGACTACACTGTAGATCGGGTAAGGGGATGTTACAGTGAATATAAAAGATTGGGTCACATATAAAAAACAGTTTCTTATATATCATTTACTCATATGGTATCATCTTTAAAACACATTTGCACATTTCAAATTTCATTCTTAATCTCAACAGCCTAATGCAAGATTAATCAGCAAGGGCCATCTTCAAATCTCACTTTTTACCTGAGGAAGACCATATCATATCACTGTGCATATGCTATCCATAACACCATATACATAAAATAATCCGCAAGGGCCATCTTCAAATCTCATCTCACCTCTTACAAGAGGAAGACCATATCATTTCAATGTGCACATTCCATGGTATCTAGATCACATCCATCCAAACACCAGTGTGTCACCTCAACAAATGAAGGACGGGTAATAACCATGTCAAGCATTAGCTGTGAGATATGAAAATAATATCATAAATTCATTTCCTTTTGTATGGATATGATATCACAATATGGATCCATTTACCGCAAATCTCAACAACATATACTCTTCACACCAAACACAATATAAAATCATAATTTTAATTAAAACTCATCATAACAAAAATGAAATTCAATCAATTGTTGTGGTAATATCATATTTTGGAGAACATAAAATATGTATCAATAAAGCCATTTTATCAACATAAATATGTAGAAATATTTAATAGTTTAATATTAGTTGTGCATAAACCTCTTTTCCTCCAAATTAAGCTAATTCCCCACCTCTGCAATTATCTTCATTTTTCCCTTTATGACTTGCTGTCATGTAGAGGAATACAGATATTTCAGATAAATATTTAACTATTATATTTATTTAATGATTTTCTCTTCCTTCTTTTAAGTTCATTGAGGCATTTTATCAAGCACTTGGTGTGCAATAATCACATGCTAAAATAAACTAGTTTCCTTTATTTTTTGGATCCTCGGAAAATATCTTTGTATTTTTCATCCAAAATACTTTAATCCAATAATTAGAATTACCCAATAAACATTCATCCAATACCAATTTAATTCACCCAAAGTGCCTGCCCCAAAAGAGTAAATACATACACAATTAAATTTCCAGTCAATTCAGGTAAATAGGGAAACAAGGTTAAAAATTCCACCAAAAATTCTAGAAATAGGGGTTTCATGGAATCTTTTCCAAAATTGAACATTCATGTGTCCATTTCAATCTCCAATTTGAATCAAAACAAAATCAGGTCTACAACACAAGTTATGAACAAAAATGTGCCATCTGCTTAGACTTCAATCACATCTAAAGCAGTAATAGAAAATATAAAAATATCATTATGGAGCCAGCAAAATCAATTCTTGGCCATAACTACAAAGTTTCAGGGCATTCATTAAGGTTTCTAATGGTTCAAGAATCATCCTATTTCATGTTTTGTGGCATAAGTTATGAATTTTTAAAGTGGGTTGTTCTGCTTCTAGAAATCATCGGACCAGTTTTCTAGATTTGAGCAACAAAAAGTTTTGCCCTCAAACACCATCATATAAGGGAATTAGGTCTAGCACAAAATTACAAAGTTTTAGAGCATTCATCAAGGTTTCTATAGACATAAAGATCACAAAAATCCAATTTTTCTAACTCAAATTATGAATTTTCAAAGATGACTAGTCCTGCAGCCTACTGGCAAAACCAGTGTTCCAGCACACTTACAAGCTTTCTATTCCATCAATTCTTCATTTCCCCCAAAATTTCAAACCAAGTCAACATAAACCCTAGAATTCCCTTCTTCAAATCCATGAATTTAAGGAAGATGAAGTAGAAATCAATTGCATAGAAATGGTTAGAATTCATTTTACCTTGATTTTGGAGTGAAAAACCTAAGTAAGAAGACCTTTCCTCTTTTTCCTCTCTATGCCGCCACCTCTCTCCCTTTCTTCCTTTTTTTCTTTTTCTTTCTTATTTTATGGCTTTTCTTATGTATTTACAGTAGAATTTTGCATGTGTAAGTCACATGCCAACCCTTATTACAAGTATGTCCTCAACCTTCTTTAAAAATCTCATCCATGTTCCTTTTTGTATTCTTATGTAACTTATGTACTTCTTTTCATGTCTTCAACTTATTAATTCTTTATTTTACCTTAGTTAAGTCTAATTTAAATGTCTCGTAAGGTCCCACACTAATTGGAATAGAAGGCAAATCCAAAATACTGACTTAAGTTACTTCTCAGGAGAGTTACTCATTGCTACAACTATAGCACATTTAACTGATTTCAATTCTATTTTTTTATTACTTTTGACTTAATTAACCTTAATATAATTTAAATTATGACTCCACAGGATGGTTTTAGACATTCTAGCTGTAACACCCCCTTACTCGTTCTACAGTGTAGCCAAGCAAATGAATGCTACATTATGTGCCAAAGCACCTAATCTTATCCTATTTTATTGATGATCAATTTAATTTTATCATAATTTAATTAAGAAAATTAAAAATGAAAAACTGCAAGAGTTTCCCCATGTTTTTAACACTTTACCTGTTAGAGAATTGACTTATTAAAATAATCCATATTGGAAAACTCAAATATATAACAATTTCAACATCACAATTCATATTTCTTTATCTATTCACATCCATTCTATACATAAATTCCCTTCATTTCATTCATTTACAAAATGTGTACATCTATTATACATTTTGAAATTTAATTACAAGCTTTGTCTTTAATTACAATATACATATTATAAAGCACTACTGTGGGCCAATAATCTGTACCAAAATGATGTGCTGAGGTGACAAAGACCACTACTGCAAATTAGTTTTAAAATCTTTGTCCAAATCTACTGAGTCTTATCGCCTGGACCTGCGCGAAGAGAAACCATCGTGCTAAGCATTTCTGCTTAATGGTGCACTAACATAATGAAAATACAATATACAAATAAAAATAATTTCATGCTTGAATGAAATAAGAAAATGCACATTTAAATATTCATAGATCATTTTAAGGAGAATGTAAAGTTTATGACATCAAAATTTTTGTAGTCATCTAATGTGTTTAACTACATAACTAATTTGGATACCTTTCACAAAATTTTTTTCTTGTTTTCTCATATTTCCATATGTTCACGATCTTTGGATATATTTAATTTCATAGGATCCTTCTTTTTCCTTATTTCAATAGTCAACTTTCTTAGTTGAGTTTGGTGCCCAAAGCAACCTTTAACGGGACTGTTTGGACTGGATACGCGGGTTTTACTAGCGCTGGACATTCGATGCCTCGGGCCATCATACCGTCGGACACATCGGTGCCTGCCAGGTATGCAATATAATTGGGCATAAAAACCATGGGGATAATCATATCAGACACTCGATGCCTGCCAATGATTATTTAGAGCAATCATGAATAAGGAATAACCATATCGACACACAGGGCCATGGGCAGTATTGCTAATCTTATCCCTTCTTGGCATGCTAATCTATCCAACCCATTCACTACTATCTAGACATACTCGGGCTAATTTATTATCATTAGCAATTCAAGGTTCTCATTATTTCATCATTTAGATACCATTCTTTCATAATTCCATCATAATCTCAATCATCATAGGAACATAAGTCCTAAATACAATTTCACATGCCATTCATGCTTGACATGTCATTGGCATTAATCACAATTCACAATTTGCACAATTATGCTTACATTTCATAAATTTCAGGTTTGGTACCTCAAATTCTTTAATATATTTGGTGAAGATACAGCAGGAATTAGGCCATACCCTCTTCATGAGAATTATATATCTATGTCTTATATTTATTTTGGCTTTAGAATCATTCAATTTGCATTTGTATAGCTTGAGTTATAGTCATTTTACCAAAACTATTCAGGTGACCAATTTCTAGTTTTCAAGTCACTTTCGGAATCTAGGCAGATTTTTGGACTATTTTGTCAAGCAAATTTGGATAGGTTACAATCATAATTTAGCATCATGGTCTTCATATAAATTGTTTCCCTATTTCTCAGGATTACATAGGTTTAAGAATTACTAAATTTAGAGTTTTTTAGAGTGAGTTATGCTCAATTTAGTATGTACTATTCATTTAGTCATTTTTCATGGCTCCAGAATTTGCATTTTTCGATTCTAGCCCTAATTCAGGTATCTTCTAGTCCGTTTCAGGTCAAGGGTTCTTCATGAAAGTTGTTCCTCTGTATCTTAACTTTCTAACAAGGTAAAATTTACCTCATTTAGAATTATATACGGTGATTTATGTCCAAGTAAACAGGACATGTTCAGATGCATTCTTTACTAATCGCAGGACAGGTTCTGGGCAATTTTTGAAACCCGAATTTGAACAAGTTGTACTTTGAATTTGTCATTTTATTCTTCAAAAAAGTTATTTCTTTATGTCTTATCTTTTCAAAAAATCAAGAATTTCCTAATTTGAAGTTTCCTAGAGTGAGGTATACTCATTTCAATCTAGGCTATCTAGGGTGCTTTGCTCCTAGGTTCCAGGTGTTATAACTTAATTTCTAGCAATTATTTCAAGTATCTACACACTAAATTAGTGCAACTTGTCTACATGAAAAGTTTAGTATATTTTCTTATCTTTAATTTGCCATTGGTTTCACATTAATTAGAATTATGTATGTAACATCCTCACTTTAGTTAATCCGTACGTTCTACTGTTCTGGTGACTAATGTCGGTCCGGGCAGCTAGAATATTTGGAATCATAATTAAACTAGAGTGAGAAGTTATAAATAAACCAAATAATAATAAGAAAAATTAAGAAAAATTTTTGGAAATGAAATGCACTAAGGTTAAATGAGTTGTAGTCCCAGCGATGAGTGATCCTAATAGGAAGTGACGGTGAAGGCCGTTAACAACCCTAGACCCGGGGATAACTCTATGAAATAATTTTTGAAATTTCAGGGAAGGATTATTGGGGTTTCAATGATAATAAAATGCTAAGAAAACACAAAGAAAATTTAATCAATCGGTACACACAATTTTAGCTCGTTAAGCCAAACGGAGGGCATTTTTGTCATTTTGTCTTCAGAGATGATTTTTAACCAATTTGTCCAATTAAGTACATAAATTATATGATATAAAATATGAATTGATGTTGATGAAAAATTAATTTGAAGTGAGTAGAAATGAAAAAAAAAATGAATAAAATGCCTAATTATGACATCATAATGATGTCATTTAAAACCCTCCCACCAATCACCATTTAACAAGTCTTCTTAAAACAAATAAAAGAGATAAGAATTAAGAAAAAAAATCCAGAATTGTCTTTCTTCTTCAGCTGGTCAAACCAGATCCATGGTGTTCCACCATTGCCATTTCAATAAAGTTTCAATTCCCACCTTAAATCACCATAAAACCCTACCTTGTCTTCACTAAATTTGATCTTTATACCTTTTGTAAACTTGAGGTAGTGAAAAGGAAAGGAAACAAAGAGGTTTTGCAAGTGTGAGAAACTCTTCAACTAAGGTTAGTGACCAATTTATTCTCTCTCTCACTCAATTCATGTTTAAGGACATGATATAAGTTGAAATTGTAAGTTTAATGCATAAATTGAACTTTGAGAACTTGGAGACTTGAGCAAAATTATGGTTTGCTCATGTAATGGTATATGAACATTGTAGTGGTCAATTAGTGACCATTTGGCTATATTTGATGAGGAATTGAAGTGATTTATGGCAATGGAATTGAGGTTAGGTATGCTGTCCTAGGTGACTTGCAGGGCTGGTTGTGAGTCTAGCAAGTTGGGGTAGCTGTAACTTGAAAGGTGTAGGTTCAATTGGTGCAAGGTCAATTGGACATGAAACTTGACCCCATAATGGCACAACTTTGGTGAAGAAACCCTACCTAAAAAACCAACCCAAGTTGACCTAAAAACTACCCTAATCTGAGTGACCAACATGCTGTCCTTAGAAAATGACCAAATGAACAGTGTTTGTTCAAATAGTCATAACTCAATGTAGAAAAATTCAATTGACCTGAAATTTATATCAATGAAAAGTTTAGACAATTTAGAACAACTTTCATGAAGAACACCAAACCAAATTCTGACTATAACCCATCTGAATTGCTAACCAAAGCTTGGTATCAAAACCGCGAACCATTTTCGCCTGTAAATTCAGGTAGATGCCAATCCAAACTACCCTAAAGAAATTAGCATAACTTGAGCTAGAAAACTCCAAATGGAGTGATTCAAAAAGAGAATTAAAGAAGACATATAAAGGAACAAATTTAATTGAGAACACTTGGCAAAATTCTCATTGTAGATTGCCTAATGGAACAGTGAACTCTGACACCCAAAACTGAAAATTTTAGTTTATTTCCTATTAGTTTTAAGTATTGATTGGCAACCAATGCCTATACTTTTGTGAACCAAAATGTGGTTAATTCATGTGGTTAGAACTAATGTAACTATTATATATGAGAAAATCAATATTTTGACTCAAATAGTAAAATGAATAGAAACCTCACATGTTAAACACAAATATTCAATTAAGAGCTTTTTAATATGTGTAACACCCCTAAGTTCAGTAGTGCGTTCTACTATTCCGGTGACCAGTGTTGTCCGGACAGCTAGGATGCCTAGAACTACACTTCGATATGAGTGAGGAGACATAAAATAATGAAATACAAGAAAAAAAAATACAAGAAAAAAAAATACAAGAAAAACAAAAGAAAATAATAGCAAAGAAATGTAACCAAGTTAAACGAGCCGAGAACCCTAGCGATGGGTGACCGCACCGGGAAGTCGCGGCGTGGAATGTTGACTAGCCCTGGACCGTGGGAAACCCTGAAAAATATTTTTAGGAATTAAATAGACACCTATTGAAGTATAAAAACCATTAGAAATATCAAAGAAAAATTAATTAATTAATACAAAGAAAAGTGAGAAATCGAAAAACGGACAAAACCCGGTGTTACCGAAAAATCGGGAATGCAACCCGAACAGGGGCATTGTGGTCATTTGACATTCCGAGTTGTCTTTTGACCTAAATTTCCAATAAAAAAAATGATATTACATTTGGAAAATGTCATGAAAAAATAAATTAGTGGTACCTAATGTAAATAGCAAAAATGGGAAGCTTAATGTGGGAAAATGAAATCTTAGATTAAACTAATAGTTAATTTTGACATAGTGCTCCACTAACTCATTTAAGTGGACCACTACCACTTCATTTGGACAGCAGATCATCTTCTTCCTTACTTCTCCAAGAACCAGCCGAATTGCTCCATTGAAGAACCTCCATGGCCATCCATGGCCAAACTCCATGCAACCATGATTTAGCCATATTTTTCACTAGCTTCCTTCACAAAAACTGTTTTACACCACTTGGGCAGTAGATAGGTAGCAAGAAGACCAAGTTTTGGAGAGATTTTGAAGAGTTTCCAAAGTGGTAAGTTTGTGTTTTTGGTTAGTGCTTCATTAAAGTTAGTAAGAATGTTATGGGTACTTGAATTATGGAGAGATTTTTGAGGTTTGATGCTTAAAGGGAGAGGTGTATTTTTGGCAGCCATGGAAACTCCTTAAGGGCAGTTTATTCTTGCTTGTAAATGGTAGATTAAAGGGTTGATTATGTGTTTATGTGTGCAGGAATTT
Organism: Hevea brasiliensis; assembly: GCF_030052815.1. Classification (NCBI taxonomy): domain Eukaryota; kingdom Viridiplantae; phylum Streptophyta; class Magnoliopsida; order Malpighiales; family Euphorbiaceae; genus Hevea; species Hevea brasiliensis. The sequence goes on from NC_079509.1 coordinate 42,527,475, forward strand.
ATTTTGGGTGATGTATATTAAGTATATGTAAATGTGTACTTGAATTTGGAAGCTTGGAAACTAATGGAGTGTGATGTATGAATCGGTAGCTTGATTTGGTGAACCATAAAAATGTTATTTCATGTTTAGTTTATGGAATATTAATGTTGAATTGTGGTAGTTGATATGGCAGCTTGGGTATATGTATGATGGTGTGAGGTTGGACATGTAAATGAGCTGGGTTAGGTGATTGAATTGTTGTTATTTGAGCTTGAAAAATTCTGCACTATATGGTACATGTTGAGTGTGATTATAAGTTGTCAAAATGACCAACAATATGTTGTGAAATGTGTTTAGGTTTGGTAAGTGTTAAAAGTGACATTTGATGAGTAATAAACAAAATGCAATAGGGCAGTTTATGTTTTGGGCCTAGAACCTTAAGAGTGTGGCTCCAATTGATATGAGACTAATTGGAGGTGAAACTAGGCACAAAATGTGCCAACTTTCATTAAGGAAGCTTACTAAAATTCTGCTTGTAGGGTAACTTGAAAAATGACCAAATCCGGATTAGTGCAATTAAGGCCTGAAAATTGACCATTTGGGCAGCAGTTAGTTTTTTTGCCATAACTCACTCAAAACAGGTCTAATTGGCCTGAAATTTTGACCATGAATAGTTAAGACCTATATCTACAAGTCTTATGAAGACACCAAAGCCCAGAAATGACCATAAGCAAGTCAAACAGCTTGCACAAGTTTGGGTCCAAAAACTGACGGAACCTAAAGTGACCAATTTTGATGCATTTTGACCAGCAATAGTAAAATGACCATAACTTGGTCTACATAACTCAGAATGACTTGAGATTTTGCCCCGCGTGCAATAAGACATAGATCTACAAGTTTGTAGTTTGACCGAAACCCGAAAATCGAGGGAACTAGGTCGTCCGGCTAGGTCAAACTAGTATCCCAGAATCCAGCAAATTGCAATAAAACGCAAAATACATGGAAATAAATTTGGTAATATGTACCAACCCTAAAAGGCTATAAATGTGACATATTTGTAACATTGAAACCTAATTTACCTAAAATGCATCGAGGGTCGACATATTAGGTTGACAAAGCAAATAATAGAATTCAGTGAATTAATTATCAAGCTTTATCGTTAGAGACAGTTTAAATGAGTACTGAAACACTTCAAATTGTGTTTTTCAGTTAGCAAAGAGTCAAGGCCAGGAGACAGTTATCAGAGGTTTGTGCACAACAATTATTTCTTTTGAATTTTTCAATTGAAATAAATTATGACTATTTGTATATTATTGTTTTCAATTATGGAAATGTGTTTGAATGGATACTTATTGCTTGAAAAGCATTGTAAATGGTTTGAAACTGTGGAAAAACTTATTTAGTGTGATTTGTGAAAATTGAAGTTAATTATGAATTGTGTTGCCATTTTGTGAATGAAATTATGACTTTGGAAATTTATTGGATTTCTCACAAATCATTTGAATAAAATGTTTGGAATTGATTTGTGTTCACACTTAGCATGACAGTATCACATTATTCCTCCTCCATTTATGGGGTTGAGATCATTTATTTTCCTCCCTCTCTGACTTGCCAGTTGAGGTTGAGATCGGATAAGTACTCATTATATAGCTAGCTTCCTCCCTCATTGATTTCGATTAGTGGGGTTGAGATTGCTTTGTCGTGGTGTACAACACGGCATTGATCGAAAATTTGTGTCATGGCTTAAGTTGTGTATGAATTGGCAACACTGTATTCTTAAATTATTTGACTAAATTGTGTTATTATGAGCTTTGATAATTTGTGAAATGGAGTTTAAATTCTTATTGACATTCACTGTCTTTTGAATTTAACCATGTTTTGACTATTGAGATTTATTGTGATATTGTGAAATGGAGTTCAAATTCTTTATGACATTCATTGTCTTGAATTTAACTATGGTTTAAGTATCCACTATTTATATGACTTTATGATTTGTGATTTAAAGTTGTATTTGGTTAATGTTGTGCACCACTGAGACATTATCTTAGAGAAAGCTTTTCATTGCTGTCGTAGGTAGACAAACGAACAGAGCAGCAGACTAGGCTGCCAGTGTATTCAACAAGAGATCATCGGGTATATTGAGTATACCACATTTTGCATTTTGTACTGTAATGTATATTCACTGTATGTATATATTGTTCTTGATTTTGAGCAATTATAAATTAAAATTGTACATTGAAGTTGTAAAATAAATTATGAGTTATTTTGACTTGTAAAATTTTGTATTATATTTCTTTTATCTCATCCTTTGAAAATACTGAAAAATTACTGTGGAGTTGAGATTGAGAAATATATTTGAAGTACTTTTTACAGGTTTTCTGAAGAACTGTTTTATTCAAAATACAGAAGGCACTCCACCAAAATTTTTACAGAAATTCCTAATAATTCAAATGTGTTATCTCTTTCACTTAAGTTCAAAATTTTTTTTTAACACCTGTAAATAGTGCTCACCACTGTAAAAAGAAGTAAGAAAAGTTTTAAAATTCCTTGCAGTGTATTTAATGGGTTATCAGTAGACAAAGTTGGTAATTAATTAGGTATAGTACGGGATCATGTTATGCCTTACAGAGAGGTAGGGTGTGACATGTTTTAGTGGTATCAGAGCAAAGTTTTTAAATTATGTTTTCACCTGTAATTTGAATACTCTTTCTTCATAGTACAACTGCTCAATGTCATTATTTGATACATACAGTACATTACATTATAAATATGCACTAACGGGAGGAAATCTCCTTGTGTTAATTGTTCAAGAGGTCTAAGATCCTCGAACTGACTATGGAAGAGGGTGATCGTTCAGTCGATCAATCTATAGAGGCTTAGGTACAAGTTGAGGCCCCAACTCCACAAAATGTCGAAGGCCCAACTGTACCAGTTTTACTGATATAAAGTACTGCACAAATGGCCTAGCAAATGGCCACTTTCTTTCAACAAATGGCTGATAATCTATCAGCCCAAGCCCAAGTACAAACCCAACCCCCACAAGGGCAACATGAAATAGAGAAGAAGGAGAAACCTATGGGTCAGAGCTCAAGCAGTAATTTGAGGAAGAGAAAAGAATTTGAGGAGCCCCGAGCTCAGGGATATAACAGAGGTGGATCATCAAGGCAGAGACCACCAAGGTCCAGTCGTTAAACAACTAGAAGTTTCTACCCTCCCTGCCAATGCGAAACTTATGGTAGAAATCATGGTGGGGTATGCTACAAGGCCATAGGAGCCTGTTATAACTGTGGAGGCATAGGACACTTTGCCAAGGACTGCACCAGTGCCCGTAGAGTTGGACCACCTTCTACTACTGCTGAAGGGTTAGTTCAGAGCCCTGTCACCAGAGGTTCACAACCACCCAGCAGAGGTAGAGGTAGGGGTAGAGGTAGCCCAGCAGGCAGCCAAGGCACAGTGAAACAATCAGAACAAGACAGTGCTCCAGTCAGAGTCTGCGCAGTGAGACAGAGAGAAGAAGTCGAGACATTTGATGTTGTGGCTGGTACCTTCTCAACTTTTAATCAAGATGTGTTTGTGTTATTTGATCCGGGTTCTACCCATTCTTATGTGAGTGCTAGCATCATTGATTGCATTATTGTTCCATGTACAAAAATGGACTTTGAGGTGCTAGTAACAAGTCCGCTAGGACAGGAGGTCAAGGTTAATAGGATGTATAGGGATTGTCCTTTGGTGATCCAAGGACACACTTTTCTGTCTGATTTCATTGAAATGCCCTTCAGAGTTTATGATATCATCTTGGGCATGGATTGGTTAGCCAGGCATCACGCCATGATTGATCAGAGGTCAAGACAAGTCACTTTTGGTCTCCCTCACTACAGTGATGTGGTAATACATGGGGAGAGGCAGCTATTGCCATAAAAAATCATTTCGGCTGCACTAGCTAGAAAAATGATCAGAAAGGGGTGTGAAGCATACTTGGCACATGTGGTAGACACCCAAGTGGGGAGTCCAACATTGAGGGGCATCCCTACAGCATATGACTTTCCAGATGTGTTTCCTGATGAATTGCCAGGATTACCTCTAGAAAGAGAGGTGCAATTTGAAATTAATGTTATGCCTGGTGTGGATCCAATCTCCATAAAACCATACAGAATGGCACCAGCAGAGTTGAAGGTACAGTTGCAAGAACTACTTGAAAAGGGCTTCATCCGCCCTAGTGTGTCACCCTGGGGAGCGCCAGTATTGTTTGTTAAGAAGAAGGATGGCACTATTCATTTATGTATTGTTTGACCGGGATTCTGCATATTTTTATGTTAGTGTTAGAATTATATGTTCTATTGTTATTCCTTTACAGGGGAGGAATAAATTTTGATGCATTAGTGATTAGTCCTTTAAGATAAGGATTGTGATAATAAGTGAAATTAGTTTTGAAAGAGTTTATCGACGACAAGTATTTTCTAACACACCATAAATTATAAAGCTAAACGGCAAACCTACTTAATGTAAGGCAAGAGGATGCAAAAGTAAGTTACAGTAATAGAATTGCTCTAGATGAGGGCAAGGGTGTTACTATTAGTAATTGTTAATGGATATTGTAATCAAAATAAGTTTCGGATATCAGTAAATTTGAAAAGGATAAAATATTAGAAAATTTGATCTATTGGAATGTATCGTAGTAACTATGCAATGTTCTTGATATTTATACTGTAAGCAGCAGATTATAGTACTAACTTGAGATTATTGTGTAGAGCTACGTACTACCCGATAGTACAACTAGATGAGAATAGTTGCCAACGGCATCTGTTTTGGTATAGTTATGCCAGGACAGAATATAATTGTTAGAAATAAGTTTGAAAATCCTACTTAGGGATCTAAAACTCAAAATTTAGAATATCGAAAGGTTATAATTCAGTACAAAAGGAAGTAAGTTATAGAATATTGACAGATAAAAAGAGTTATGGAAGTAAAAATTCGAATAGTTGATTCAGATATAACAAAGAAATGTTACAAATGTAAGGAAGACTATGGACTAGAATGGTCAGAGGACCAATGACTAGATAAATGATTCTAACATGACCTCAAGGGTTATTCAAGAAGGAACATGAACCAAAATATTAGACAGCACAATAGTAAGAGAAGATTGATGATGAGGGACAGACAGTAGTTGCATGGCACGTATAGCCAGTGTTGATTGATCAGATCAGAATGGCTGCCCAGAGTGAAGAGAAATATCAGAAGCTACTGAAAGAAGTCCAGCAAGGCATGAAACCTGAATTCTCTATGAGAGATGATGGTTTATTGCTACATCAGGGCAAAATGTGCATTCCTAATGATGTTGAATTGAGACAGATCATTCTGAAGAACTGTTTTATTCAAAATACAGAGGGCACTCTGCCAAAATTTTTACAGAAATTCTTAATAATTCAAATGTGTTATCTCTTTCACTTAAGTTCAAAAAAAAATTTTAACACCTGTAAATAGTGCTCACCACTGTAAAAAGAAGTAAGAAAAGTTTTAAAATTCCTTGTAGTGTATTTAATGGGCTATCAGTAGATGAAATTGGTAATTCATTAGGTATAGTACGGGATCATGTTATGCCTTACAGAGGGGTAGGGTGTGACATGTTTTAGTGTTATCAGAGCAAAGTTTTTAAATTGTGTTTTCACCTGTAATTTGAATACTCTTTCTTCATAGTACAACTGCTCAATGTCATTGTTTGATACATACAGTACATTACATTATAAATATGTACTAACGGGAGGAAATCTCCTTGTGTTAATTGTTCAGGAGGTCTAAGATCCTCGAACTGACTATGGAAGAGGGTGATCGTTCAGTCGATCAATCTATAGAGGCTTAGGTACAAGTTGAGGCCCCAGCTCCACAAAATGTCAAAGGCCCAACTGTACCAGTTTTACCGGTACAAATTACTGCACAAATGGCCCAGCAAATGGCCACTTTCTTTCAATAAATGGCTGATAATCTGTCAGCCCAAGCCCAAGTACAAACCCAACCCCCACAAGGGCAAGATGAAATAGAGAAGAGGGAGAAACCTATGGGTCAGAGCTCAAGCAGTAATTTGAGGAAGAGAAAAGAATTTGAGAAGCCCCGAGCTCAGGGATATAACAGAGGTGGATCATCAAGGCAGAGGCCACCAAGGTCCAGTCGTTAAACAACTAGAAGTTCTTACCCTCCTTGCCAATGCGAAACTTATGGTAGAAATTATGGTGGGGTATGCTACAAGGCCATAGGAGCCTGTTATAACTGTGGAGGCATAGGACACTTTGCCAAGGACTGCACCAGTGCCCGTAGAGTTGGACCACCTTCTACTACTGCTGAAGGGATAGTTCAGAGCCCTATCACCAGAGGTTCACAACCACCCAGCAGAGGTTGAGGCAGGGGTAGAGGTAGCCCAGCAGGCAGCCAAGGCACAGTGAAACAATCAGAATAAGACAGTGCTCCAGTCAGAGTCTGCGCAATGAGACAGAGAGAAGAAGTCGAGACATCTGATGTTGTGGCTAGTACCTTCTCAACTTTTAATCAAGATGTGTTTGTGTTATTTGATCCGGATTCTACCCATTCTTATGTGAGTGCTAGCATCATTGATTGCATTGTTGTTCCATTTACAAAAATGGACTTTGAGGTGCTAGTAACAAGTCCTCTAGGACAGGAGGTCAGGGTTAATAGGATGTATAGGGATTGTCCTTTGGTGATCCAAGGACACACTTTTCTGTCTGATTTCATTGAAATACCCTTCAGAGTTTATGATATCATCTTGGGCATGGATTGGTTAGCCAGGCATCACGCCATGATTGACTGTAGGCTGAAGACAGTCACTTTTGGTCTCCTTTAGTACAGTGATGTGGTAAAACATGGGGAGAGGCAGCTATTGCCATCAAACATCATTTCGGCTGCACTAGCCAGAAAAATGATCAGAAAGGGGTGTGAAGCATACTTGGCACATGTGGTAGACACCCAACTGGGGAGTCCAGCATTGAGGGGCATCCCTACAGTATATGACTTTCCAGATGTGTTTCCTGATGAATTGCCAGGATTACCTCTAGAAAGAGAGGTGCAATTTGAAATTAATGTTATGCCTGGTGTGGATCCAATCTCCATAAAACCGTACAGAATGGCACCAGCAGAGTTGAAGGTACGGTTGCAAGAACTACTTGAAAAGGGCTTCATCCGCCCTAGTATGTCACCATGGGGAGCGCCAGTATTGTTTGTTAAGAAGAAGGATGGCACTCTTCGTTTATGTATTGTTTGACCGGGGGTCTGCATATTTTTATGTTAGTGTTAGAATTATATGTTCTGTTGTTATTCCTTTACAGGGGAATAAATTTTGATGCATTAGTGATTAGTCCTTTAAGATAAGGATTATGATAATAAGTGAAATCAGTTTTGAAAAAGTTTATCGACAACAAGTATTTTCTAACACACCATAAATTATAAAGCTAAACAGCAAGCCTACTTAATGTAAGGCAAGAGGATGTAAAAGTATGTGACAGTAATAGAATTGCTCAAGATGGGGGCAAGGATGTTACTATTAGTAATTGTTAATGGATATTGTAATCAGAATAAGTTTCGGATATCAGTAAATTCGAAAAGGATAAAATATTAGAAAATTTGATCTATTGGGATGTATTGTAGTAACTATGCAATGTTCTTGATGTTTATACTGTAAGCTGCAGATTACAATACTAACTTGAGATTATTGTGTAGAGCTACGTACTACCCGATAGTACACCTAGATGAGAATAGTTGCCAACGGCATCTGTTTTGGTATAGTTATGCCAGGACAGAATTTAATTGTTAGAAATAAGTTTGAAAATCCTACTTAGGGATCTAAAACTCAAAAGTTAGAATATCGAAAGGTTATAATTCAGTACAAGAGGAAGTAAGTTATAGAATATTGACAGATAAAAAGAGTTATGGAAGTAAAAATTCAAACAATTGATTCAGATATAATAAAGAAATGTTACGAATGTAAGGAAGACTATGGACTAGAATGGTCAGAGGACCAATGACTAGATAAATGATTCTAACATGACCTCAAGGGTTATTCAAGAAGGAACATGAACCGAAATATTAGACAGCACAATAGTAAGAGAAGATTGATGATGAGGGACAGAAAGTAGTTGCATGGCATGTACAGCCAGTGTTGATTGATTAGATCAGAATGGCTGCCCAGAATGATGAGAAATATCAGAAGCTACTGAAAGAAGTCCAGCAAGGCAAGAAACCTGAATTCTCTATGAGAGATGATGGTTTATTGCTACATCAGGGCAAAATGTGCATTCCTAATGATGTTGAATTGAGACAGATCATTATGAAGGAAGCATATGAGTCTCCTTTTGCAATGCACCCTGGTGGAACTAAAATGTACAGAGGGCTGAAAGAGCATTTCTGGTGGATGGGTATGAAGAGAGATATAGCTGAATTTGTTTCCAAATGCCTAACTTGTCAGCAAGTAAAGACAGAACATCAAGTTCCAGCTGGTTTGTTACATCCTTTGTCAGTACCAGAGTGGAAATGGGAACGGAAAACTATGGATTTTGTTACAGGACTTCCGAGGACATAGAATAGTCATGATGCAGTATGGGTTATAGTTGACTGACTAACCAAGTCTACTCACTTTTTGCCAGTTTGGATGGACTATAGCCTGGAGAGATTGGCCAAATTATACATATATGAGATTGTAAAATTGCATGGAGTGCCAGTATCGATTGTATCTGACAGAGATCCTTGGTTCACTTCTAGATTCTGGGGTAGTTTTCAGAGAGTCCTAGGAACTAGATTGAACTTCAGCACAACATTCCACCCACAGACAGATGGTCAGTCTGAAAGGGTTATTTAGATATTGGAGGATATGCTATGGGCTTGTGTGATTGAGTTTGAAGGTAATTGGGATACACACTTGCCTTTGATTGAGTTTTCTTACAACAACAGCTACCAATCAAGCATTGGGATGCCTCCATTTGAAGCTTTGTATGGCAGAAAGTGCAGAACTCCCCTATGCTAGGATGAAGTAGGTGAAAGAAAGATGATTGGGCCAGAAATTGTTCAGCAGACAGAGGAAAAGATCAGATTGATCAGAGATAGACTCAAGGCTGCATCAGACCGTCAGAAGTCCTATGTTGATCTGAAGAGCAGAGATATTGAATATGCAGTGGGTGATAAGGTATTCCTCAAAGTTTCTCCTTGGAAGAGGATTATGAGATTTGGCAGAAAGGGAAAACTGAGTCCTCGTTTCATCGGATCATATGAAGTTCTGGAAAGAGTGGGTCCTTTGGCATATCGGTTGGCATTACCTCCAGGGTTAGCAAGGATGCACAGTGTCTTCCATGTGTCCATGTTAAGGAGGTACAGATCAGAACCATCTCATGTACTATCAGTTGAAGAGATTGAGGTAAATTCAGACCTCTCCTATGAGGAAGAACCCATAGAAATTCTGACTTATGAGGTGAAGCAGCTGAGAAACAAACAGATACACCCGGTTAAAGTGCTGTGGAACCATCATTCAGGCCAGGAAGCTACTTAAGAACGTGAAGAGGATATGAGGAGACAGCACCCACAGCTGTTCAGAGACTAATGCCAGGTAAAATTTCGAGACGAAATTTATTTTAAGGGGGGGGGGGGGAGAATTGTAACGCCCCTAAGTTTGGTAGTGCGTTCTACTGTTCCGGTGACCAATGTTGTCCAGACAGCTAGGATGCCTAGAACTACACTTCGATATGAGTGAGGAGACATAAAATAATGAAATACAACAAATGAAAATACAAGAAAAACAAAGAAAAATAATATCAAAGAAATGTAACCAAGTTAAACGAGCCGAGAACCCTAGCGATGGGTGACCACACTGGGAAGTCGCGGCGTGGACCGTTGACTAGCCCTGGACCGCAGGAAATCCTGGAAAATATTTTTAGGACTTAAATAGACACCTATTAAAGTATAAATACTATTAGAAATATTAAAGAAAATTAATTAATTAGTACAAAGAAAAGTTAGAAATCGAAAAACGGATAAAACCCGGTGTTACCGAAAAATCGGGAATGCAATCCGAACAGGGGCATTGTGATTATTTAACATTCCAAGTTGTCTTTTGACCTAAATTTCCATTAAAAAAATGATATTACATTTGGAAAATGTCGTGAAAAAATAAATTAGTGATACCTAATGTAAATAGCAAAAATGGGAAGCTTAATGTGAGAAAATGAAATCTTAGATTAAACTAATAGTTAATTTTGACATAGTGCTCCACTAACTCATTTAAGTGGACCACTACCACTTCATTTGGACAGCAGATCATCTTCTTCCTCACTTCTCCAAGAACCAGCCGAATTGCTCCATTGAAGAACCTCCATGGCCATCCATGGCCAAGCTCCATGCAATCATGATTTAGACATATTTTTCACTAGCTTCCTTCACAAAAACAGTTCTACACCACTTGGGTAGTAGATAGGCAGCAAGAAGACCAAGTTTTGGAGAGATTTTGAAGAGTTTCCAAAGTGAAAAGTTTGTGTTTTTGGTTAGTGCTTCATTAAAGTTAGTAAGAATGTTATGGGTACTTGAATTATGGAGAGATATTTGAGGCTTGATGTTTAAAGGAAGAGGTGTATTTTTGGCAGCCATGGAAACTCCTTAAGGGTAGTTTATTCTTGCTTGTAAATGGTAGATTAAAGGGTTGATTATGTGTTTATGTGTGTAGGAATTTATTTGGGTGATATATATTAAGTATATGTAAATGTGTACTTGAATTTGGAAGCTTGGAAACTAATGGAGTGTGATGTATGAATCGGCAGCTTGATTTGGTGAACCATAAAAATGTTATTTCATGTTTGGTTTATGGAATTTTAATGTTGAATTGTGGTAGTTGATATGGCAGCTTGGTTATATGTATGATGGTGTGAGGTTGGACATGTAAATGAGCTAGGTTAGGTGATTGAATTATTGTAATTTGAGCTTGAAAAATTTTGCACTATATGGTACATGTTGAGCGTGATTATAAGCTGCCAAAATGACCAACAATATGTTGTGAAATGTGTTTAGGTTAGGATACAAACCAGAATTGGCATGAATGTGTGGCTTGGTAAGCGTTAAAAGTGACCTTTATGGGTAATGAACAAAATGCAATAGGGCAGTTTATGTTTTGAGACTAGAATCTTAAGAGTGTGGCTCCAATTGGTATGAGACCAATTGGAGGTGAAACTAGGCACAAAATGTGCCAACTTTCATGAAGGAAGCTTAACAAAATTCTGCTTGTAGGGTAACTTGAAAAATGACCAAATCCGGATTAGTACAATTAAGGCCTGAACATTGACCATTTGGGCAGTAGTTAGTTTTTTTGCCATAACTCACTCAAAATAGGTCCAATTGACCTGAAATTTTGACCATGAATAGTTAAGACCTATATCTACAAGTCTTATGAAGACACAAAAGCCCAAAAATGACCATAAGCAAGTCAAACAGCTTGCACAATTTCGGGTCCAAAAACTAGCCGAACCTAAAATGACCTAAAGTGACCAATTTTGATGCATTTTGACCAGCAATAGTAAAATGACCATAACTTGGTCTACATAACTCAGAATGACCTGAGATTTTTCCCTGCGTGCAATAAGACATAGATCTACAAGTTTATAGTTTTGACTGAAACCCAAAAACCTAGGGAACTAGGTCGTCCGGCTAGGTCAAACTAGTATCCTGGAATCCAGCAAATTGCAAAAAAACGCAAAATACATGGAAATAAATTTGGTAATATGTACCAACCCTAAAAGGCTACAAATGTGACATATTAGTAATATTAAAACCTGATTTACCTAAAATGCATCGAGGGTCGACATATTAGGTTGACTAAGCAAATAATAGGATTCAGTGAATTAATTATCAAGCATTATCGTTAGAGACAGTTTAAATGAATACTGAAACGCTTCAAATTGTGTTTTTCAGTTAGCAAAGACTCAGGGAAAGGGAAGGAAACACTGAGTCAAGGCCAAGAGACAATTATCAGAGGTTTATGCACAACAATTATTTCTTTTGAATTTTTCAATTGAAATAAATTATGACTATTTGTATATTATTGTTTTCAATTATGGAAATGTGTTTGAATGGATACTTATTGCTTGAAAAGCATTGTAAATGGTTTGAAACTGTGAAAAAATTTATTTAGTGTGATTTGTGAAAATTAAAGTTTATTATGAATTGTGTTGCCATCTTGTGAATGAAATTATGACTTTGGAAATTTATTGGATTTCTCACAAATCATTTGAATAAAATGTTTGGAATTGATTTGTGTTCACACATAGCATGACAGTATCATATTATTCCTCCTCCAGTTATGGGGTTGAGATCGTTTATTTTTCTCCCTCTCTGGCTTGCCAGTTGAGGTTGAGATCGGATGAGTACTCATTATATAGCTAGCTTCCTCCCTCATTGATTTCGATTAGTGGGGTTGAGATTGCTTTGTCGTGGTGTACAATACGGTATTGATTGGAAATTTGTGTCATGGCTTAAGTTGTGTATGAATTGGCAACACTGTATTCTTAAATTATTTGACTAAATTGTGTTATTATGAGCTTTGATAATTTGTGAAATGGAGTTTAAATTCTTATTGACATTCACTGTCTTTTGAATTTAACCATGTTTTGACTATTGAGATTCATTGTGATATTGTGAAATGGAGTTCAAATTCTTTATGACATTCATTGTCTTGAATTTAACTATGGTTTAAGTATCCACTATTTATATGACTTATGATTTGTGATTTAAAGTTGTATTTGGTTAATGTTGTGCACCACTGAGACATTGTGTAACACCCTCCCGATAACCACTCCGTACATTCTACTGTTCCGGTGACCGGTGTCGGTCCGGACAGCTAGAATATCCGGAAAAATATTTAAACTAAAGACAGGAACCATAATTAACTCAAATATTAATAAGAAAAATTTAGTAAAAATTTTAGAAATAAAATACAACCAAGTGAAACGAGCCGGTGCCCAAGCGATGGGTAATCAGGAGGAAGTTGCGGTTCTATACGAGGAGCCCTAGACCGGGGAAAAATTATAAAATAATTTTTGGGACTCAGAGAAGGGTAATTGAGGTTCCCATGGCATTAGAATGCCAAGAAAATACCTAGAAAAATTTTTCTATCGGTACAGACAATTTTGACCCGTTAAGCCAAACGGAGGGCATTTTGGTCATTTCACCTTCAGAGGTGATTTTTGGCCAACTTGCCCAGTTGAGTAAATAAATATTATGACATAAAATATGAATAAATATTGTTGAAAATTGAATTGAAAATGATTAGAAAAGAAAAGGAAAGAAAAATCCATAAAAAGCAATTTATGACATCTTTATGATGTCACTTATAAGTCCCCACCAATTGCATTCAAACAAGCATCTTTAAAACACTTAAAAGGGACAAAATAAAGACTAAAGGAAATTCAAAACGTGATCAGCTCCTTCTTCCCAAATTCTACAGCACCATAGCCAAGAGAAACCCTCCATTTTCTTCATCAATCAAGCTTGCAAATCTCTCAAACCTCACCTCAAAACCCTAAGTCACTTTCATTAAAATTTATCCTAGCACCTTGCATGACCTTTTGGCAGCCAAGAAAAGGAAAGGAAGTGAAGATTTAGCTTGGAAAAAATTGCCTACAAGAGGTTAAAGTGAGGTTAGTGCTACAAATTTCATTCTTCTTCTTTTAAACTTAGTTAGAACATCATTTGAGCTAAGAAATTGCAAGGAATTGAAGTAAATTACATGTGTTATGGTACTTTAAATTTTCAGCAGCCCTATGAGAGTATGAGGTTGATTGTTTAACAAACTTAGAGTGGTTAGAAATCATGGTTAAGGTATTAAAATGCATGAAGATTGAACTAAGTATGTTAGACAAGGTTTATGAGTAAACTTAGTTGAACATTAGGGTTTGGGAAGGTGAAATGGTGACTTAGCTTTGGAAATGGTTAGAGGACTTTTTAATGGTCAATTAGTGACCATTTTAGGTAGGTTGACCCTAATTAGAACTGAAAAATGGGATGGTAAAGTGAAAGTATAAAGCGCCCTATGGATGCAAAGATAGGACTGAAATTTCAGTCCTTTGCACTGCCATAACAGGCTGTGCTTGTCCAATCGATGTTTGGCCAATTGGACATGAAACTAGGCTTATAATGGCACATTTTTGCTGAAGAAACCATGCCCAAAAGACCAAAGCAAAAGGGTCAAAACTCAGCCACAATCCGAACCACAAATCGCCTCTGCAGAATTTGACCAAATGAACAGTAACTGTTCATTTGGCCATAAGTTACTGTAGATTTGGTCAATTGGTCTGAAATTTTTACAGCAACAAGTTAAGACATAGACAAACAACTTTCATGAAGGAACCTACCCAAATTATGGCCAGAACCCATTCAACCAAGTGACTCAAGTCACTGTTCATGCACTGTAGATATGGTAAATTTCTGCAGACTGCATATCCGAACAGCTTGGGTTTTTGAGCCATATCTGGAGCTACAAAACTCCAAATGGAGTGATTCAAAAAAGGAAATTCAACTAGACAAAATAAGGAACAACTTTCATGTTTTACATTTCTTCAAATTCCAACAGTAACAGTGTCCAATGGAACAGTGAAGTTATGGTACAAAATCTGAAAAATCTGCTCCTTTGGTTTAATGCTTAGAAATGGTAAAAACACTTAATGCCAACAAGTTTTAAACACCAAATGTGGTATGTTGGGAGTGCCAAAGTCAATGTACACCTTTTTATTCTAAAAGTCAACATTTTTGTTGACCAATGATGAATAGTAACACCAAAAAAAGTTGAAATTCACAAATTGACGAATTTAAGAGTTTCAAATGCCCTAGTATACCTAACAAGATTGGTTTGGATAGTTTGGCATGCCAATAGGGTTCAGTTAGCAGTACTGCACATGGCAAAAATGCCATTCTGTGATTTCATGGCTTTTAGCCATTCTGACTTTGCATTGAGACTTGGCCTTGTGCACGATATTATTTGACATTGTTAGTCGCTGCATTACACCGAGATGCATATGTGACCGATGGTGTGGCGAGGTACTAGGTACCACCCGATGCGGTTACGTTATCCAGTCCAGTCGTTTAGTGTAGGTTACTTGGGCAACCAAATGAATGAAAATGAGCAATGTAGAAGAAATAAAGGAATGAATATACAAATACATGACAAACAAAACATGCACATGCAATACATATTTATATCTGCTATTTTCTTTTATTTTATTATTGCACCACTAAGCATTATTGCTTAGCGCGTTGCTTTTGCCACGCGTAGGTACTGGAGATCCCGATCGCGAGCCCAGTAGACCACAGACTGGGTGAGTCCATCCGGCAGTTCTGCTCAGTGTCCGTGTCACCTCGTCACCTGCAGTGCATTGGTAGGACACTAGATGTCATTTTGTCATTTTGTAATTAAATTTTTATTTCTCATATGTATTTGGGATTTATGTAATGTATTTTGAGCTTATTGTAAATAATAAAGATTTATGGTCATGTATGGTATTAATTTGAGTATTTAATGGTTGTTTATATATGAGAACCCTGAGAAAGGGATGTTCTGAGCAATAAAAAGGTTGTTGAGACCTGAAATTGAAAAATTGTTGATATCTTGATATTGAGTTTTGTAATGATATTGGAGTTGAGAATGAATGAAATTGTATATTGGAAGTGTTTTTAACAGGTTCCGAAGAACGGTTTTCTCCATTTTTAGCCAGACTCACGATTTTCTTTAAAATTTTCGGAACCTTAAATGAATGATACTTTTGATGAATGGTTTAAATAAATTGTATTTCATAAATTATATGCAAAAGCATTGTCTAAATTAATTGAGGAATATTAGAGTGTGCCGGTACACCAGGTGGCATTACTTACTCGGGTATACTGTACACGGATAAGGGGTGTCACATTTAGTGGTATCAGAGCCTGGTTTAGGCGTTTCTGGGCCTAGATTGAGTCCATACCATACATTGCATTTGTAAGAGTCGAGGTGACACTAACGCAGATCTGTTTATCTTTCTTATTCTGAATAGGATATGGACCCGTCATCTCAGAGAGCCGTCGAGGAGGAAGTGGAGAGTCATGCTCCACCTGCAGCACTGAGGACTGGGGCATGAGAGAATGCGCTCCGCCACTCAAGCGAGCTGCTCGGCCTCCACAGCCATGTTTCAACAAATGGCCAACTTCTTTAGACAGATGGTCGGGTAATGCCGGACCAAAGACCACCACCACCAGCTCCATAGCGTAAATCACACTTGGAGAGACTAAGAAAATTTGGGCAAAGGATTTCTATGGCAAGAGAGAAGATGACTCTGTTGCGAGAATTGGTTGAACAGAGCAGGCGAGTCTTAAAACAACTCCATCGCACCCAGGCGTAACTTAGAAGTCGCTATATCCTTGTTACAAGACGATGCCTACGGATGGTGGGACACGTGTCGGTGAAGTGCAGCCCAGTCAGAACTTGGGACTTCTTCCTCTCGAGTTCAAGAAGAAATATGTGGGTCTTGTATACCTAGAAGAGAGAAGAAGGGAATTCATTAACTGAGGCAGAGACGGTTGTCGATGGCCAAGTATGAGAAGGAGTTTGTTCGGTTAAGCCGCTATGGAAGGAAATAGTCCCTAACGGTGAAAGGTGCAAGAGATTTGAAGAGGACTGACCAATGACAATATTAAGATACTGACTCTTGCCTTGGGAATCACGTAATTTAGCAAGCTAGTGGAAGCCGCAATAAGGGTTGAAAAAGTGAGAATCAATGAGCGGACTGTAAGGGAGAGCAGCAGAAGGGGACCAGTCGGTCTAGTTCCACCTGGATTTGGGAAGAAGTTTAAGGGTCCTCCCGCACGCAGTTCGGTCACCACGTGGTCGAGTCGGTCTCGGGGCCCAGCCACGATTCACCCCTAGGAGAGGTCAGTCCACACCATCAGTGGGCAGCTCTCTAGGGATGGGGTTCAGGGGACCAGCCCCAGCATCTTCTACGTGTCCACACTGTCAGAAATGGCACAAGGCGAATGTTGGAGAGTGACTGGTGCTTGCTTGAGAGGTGGGTCGACGAACATCAACTTAGGCGCCCACGCAGAACTACTACACCGCTCCGACACAAGTAGACACACTGCCTGCACCACCAAGGGGTAGAAGGTCGGGTAAATCCAGTGTGGGACCATCTCGCAGGCCTACATCCGAGCAGAGAGGCCGATAATGCACCACCGCCGTAAATTATGCCCTGAGAGCTCAAGAGGAGCAAGATGCCTCGGACGTCATCAGGGGTATGTTCTCCCTCTACACTACTCCTGTGCATGCATTGGTGGATCCAGGATCCACTCATTCCTACATTTGCATCAATCTACCCGTAGAAAGGGGATCTTGGTAGGGAAAGTGACCAAGACATTCGGTCACTAATCCATTGGGTCACATGTGGTAGTGAACAAGGTATACAAAGGTTGCCGTTGAGGATTCAGGTATGAATTCTTGGCACCTAATTGAGTTGCCCTTCCATGAGTTTGACGTGATATTGGGAATGGATGGTTATCACGCCATCGTGCAATAGTTGATTGCAAATTGAAGAGAATTTCTCTAAAAACTTGAGAGGGTAATGAGATCACGGTTGTGGGGAAAGGACAGATTTCTTGTCCAATGTCATCTCACCACGATTGCAAGAAGAATGATGAGAAAAAGGTGAAGCCTACCTAGCACATGTGGTGGATACTAGGCAGGCTAAGCCAAACTTGAGTGACATACCCACAGTGAGAGACTTCCCAGAAGTATTTCCTGAAGAGTTGCCTGGTTTGCCACCAGAAAGGGAAGTCGAGTTTGCTATTGAGACAACTGCCGGCACAAAGACCCATTTCTATTGCTCCTTATAGGATGGCACCCACGAATTGAGGGAGTTGAAAACTCAATTGCAAGAGTTGCTGGATAAGGGGTTCATACGCCCATGTGTCACCATGGGGAGCTCCAAGGTCTTTGTTTGTGAAAAAAAGGATGGGACTTTGAGGCTATGCATTGATTATCGGCGATTGAATAAAGTGACCGTGAAGAACAAGTATCCGTTGCCTAGAATTGATGATCTATTTGATCAGTGAAGGAGCAGAGTATTTTCTAAGATTGATCTCGGATCGGTATCATCACCGAGGTGAAAGATGTAGATGTGCCCAAGATCGCATTCAGACCGGTATGGGCATTATGAGTTTCGTGATGCCCTTTGGCTTAACAAATGCACCAATGCATTCATGGACCTTATGAACCGTATCTTCCATCCATACCTAGATCGGTTCGTAGTGGTTTTTATTGATGACATTCTCGTGTACTCCAAGACCAGGAAGAACATGATGAACATTTGAGGATTGTTCGCAAACCTCATGAAAAGAAGTCAGATGCTAAGTTGTCCAAGTGTGACTTTTGGTGAATGAGATTGCATTCCTTGGACACATAGTGTCGAGTGATGGGATTAGGTGGATCCTAAGAAAATAGAAGCGATGATGGAATGGAAGCCTCCCAGAATACAACCGAGGTCGAAGCTTCTTGGGGCTAGGCTGGTATTACAAAGCAGATTTGTGAAGGATTTTCCTAATAGCCGCTCCAATGACTAAGTTGTTACACAAGAATGTCGATTTGACTGGAATGACAAGTGTCAAACCGCTTTGAGAAGTTGAAGGCTATGTTAACAGAGGCACCAGTGTTGTTCACAAAGGTCGTGAAGGACTTTGTGGTCTCAAAGTGATGCCTCACATAATGGGTCGTGTGTATTGATGCAAGAGGGGAAGGTGGTCGCCTATGCTTCCAGCGATTAAGGCCACATGAACAGAACTACCCTACCCATGATCTAGAGCTTGCAGAATTATCTTTGCAATCAAGATATGGAGGCACTACTTGTATGGGGAAAAGTGCTACATTTACACAGACCACAAAAGCCCTAAATATTTGCCAACTCGTAAGGAGCTCAACCTAGACAGAGGCGATGGATTGAGTTCTGAAGGATTATGACTGTAATTGATTACCATCCCGGGAAGGCAAATGTAGTTCTGATGCTTTGAGCAGAAAATCCATGACAGCTCGAGATCTTTGAATGCCCGTCTATCCTTGGTTCGAGATGGAGCTATTTTGGTGAGTTGCAAGTGAGGCCAAACTCAAGCATGACAGATACTAGATGGGCAAAAGACAGATGAAAAGTTAATGGCTATTATGAGCAAGATCTCGAGGGAAAAGCAATCACTATGGGGTGAAAGCAGATGGGTGTCTCAGATACAAAGGAAGACTGTGTGTACCGGATGATGGGGAATTGAAGGCCGATTCTAAAAGAGGCACACACGGTGTATATGCTATGCACCTGTGAAGTACAAAGATGTATCATGACCAAGCTTGATATTGGTGGCTGGTATGAAGAAAGACATAGCTAACTATGTGACTAAATGCTTGACATGTCAAAAATTCAAGGCAGAACATCAAGTTCCATCATGTTTGCTGCAGACTATACGCATAACTGAATGGAAATGGGATCGGGTCACCATGGATTTTGTAAGTGGTCTACCTCTCACCCTAAGAAACATGATGCAAGATGGGTGATAGTGGATCGATTGAAGTCAAGACACTTTCTCGCGCTTAGGATTGACTACTCACTGGAAAAGTTAGCAGAATTGTATACCAGTGAGATAGTTAGACTGCATGGAATTCCACTTTCCATCATATCTGATCGAGACCCAAGGTTTACATCGAGATTTTGGAAAAAGTTGCATGAATCCTTGGGTACACAACTCCATTTCAAAGATGCCTTTCAATCCTCAGACGGATGTTCAATCTGAAAGAGTAATCCATGTAAATAATTGAAACCAATGAAATTGATACAAATATTGAATTGAAATGATAACAATAACGTGAAATACTTGTCAGGTCCTTGAGGATATGCTGAGGAGTTGTGTCATTGAGTTTGAGGGAAGCTGGGATAGATACCTCCCACTGGCAGAATTTGCATACAACAATAGCTACCAAGCTAGCATTCAAATGGCCCCATATGAAGCACTGTATGGAAGAAAATGTAGAACTCCAGTGTGCTGGACTGAATTGGGCGAAGACAAACTGGTAGGGCCAGACCTGGTGAAACAGGCTGAGGAGAAGGTGAAATCAATCAAAGCCAACTTAAAGATTGCCTCGCATGCATGTAAATCTTATGCCGACCTGAAGAGAAAAGAAATAGAATATGTGGTTGGCGACAAAGTGTTCCTCAAGGTGTCACCATGGAAGAAAGTGTTGAGGTTTGGAAGAAAAGGTAAGTTGAGCCCTAGGTTCATTGGCCCCTATGAAGTCATTGAACGTGTGGGTCCAGTGGCCTATAGGCTAGCTTTACCACCAGAGCTGGACAAGATCCACAATGTGTTCCATGTATCCATGCTCAAAAGATACCGCTAAGATCCTTCACATGTCATCTCCAGAGAAGAAATTGAAATACAGCCCGATTTGACATATCAAGAAGAACCTTTACGAATCCTAGCTCGGGAAGTAAAAGAGTTGAGAAACAAGCAAATTCCATTGGTGAAAGTGCTTTGGAGGCACCACAACACCGAGGAGGCAACTTGGGAAAGTGAAAAGTCGATGAGGCAACAGTTCCCTCAACTGTTTGCATCAGGTAAATTTCGAGGACGAAATTTAAATTAGAGGGGAAGAGTTGTAACACCCTCCCGATAACCACTCCGTACATTCTACTGTTACGTTGACCTGTGTCGGTCCTGACATCTAGAATATCCTGAAAAATATTTAAACTAAATACAGTAACCATAATTAACTCAAATATTAATAAGAAAAATTTAGTAAAAATTTTAGAAATAAAATACAACCAAGTGAAACGCAGGTGCCCAAGCGATGGGTAATCGAGGGAAGTTGCGATTCGCAACGAGGAGCCCTAGACCGATGGGAAAAATTATAAAATTATTTTTGTGACTCCAGAGAAGGGTAATTGAGGTTCCCATGGCATTAGAATGCCAAGAAAATACCTAGAAAAATTTTTCTATCTGCAGACATAATTTTGACCCGTTAAGCCAAACGGAGGGCATTTTGGTCATTTCGCCTTCAGAGGTGATTTTTGGCCAACTTGCCCAGTTGAGTAAATAAATATTGTGACATAAAATATGAATAAATATTGTTGAAAATTGAATTGAAAATGATTAGAAAAGAAAAGGAAAGAAAAATCCATAAAAAGCAATTTATGACATCTTTATGATGTCACTTATAAGTCCCCACCAATTGCATTCAAACAAGCATCTTTAAAACACTTAAAAGGGACAAAATAAAGACTAAAGGAAATTCAAAACGTGATCAGCTCCTTCTTCCCAAATTCTGCAAAGACCATAGCCAAGAGAAACCCTCCATTTTCTTCATCAATCAAGCTTGCAAATCTCTCAAACCTCACCTCAAAACCCTAAGTCACTTTCATTAAAATTTATCCTAGCACCTTGCATGACCTTTTGGCAGCCAAGAAAAGGAAAGGAAGTGAAGATTTAGCTTGGAAAAAATTGCCTACAAGAGGTTAAAGTGAGGTTAGTGCTACAAATTTCATTCTTCTTCTTTTAAACTTAGTTAGAACATCATTTGAGCTAAGAAATTGCAAGGAATTGAAGTAAATTACATGTGTTATGGTACTTTAAATTTTTAGCAGCCCTATGAGAGTATGAGGTTGATTGTTTAACAAACTTAGAGTGGTTAGAAATCATGGTTAAGGTATTAAAATACATGAAGATTGAACTAAGTATGTTAGACAAGGTTTATGAGTAAACTTAGTTGAACATTAGGGTTTGGGAAGGTGAAATGGTGACTTAGCTTTGGAAATGGTTAGAGGACTTTTTAATGGTCAATTAGTGACCATTTTAGGTAGGTTGACCCTAATTAGAACTGAAAAATGGGATGGTAAAGTGAAAGTATAAATCGCCCTATGGACAAGAAAGATAGGGATTGAAATTTCAGTCCCTTTGCACTGCCATAACTTGGGCTGTGCTTGTCCAATCGATGTTTGGCCAATTGGACATGAAACTAGGCTTATAATGGCACATTTTTGCTGAAGAAACCATGCCCAAAAGACCAAAGCAAAAGGGTCAAAACTCAGCCACAATCCGGAACCCTGAAACTGCCTCTGCAGAATTTGACCAAATGAACAGTAACTGTTCATTTGGCCATAAGTTACTGTAGATTTGGTCAATTGGTCTGAAATTTTTACAGCAACAAGTTGAGACATAGACAAACAACTTTCATGAAGGAACCTACCCAAATTATGGCCAGAACCCATTCAACCAAGTGACTCAAGTCACTGTTCATGCAATCAGATATGGTAAATTTCTGCAGACTGCATATCCGACAGCTTGGGTTTTGAGCCATATCTGGAGCTACAAAACTCCAAATGGAGTGATTCAAAAAAGGAAATTCAACTAGACAAAATAAGGAACAACTTTCATGTTTTACATTTCTTCAAATTCCAACAGTAACAGTGTCCAATGGAACAGTGAAGTTATGGTACAAAATCTGAAAAATCTGCTCCTTTGGTTTAATGCTTAGAAATGGTAAAAACACTTAATGCCAACAAGTTTTAAACACCAAATGTGGTATGTTGGGAGTGTCAAAGTCAATGTACACCTTTTTATTCTAAAAGTCAACATTTTTGTTGACCAATGATGAATAGTAACACCAAAAAAAGTTGAAATTCACAAATTGACGAATTTAAGAGTTTCAAATGCCCTAGTATACCTAACAAGATTGGTTTGGATAGTTTAGCATGCCAATAGGGTTCGATTAGCGATCGCACATGGCAAAAATGCCATTCGTGATTTCATGGCTTTTAGCCATTCGACTTTGCATTGAGACTTGGCCTTGTGCTCGATATTATTTACGACTTGTTAGTCGCTGCACACCGGAGATGCATATGTGACCGATGGTGTGACGGCCGAGGTACTAGGTACCCAAAGGCGATTTACCGTTATCCACCCGATCGTCTAGTGTAGGTTACTTGGGCAACCAAATGAATGAAAATGAGCAATGTAGAAGAAATAAAGGAATGAATATACAAATACATGACAAACAAAACATGCACATGCAATACATATTTATATCTACTATTTTCTTTTATTTTATTATTGCACCACTAAGCATTATTGCTTAGCGTGTTGCTTTTGCCACGCGTAGGTACTGGAGATCCCGATCGCGAGCCCAGTAGACCACAGACTGGGTGAGTCCATCCGGCAGTTCTGCTCAGTGTCCGTGTCACCTCGTCACCTGCAGTGCATTGGTAGGACACTAGATGTCATTTTGTCATTTTGTAATTAAATTTTTATTTCTCATATGTATTTGGGATTTATGTAATGTATTTTGAGCTTATTGTAAATAATAAAGATTTATGATCATGTATGGTATTAATTTGAGTATTTAATCGTTGTTTATATATGAGAACCCTGAGAAAGGGATGTTTTGAGCAATGAAAAGGTTGTTGAGACCTGAAATTGAAAAATTGTTGATATCTTGATATTGAGTTTTGTAATGATATTGGAGTTGAGAATGAATGAAATTGTATATTGGAAGTGTTTTTAACAGTTCAAGAACAGTTTTCCATTTTTAGCCTACTCACGGATTTTCTTTAAAATTTTCGGAACCTTAAATGAATGATACTTTTGATGAATGGTTTAAATAAATTGTATTTCATAAATTATATGCAAAAGCATTGTCTAAATTAATTGAGGAATATTAGAGTGTGCCGGTACACCAGGTGGCATTACTTACTCGGGTATACTGTACACGGGTAAGGGGTGTCACACATTGTCTCAGCGATAGCTTTTCATTACTGTCGCAGGTAGACAGACGGACAGGGCAGTAGACTAGGCTGCCAGTGTATTCAGCGAGAGATCATCGGGTATATGGAGTATACCACATTTTGCATTTTGTACTGTAATGTATATTCACTGTATGTATATGTTATTCTTGATTTTGAGCAGTTGTAAATTAAAATTGTACGTTGAAGTTGTAAAATAAATTATGAGTTATTTTGACTTGTAAAATTTTGTATTATATTTCTTTTATCTCATCCTTTGAAAATACTGAAAAATTATTATGGAGTTGAGATTGAGAAATATATATGAAGTGCTTTTTACAGGTTTTCTGAAGAACTGTTTTATTCAAAATACAGAGGGCACTCCGCCAAAATTTTTACAGAAATTCCTAATAATTCAAATGTGTTATCTCTTTCACTTAAGTTCAAAAAATTTTTTTAACACCTGTAAATAGCGCTCACCACTGTAAAAAGAAGTAAGAAAAGTTTTAAAATCCCTTGTAGTGTATTTAATGGGTTATTAGTAGACGAAGTTGGTAATTTATTAGGTATATTACGGAATCATGTTATGCCTTACAGAGGAGTAGGGTGTGACAATATGCCCTAGTAGACCTGGTAAGATTGGTTTGGATAGGTTGGCATGACAATAGGGTTTTGATAACAGTACTACATATGGCATCATGCCATTCTGTAATTTATTGCTTATGTGGCCATTTCGTGATTTTATGGTTTTAAGCCATTGTGACACTATTGTGATACTTAGCCTCGTGTCTAATATTTATTACAGCTTATTAGCTGTTCTGTTGCACACCGGAAGACACAATGTGACCGATGGTGTGACGGCCTGAGGTACTTGGTACCCAGTGTCAGTTTACTCGTTTATCCAGTCCAGTCGACTAGTATGGGTTACTTGGGCAATCAAAATAAATCTTACCAAATTTTAATTAAATAATTAACATAAAAAGTATCAGATTACTGCAAATAATTGCTAGAAACTCGGTCTGTATAAATTGTCAGCATACACTTTGCATGTTTATTTCTTTTTAGTTAATTTTGTTTTATTATTGGCACCACTAAGTAGTATTGCTTAGTGCATTGCTTTTGCCATGCGTAGGTACAAGAGATACAGAGCGTGAGCCTAGTAGACCCCAGACTGGGTGAGAGTCAGATCTGCCAATGTACTCTGTCACCTCTCATCTACAGTGTATTTTGGTAGGGCGCTAGGATTCTCTTTTGTATTTTTGCAAATAGTATTTTGTATTTAGATCTTCATGTCATCATGTAAATTATAAACACTTGTATTAGTTTGTATTGTAAATTAATAAAATTAAGTATTATCTTCATAAATTTGAGTTCGAATTGAATTATATATGATACGAATTGAATGAATGAAAATTGTTAAGAAATGTTTAGATGATATTGATTATTTGGAGTTGAGAATGATTGGAAAAATATTTGGAAGTATTTTCCACAAATTTCAAAGAACTGTTTTCTCCATTTTTAGCCAGCACTCTGCCGGATTTTTCGAAAAATCTTCGGAACCTCAAATAAATTTAAGATTTCAATAAATGATGTAACTGATATCAATTTCATAAGTTTCATTTAGTGACCCATAAATAAATAAGTTTTGAAATAATAAATATCAATGAGTTAAGATCTGGTGTTCCGGCATACTGCGTGGCATATCTTGCTCGGCTACACTGTAGACGGGTAAGGGGTGTCACATTTAGTGGTATCAGAGCATTGGTTTAGGCATTTCTAGGCCTAGATATAGTGCATACCATTGCATTGCATTTGTAAGTGTTAAGGTGACACTGATGGAGATCTGTTTGTTTTCTTATTTTGATTAGGATATGGATCTTGCTTCTCAAATAGCAATTGATAAAGAGGTGGAGAGTCATACTCCACCAAGGGCTGAATCAGGAGACAGGGGAGAACCTGCTCCACCAGCAGCTGAGGCACTTGCCCAAACTCAGTTTGCGTTATTCCAACAAATGACTGAATTGTACCGACAAATGATGGGGGCAATTCTACCACCACAACCACAGCCATAACCTCCGCCACCACCACAGAAGTCCCATCTAGAAAAACTACAAAAACATGGGGCTGTAGATTTCTTTGGGAAGAAGGAGGATGACCCCATGACAGCTGAAAATTGGCTTGATAGAACTGGAAGAGTGTTGAAACAGCTTCATTGCACCCCAGAGCAGAACCTGGAGGGTGTTGTGTCCCTACTCCACGATGATGCATACCAGTGGTGGGACACAGTATCCAGTGAGGTGCAGCCAGATCAGATCACCTAGGATTTCTTCCTCATAGAGTTCAGGAAGAAGTATGTTAGTAAGGTGTACCTAGAAGAGAGAAGAAGAGAATTTATTAGTCTGAGGTAGAAGCAACTATCAGTGACAGAATATGAGCGTGAATTTGTCAGACTGAGCTGGTATGGGAGGGAGATAGTCCCTACAGAAGCTGAGAGATGCAGAAGGTTTGAAGAAGGGCTAAATGACAATATTAAGGTCATAATCACAGCATTGGATATCGGATTTCACTAAATTAGTTGATGTTGCATTAAAAGTAGAAAGAGTCAGAATAAATGAGCAGAATAGAAGGAAAAGACAGTAGAAGAGGGGTCTAGGTCAGTGAAGTTCATCCTCTGCTCCTAGTAAGAAGTTTAAGGGTCCTCCTACTCAGAGTTCGGGTCAGCCTCAAGGTTAAGGTCAGTCCCAAGGGCCCAGACCACAGTTCACACCTAGGAGAGGCTAGTCCACCCCATCAGTGGGCAGCTTTCCAGAGACGGTGTTCAGGGGACAAGCCCAGCATCTTCTGCCTATCCATATTGCCAGAAGTGGCATAAGGGGGAGTGTTAGCGAGTGACTAGTGCTTGCTTACGATGTGGGTCTACAGAACATCAGATCAGAAACTGTCCAAAGAGGACTGCTACAGCTGCCCCAACACAAGCAGATAAGCCTGCCCCTGCACCTCAAAGGGGTAGAAAGTCTGGTAAATCTAAGGCAGTTGGTCCATCATAGAGGCCTACATCTGAGTCAGCCGAGAGGTCAGAGTACCTGCTAGAGCTTATTCCATGAGAGCCCAGGAGGAGCAAGACGCCCTAGATGTCATTAGGGGTGCGTTCTTCCTTTACACTTTGCCTGTGCATGCATTGGTGGATCCAGGATCTACCCATTCATATATCTGCATCAAGCTACCCGTAGAGAGGGGAGTCTTAGTAGAGGAAAGTGACCAAGACATTCTGGTCACTAATCCATTAGGCCATAGTGTGATAGTGAATAAGGTGTATAAAGGTTACCCGTTGAGGATTTAGGGGTATGAATTCTTGGCAGACCTAATTGAATTGTCCTTCCACGAGTTTGACGTGATTTTGGGAATGGACTAGTTGTCATGTCATCAGGTAATAGTGGACTATAGATTGAAGAGGATTTCATTGAAAACTCCTCAGGGTAATGAGATCACAGTCATGGGTGAAAGGACAGATTTCCTATCTAATGTCATTTCAGCCACAGTTGCAAAAAAATTGATGAGAAAAGGCTATAAAGCCTAGCTAGCACACGTGGTTGATACTAGGCAGGCTAAGCCAGACCTGTGTGATATACCTACAGTAAGAGACTTCCCAGATGTGTTCCCTAAAGAATTGCCTAGTTTGCCACCAGAAAGGGAAGTCGAATTTGCTATTGAGGTAATGCCGGGTACAACTCCAATTTATATTGCTCCTTATAGAATGGCACCCACTAAATTGAAGGTGTGACACCCCTTACCCGACTACAGTGTAGCCGAGCAAGTTATGCCACTCAGTGTGCCAGAGCACTATATTTTATCTTAATTCATTTTTATTCTTCCTTTTGAATATAACTTGTGAAATATAATTTATTTAAGCCATTTATCGAAATTATAATTTATTTAAGGTTCCGAAAATTTTAAAGAAAATCCGGCGGAGTACCGGCTAAAAATGGAGAAAACAGTTCTTCGGAACCTGTGAAAAACACTTCCAATATTCATATATTCGTATTCAATTACTCTCAAACTCCAATAATCATCATCTCAACATTTGTCAACCATTCATTTCTCAATTTCAATTCTCAATCATTCATCTCATTTGATAGTCATGTAACAATCACAGATCAATATTCACTTTTCCATTTACAAACACAAATTTGCATTATTTACATGGAAATCAAAATACATTACATAAGTTTCATTACATATGAGAAAATCAAAATTTATTACAGAATGCCAAAATGACACCTAGTGTCCTACCAATGCACTGCAGAAGTTGAGGTGACACGGACACTATGCGTAATCGTGAACCGCCTTACCGAATCGTGGTCTATCGGGCCCTCTGTCCAAATCTTCGCACTCACGCGTTGCAAAGCGACGCTAAGCATAAAGCTTAGTGGTGCCAATAATACAAGAAAATATAATATGCAAATAAAAATAATAATTTCCTTGCTATTGTGTTCATAAGAAATGAATAATTACTAACTTATTGTTTAGTCGAGGGCTAATCATGTTTTATGATATTAACTTCTTCATGCATTTCGTTAATTGTTTTCTTCATGATCTTGAGCTTCTTTGTATTTTTGTAATCATTCCTGATACTTAATTTTCGTATTTTCTTTAATAATCAGTTCAATCACAGTTATACTTTTCCATGCCCAAGTAACCTATACTGGACAACTGGACTGGATAACGGGTCGTTGGCACTGGACACCGCGGTGCCTTGGGCCGTCATACCATGGGACGCAGAACGTCAACCACGTATGCAGTCAGTATGGCTAAAAAGCCATGATATCACATAATTGGCATAAAAGCCATGAATACGGGCATAAAAGCCATGAATATAAAGCCATGAATACGGCATAAAGCCTTTCCTTTCGCAGTACTGCTAAAACAATACCCTATTGGCATGCCAATCTATCCAAACCAATCACATTAGGCCTACTAGGGCATTTTGCACTTTTAAGTTTCACAATTTTTGAATTTCAAGTTTTCATGTCACTATTCATTTCATTAGTCAACTAAAATGTTGACTTTTGCATAAACAATAGGTACATTGGTTTTGACACTCCCAACATACTACATTTTGCATTCAAAACTTGTTGGTTTTAGTCACTTTCTCAAAGCTTAGGTCATTTTGGCAAAATTGCCAATTTTTTGGTTTTGGTGTCACTATTCACCTCATTGGTCAACAAAAATGTTGACTTTTGAATAGAAAATAGGTGTATTGGTTTTAACACCCCAAACATACCACATTTTGTATTTAAAACTTGTTGGTATTGGTTGCCAATACCATTTCTAAGCTTAATGCTAATTGAACAAAATTTTCAGATTTGGTGCTTCATCTTTACTGTTCCATTTGTTATTTTTACAGTGGGAATTTGAGGAAATGGTAAACATGAAAGTTGTTCCTTATTCTGTCTAGTTGAATTTCATTTTTTGAATCACTCCATTTGGAGTTTTGTAGCTCAAGTTATGGCCAAAATAAGTTTACTGTTCACGTGCACTATTCATGCTGAGATTTTGGGTCTGGTAGATTTTTGGTCCAACTTTGGTCAGTAATTTGATAAAGTTAAGTTCATAATTTGGTCTAACTTTCTTCATATGAAATGTTCTACCATACCTTAGGTTTCCATCGGTTCAAGAATCGCCTAAATCCGAGTTTTCTAGAGAGAGTTATAGCCATCCAAATATTACTGCTCAAGTGAAAATCTGTAGAGTTGCAGGTTTGATAACTTAATTTTGCCCAATAATTTGAATGGGTTAATGGCATAATTTGGGGTGATGTTCTTCATGAAAGTTGTTTGTCTATATCATATCTTGTTGCTGTAAAAATTTCAGGTCAATTTGACCATTCTACAGTGAGTTATGGTCAAATGAACAGTTACTATTCATTTGGTCATTCTGCAGGGGCTGTTTGCAGGGTATC
The DNA here is from genome assembly GCF_030052815.1 of Hevea brasiliensis. Lineage (NCBI taxonomy): Eukaryota > Viridiplantae > Streptophyta > Magnoliopsida > Malpighiales > Euphorbiaceae > Hevea > Hevea brasiliensis. Next base: position 42,557,211 of record NC_079509.1, read on the forward strand.
CGGATTGGGGCCAATTTTTGGTCCTCTTGCTTTGGTCTTTTGGGCATGGTTTTTTCAGCAAAAATGTGCCATTATAAGCCTAGTTTCATGTCCAATTGGCCAAACACCAATTGGACGAACACAGCCAAGGATATGGCAGTCCAAGTGGACTGAAATCTCAGCCATCATGCTGCTGTCTTTAGGCAGCCTACCATTCCACTTTGCCATGCCATTTTTCAGTCCAATTTATGGTCAACATACCTCAAATGGTCACTAATTGACCATTAGAATGTTCTTTAACCAATTCATAAGCCAAGTCAAATTTTCATTCCTAAACCCTAGCTAAATTTCAAAGTTTTCACAATTTCCCTAATTTACTCTTTCATTCTCTCTATATATATATATGTATACACTTTAAACATAATCTCCAATTCACTCTAAGTCCATTAATACAATCAAACTCATTCCTTCCTAGGGCTGCCGAAAATTCATGTACACATACACATGGGTTTGGTTCATTTATTTCACAATTTCTTACCTATTACACATCTCTAATATGGAATTAATGAGTTTTAAATACATATGTGCACTAACCTTTAAGTGGCAGAATTTCTCCAAGCTTAACTTCACTTTTCTTGTACTCTCTTGGCTGCCAAACACTTCCTCTAGGTCCAAGGATTCATTTTAGTGTTGGGGTCTTGAGGAAATATGGTGAGGAAGCATGAGAAATGAAGCTTTTGTTTGAAAATCAATGGAGGGAGAAGAGGGAGAGATTCACATCTTGAGGAAGAAGAAGAAGAAGAAGAGCAGCTGGTTTTTAATTCCTTTGGCCTTCATTTTGTCTCTTTTATTAGTTAGTCACTTGGTTGTTTGAATGCAATTGGTTATAGTTCTTAATGACATCATCAAGATGTCATAAATGAGCCTTTCTTTGATTTTTCTTTTCTTTTCATCACTACTCAATTTCAATTTAATTTTTAGTAATATTTATTCATATTTTAGATCATAATAATTATTTACTCAACTGGACAAGTCGGCCAAAAATCACCTCTGAAGGCGAAATGACCAAAATACCCTCCGTTTGGCTTAACGGGTCAAAATTGTCTGTACCGATTGAACAATTTTTCTAAATATTTTCTTGGCATTCTAATGCCATAAGAACCTCAATGACCCTTCTCTGGAGTCCCAAAAATTATTTTATGAATTTTTCCCCTGGTCTAGGGCTCCTCGTTGCGAGAACCGCAACTTCCCTCTGATTACCCATCGCTTGGGCACCGGCTCATTTGACTTAGTTGTATTTTATTTCTAAAATTTTTACTAAATTTTTCTTGTTAATATTTGAGTTAATTATGGTTCCTGACTTTAGTTTAAATATTTTTCCGGACGTTCTAGCTGTCCGGACCGACACCGGTCACCAAAACAGTAGAATGTACGGAGTTACTACCGGGAGGATGTTACAGAAGGAGCTGAAAATCCAGTTACAGGAATTATTGGAAAAGGGATTCATACACCCCAGTGTGTCATTATAGGGAGCTCTGGTGCTGTTTGTGAAGAAGAAGGTTGGGACCTTAAGATTGTGCATTGATTACCAGCAGTTGAACAAAATAACTATGAAGAATAAATATCCGTTGCCCAGAATTGACGATCTCTTTGATAAGTTGAAGGGAGCTGGTGTATTTTCAAAAATTGATCTCAGATCAGGGTATTATCAGCTGAGGGTAAAGGATGTAGATGTGCCTAAAACTGCATTTAAGACCCGGTATGGGCATTATGAATTATTAGTGATGCCGTTTGGGTTAACAAATGAACCAGCAGGATTCATGGACCTTGTAAACTGTATTTTCCATCCATATTTAGATCGATTTGTAGTGGTCTTTATTGATGATATTCTGGTGTATTCTAAGACCAGGGAAGAACATGATGAACATTTAAGGATTATTCTGCAAACCCTGTAAGAAAAGAAGCTGTATACTAAGTTGTTCAAGTGTGACTTTTGGATGAGTGAGATCTCCTTCCTTGGACACATAGTATCAGCTGAGGAGATTAGAGTGGATCCCAAGAGGATAGAAGCAGTGATGGAATGGAAGCCTCCCAAAAATACAACTGAGATTAGAAGTTTCTTGAGGCTAGCTGGGTATTACAGAAGATTTGTGAAGGGGTTCTCTCTCATATTTGCTCCAATGACCAAGTTGTTACACAAGAATGTGAAATTTGGCTAGAACAACAAGTGTTAAGCCAGTTTTGAGAGGCTGAAGGCTATGTTGACAGAGGCACCAGTGTTAACACAGTTGATGTCGGGAAAGGACTTCGTGATCTATAGTGATGCCTCACATAATGGGTTAGGGTGTGTTCTGATGCAAGAGGTGAAAGTGGTTGCCTATGCTTCCAGGCAGTTAAGGCCACATGAACAGAACTACCCTACTCATGATCTGGAGCTAGCAGCAATTATCTTCGCACTGAAGATATAGAGGCATTATTTGTGTGGTGAAAAGTGCTACATATATATAGACCACAAAAGTCTAAAATACTTGCCAACCCAGAAGAAGCTCAACCTTAGACAGAGGCGATGGATTGAGTTCCTAAAGGACTATGATTGTGTCTTAGACTACCATCCTGGGAAGGCAAATGTAGTTGCTGATGCCTTGAGTAGAAAGTCCATCATAGCTTTAAGATCACTAAATACCCGTCTGTCTTTAGCTCAAGATAGAGTTATTTTGGCTGAGTTACAAGTGAGGCCAAACCTGCTACAGCAGATACAAGATGGGCAGAAGGCAGATAAAAAATTAATGGCTATTATGGAAAAAATCTCAGAGGGGAGGAAACTGATTATGAGGTGAAAGCAGATGGGGGTCTGTACTACAAAGGAAGAGTGTGTGTACCAGATGATGGGGAATTAAAGACTAGTATTCTAAAAGAAGCACACACCAGTGTTTATGCTATGCACCCAGAAAGCACAAAAATGTATAATGATCTGAAGCCTCATTATTGGTGGCCTAGTATGAAGAAGGATATAGCTAACTATGTTACTAAGTGCTTGACATGTCAGCAAATTAAAGCAGAACATCAAGTTCCATCAGGATTGCTATAGCCTATAAGCATACCGGAATGAAAATGGGATCGGGTCACTATGGATTTTGTCAGTGGTCTACCTTTCACCCAGAAGAAGCATGATGCAGTGTGGGTGATAGTGGATAGATTGACGAAGTCAGTACATTTTCTGCCAGTTAGGACTAACTACTCACTGGAGAAGCTAGCAGAGTTGTATATCAGTGAGATAGTTAGACTAAATGAAATCCCACTTTCCATCATATCTGATCGAGACCCAAGGTTTACATCGAGATTTTGGAAGAAGCTGCAAGAAGCCTTGGGCACACAACTCCACTTTAGCACGGCTTTTCATCCTCAGACAGATGGATAGTCAGAACGAGTAATCCAAGTCCTTGAGGATATGCTGAGGAGTTGTGTCATTGAGTTTGAGGGGAGTTGGGATAGATACCTCCCACTAGCAAAATTTGCATATAACAATAGCTACCAAGCTGGCATCCAAATGGCCCCATATGAAGTACTGTATGGGAGGAAGTGTAAAACCCCAGTGTGTTGGACTGAATTGGGCCAAGATAAGCTAGTAGGACCAGACCTAGTGAAACAGACTGAGGAGAAAGTAAAGTTAATCAAAGCTAATTAGAAGGTTGCCTCAGATAGATAGAAATCTTATGCCGACTTGAAGAGAAAAGAGATAGAGTATGCAGTTGGCGATAAAGTGTTTCTCAAAGTCTCATTAGGGAAGAAGGTACTGAGGTTTGAAAGAAAGGGTAAATTAAGTCCTAGGTTTATTGGCCCATATGAAGTCATTGAACATGTGGGACCAGTGGCCTATCGGCTAGCTTGACCGCTAGAGCTGGATAAGATTCACAATGTGTTTACGTGTCTATGCTAAGAAGATACCACTTAGACCCTTCACATGTCATCTCCATGGAAGAGATTGAAATTCAATCGGACTTGACATATGCAGAAGAACCCATACAGATCCTAGCTCGGGAAGTGAAGGAATTGAGAAATAAACAAACTCCACTGGTGAAAGTGCTTTGGAGGCACCATAATACTGAGGAGGCAACTTGGGAAAGTGAAGAGATGATGATGCAGAAGTGCCCACAACTATTTGCATCAGGTAAATTTCGAGGACAAAATTTTTATTAGAGGGGAAGAGCGGTAACATCCTCACTTTAGCTAATCCGTACGTTCTACTATTCCGGTGAATAATGTCGGTCTTGGCAGCTAGAATATTTGGAATTATAATTAGACTAGAGTGAGGAGTTATAAATAAACCAAATAATGATAAGAAAAATTAAGGAAAATTTTTAGAAATGAAATACACTAAGGTTAAATGAGCCGTAGTCCCAGCGATGAGTGACCCTAACAAGAATTGACGGTGAAGGCCATTAGCAACCCTAGATCTAGGAAAAACTCCATGAAATAATTTTTGGGATTTTAGGGAAGGATTATTGGGTTTTCAATGATAATAAAATGCTAAGAAAATACAAGGAAAATTTAATCAATTGGTACACACAATTTTAGCTCATTAAGCCAATTGGAGGGCATTTTGGTCATTTTGTCTTCAGAGATGATTTTTTACTAACTAGTCCAATTAAGTACATAAATTATATGACATAAAATATGAATTAATGTTGATAAAAAATTAATTTGAAGTGAGTAGAAATGAAAGAAAAAAAATGAATAAAATGCCTAATTATGACATCATAATGATGTCATTTAAAACCCTCCCACCAATCACCATTTAGCAAGTCTTCTAAAACAAATAAAAGAGATAAGAATTAAGAAAAAAAATCCAGAATTTTCTTTCTTCTTCAGCTGGCCGATCCAGATCCATGGTGTTCCACCATTGCCATTTCAACAAATTTTCAATTCCCACCTTAAATCACCATAAAACCCTACCTTGTCTTCACTAAATTTGATCTTTATACCTTTTGTAAACTTGAGGTATCAAAAAGGAAAGGAAACAAAGAGGTTTTGCAAGTGTGAGAAACTCTTCAACTAAGGTTAGTGCCCAATTTATTCTCTCTCTCACTCAATTCATGTTTAAGGACATGATATAAGTTGAAATTGTAAGTTTAATGCATAAATTAAACTTTGAGAACTTGAAGACTTGAGAAAAATTAGGGTTTGCTCATGTAATTGTATATGAACATTGTAATGGTCAATTAGTGACCATTTGGCTATATTTGATGAGAAATTGAAGTGATTTATGACAATGGAATTGAGGTTAGGTATGCTGCCCTAGGTGACCTGCAGGGCTGGGTGTGAGTCTAGCAAGTTGGGGCAGCTGTAACTTGAAAGGTATAGGTTCAATTGGTGCAAGGCCAATTGGACATGAAACTAGACCCATAATGACACAACTTTGGTGAAGAAACCCTACCCAGAAAACCAACCTAAGTTGACCTAAAAACTACCCTAATCTGGGTGACCAACATGCTGTCCCTGGAAAATGACTAAATGAATATTGTTTGTTCAAATAGTTATAACTCAGTGTAGAAAAATTCACTTGATCTGAAATTTAAATCAATGAAAAGATTAGACAATTTATAACAACTTTCATGAAGAACATCAAATCAAATTCTGACCATAACCCATATGAATTGCTAACTAATGCCAGGGTATCAAAACTGCCAGAACCATTTCTACCCAGAAATTCTTGGTAGATGCCAATCTGGCTAGTTCTAAAGAAATTAGCATAACTTGAGCTAGAAAACTCCAAATGGAGTGATTCAAAAAGGGAATTAAAGAAGACACATAAAGGAACAACTTTGATTAATAACACTTGGCAAAATTCTCATTGTAGAATTGTCTAATGGAACAGTGAACTCTAGCACCCAAAACTAAAAATTTTAGTTTATTTCCTATTGATTTTAAGTATTGATTGGCAACCAATGCCAATACTTTTGTTAACCAAAATGTGGTTAATTTATGTGGTTAGAAATAATGTAACTATTATGTATGAGAAAGTCAATATTTTGACTCAAATAGTAAAATGAATAGTAACCTTACATGTTAAACACAAATATTCAATTAAGAGCTTTGTAATATGCCCCGGTAGACCTAGTAAGATAGGTTTGGATAGGTTGACATGACAACAGGGTTCTGATAGCAATACTGCATATGGCATCATGCCTTTCTATGATTTATGGCTTATGTGGCCATTTCGTGATTTTATAGCTTTTAGCCATTGTGACACTATTGTGATACTTGGCCTCGTGCCTAATATTTATTACAGCTTATTAGCTGTTCTGTTGCACACTGGGAGACACAATGTGACCGATGGTGTGATGGCCCGAGGTACTTGGTACCCAGTGCCAGTTTACCCGTTTATCCAGTCCAGTCGACTAGTATGGGTTACTTAGGCTATCAAAATAAATCTTACTAAATTTTAACTAAATAATTAACATAAAAAGTATCAGATTACTGCAAATAATTGCCAGAAACTCGGTCTGCATAAATTGTCAGCATACACTTTACATGTTTATTTCTTTTTAGTTATTTTTGTTTTATTATTGGCACCACTAAGCAGTATTGCTTAGCGCGTTGCTTTTGCCACGCATAGGTATAGGAGATACAGAGCGTGAACCCAGTAAACCCCAAATTGGGTGAGAGTCAGATCTGCCAGTGTACTATTTCACCTCTCATCTGCAGTGTATTTTGGTAGGGCACTAGGATTCTCTTTTGTATTTTTGTAAATTGTATTTTGTATTTAGATCTTCATATCATCATGTAAATGATAAACACTTGTATTATTTTGTACTATAAATTAATGAAATTAAGTATTATCTTCATAAATTTGAGTTCGAATTGAGTTATATATGATATGAATTGAATGAATGAAAATTGTTGAGAAATTATTGAGAAATGTTGAGATGATATTGATTATTTGGAGTTGAGAATGATTGGAAAGATATTTGGAAGTGTTTTGCACAGGTTTCAAAGAACTGTTTTCTCCATTTTTAGCCGGCACTCTGCCAAATTTTTCAAAAAATCTTCAGAATCGCAAATAAATTTAAGATTTTAATAAATGATGTAACTGATATCAATTTCATAAGTTTCATTTAGTGACCCATAAATAAATAAGTTTTGAAATAATAAATATCAATGAGTTAAGATCTGGTGTTTCGGCACATTGGATGGCATATCTTGCTCGGCTACACTACAGACGGGTAAGGGGTGTCACAATGCAGCTCAAGTTATTGGCATTTAACCCCACTGGACTCAAGCTGTCCAGAATTCCCACTTAATGCAATGCAAAATTCCAATTCATTTGGTTTATTCTCCATGTCTTTAATGTATCTCAATAAATACACATCAAATAATCATAATATAAATATAATAGCATTAAATAGGCTTCTTGAAATAAAACCCTAAAAACTTTGAAAATTCAGGGAGTTTCTTAGCACTAACCTTGATTTCAAGCCTTAATCACCTTCAATCAACCTTCAATTCCACCAAAAATTTGATTCTACTCCTTGGTTAACAAGTCTTCTTAACTAATCTCCCAATTTCCTAAGAATTCTTGCTTGCTTTCTTCAAATCAAGGCTCAATTCAAGGTTTTCTCTTGATTTCCTAGAAAAATTATGGAGAAATTTAGGTGTTCGAATATTGGGAATTGAAGCTTTAATGGAGGGCTAGTGAGAGAGAGTGGACGGCATGGTGAGGGAAGAAGATGAAGATGATGAATGATATTTGTCTTCTTTCAGTTGATATTTATATTAATTAAATCCCTAATGGCAAACTTGTAAAAATATTGAAATTCCTAATCATTACATTTGACTTTTAATTTTAATTATGCTTAATTTTCCTAATCATAATTAATTAAGCTAATCCAACTTCATTAACTTAATTAGTCTCATTTTTTTGTGAATATTTGAATTTAAAATTTAATTGGCCAATCTTGCTCTTATCGAGTTTCTGTTCATCTTCTCCATAATATTTGATAAATCCCTAATTTCATTTTTCACTTTGGTTTTTACTCTGCTTATTTGAACTTATTTTTTTTTTATTTCTTTGACTTATTAATTCATAATAATACTTCAGTTAAGCCTTAAATTAAGAATCTTGTAAGGTCTTACAGAAATTGGAGTAACAACCAAACCCATTGTCACTTCCCAGTGGTGTTACCCATCGCCGATACTTGTGCACATTTAACTAGTTTCTACTCCACTTTTTTTTTTTCTTCAACCTTACTTGATCTTTATTAATTTAAATTATGACTCCTTACTTAAATTTAAGGGTAGTTCCAAGCATCCCAGCCATTTAGACAGATATTAGTCACCGGAACAGTTGAATATACGGACTACCTAAAGTGGCGGTGTTACATTAGCTGTCTAGATAGACGTAAGTTCACCTGAGCAGTAGAATTTTTGAAACTACCTAAGGTGCAAGCATTACAATTCCCCCTCCTTAAAGTAAATTTCATCCAGAATTTACCTGTCATGTGTCTCTGAAGAGTTATGGGTACTGCCATCTAACATCCTCTTCACGCTCCCAAGTGGCTTCCTCTCCAGAATGATTTCACCATAATACTTTCACCAAGGGGATTTACTTGTTCCTCAATTGCTTCACCTCCCTTTCTAGAATTTTCACTGGTTCTTCGTCATATGTACAATCTGGGTTAACTTTAGTTGACTCTAATGGTAATACATGTGAAGGATCAAACCTGTACCTTTTAAGCATAGATACATGAAATACATCATAGATCTTATCTAACTCTGGTGGTAAGGCTAATCTGTATGTCAAAGGACCAACTCTTTCTAAGATCTCATATGGCCCAATGAAAAGTGGACTAACTTTCCCTTTTCTTCCAAACCACATGAGGCACTTCCAAGGAGAAACCTTGAGAAATACTTTATTCCTAATATTATATTCTATATCCTGTCTCTTAAGATCCACATATGACTTTTGTCTGTCTGTAGTAGCTTTTAATTTATTCATGATAATTTTAACTTTCCCTTCTGTCCGCTGTTCTAGTTCTAGACCAATTAATTTTCTTTCACCTACTTCATCCCAACACAAGGGAGTCCCGCATTTTCTACCATATAATGCTTCATATGGAGGCACACCAATGCTCGATTGATAGCTGTTATTATAAGAAAATTCCATCAAAGGCAAATATCTATCCCAACTACCCTCAAACTCTATAACACAAGCTCTAAGCATGTCTTCCAATACCTATATAATCCTTTCTGATTGGCCATCAGTTTGTGGGTGAAATACAGTGCTGAAGTTCACTCTAGTTCTTAGAGTTTTCTGTAGACTACTCTAGAATTTGAAAGTGAATCTTAGATCTCTATTCAATACAATAGATATTAGTACTCCATGCAGTCTCACCACTTCATTAATATATAACTCAACCAACTGATCCATGTTGTAATTCATTCTTACTGGTAGAAAGTGAGCTAATTTAGTCAATCTATTCATAATTACCCAAACAGTATCATGATTCCTTTGAGTGTGCAGAAGTCCTATTACAAAATCCATTGTGATCCTCTCCCATTTTCATTGGGGAATAAGCAATGGGTGTAGTAGGCCTGCTAGAACCTGATGTTCTACCTTAACCTGTTGACTAGTTATACATTTTACAATAAATTCAGCAATGTCTCTTTTCATACCTCGCCACCAGTAATGCTCTTTCAAGTCTCTATACATCTTTATTCCCCCAGGACGCATGATAAATGGAGAATCATGTGCTTCCACCAGTAGTGCTCTTTCAAGTTGTTTCAACTCACCATTGTCTAGTACACACATTCGACCTTGAAACAGTAACATTCCATCCTGGTTAATAGCAAATCCAGGTTTCTCACCTTGCCTGACTTCTTCAACCAGCCTTATATCCCCTATCATTCTGTGCTGCTTCCTTAATCTGCTCGGTCAATAATGGTTTGACTTGCAGATTTGCCTTGACACACCCATCCATGTCAAACAAAAGTTTGGCATGTATTGTTCTCAAATCATGCACTATCTGCAATGGAGTAAGCTTTAATCTAGCTATTGATTTGCGACTCAACACATCAGCCACTGCATTAGCTTTCCCTGGGTGGTAGTCAATTACACAGTCATAATGTTTAATCAACTCCAACCATCTCCTCTGCCTTAAATTCAACTCCTTTTAGGTAGGTAAATATTTCAGGCTTTTATGATCTGTGAAGATATAGCACTTCTCCCCATACAAATAATGCCTCCAAATCTTTAATGTAAAAACAATAGCAGCAAGTTTCAGGTCATGAGTAGGATAATTCCTCTCATGTGGCTTAAGCTAGTGTGAAGCATATACAATAAAATTCTTATACATCATCAACACATAGCTAAGCCCATTGTGAGAAGCATCAATGTATATGATATAGTCTTTACCTAGGGTAGGTAAGGTCAGGAGAGCTTCTATTAAACAAGTCTTCAATTTATCAAAACTCTTTTGACATTTATCTGTCCATTCAAACTTTACATCCTTCCTTAACAATCTTGTCAAGGGTGACTCTATCATGGAAAATCTCTTTATAAAACGACAATAATATCCAGCCAACCCTAAGAAACTGCGAACTTTAAAAACATTCTAAGGTGGCTTCCAATTAATGATAGCTTCTATCTTGATGGGATCTACTTTAATTCCTTCTGCAGACACTATATGTCCTAAGAAAACAACTTGTTCCAACCAAAATTCACATTTGGATAATTTAGCATACAGCTACTTCTCTTAGAGTGTCTATAGAACTATCCTCAAATTCTTATCGTGCTCTTCTGCATTCTTGGAATAAACTAAGATATCATTAATGAATACCACCACAAACTGATCCAGGTATGGCTTGAAGATTGTATTCATCAGGTCCATGAAAGTTGCAGGTGCATTAGTTAACCCAAATGGCATCACTAGAAATTCATAGTGACCATATCGTGTTCTGAAAGCTGTCTTTGGTATACTCTCCTTCTTTACTCTCAACTGATAATACCCTGATCTTAGGTCTATCTTGGAGAATACTGTCACACCCTTTAATTGATCAAATAAATCTTCAATTTTAGGTAATGGATACCTATTTTTCATTATCACCTTATTCAATTGTCTGTAGTCTATACATAGATGAAGAGTGCTATCCTTTTTCTTCACAAATAGCACTGGTGCTTCCCATGGTGAAACACTAGGGCATATAAACCCCTTATCCAGTAACTCCTGCAGCTGCACCTTTAACTCCTTCAATTTGGAAGGTGATATTCTATAGGGAGTCATAGATATTGGTTCAACTCTAGGCAAAGTCTCAATTTCAAACTCCACTTCCCTCTCTGGTGGTAACCCCGACAGATCATTTGGAAACACATTCGGGAAGTCACACACTATAGGAATGTCTTTAATATTAGGATTCCTTACATGTGTGTCAACTATATGTGCCAGGTATGCCTCACACTGTCAATGAATCATCTTCCTATCTAGTACTACTATGATCACATTAGATGACATCATTTGTCTTTCCCCCTGTACTATCACATTAGCATGCTCTGGAGTCTTAAAAGTGACTATCTTCAATCTACAATCAACTACAGTATGATGTCTAGCTAGCCAATCCATACCTAAAATAACATCAAAATCTTAAAAGGCATCTCAATCAAATCATATAAGAAGATGCTGCCTTGTATGTTCAGAGAGCAATCTCAATATAATCTATTCACTATCACCTTCTGACTCAAGGGACTCGATACCAACACATCATAAGTCATCTTCACACAATCCACGTTAGCATAACAAGTAAGTGTAGAGCTAATATATGAATGAGTAGAACCAAGATCAAACAATACTAATGCATCATGATAAAAAAGTGTGACGCCCCTTACCCATCTACAGTATAGCCGAGTAAGAAGTGCCACATTTGGTGCTAGAGCACCCTATCTTGTCTTATCATGTCTATTGTAAACTTTTAATATCATTTAAAAGCATGTAATCCATGTGTAGAATTTTTTTTTATAACTTGTTTCTGTGGAGACCCGGACAGAGTTTCCTCTGTTTTATTAACATCTGGCGGGTTCCAATAGTTACTTGTTAAAAACAATTTCATCTCTCTACATGTCATATCATGTCATTTCTACTGATATAATTTCAAGTTCATTCATTCATTCATATAGAAATTTATATTTAGAAATTCATAACTTTATTTACAATCCAAAATATGTAATTACAATTTTTATTTACATCACAAACTAGTAATTACATCATGATTATACACAATGAAACAAAATACTAGTCTATACATGGGCCCTACCAAAATATAAAAGACTGGTGAGATAACTCTGGACGATGGCAGATCTGGTAGGAGCTCTGTCCGAACACTACTATGGCGGTTGCTGCTGTGGCGGCTACTGATCTCCAGTACCTACGCGATGGAAAACGAATGCGCTAATCATAATGCTTAGTGGTGCATAATTTATAATAACAATAACTTAACAATTGAAATAATAATTCTATATCATAATTTCTAGGTATTTTACATATTTATTACACTTTGATATAATTGAAATCTAAAAGGATCTTTTCTATTTACTTATTATATATTCAGTCTCAATTAATTATTATCAGCGCCCAAGAAACCTATAATAGATTATAAAAACTAGATACACAGGAGTATACTACTTAGACAGCCATATGTCTATCTAGTATACATCGATCATGTCAGGCATGAAGCCTGTGGATAGGCATTTAAGCCAGATATAATATTAGGCACAATGGCCAACGGGCAGGCATAAAGCCCATAGAACATTCATGTCAAACATATTTTATCTGTTAATAATTATTCTTATGGGTAGTACTACTATCTGTAGTCCCTAATTGGTATACCAATTGATCCAAATTAAATAAATAATTCTAGGTATACTATGGGCAATTAAACATTATTACTTACTTACTTAAAATGTTCATATCACTTTATAGTGAGAAAATAGGTCCCACATACCCCTTTCAGGTGATTTAGTGTTTAATGGCTTGTTAGGGTTGATTTCCTACCATAAAATAATTTATCTCATGAACCTCTGTTTAGGTTCAGTTTTTGTGTCATACTTTTACTTATCTATTTGATCAGTTTGTAGCCACTGTTTGGCCCCATTTCCTTCATGGAAGTTGTTCCCCTATGTCTTATCTTTAATTTTCCTTTTTGAATTATGTCAATTTGATTTTTAGAACTCAAGTTATGGTCAGATAACCATAACTGACTCATTTCCAGATTCTAGTTCCTTAACTAGGTAGCTTTTGGACTTAAATTTTACCTAATTAATGGAACATGTTGCAGTCACTTTTAGGTAGGGTGGTCTTCATAGAAATTGTTGTCCTATGTCTTATGATCATTGAAAAATTTGAATCATAATTTTTCAAGTTTTTTGGAATTATTTATGGCCAATTAACTGACCTGGACTCATACACCTGTGCCAATAGGTGTTCAGTTCAGGTCAGTGACTGCAGGTCACTTTTTAAGGTTCTTAATTTCATAATTTGAGGAAGGTTCCTGAAACAAAGTTAGAGTTCTATTTCTTACATTTCTGGAAAGATATGGCTCATTCCAATTGGATTTTTCTAGTGAGAGTTATGACTAAAAGACTATTGTGGGGTCAAGTGAAGTTTGGTCAGATTCCAGGTTTTAATGCAATGACTTGTTCTAACTATTTGACCTAGTTCTCTTGATTTCTAGGTTTTGGTCAAAATACCAATTTTGCAAGTCTCTGTCTTGTGGACATTTTGCCACTGCTTTCATTACATTTGAGTACTTGTAGACCATGTTATGGCCATTTTGCCAAAACTAGTCGGGTGAGTTTCTGTCTAGCAGTTTCTGGGCAACCTAATTCTGGGCAGTTTTGTGACCCAACTTGGGCCAGCAATTTGGTTTGGTTTTTGACATTTTTGGGTTCAATGGTCTTCATAAAAATTGTAGCACTATATCTAAGCTTTCCAATGGTATTAAATTCAGGTCATTTGAACCAGTATAGAGGGAGTTATGACCAAATGAATATATGCTATTCATTTGGTCATTTTCTGGGTTTTGTGCAGGGTCATCCAGATTTTGGCAGTGTTTAGGTCAAGTTTTGGATATAATTTGGGCATGATTTCTTCATGAAAAATGGGCTATTTTGGGTCTAGTTTCACCTCTAATTGACCTCATACCAATTGGAGTCACATAATTTCAGTTATGGTTCTTCAAAAACACTGGACTCATTGAGTTCCAACCTGCAGAAAACAAGCACTCTCAATTTTCAATTTCCTCCAACTTCCTTACTTTAATTGTCATGCATAGCACTTCCATAAGCTACAATCTCAACTCAATTAGGTCAATTTCAAGCATTTACATAAAGTCCCCAAATCATGTACATAAACCCTAGTTTCAAAGTTCCAATTTGCACAAACACTACACATTCAAACTCCCAAACATATCAACTTATCAAATATTCTCATGGAACCCATTTTCATCATTTAAAATCATCAAACCCCAAGGTTTCCATGGTTGCCAAAATTTGGGCATTTCATTTTCTTATCATTTATTTTCATTTTCATGTGATACTCACTCATCTCATCATTCTTACAAGATTTAAAGAAGAGAGAAAGTGGTATCTTGCACTTACCTTGTGACCTAACTTGCAAACTTCAATTTCCTTGCTTATTATGGGTATCTAAAGCTTCCTTATGGAGTGAGGAGGATTTTTTGTGAAGGAGACTTTGGGTTTTGGTGAGTGAGTGAGGAGAAAATTAAGCTTTAAGCTTGAATGAAAATGGTGAAAGAGAGGAAGCAATAGAGATGACAAAGAGAGAGAGGAGAGGAAGAAGAAGATGAGTTGGTGGGGTTTTGTCTTCTTATGGGTATTTATATATTCTATATATGGAACTTTAATTTTTTTTTAAATTGTCATAAACCTTTTTATTTTCTTTTCTTTTCTTTTTCTTTTTCTTTTCTCTTCTTCTTCTTTCTAATTCAACTCATAAATTTTAACTTATGTTAATTATTTCATTCTTTTAAATTAAAATTTTGACATTTAGGTCAAAATTCACCTCTGGAGGTGAAATGACCAAAATGCCCTTCATGGTGTTCATCGGGTTATTTTTATTATTTTTGTACCAATTAATAAATTCTCTTAAATTTTATTTTATTTTCTCTAAATTTTTCCTATATTTTCTTAACATTTATTCCACCAATTTATGCCTCCTCACTATAGTTTAAGTGTAGTTCCAGACATTCTGACTGTCCGAATAGACATTAGTCATCGGAACAATAAAATGTACGGACTACCTATTGTGAGGGAGTTACAATTCTTTCCCTCTAAATAGAAATTTCGTCCTCAAAATTTACCTGATGTAAAGAGCCGAAGGAACTGCTGCCTCATCATCTCCTTGCTCTCCCATGTCGCTTCTTCTGTGTTGTGGTGTCTCCATAAGACTTTCACTAGTGGGATCCTCTTGTTTCTGAGTTCTTTCACTTCCCGTGCCAAGATTCTAACTGGTTCTTCTTCATATGTCAAATCAGGTTGTACAATTATCTCCTTTGCTGAAATGACATGTGAAGGATCTTATTTGTATCTCCTGAGCATCGACACATGGAATACATTGTGAATCTTGTCCAGCTCAAGGGGTAAAGCTAGCCTATAGGCTACTGGGTCCACACTTTCAATGACATCGTATGGACTAATAAACCTAGGGCTTAACTTACCATTCTTACCAAATCTTAGTACTTTCTTCCAAGGTGATACCTTGAGAAACCCCTTATCGCTAACCTCATACTCTATATCCTTTCTCCCCAGGTCGGCATATGATTTCTGTTTGTTTGAGGTAGCTTTCAAATTGTCTCTGATGAGTTTCACTTTTTCCTTAGTCTGCCTCACCAAGTCTGGGCCCACTACTTTTTCTTCCCTCATTTTTGTCCAACATAAGGGAGTCCTGCATCTCCTCCCATATAATGCTTCGTATGGAGCCATTTTTATGCTGGCTTGGTAGCTGTTGTTGTAAGCAAACTCTACCAAAGGAAGATACTTCTCCCATCTTCCTTCAAAATTAATATTACAGCTTCTTAACATATCTTCCAATACCTATCATATCATATCATTCATATCATTTGTGTTAGGTTATTATTATCATTCCTTTAACAATTACAACAATTCATTAAGTTCTAAGGGTTACCTGAATCACCCTTTCTGACTGTCCATCCGTCTGTGGATGAAAAGCCATACTAAAGTGTAGTTGAGTGCCTAAAGACTCCTGTAGCCTCTTCCAAAATCTCGAAGTAAATCTCAGGTCTCGGTCAGATATGATTGATGTTGGCACTCCATGTAGCCAGACTATCTCATCTATGTAAATCTCTGCCAACCTCTCTATTGAGTAGTCAGCTCTAACTGGTAGGAAGTGAGCTGACTTGGTCAATCTATCTACAATCACCCATATAGTATCATGCTTCCTCTGTGTCAACTGTAGCCCAGTGACAAAATCCATGGTGATGCAGTCCCATTTCTACTCTGGTATGGATATAGGTTGCAACAACTCTGATGGAACCTAATGCTCAGCCTTAACTTGCTGGCATGTCAAACATCTGGTCACAAAATCACCAATCTCTTTCTTCATTCCAGGCCACCAATAATGTGTTTTCAGGTCTTGGTACATCTTGGTACTTCCTGGGTGCATAGCATGGAAGCTATTGTGCACCTCTTTTAAGATACTCTTCTTTAGTTCCTCATCTCCTGGTATGCATATTTTGCCTTTATTATACAGGCACCCATCTCCTTTCAACTCATAATCAGTCTCCTTCCCCTCTTGAGTTCTGCCCATAACAGTTAGCAACTTTTCATCCCTTAACTGTGCTTCTTGTATTTGCTGTAATAAGCTTGGCTTTACAAGCAACTCAATCAAAATTTCCCCATCCTATGCTAAAGACAACCGAGCATTCAGTGCTCTCAAATCCATCATGGACTTCCTGCTCAGTGCGTCAACCACTACATTTGCCTTTCCAGGATGATAGTCGA
Source organism: Hevea brasiliensis (assembly GCF_030052815.1). Lineage (NCBI taxonomy): Eukaryota > Viridiplantae > Streptophyta > Magnoliopsida > Malpighiales > Euphorbiaceae > Hevea > Hevea brasiliensis. The sequence continues at coordinate 42,574,216 of NC_079509.1, forward strand.
TCACATAGTCATAATCTTTAAGGAATTCAATCCATCTCTTCTATCTCAGATTGAGTTCCTTCTGGGTTGGCAAATATTTTAGATTCTTGTGATCCGTATATATGTAGCATTTCTCACCATATAGGTAATGCCTCCATATCTTTAATGCAAATATTATTGCCGCCAATTCCAGATCATGAGTGTCACACCTTACCCCTCTGTAAGGCATAATATAATCCCGTAGAATACTTAATGAACTACCGAACTTCACCTACCGATAACTCATTAAGTACCCTACAAGGGATTTTAAGACAATTTTCTTACATTTTGGGAGTGGTGAGCATTTTAGTGAGAATTAAAAACCATTTATTCAAAGCTTAAAGACTAGTAAAAACTTTGTCCATTTAAATTTTGTCGCAAATTTTATAAAAATTTTGACAGAGTTCCGTTTGTAATTGGAGAAAACAGTTCTTCAAATACCTGAGAAAAACACTTCCAAAAATTTTTCACAACTCCCAACCTCCAATAAATCTCAATCATCTCAATTCAAATCACTTCAAAGTAATTCCACAATACAAATCAAAATTCATCATCTCAAAATATTTAATACTTCATTCACGAGGCATAAAACATGAAATTCACATGTACAAATATTAAATTTACAGAAGAAAATCCAAAATAATATTATTACAATTTATTTACAACTGCTCAACTTTCATTGATACATACAACATTTCTATATTTACATCAAAATTATCTACAAGGGTATAAAATAATACCCGTACAAAATGATCGATGTGATCCACAATTCGATAGCAGCTACTCTGCTGCTTTCTCCTTGCTCTTATCTGCGACAGCAAAATAAGCTATCGCTGAGTATAAAAATATTCAATGGTGCACAATAAAAATTTAAAATGCAATACATAAATCATTCATTGGTGAAACACAATTTAAATATTTCTCAAATTATCAAAGCTCATAATAACACAATTTAGTCAAACAATTTCATAAACACAGTGTTGCCAAAGTCATACACAACTTAAGCCATGACACAAAATTTCCGATCAATGTCGTGTTGTACACCACGATAAAGCAATCTACAACCCCATTAATTGAAATCAATGAGGGAGGTGGCTAGCTAGCTAATGAGTACTCATCCGATCTCAACCTCAACTGGCAAGTCAGAGAGGGAGGACAATAAACGATCTCAACCTCATAAATGGAGGAGGAATAGTGTGATACTGTCATGCTAAGTGTGAATACAAAATCAATTCAAAACAATTTATTCAAATAATTTATTGGAAATCTGGTAAACTTTCAAAGTCATATTCACAATCATAAATGGCAACACAATTCGTAACTAGCTCAAAAAAAATCAAATTTTCAAGAATCATATATTCAAATAAAAATTACTATGCACAGACCTGTCGTGAGTCGCCTTTAGGCCTTGACTCAGTCTCTTCGAGTTTCCAAGTCTTTTTCAGCTGAAACACACAATTTCACAGTGTTTCAGTATCATAACTTAGCATAAATCCAAAAATAAATTTCACTTCATTTTTACCTAGCTTTAATGTACTAATTTCGACGTTTTCGAAGTTTTTGTGTTTTGGGTTACTATTCACTACACTATTCAAGTCAAATTGTTGACTTTTTAAGGCTTAATAGGTATGGGAACTCCAACTTCACCCACATACCACATTTTGGTCATTAAATTTGTTGGTTTTGGTCATTTTCTCAAAGCTTAAGTCCTTTTGGCCAAATTGTCAAATCTTCAGTTTTGGTGCTCCAAGTTGCACTGTTCCATTGGTAATTTTACTGTTGGAATTTGGCAAAACTTCCTTCATAGAAAATATTCCTTATTGTCTTAAGTTTATTCTCATTTTTGAATCACTCCAATTAGAGTTTTGTAGCTCAAGTTATGGACATTTGAACTAGGGTTGCCGGATTGAAAACAACCCAGATTTTCTAGGCAAATTTTGGTGCTGGCAGATTTGAGTCACCAATTTGGGGTGGCCAAATGGCTTGATTGCTGGCAGAATTTGGACTTGTGTTGTTCATGAAAGTTTTAGGTCTATATCTCATCTAATCTCTGGTAAAATTTCAGGTCATTTTGACCTGTCTAGCTCGAATTATGACCAAATGAACAGTTACTATTCATTTGGTCAGTTTGGTGCAGTGGCAGCCTGCTCTCATTTCACTTTGGTCAATTGGTTCACCAAGTTTTAGTCAGTTTCTGGCCATGGTTCCTTAAGGAAAATTGTGCTATTTTATGTCTATTTTCATCTCCAATTGGTGGCATATCAATTGGGCTTGTAAAATTCCCGTTTTGGTCCTTCAAAGTAGATTTGGTCATGCTGCCAGCAGCATGACCAATTGACCTACGAATTTGTCTTCCATGCTAATAATTCCCACACATTTCCTTTGGTCATTATTGACCATTTTTCAGTTCACAAGTGGTCAAAGATATCATTTATGCCTTTCTTCAAAATTTGGTTTACAAACCCTAAGTGCCATAAACCCTAATTTCTAATTTATTAAAATTCATCAAATCAAAGTGTGCCAATCACATCTACTTGCTCAATTAGGCTTGTACACACATTTACTTGAACTAAAACACATCAACACTTCACAATCCCATGGCTGGCTGAAATTTACATCTTTGTTCTCATACATAATTTTCTCAATTTTTCATGTTATTCTATCCATTTCTACTCTAATTCAAACATTTTTACTTAAAGAAAAGGTTGGATCAACTTACTTCAATTGAAGCTTTTCCAAAAGCTCCAATTCTTATAATTTCTTCTTTCTTTTTGTTCTCAATAAGCTTGTCAAGATCCAACAATAAGATTTACATAAGAAATTTGTGGGATTTATGGGTTGATTCAAGCTTTAAAAGCTTGATTTTTCATGGCTATGGAGGAACAAAGGAGAAAAGAGAGAGAGAAAGAGTGTGGACGGGAATGAAGAAGTAATAAGTTTTTTTTTCTTTTTCTTTTAAGTATTTTGTCTTTAAGAAGACCATAAATTCCAATTTATTTAATATTTAATTAATTTAGTTATGACATCATGCATGAGGTCATGCATGATGTCATCACCTTTTTACTTTTTGATTTTCCTCTCTTTTTTTTATTTTTTTTCTATTTTTTTTCTATTAGTTCTTTAATTTAATTCTCGATTCGAAAATTTTCTTTTCTCCGATTTTATTTGACAGTTAGGTCAGGAGTCAGCTCTCGGGGTCAATTGACCAAATTGCCCCTCGCCGGTTCATCCCAGTTTGCAAATAATTCCATATTTCTTCCGCTCACGACCTAATTATTTGGTGACTTAACATTCTTTTCGTGATTTTCTTTTTTCCACTGTGTTCATAAGGGTCCTAAGGACCGCAGCGTCACTTTTTACGGTTCAAAATTTGAGTTTAAAACGACTTCGCAGTCGTTCCCGAGGAGGTCACCCATCGCTGTAACTCTCGGCTCGTTTAACCTCTTATGTTCTGTTTTTCTTATTTGTAGTTAACTAATTAAACATTACTAATTATTTGTGTTTATGGTTCTCTAGTTGTCTTAAGTATGGTTCTAATCCCCTTAATTGTCCGGACCGACACCGGTCACCGGAACAGTGAAATATACCAAGCTATGCAAACGGGGTGTTACAATTCTCCCTCCCTTAAAATAAATTTCGTCTCGAAATTTTACCTGGTATCAATCTCTGAACAGTTGTGGGTACTGTCTCCTCATGTCCTCCTCTCGTTCCCAAGTAGTCTCCTGGCCCGAATGATAGTTCCACAACACTTTTACCAATGGTATCTGCTTATTCCGTAGCTGCTTCACCTCATAAGCCATAATCTTTATGGGTTCTTCTTCATATGTGAGGTCTGGATTAACTACAATTTCTTCTACTGATAGTACATGAGATGGGTCTGATCGATGCCTCCTCAACATAGACACATGGAAGACGTTATGTATCTTCTCTAACTCTAGAGGTAGTGCCAAACGATAAGCCAAAGGACCCACTCTTTCCAATACCTCATATGGTCCGATAAAACGAGGACTTAGTTTCCCCTTCCTGCCGAATCTCATAATCCTCTTCCAAGGAGAAACCTTGAGGAAAACTTTCTCACCCACTGCATACTCAATATCCCTTCTTTTCAAATCAATATAGGACTTCTGACGGTTTGATGCAGCTTTAAGTCGATCTCTGATCACCCTGATTTTCTCTTCAGTCTGTTGAACAATTTCGGGTTCAATCATTTTTCTTTCACCCACGTCATCCCAACACAATGGGGTTCTACATTTCCTGCCATACAAAGCTTCATATGGAGGCATTCCAATTCTTGATTGGTAGCTGTTGTTGTAAGCAAACTCAATCAAAGGCAAGTGTGTATCCCAACTACCCTCAAACTCAATCACACAAGCCCGTAGCATGTCCTCCAAGATCTGAATTACCCTCTCGGTGGCCATCGCCATCTGCGTGGGTGGAATGCGATCGAAGTTCAATCTAGTTCCTAGGGCTCTCTGAAGACTATCCCAGAATCTAGAAGTGAACCTAGGATCTCTATCTGATACGATGGATACTGGCACTCCATGAAGTCTCACAATCTCATTGATGTACAACCTGGCCAATCTGTCTAAACTGTAGTCCATTCGGATTGGCAGAACATGAGCAGACTTAGTCAGTCTATCGACAATGACCCATACTGCATCATGACTCTTCTGTGTCTTTGAAAGTCCCATCACAAAATCCATTGTTATTTTTTCCCATTTCCATTCTGGCACTGACAGTGGATGTAATAACCCAGTTGGTACTTGATGCTCTGCCTTTACTTGCTGACAAGTTAGGCATTTGGATACAAACTCTGCCACGTCTCTTTTTAAACCCATCCACCAGTAATGCTCCTTTAGCCCTCTATACATTTTTGTACCACCAGGATGCATGGCAAAAGGAGACTCATGTGCTTCCTTCAAAATGATCTGCCTCAAATCAACATCATTAGGAACACATATTCTACCCTGGTGTAGCAGTAAACCATCATTTCTGATTGAGAACTCTGGTTTCTTGCCCTGCCGGACTTCTTCCAACAGCTTATGATACCTTTCATCATTTTGAGCAGCCATTCTGATCTGATCAATCAACACTGGCTGTACATGCCATGCAATTGCTGTCTGCCCTTCATCATTAATCTCTAAACTGGCATGTAATAATCTCAACTCATGTACCAAAGACAAAGGAGTAACCTGTAGACTTGCCATAGTCTTGTGACTTAAGGCGTCAGCCACAACATTAGCTTTCCCTGGCTGATAGTCTATCAGACAATCATAGTCTTTTATCAACTCTAACCATCTCCTCTGTCTCAAATTCAACTCTTTTTGGGTGCCCAAATACTTCAAACTCTTATGATCTGTGTAGATGTAGCACTTCTCCCCATACAAATAATGTATCCAGATCTTAAGAGCAAATACAATAGCTGCAAGCTCCAAGTCATGTGTCGGATAATTTCTCTCATGCGGTTTTAGCTGGCGTGATGCATAGGCAATAACATTTTGATCTTGCATCAACACACAACCTAACCCATTGTGAGAAGCATCGCTGTAAACTGTATATTCTTTACCCGGTGTAGGTAAAGTCAGGACTGGAGCCTCAGTCAAATGTCTCTTCAATTCATCAAAACTTTGCTGGCATTTGTCCGTCCACTGAAATTTCACATCCTTTCTAAGCAGCTTGGTCAATGGAGATGCCAACATGGAGAATCCCTTCACAAATCTATGGTAGTATCCAGCTAAACCCAGAAAACTGCAAATTTCTGTGACATTTCTGGGTGGCTTCCAATTAAGGACAGCTTTAATCTTGCTAGGATCTACCTTAATACCCTCTGTTGATACTATGTGCCTCAAAAAGGATATCTCCTTCAACCAAAATTCACATTTCGACAATTTGGCGTATAGCTGTTTCTCCCTCAAAATCTGCAGTACAATCCGCAGATGTCTATCATGCTCTTTTGCATTCCTCGAATAGACCAATATATCATCGATAAATACCACAACAAACTGGTCGAGGTATGGTCTGAAAATAGTGTTCATCAGATCCATAAAAGCAGCCGGAGCATTAGTTAACCCGAATGGCATGACCAAGAACTCATAATGGCCATAACGGGTTTTGAAGGCAGTTTTTGAAATACTCTGCTCTTGTACTTTCAGCTGATTAACCTGATCTCAGGTCAATTTTGGAGAATACAGCTGCGCCCCTTAACTGATCAAACAAGTCATCAATACGGGGTAATGGATATCTGTTCTTTATTGTCACCTTATTCAACTGCCGATAGTCAATACACAAACGGAGAGTGCCATCTTTCTTCTTTACAAACAACACTGGTGCTCCCCAAGGTGACACACTAGGGCGGATAAAGCCCTTGTCAAGCAATTCTTGCAATTGCACTTTCAATTCTTTCAATTCTGCTGGTGCCATTCTATATGGCATTATGGAGATTGGGTCCACACCAGGCATAACATCAATTTCAAACTGCACTTCTCTTTCTGGAGGTAATCCTGGCAATTCATCAGGAAACACATCCGGAAAGTCACACACAGTAGGAATGTCCCTCAGTGCTGGACTCCCCACTTGGGTGTCACTCACATGTGCCAAGTATGCCTCATACCCTTTTCTAATCATTTTTCTGGCCAGTGCAGCTGAAATGATGTTTGAAGGCAATAACTGTCTCTCCCCATGTATTATTACATCACCATACTGAGGAAGACCAAAAGTGACCGTCTTCAGTCTACAGTCAATCATGGCGTGATGCCTGGCTAACCAATCCATGCCCAAGATAATGTCATAATCTCTGAAGGGCATTTCAATCAAATCAGACAGAAAAGTGTGTCCTTGGATCACCAAAGGACAGTCCCTATATAACCTATTTACCCTGACCTCCTGGCCTAATGGACTAGTTACTAGCACATCATAGTCCATTGGTACACACTGAATAGCAGTTGAACACATCACACTAGCACTAATATACGAATGTGTAGAGCCAGGATCAAATAACACATACACATCTTGGTCAAGGATGGAGAAATTACCAGCTACAACATCTGATGTTTCAGCCTCCTCCCTCTGATGCATGGTATACACTCTGACTGGTGCGCCACTGGGTGATGGCTGGTTAATAGTGCTCTGACTTCCAGAAGTGCTACCAGGACCCCTACCTCTGCCTCTGCCTCTAGCAGCAGACTGTGACCCTATAGGTGCAGAGACTTGGGTGGATTCTTCAGATGTGGCAGAAGATCCAGACCGACGCAGACTAGTGCAATCCTTAGCGAAATGTCCACTTCCTCCACAGTTAAAACATGCACCAGTAGCCTTGAAACAAATCCCACCATGAGTTCTACCACACGTTTCACACTGCCGAACCGATAGAGATCCTCGAGAAGCTTGTTGGGCGGTGACTGCATCGAGGTGGTCTTTGGCCAGAAAATCTGCCTCTGCCTCTACGGGAGCTAGATCCCCCAAACTGTTTCCTCTTGCCAGAACCACTTTCAGATGCTTGTCCAGTAGTCTTTTCAGCCTTCTCTTGAGGACCCTTCTTCAATGCCCCTTCGGATTCTATCCTTTCTAATTCCAAAGCTTGTGAGATCAATTCAGCAAAATTCTGATGTCTGAAACCCACAACTTGCATTCTCAAACTCTGCCTTAGCCCGGACTCAAACCTCTTGCATCTGTCTCTGAGGGTGGAGACTAAGCTTCCAGCATAGTGGCTTAGCCTTGAGAAATCTCTCTCATATTCTGCTACAATTCGGTTCCCTTGTTTCAAACTCAAGAATTCTTGCAACTTCATGTCCACATATGCATCGGGAACCCATTTCTGTCGGAACTCACTCAAAAAGTCTGTCCATGTCAGCACAGGTGGCTCAACCAAGCTGTGGGGGATGGTCTTCCACCATTCAAATGCATCCCCTTGCAACAAGGAAACAGAATACTCAAACTTCAGCTCTTCCGTACATTCCAGCTTTCTGAAAACTCGTTCCATTCTTTCCAACCACTGTTCTGCCTCCAGTGGATCCACAGTGCCTTTAAACTCAGTGGCCCCAAATTTCATCAAACTTTTCATACTGCCGAGCTGAGGGCTGTGGTTGTGCTACAGGTACTGGCATCTGAGCTTGGGGTAGCACATTACCCGCCATTTGCTGAAAGAAGGCAGCCATCTGCTGCATAAATTGAGCAGAAATCGCGGTCTTTGAGCAGAGCCGGAGTGGTGACCCACTCACGTTCGAGTGCCGGGCTTCCCCTTGAACCTCAGCCTCAACAGATTGTTCTTCGGAATGATCTCCTCCTTCCATTCCGTTTTCTCAAATTTTCTACTTCCTGTGATCAAACACAAGGAGGTTGACCTCCGTTAGTACATATTCATGATGTAAATATGTCATATGTATCAATTAAAGACACTTGAGCAGTTGTACTTATCAATAAAATGTTCATACACATAGTCAAAATTTATTGAAAAACCATGCTCTGATACCACTAAAACATGTCACACCTTACCCCTCTGTAAGGCATAACATGATCCCGTAGAATACTTAATGAACTACCGAACTTCACCTACCGATAACTCATTAAGTACCCTACAAGGGATTTTAAGACAATTTTCTTACATTTTGGGAGTGGTGAGCATTTTAGTGAGAATTAAAAACCATTTATTCAAAGCTTAAAGACTAGTAAAAACTTTGTCCATTTAAATTTTGCCGCAAATTTTATAAAAATTTTGACAGAGTTTCGTTTGTAATTGGAGAAAACAGTTCTTTAAATACCTGAGAAAAACACTTCCAAAAATTTTTCACAACTCCCAAAATGTAAGAAAATTGTCTTAAAATCCCTTGTAGGGTACTTAATGAATTATCGGTAGGTGAAGTTCGGTAGTTCATTAAGTATTCTACGGGATCATGTTATGCCTTACAGAGGGGTAAGGTGTGACATGTTTTAGATTTAAATGTTTTTCAATCACATTTCACAAATATTAAAGTTCATAATAACATCATTTTGTCAAATAATATATTAAACACAGTGTTGCCAAAGTCATACACAACTTAAGCCATGACACAAAATTTCCGATCAATGCCGTGTTGTACACCACGACAAAGCAATCTCCAACCCCATTAATTGAAATCAATGAGGGAGGTGGCTAGCTAGCTAATGAGTACTCATCCGATCTCAACCTCAACTGGCAAGTCAGAGAGGGAGGAAAATAAACGATCTCAACCCCATAAATGGAGGAGGAATAGTGTGATACTGTCATGCTAAGTGTGAACACAAAATCAATTCAAAACAATTTATTCAAATAATTTATTGGAAATCTGGTAAACTTTCAAAGTCATATTCACAATCATAAATGGTAACACAATTCGTAACTAGCTCAAAAAAAATCAAATTTTCAAGAATCATATATTCAAATAAAAATTACTGTGCACAGACCTGTCGTGAGTCGCCTTTAGGCCTTGACTCAGTCTCTTCGAGTTTTCAAGTCTTTTTCAGCTGAAACACACAATTTCACAGTGTTTCAGTACCATAACTTAGCATAAATCCAAAAATAAATTTCACTTCATTTTTACCTAGCTTTAATGTACTAATTTCAACGTTCTCGAAGTTTTTGTGTTTCGGGTTACTATTCACTACACTATTCAAGTCAAATTGTTGACTTTTTAAGGCTTAATAGGTATGGGAACTCCAACTTCACCCACATACCACATTTTGGTCATTAAATTTGTTGGTTTTGGTCATTTTCTTAAAGCTTAAGTCCTTTTGGCCAAATTGTCAAATTTTCAGTTTTGGTGCTCCAAGTTGCACTGTTCTATTGGTAATTTTACTGTTGGAATTTGGCAAAACTTCCTTCATAGAAAATATTCCTTATTGTCTTAAGTTTATTCTCATTTTTGAATCACTCCAATTGGAGTTTTGTAGCTCAAGTTATGGCCATTTGAACTAGGGTTGCCGGATTGAAAACAACCCAGATTTTCTGGGCAAATTTTGGTGCTGGCAGATTTGAGTCACCAAATTGGGGTGGCCAAATGGCTTGGTTGCTGGCAGAATTTGGACTTGTGTTGTTCATGAAAGTTTTAGGTCTATATCTCATCTAATCTCTGGTAAAATTTCAGGTCATTTTGACCTGTCTAGCTCGAATTATGACCAAATGAATAGTTACTATTCATTTGGTCAGTTTGGTGCAGTGGCAGCCTGCTCTCATTTCACTTTGGTCAATTGGTTCACCAAGTTTTAGTCAGTTTTTGGCCATGGTTCCTTGATGAAAATTGTGCTATTTTATGTCTATTTTCATCTCCAATTGGTGGCATATCAATTGGGCTTGTAAAATTCCCATTTTGGTCCTTCAAAGTAGATTTGGTCATACTGCCAGCAGCATGACCAATTGACCTACGAATTTGTCTTCCATGCTAATAATTCCCACACATTTCCTTTGGTCATTATTGACCATTTTTCAGTTCACAAGTGGTCAAAGATATCATTTATGCCTTTCTTCAAAATTTGGTTCACAAACCCTAAGTGCCATAAACCCTAATTTCTAATTTATTAAAATTCATCAAATCAACGTGTGCCAATCACATCTACTTGCTCAATTAGGCTTGTACACACATTTACTTGAACTAAAACACATCAACACTTCACAATCCCATGGCTGGCTGAAATTTACATCTTTGTTCTCATGCATAATTTTCTCAATTTTTCATGTTATTCTATCCATTTCTACTCTAATTCAAACATTTTTACTTGAAGAAAAGGTTGGATCAACTTACTTCAATTGAAGTTTTTCCAAAAGCTCCTATTCTTCTAATTTCTTCTTTCTTTTTGTTCTCAATAAGCTTGTCAAGATCCAACAATAAGATTTACATAAGAAATTTGTGGGATTTATGGGGTTGATTCAAGCTTTAAAAGCTTGATTTTTCATGGCTATGGAGGAACAAAGGAGAAAAGTGAGAGAGAAAGAGTGTGGACGGGAATGAAGATGTAATAAGTTTTTTTTTCTCTTTCTTTTAAGTATTTTGTCTTTAAGAAGACCATAAATTCCAATTTATTTAATATTTAATTAATTTAGTTATGACATCATGCATGAGGTCATGCATGATGTCATCACCTTTTTACTTTTTGATTTTCCTCTCTTTTTTTTTTCTATTAGTTCTTTAATTTAATTTTCGATTCGGAAATTTTCTTTTCTCCGATTTTATTTGACAGTTAGGTCAGGAGTCAGCTCTCGGGGTTAATTGACCAAATTGCCCCTCGCTGGTTCATCCCGGTTTGCAAATAATTCCATATTTCTTCCGGCTCTCTGACCTAATTATTTGACTGACTTAACAGTTCTTTTTCGTGATTTTCTTTTTTCCACTGTGTTCATAAGGGTCCTAAGGACCGCAGCGTCACTTTTTACGGTTCGAAATTTGAGTTTAAAATGACTTCGCAGTCGTTCCCGAGGAGGTCACCCATCGCTGTAACTTTCGGCTCGTTTAACCTCTTATGTTATGTTTTTCTTATTTATAGTTAACTAATTAAACATTACTAATTATTTGTGTTTATGGCTTCTCTAGTTATCTTAAGTATGGTTCTAATCCCTTTAATTGTCCGGACTGACACCGATCACCGGAACAGTGAAATATACTAGGCTATGCAAACGGGGTGTTACAATGAGTTAGGTAGTTCTTTTCATGTGGCCTTTGCTATCTGGAAGCATATGTAACTACTTTCCCCTCCTGCATCAGAACACACCCAAGCCCATTGTGAGAGGCATTATTATAGATCACATAGTCTTTCTCTAACTCTGGCTGTGTCAACACTGGAGCTTCTGTAAGCATAGCCTTTAGCTTCTTAAATATGGTTTGACATTTATCATTCCAGTCAAACTTTGCATTCTTGTGTAGCAGTTTAGTTAGTGGGGCTGCTATAAAGAAAAATCCCTTCACAAATCTCCTGTAGTATCCTATTAACCCCAAAAAGTTCTAACCTTTGTTACATTTCTGGGAGGCTTCCATTCAACTGTTGCTTCAATCTTCTTTGGATCTACCCTGATCCCATCTACTGACACAATGTGTCCAAGGAAGGATATCTCATCCAACTAGAAGTCACACTTAGATAACTTGGCATACAACTGCTTTTCCTGCAGTGTCTGTAGTACTACTCTCAGGTGTTCATCATGCTCTTCCTGGTTCTTAGAATACACCAAGATATCATCTATAAAGACCACGATGAACCGATCTAAGTAGGGATGAAAGATGCCGGCTGCTGGTGCATTTGTCAGCCCAAATGGCATTACTAGAAACTCATAGTATCCATACCAGGTCCTAAAAGCAGTCTTAGGAACATCTGTCTCATTCACTCTCAACTGGTGACAGCCGGATCAGAGATCTATCTTGGAGAATACTCTAGCTCTCCTCAACTGATCAAACAGGTCATCTACTCAAGGTAAAGGATATTTATTTTTCACAGTCACCTTATTCAGCTGCCGACAGTCGATACATAGCCGAAGTGTACCATCCTTCTTCTTTACAAACAGCACCGTTGCTCCCCAGGGTGACACACTAGGGCGTATAAAGCCCTTATCTAGTAGCTCATGTAACTAAACTTTTAACTCTCTCAGTTTAGTAGGTGCCATCCTATATGGAGCAATGGAGATTGGTTCAATACTCGGCATAACCTCTATAGTAAACTCCACTTCTCTATCAGGTGGCAAACTCGGCAACTCTTAAGGAAACACATCCTGAAATTCACATACTGTGGGGATCTTCTGTATGCTTGGCCTAGTCTTCCTAGTGTCAACCACATGTACTAAGAAAGCCTCACAGCCCTTTCTTATCATTCTTCTGGCTACTGTGGCTGATATGATAGTAGAAAGACAACCCGTTCCTTCACCCACAACTGTAATCTCATCCCCTTCTGTTGTTTATAGTGACATCCTCTTTAGCCAACAATCTACCATCGCCTGATGACATGATAACTAATCCATTCCCAATATCACATCAAACTTATGGAATGGTAGCTCAATCAAGTCAGCTAGAAACTCATAACCCTGTATCCTCAGAGGACAACACTTGTAATCCTTTTTCACCATGACACTATGGCCTAAAGGGTTTGTAACTTATATGTCCTCCTCTAACTCCTCTACTTGTACCCCTCTATCAACTGGCGGTGTGATACACACATATGAATGTGTGGAACCTAGATCAATCAATGCACATACTAACAAATCATAAAGAGAAAATGTACCTCTACTGACATCAGCTGGCTCTAGCTCATCTCGAGCTCTCATAGCATAAGCACGAGGTGATACCCTAGTCTCCTATCTCTGATCTATCTCTTTAGTAGGCCTCTATGATGTATCAGCTATATCAGGCCTCACAGGTTTTCTACCCCTCTGTGCTGCTAGGGTAGGTCTTTTTGTCTGGGGTGGAATAATGGGAACACTAGTATTCCTCTGTGGACAATCCTTCAGGAAGTGATCCGTAGACCCACATTTGAAACATCCACCCGTCAACAATCTGTACTCTCCTCTGTGAGGCCTGCCATAATGTGTACAAACTGGTGGTGGGGTTGATCCCCGTGTAGGTGCACCTAGAGAACTACCCACTGATGCACCAAACTATCCTCCTTCTCGCGGAGCAAACCGAGATTTCTGCCTCTTACCTCGGCCCTGAGTCTAACCCTGAGGCTCCTTAGGCTTCTTACTACTAGTATTTGCTGAACCGAACTGACTAGATCCAGAACCCCTCTTATGTTGCCTATCTTTTCTAGACTGCTCTTCATTTCTGACTCTCTCCACATCAAGGGCTGATGCTACCAATAAAGAGAAATTGGTAAAGTGGTGAGATGTCACTATCAACCTGATGTTGTCATTCAGTTCATCCTCAAACCTTCTACACTTATCAGTTTCTGTGGGCATCAACTCCAATGCATATCCGCTAAGTCTCACGAACTCCCGCTCATATTCAGAGACTGTAAGCTACCTCTGTCTCAGTGCCAGGAATTCTCTCCTTCTGGCCTCTAAGTACACATGACTGATGTATTTTTTTTCTGAATTCAGCCAGAAAGAACTCCTAAGTAATCTGTGCAAGCTATACCACTCTCGATACTATGACCCACCATCTATAAGCATCCTCCTGTAGCAGTGACAGAGCACACACCAACTACTGCTTTGGGGTGCAGTCCAACTGTTGCAATATCCTCTCTGTCCTCTCTAGCTAATACTCTGCTGTGGCTGGATCATCCTCCTTCTTACCCCTGAAGTCAACTGCCCCATACCTCCACAGTTTCTCTAGTGGGGATCTGTGTATAGGTTGCAGCTGTGGGGGCGGTGGTGGCTGTATAAGTGGTGAGGGCTGTGGCTGTGGCTGTGGCTGTGGAGGTGGGGGTGGCTGTGGCTGTGGCTGTGGTATAGCTCAAGTGACCTGATGGAGCAGTTGAGTCATCTATTCTAGGAAGGCCTGTTGTGCTCTCCCTGCAGTACCAAGGGATGACTCGGCTTTACTGATTCGCTCCCTACTAGGAGCAGGTGCGGGTGGGTGACTCTCTACCTTCTCCTCTATCGGTTCTAGAGGTCTGTGCTCTGAAGGATCAAATGCCATCTATCCTATAAAACAGACAAAGAATAGATTTGCATTAGTATCACCTCGACTTTATTTAAAGGCCCATGCATGTGATGCACTCTATCTTTTTCTAACTATCTAGGTTTAAGACCGCCTAAACCTCTGCTCTGATACCACTAAATGTGACGCCCCTTACCCGTCTATAGTATAGCCAAGCAAGAAGTGTCACATTCAGTGTTGGAGCACCCTATCTTATCTTATCATGTCCATTGTAAACTTTTAATATCATTTAAAAGCATGTAATCCATGTGTGTGTGTGTGTATATATATATATATATATATATATATTTTATAACTTGTTTCTGTGGAGACCCGGACAGAGCCTCCTTTGTTTTATTAGCATCTGACGGGTTCCACTAGTTACCTGTTAAAAACAATTTCATCTCTGTACATGTCATATCATGTCATTTCTACTCATACAAATACAAGTTCATTCATTCATTCATATAGAAATTCATATACAGAAATTCATAACTTTATTTACAATCCAAAATATGTAATTACAATTTTTATTTACATTACAAACTAGTAATTACATCATGATTATACACAATGAACCAAAATACTAGTCCATACATAGGCCCTACCAAAATATAAAAGATTGGTGAGGTGACTCTGGATGGTGGCAGATCTGATTGGAGCTCTGTCCGAACACTACTGTGGCAGCTGCTGATCTCCAGTACCTACGCGATGGAAAACCAATGCGATAAGCATAACGCTTAGTGGTGTATAATTTATAATAACAATAACTAAATAATTGAAATAAAAATTCTATATATGGAAAATTCATAATTTCTAGGTATTTTACATTTTTATTGCACTTTGAAACAATTGAAATCTATCGGGATCTTTTCTGTTTACTTATTGTATATTTAGTCTTAATTAATTATTTTTAGTGCCCAAGAAACCTATAACAGATTATAAAAACTGAATACACTCGAGTATACTAGTTAGACAGCCATATGTCTATCTAGTATACATTGGTCATGTCAGGTATGAAGCTTGCGGGCAGGCATTTAAGCCAGATATAATATTAGGCATAATAGCCAACGGGCAGACATAAAGCCTGTAGAATAATTATGCCAAACATATTTTATCTGTTAATAATTATTCCTATGGGCAGTACTGCTATCTGTAGTCCCTAATTGATATACCAATTGATCCAAATTAAATAAATAAGTCTAGGTATACTATGGGCAACTAAACATTATTACTTATTTACTTGAAATGTTCATGTCACTTTATAGTAGGAAAATAGGTCCCACATACTCATTTCATGTGATTTAGTGTTTAATGGCTTGTTAGGGTTGATTTCCTACAATAAAATAATTTATCTCATGAACATTTGTTTAGGTTCAGTTTTTGTGTCATACCTTTACCTATCCATTTGATCAGCTTGTAGCCACTGTTTGGCCATACTTCCTTCATTGAAGTTGTTCCCTTATGTATTATCTTTATTTTTCCTTTTTGAATCATGTCAATTTAATTTTTAGAACTCAAGTTATGGTCGGATAACCATAACTGACTCATTTCCAGATTCTAGTTCCTTAACTAGGCAACTTTTGGACTTAAATTTTACCTAATTAATGGAACATGTTGAAATCACTTTTAAGTAGGGTGATCTTCATAGAAATTGTTGTCCTATGGCTTATGATCATTAAGAAATTTGAATAAAAAATTTTCAAGTTTTGTGGAATTATTTATGGCCAATTAACTGACCTGGACTCATACACCTGTGCCAACAGGTGTTCAATTCAGGTCAGTGACTGCAGGTCACTTTTTAAGGTTCTTAATTTCATAATTTAAGTAAGGTTTCTAAAACAAAGTTGGAGCCCTATTTCTTAGGTTTCTGAAAAGGTATGGCTCATCCCAATTGGATTTTTCTAGTGGGAGTTATGACTAAAAGACTGTTCTAGGGTCAAGTGATGTTTGGTCAGATTTTAGGTTTTGATATAGTGACTTGTTCTAACTATTTGACCTAATTTTATTAATTTTTTGGTGTTGGTCAAAATACCAATTTTGTAGGTCTATGTATTGTGGACATTTTTCCACTGGTTTTGTTACATTTGAGTTCTTGTAAACCAAGTTATGGCCATTTTGCCAAAAACTGGTCGGGTGAGTTTATGTCCAGTAGTTTCTGGACAACCTAATTCTGGGCAGTTTTGTGACCCAACTTGGGCCAGCAATTTGGTTTGGTTTTTGACATTTCTGGGTTCAATGGTCTTCATAAAAATTGTATCCCTATATCTAAGCTTTCCAATGGTATCAAAGTCAGGTCATTTGGACCAGTATAGAGGGAGTTATGACCAAATGAATATGTACTATTCACTTGGTCATTTTCTGAGTTTTGTGCAGGGTCATCCAGATTTGGGCAGTGTTTAGGTCAAGTTTTAGACAGAATTTGGGCATGGTTTCTCCACAAAAAATTGGCTATTTTGGGTCTAGTTTCACCTATAATTGGCCTCATACCAGTTGGAGTCACATAATTTTAGTTATGGTTCATCAAAAACACTAGACTCATTGAGTTCCAACCTGCAGAAAACAAGCACTCCCAATTTTCAATTTCCTGCAACTTCCTTACTTCAATTGGCATGCATAGCACTTCTATAAGCAACAATCTCAACTCAATTAGGTCAATTTCAAGCATTTACATAAAGTCCCCAAATCATGTAAATAAACCCTAGTTTCAAAGTTCCAATTTGCACAAACACTACACATTCAAACTCCCAAACATATCAACTTATCAAATATTCTCATGGAACCCATTTTCATAATTTAAAATCATCAAACCCCAAGGGTTCCATAGCTGCCGAAATTTGGGCATTTCATTTTCTTATCATTTATTTTCATTTTCATGTGATACTCACTCATCTCATCATTTTTACAAGATTTAAAGAAGAGAGAAAGTGGTATCTTGCACTTATCTTGTGACCCAACTTGCAAACTTCAATTTCCTTGCTTCTTATGGGTATCTAAAGCTTCCTTATGGAGTGAGGAGGATTTTTTATGAAGGAGACTATGGGTTTTGGTGAGTGAGTGAGGAGAAAATCAAGCTTTAAGCTTAAATGAAAATGGTGGAAGAGAGGAACCAATAGAGATAGCAAGGAGAGAGAGAAGAGGAAGAAGAAGATGAGTTGGTGTAGACACCATATTTTGGCCTACCTTTAAAGGCAAGGTTCTTTTAAAATTGAAACTTTATTATCCATTCTCGACCAATGTCCCGATCACAAGTAGCTTTTCCGAACTTACCAATGGCTTGTCTCTGGAACAAATCAATCTCACGCTCAAATTAGATTGCTTTCCGATCCCTTCGTCTTTATTCGATGAGTTAGAATTAATATTAGATCTCCAGACCATCCAATCTTGCCTGCTGTTGTTCTTTGATCTCTCTATGTACAACTACCGTGAAATTCCATTTGACTAATGTTGTGATCGGGTTTCTCGCTTGAATTGCCCAGATATTCCTCAAATGAAGTTAAGGTTTTATCCGGTCTCTAAATAATGGTTCCGACCTTAAAAAGTGTAAGTCATTTTCAAATGTTTGCAATTCCAATATTCTAAAGTTCCATTTGATATTTGATCATGGCTCCATCTGATCTCATGTTCACGTGTAATGTTTTTCCGATCTCTTGGAGCAGTTTGAAATCTTATGATTAATAGTCGCTTTCAGGTTTAATGTTCAACTGCATTCAATCAATTAAGTACTCAGACAATTTAGTTTGGATGCTTTCCAATCTTATCAAGAAATTGAACATAAAAGACTTCAATTCATTTCAAAATAAAAATATACAAGTTAATTAGCAGGGGGTCTTCTCCGCCCTGCTCTCCAGTTACATTCCTCTCTCTCTCCTCACCCTCGTGCGCGTCATCGCTGTCCTCTTCAACCGCTGGGACGAGCTTATCCATCTAGGTAAGGTCCTCCTTAGGAAAATGCTTCTTTAGTTTGGACAAGAGGTCGCTATGGGCGTTCACATATGCCCCAACCTCTTTTGTAGTGCTCTCCTCCTGCTTTGCCCGAAGCTCCTCCTCCTTTGCCCGAAGTTCCTCAGAAAAACGAGTAAGATCGGCAGATCGACTAGCCTGGGTGACTTCAAGTTCTCACTCCACTTCAGCTATCCTCTCTTTGTAATACTTTACCCGATCTTCTAGTTTGACAATGTAATAATTGGCAGTGGAGAGTTGAACCTTTGCATTCGACGCATCCTGGACCGCCTTAAGAATCTCCTTCCTTAAGACGTGGGCTTTTTCTCTGATCACGTGTTGATTTGCAATAGCCTCCAAGCCCAAACTCATTGTCTGAGTTAGACTATCGTCAATACTCTCCTTTGCCAACCAGTTCCGATCTTCTTGGAAACAGATGGAGGCACCCATGACCTTGGCTAGACCAGAATTTCTTCGGGCTGAGCGATTTCTTTCCAGCAATTGGATAAGGAGTTGAGCTCCTCTGGAGAACGTTCTAACAGTAGGGCCAGAGACTCCCCTTTTACATTAGAAGAGATCGGAGAAGGTAGACGTTCAATCTGCTGAGATGGAGAGGTGAAGACCTCTACTTTCAAGACCGGCTGCTCTTGAGGTTGAGGGGGGGAGCTCGGTACTTCTACCAAGTCTTGTCTGGGTGTCTGAGTAGCGGCGGCAGTAGCCTCTTTCATCACTTGCACCTTTCGGGAGACCTCCCTTTTTTACTTGTGGCTCTCTTTGGAAGCTTTACCACTTGCCATACCTACACAAAGAAGAAGTTAGTGAGTTCGCTAAGATTGAGAGACTAGGGATGTGGATTATACCGATCACAGGACCGAGATCAGAAAGTTGAAGCTCGTAATGTAACGATCGGGCTCCAACCACTAGAGGAATTGTTCGCTTTGGCCATAAGCCCCACGGTTTTGTCCCATAGGTGGAATGGAGAACTTCCTAGGAGGTCACCCATCCTAGGATTTCTCTGAAGCGAGCACGCTTAACCCTAGAGTTCTTCCAACTCTCCAGGCCATTCCACTAAAAGGCGCCTATAGTGATTAGTTCCTCCATCTTATATATCATTACTTTTTGAACCCAAGACCATCTCCGTGCTTTGCCGATGTGGGATTTGCCAAAAGGACCTTTCTCCCCCTCTTTTGGGACTCAGCATTCTCGCTGAGGTTTGCCCCACCATCGCCCAAGAGGACACGCGAGTGGCTTTGATACTAAAACATGTCACACCTTACCCCTCTGTAAGGCATAACATGATCCCGTAGAATACCTAATGATGTAACACCCTCCCTGTAGCAACTCCGTACATTCTACTGTTTTGGTGACCAGTGTCAGACTGGACAGCTAGAACGTTCAGAAAAATATTTAAACTAAAGTGAGGAACCATAATTAACTCAAATATTAATAAGAAAAATTTAGGAAAAATTTTAGAAATAAAATACAACTAAGTTAAATGAGCCGGTGCCCTAGCGATGGCTAACCAAGTGAGAAGTTGCGGTTCTCGCAACTAGGAGCCCTAGACCCGAGAGAAAAATTATAAAATAATTATTGAGACTCCAGAGAAGGGTCATTGAGGTTCCTATGGCATTAGAATGACAAGAAAATATTTAGAAAAATTTTTCAATCGGTATAGACAATTTTGAGCCGTTAAGCCAAACGGAGGGCATTTTGGTCATTTCGTCTTCAGAGATGATTTTTGGCCGACTTGTCCAGTTAAGTAAATAATTATTATGATCTAAAATATGAATAAATATTGCTAAAAATTGAATTGAAAATGAGTAGAAAAGAAAAGAAAAGAAAATGAAATAAAAGTCATATTTATGACATGAGCATGATGCAATTAAAATATTTTCACCCAACTAAATTTTGACACATCATTAAAAACTACTTAAACATGAATAAAAGGAGATAAAAATTGAAAAAGTGGACAGCCATCTTCAATCTTTGGGCTACAGAAACATTGAGAGAGAGAGAGAGGAGAAAAAAACTCCATGAAAGCTCTTATTCAAGCTTGATTTTCCCTAAGCTCTCCACCCCAAAACCCTAAACTTCCTTCACAAAAAATTATCCCTAAACCTTGAGGAAGCATAAGGAAGCAGAAATTTGAGGAAATTTTGAAGTTGGGAAAGTCCAAGTTAGGTCACAAGTGAGGTTAGTGCTATCTTTCTTTTTTTTTTCTTTGGATAATCATGTTAAGGCACTAAGTTAGGCTAAGAAATTGTGGGATTTGAAGGGAATTATGCATGCTAGGGTAGAGGTAAATTTTGGCAGCCTATTGGGAGTGGGGATTTGATTGTTTTGATGGGCTTAGAATGGATTAGAGATGGTGTTTGAATTGTATATACATATTGATAATGAATTAGTGTGTTTAACTAATGCATGTTGTGTGAATTGGAATGGGGAATTAGGGTTTTGAAGAGAAATTTGGACTTTGTTTATGTAATGTTGAATGAACATTCTAAGGGTCAATTAGTGACCATTTGAGGGAGATTGACCATAACTTGGAGTGAATTATAGCATTAGAAAACTGATTTGGTATGCTGCCTAGTGAGAGCAGCAGGTTTGGATGTAAGTCCAGCCTGTTTGGACAGCCACAACTTGGGCTGTGTAGGTTCAATTGGTATTTGGCCAATTGGACATGAAACTAGACACATAATGCCACAACTTTGGTGAAGAAACCATGCCCAAAAGAGCAAACCAAGTGGACCAAAAACTTGCCTCAATCCGGGTGTTCTGCAACCAGTTTCTGCAGAATGACCAAATGAATAGTGATTGTTCATTTGGCCATAACTCAGTGTAGAATGGCCCAATTGACCTGAAATGTTACTAGCAACAAGCTGAGATATAGACCAACAACTTTCATGAAGGAACCTACCCCAAATTATGACCAGAACCTATTCAACAAGAGAGTGGAAGTTACTGTTTACTACACTGTAGATATGGTCAGTTCTGAAATTTTTCAATCCGGCCAGTTGTGGTTTTTGGACCATAACTTGAGCTACAAAACTCCAAATGGAGTGATTCAAAAAAAGAAATTCAATTAGACAAAATAAGGAACAACTTTCATGTTTATCATTTTCTCAAATTCCCACTGCAACAATAACTAATGGAACAGTAAAGATAGGGTATAAAAACTGAAAATTCTGCTCCATTAATTTTAAGCTTAGAAATGGTATTGGTAATCAATGCCAATAAATTTTGAATGCAAAATGTGGTATGTTGGGAGTGTTAAAACCAATGTACCTATTTTCTATACAAAAGTCAACATTTTTGTTGACTAATGAAGGGAATAGTAACACCAAAACTTGAAATTCAAAAATTGAAAGATTCCAAAGTGACAAATGCCCTAGTATACCTAACAAGATTGGTTTGGATAGTTTGGCATGCCAATAGGGTTCAGTTAGCAGTACTACACATGGCATTGTGCCATTCTGTGAATTCATGGCTTTTAGCCATTCTGACCTTATATTGAGATTTGGCCTTGTGCCTGATGTCATTACAGCTCATTAGCTGTTCTGTTGCACACCGGGAGATACATATGTGACCAATGGTGTGACGGCTCAAGGTACTTGATACCCGATGCGGTTACCCATTTATCCATCCGATCGTCGGTATAGGTTACTTGGGCAACCAAAAAAATGAAAGTGGATAAATTTAACGAAATAATGAATATAACAAGTACACAATAAATAAGACTACAAATACTCATTGAAAATTTATTTGCAATAAGACGTTGACACATTCACTGCATATTTATTTTTTTGTTATTTCTTTGTATTTTATTATTGGCACCACTAAGCATTATTGCTTAGCGCGTTGCTTTTGCCACGCGTAGGTTCCGAGAATCTTGACCGAGAGCCCGGTAGACCCAGTGGGTGAGACCTCCTGCAGCTCTGCATAGTGTCCGTGTCACCTCACCGTCATCAGTGCATTGGTAGGACACTAGATTTTATTTTGATATTTTGTAATAACTTTTATTTTCTCATATGTAATTGAAACTTATGTAATGTATTTTGGTATTAATGTAAATAGTAGATATTGTGTTTGTGAATGAAAAAGTGAATATTTATTTATGACTTTTACATGATTATCATATGAGATGAATGATTGAAAAATGGAAATGTTGTTGAAAAACATATTGAGATTTTGTTGATGAAATGAAGTCGGGATTGTTGGAAATGATTATTGGAAGTGTTTTTAACAGGTTCTGAAGAACTGTTTTCTCCATTTTTAGCCGGTACTCTGCCGGATTTTCTATAAAATTTTCGGAACCTCAAATAAATTATAATTTCAATAAATGGCTTAAATGAGTTATATTTCACAAGTTATATTCAAAACTATGATAACAATTAATTAAGGAAGAATAAAAATGATTAAGATAAAATAGAGTGTTCCGGTACACCGTGTGACATATCTTACTCGGATATACTGTAGACGGGTAAGGGGTGTCACAAATGAACTACCGAACTTCACCTACCGATAATCCATTAAGTACCTTATGAGGGATTTTAAAATTATTTTCTTACTTTTTAGAAGTGGTGAGCATTTTCTAACAGGTATTAAAACATTTAATTAAAGTTTGTAAACTAGTTAAAATTTTTGTCCCTTTTTATTTTGTCGCAAATTTTAGAAAAATTTCGGCAGAGTGCCGTCTGTATTTTGATAAAATAGTTCTTCAAATACCTGTGAAAAACACTTCCAATGATTTATCTCATCAACTTCATCAAATTTACCTCTATCACAACCAATTTCAACATAATTTTTCAAATTCCAAAAAATTCAAATAAGTAATTTTCAATTCAAATAACATCCAAAATAATACTAAGTAATTTCATTCAAATTAAAACAAAATACTTTCATTCATACTTCATTAAAATTAAAACAAATTACATTCATCCAAAATTTATATTAGAAAAATCCAAACTAATATTATTACAAACTTTATACAACTGCTCATGACCATTTTCTACATTTACATGCATTTACATACATCAAAATAATTTTTACAATCAGGGTATAAAATATACCCGATAAAACTTCAGGGAAGGTAGCTCCACAATCCTTAGCAGCTTACTCTACTGCTCTTTTAGTCTCTATATCTGCGACAACAATAATAGCCACCGCTGAGTACTAGGACTCAGTGGTGCCCAACATACTAAAATAACATTTATGCATAATTTAAATCATACTTATTCAAAAATTAAACTGAATATGAGAAATAAATACAAAACATGATTTATATGCATTTAATCCAAACAATTTCATTTCGAAAGTCTCAAAACAAATTTCACAAAAACATACAGTTATATCATGCCATTCGAAACAAATATCATCTCAATAGCCAGAGGCTAAGGAGAAGTCACATCACAAGGCTAGCTAGCTCAAATATATGGGAATCCATTTTTTTTCTTCTTCTACTGGCACACACCTCAACACTTCAGCCAGATAAGGAATCAAAATTCGAAACTGATTTCCCCCACTAGTCATGCTAGTGAGGTATTCAAATATATGGTCATAACACTGTGGTTTCAAAACTATCTTAATAATTTACTAAACATTTATTGTCATTTCAAACACAAACAATTAATCTTTCAACAATTTAAATCAAAAGCATAATAAACTTTTCAATTCAATTGTGTCACAATTTCATATCTCAATTCATTCAAAATAATGTGCAGAAGAAAATTTACAAAAATTCTATGTTGTGCACAAACCTTATACGAGTCGCCTCTTGGCCTTGACTCGACACCTCGGGTTCTTTCCTGGTATTCTTTTCCACTGAAACACACAGTTTTATAGTGTTTCAGTATCACAACTTATCATAATTCCAAAAATAAATTCAAATCTACTTATATCTAGCTTTAATATGCTAAACTTGATGTTCTTTAAAATTTGTATTTTGGAGTTACTATTCACTACACTATTCAAGTCAATTTGTTAACTTTCTAATGCTTAATAGGTATGGGAATTCCAATTTTACCCCCATACCACATTTTGGTTACTAAATTTGTTGGTTTTGGTTGTTTTCTCAAATTTTAAGTCCTTTAGGCAAAATTGCAAATTTTCAGTTTTGGTGTCATATGTTGCACTATTCCATTGGTCATGTTGCTGTTAGAATTTGGCCAAGTTTTCTTCATAGAAATTGTTCATTATTGTCTTAACTTCATTCACCTTTTTGAATCACTCCAATTGGAGTTTTGTTGCTCAAGTTATAACTATTTGAATCATGACTGCCGGATTGGCCTAACCCAGATTTTCTGGGCAAATTCTAGGTTGTAGCAGTTTCAGGTCACCAACTTTGGTTGACTAAATGACTTGGTTAAGGGCATAATTTTGGTTTGTGTTCTTCATGAAAGTTTTAGGTCTATATCTCAGCTTTCTACTGGTAACATTTCAGGTCTTTCAGACCTTCCTAGCCCAAGTTATGGCCAAATGAACAGACACTGTTCATTTGATCATTTTTGTATAGGGCAGAACACTCAATTCCGGATTTGGCCAATTTGTTTACTATGCTATGGTCACTTTTTGGGCATGATTTCCAAAATGAAAAATGTGCCATTTTGTGTTTAGTTTCATTCTCAATTGGCCTCACACCAATTAGGTTAGTAAATTTTTAGTTTTGGTCCCTGAAAGGGACCTTGGTCCTGCTGCCTGCATAAAGGCCCTAAGCAATCCAAATTTCCATTCAATTCCCACACTTCCAACATATCACACTTGGTCACCAATGACCATTTTTCAGCTCAAACAAGGTTAAACACGCCATTTGACTAATTCTTC
Source organism: Hevea brasiliensis (assembly GCF_030052815.1). NCBI lineage: Eukaryota > Viridiplantae > Streptophyta > Magnoliopsida > Malpighiales > Euphorbiaceae > Hevea > Hevea brasiliensis. The sequence continues at coordinate 42,599,559 of NC_079509.1, forward strand.
AAATTTTGTCCTCCAAAACCCTAGGTCCAAACCCTAATTCACATTTTTGTTATATTTAACTAATTCAAAGCATACCAACACCATTTCTCAACTCATTCAAGCTTACATACACTTTTAATTCATTCAAAACATATCATATTCTCATACATCTATGGCTGGCAGAAATTCACTCATAGTCCTCCAAAGTTGTTTTCATTTCATTTTAAGTATATTTCTAGGTTTATTCAACTATAAAACAATTAATTCAACTAGAACTTCAAGTTTAAATTACTAACCTTTATGCAGAATTTTTTTCCTCTTCAAACTTCTTCCTTTCTTCTTTCTTTCTCCTTGAACCTTCTTTTCTAGTTGCCCAAACAAAGTTTAGTTATGATAATTGAATTTCTATGATGGGATTTGGTTGTCTTCAAGCTAAAATATAAGCTTCCATGGAGGATTTGGTGAGGGAGGGATGAGAGAAATGGGTCACGACAATTTGAAGAAGATGAAGAACTTTCTTTTTTCTTTTATTTTTCTAAATATTTAACCTTTAGTAAGCCAAAAAATTATCCAAAAATTTAAATTTTAAATTATAATGTTTATTGCATCATGCATGATGTAATCACATTTTCACTTTTTCTATTTTCCTCTCTTTTTTTTTTCATTTATTTTTCTTCAGTTCTTTAATTTAATTTCCGACTCTGAAATTTTCTTTTCTCCAATTTTATTTGACAGTTAGGTCAGGAGTCAGCTCTAGGGGTCAATTGACCAAATTGCCCCTCGCCGGTTCGACCCGGTTTGCAAATAATTCAATATTTCTTCCGAATCCCTGACCTAATTATTTGACCAGCTTAACAATTCTTTTTTGTGATTTTCTCTTTTCCAGTGTGTTCGCAATAGTCCTAGGGACCTCGGCATCACATTTTACGGTTCGAAATTTGAGTTTAAATCGACTTTGTAATCCTTCCCGAGAAGGTCACCCATTGCTGTGACTCTTGGCTCATTTAACTTTTTATGTTCTGTTTTTCTTATTTATACTTAACTAATTGACAATTACTAATTATTTGTATTTATGGCTTATCTAGTTGTCTTCGATGTGGTTATAATCCTATTAATTATCCGAGCTGACACCGGTCACCAGAATAGTAAAATATACCAGGCTATACAAATAGGGGTGTTACAATTCTCCCCCCCCCCCCCTCCCTTAAAATAAATTTCGTCTCAAAATTTTACCTGGTATCAATCTCTGAACTGCTGTGGGTGCTGTCTCCTCATGTCTTCCTCTCGTTCCCAAGTAGCTTTTTAGCCCGAATGATGGTTCCACAGCACTTTCACTAACGATATCTACTTATTCCATAGTTGCTTCACCTCATAAGCTAGAATCTCTATGGGTTCTTCCACATATGTGAGGTTTGGATTCACTTCAATTTCTTCCATTGGTAGTACATGAGATGCGTCTGATCTATACCTCTCAACATAGACACATGGAAGACATTATGTTTCTTCTCTAACTCTGGAGGTAGTGCCAAATGATATGCCAAGGGACCCACTCTTTCCAGAATCTCATATGGCCTGATAAAATGAAGACTTAGTTTCCCCTTTCTGTCGAATCTCATAATTTTTTTCCAAGGGGAAACCTTAAGGAATACTTTGTCACCCACTGCGTACTCAATATCCCTTCTTTTCAGATCAATATAGGACTTCTGACAGTCTGATGCAGTCTTAAGTCGATCTCTGATCAATATGATCTTCTCTTCAGTTTGCTGAACAATTTCGGGCCCAATCATCTTCCTTTCACCTACTTCATCCCAACACAACAGGGTTCTGCACTTTCTGCCATACAAAGCTTCATATGGAGGCATCCCAATGCTTGATTGGTAGCTATTGTTGTAAGCAAACTCAATCAAAAGTAAGTGTGTGTCCCAACTGCCCTCGAACTCAATCACACAAGCCTGTAGCATGTCCTCCAAGATCTGAATTATCCTTTTAGACTGGCCATCTGTCTATGGGTGGAATGCCATGCTGAAGTTCAATCTAGTTCCTAGGACTCTCTAAAGACTACCCCAGAATCTAGAACTGAACCTAGGATCTCTATCAGATACAATGGATACTTGTACTCCATGCAGTCTTACTATCTCATCAATGTATGACTTGGCCAATCTTTCTAAAATGTAGTCCATCCGTACTGGTAGAAAATGAGCAGACTTGGTCAGTCTGTCAATAATGACCCATACTACATCATGACTCTTCTGTGTTCTCAGAATTCCCATCATAAAATCCATAGTTATTCTCTCCCATTTCCATTCCGGTACTGGTAGTGGATGTAACAAACCAGCTGGTACTTGATGCTCTGCCTTCACTTGTTGACAAGTTAGGCATTTAGAAACAAATTCTGCCACATCTCTTTTCATACCCATCCACCAGTAATGCTCCTTTAGCCCTCTATACATTTTTGTGCCACCAGGGTGCATAGCAAAAGGAGACTCATGTGCTTCCTTGTGCTGATTGACCAACAGTACCTTGATTGCCTGAAGCAGTGCGTCTACCTCTACCTCTTCCTCTGCCAACTGGGTGTGAACCTCTAGTAGCAAGACTCTGAATAAATACTTTTGTAGTAGTAGGAGCTGGACCAATTCTAGGAGCACTAGTGTAATCTTTAGTAAGATGGCCCTTGCCTCCACAGTTAAAGCAGACTCCCATTGCCCAATAGCATTCTCCTTCATGAATCTTACCACAAGTCTCACAAGGGCGAAACCCTTGACTATTAGATTAAGGGATGAAAGGATAGATATTCTGAATGGAATCCCAACCCTCCATTTTGATTCTCTTTAAATCTCTGACATCAGATTATGTCCTTTTGAATCAAAGCCTTCCATCTCCTCCTGATAAGATTCTAACCCTTCATTTTGAACACCCATTCCCTATAAATACCTGCATGTAATACTGTAGAAGGAGGAGGTGGTGATTATCGTGGAAAGACTCTGAACTTTGATTCAGTCTTACTGCTTATCATTCAAAGCTCTCAAAGTTTTGAGAAACTTTAGAAACTAGTTTTCTGAAGTATTTCATTTTAAAGAGCTCTAAATCCTATGATTTTCATTTTCAGTACCTGTGCACTACCCTGTGAACCCAACTTCACTCTGCCTCATTCCCATCACTTTAGTATCTATGCATTACCCTTCGAGGTCAACTTTATTCCACTTTAAATGCCATGCTATCAATTTGGAATCCCAAGTATAGGGTGTTCTCCTTCAGCAATATTGATACAATTCCCACTATAGAAGAATATCAGGCGCTGCTAGAGATCTCTTATGTGGCACAAAATCGTATTTGTCTACACCTTGAGCATAGGCAGATCTAGAAATGGTTCATGCATATACTTGGAATCTCTGCAGAGGAAGTAAAGGCAAAGGAAACCATCAAGGGAAGCACACAGTGGTGGTCTTGGACTTAAGTCAAAAAGCATTTGGAATTGCATATTCAGGGCAAGCAATGGGAACAGGCTTCGTTGGCACTAGCTTTGGGAATTTATGGCCTGATCTTGTTTCCTGGGCCTTTGGGAGTTTTAACTCACAACGTCATGGAGTTGTTTTGGGTGGTAAAGAAGTAGAATGTCAACCCAATACCTGCCATCCTCGCGGAGACCTTTTTAACTCTAACGTATTACCAATGACAGGGTAAGGGAACTATCAAGTATTGTTCCCAATTGCTACATCTTTGGATCCTCAGCCATATCTTTCCTCTATAAACTAAGGGATTAACCTGGTATCTCAACCAGCCTTTTATCGAAAAGATGGCTAAATTGGCAATAAGTCCAAAGAATGAACTACAATGGCAAGAGCAGATTCTAAGATTCAACAGTCACAACTATTGCTGGAGGAAGTTATGGACTACGGGCCAGCCCATTTTGTTCAGTACAGGGGATAATCACTTGGTACTTTTGATAGGACTGACCAGGTGCACAAGCTACATCCCAGCTTTGGTAATGAGGCAATTCGGTTCAACCCAGTTCACGCCCAATGTTGAAGGGTTCCATCAAGCTCATTTCTATCATGAACCCGATAGAGAGGAAGAACTGAAAGCATTTCACAAATCTTGGGAAAAGGTCACCTTGATTGAACGGTTGCCTAGAGGGCCAAGCACCACAGAAGATTATCTCAGATGAAGAAAAAGCAGAGACAAGGGATATCGAGTTTTCGAACTAGAAGAGTTAACACAATTCACCTTCTGCAGACTTCATTTCAGCAGTTATCTGCCACCATATCCTTTGTCTAGTTAGGATCTTTAACTATAACAAAATTTAAAACAAATAAAACTTTCTATGGGAAATATGGATTGCTCCAAACAAAGCAAACCATATCGAGCAAGTGGTTCAACTGAAAAGAGTTTTCTTAACAAGGTCCTAAGCAAGGAAGATAATGGAATACTAGGAACAAGTGCAGAACCTACAAGGACAAGTTTCGGAATTGAGAGACCAAGTCTCAGAGTTGATGAAACTAATGAGGGAGATGTCCCAGAGTAAAGAAACCATTCGACCTACACCATAACCAAATCTACCAGTAATTCCCCCACTCGCAATGATGGCTGATTTTCATCAAGCTTCAACCTCTTTCATCTTCCAGGCTCCTATTCCTAATCCGACAATCACTGTCAGTCCAACATTCCCAAATAATGACTTAACCATTTCTTATCATCCGGCTGTCTCAAACGCCGAATTTCTCCCTTCCATACTAATCCCTTCAGTTTACCCTACAACTAATTTCCCAATCAGAGGCATGGATTATGTAGCAAGGGGGTGAAAGTAAAGAAAAGGAAAATGAGAAGTTATCTGCTCTAGAGGAAAGACTAAGAGCTATAGAAGGTCTGAATATGTATGGCCCAGTTGATGTATCTTCACTGAGATTGGTATTGGATGTTGTAGTACCAACTAAGTTTAAAGTCCTGAATTTTGACAAATATACCGGAAATTCAGATCCTCGCATCCATTTGGCCACTTACATAGCCAAAATGTCCGCCTTCACGGAAGATGACAGACTTCTAGTCAATTTCTTTCATGAAAGCCTCTCCGGGGCAGCCTTACGATGGTGTATACAGCTAGATAGGAGTAAACTATGCTCCTGAAAAGATTTGGCCGATGCTTTCCTCAAGCAGTACAAATTCAATTGCAATGCCGCCCCAACATGAAGAGACCTTTAAAATCTAGTGCAGAAGGAGAAGGAGAGCATTAAAGAATATACACAGAGATGGAGAGAGAAGGCAGCTAAGGTATATTCTCCGATTATTGATAATGAGCTTTGCTCTATATTCATCGAAACCCTGAAGGCCCCGTATTTCAGTTTAATGATCAGAAATATGTCCAATAGCTTTTTCGACATTATCCAGAATGGCAAAAGGATTGAAGCTAACCTCAGGTTAGGAAAGTTGCAGGAGTTGATTGGAGAAAACTCTGCAAAGAAAACCGCCAGTTTTGGGAAAAAGAAGAAAGGTGATGTACACTCTATCACCAGACAAGCTCACCCACCATTCTCTCAAAATAACTTTCGACCGTACCCTCTAATTTAGAATCCAATGATAGCAAATGTTCTACCCCCTTTTCCAAATTATCCTCACCCTCACCCGCAATATTCACCTCAAGCTGCTTACCACCCCAAACTGCCTGCTTAACCTATTCAGTTAAGACCACCTGCTCCTCAAACCAACCCAAGACCACCAAGGAATCATGATCCGCCTCTCCCCCTTCCGCTCAGTGAAATCTATCGGTACCTATTAGGTATAAATCAGATAGTGCCCATTCCCCTTGACCTGGTTTAGCCACCATATCCTTGGTGGTATGATGCTAATGCCCGATGCAAATATCATGGTGAGGCAGTGGGGCATTCAACCGATAATTGTGGAGCTCTTCAGGGAATGGTACAGGCTCTGATCAGAAATGAATGGTTAAAAATTAAGGGAATGGCTCTCTTCCCAATGTCACTTCAAACCTATTACCTAATCATTATACAGGGAATGGCGTGAATGTGATAGAACCTTGGGATAAAAGATCAATCTTGAAGGTAAATCAGCTGATTCTGCATTTCAATGAGATTTTTGCAATCGCAGTAAGAGAGGGATATGTATGCCCTTAAGGATCTAGGTTGAGAAGTGATCGGCATAACTCAGGATGTCCCTACCATGGAGGGATTGCTGATCATGAGTTGCAAAACTGTGATGAATTCAGGCAGGAAGTTCTGAGAATGTTATCACTCAGAATTTTGAGATGTCAGTGGAGGTCAAGGATAGAGGATGAAGTGAACACAGCCAGATTTGGCCGAGATACCTCTACCCCCAATCCAAGAATAGTCTTTTCTGCTCTTAACACACCAATACCACTAGTACCACCGATAACGATCATCCGAACTCCGTGTCAACTCTCAGTCACTAATACCCATGCAGTGCCTTGGAACTACAATCTCCAAGTATTTACTCAGAGCACCTCCAGCGACACCTCAATTTCCACCCTCAACCATACTTACACTTAACCCATCACCTCTCCTAAGCCATGCTTTGCCCCACACGAGCATTTCAAGATGACCTATACAGGACCCTCCTGAAGGAACGGAAGCATGAAAAACACAAGTTTATACCATTGAATTCAAAAATTTTCACCTAGGGTCACATGCATCATGCAAGATTTATTTTTAACTATTTGATTTCAATGATAAACAACATATTAAAACTCTTTTAATATTTTTTTGGATCTGTATTTGCCATTTAAGATTTTAAAATTAATCAGATTAATTTTAGAACCCTAGATTAAATCAAGAATGATTACACTAACCTCTTGATGCACTGCAGCGTGTTTGCGCCTTTGAGATTTGTCTTCAGGACACTAGATGTTGTCTCTCTAGTTTGTCCACACCAAGAACACCTATGGCAGCCCTTGAATAGCTTCTAAAGCTTTTTCTATTAATTAGAAATTCAAGTTCTGCCTTTTAAGAGATTAGAGATGTAAACAGGACACTAGAAATAATTTCTAATGTTCTTAATTCAAGAGATTGATGGCTAATCTCTTTGAATTGATGAGAGATGAAGAAGAATAGATGGAGAGCCTCAAAATGGCATGAAAAAGGAGAGGAGTGGCTGCTGGTTGTTTTTCTTTTTCATAACAACACTTATATAGCTAGGTTAACACATTAAACCCTTGCCACATGTCACCCTTTGATTAGCTCTAGGTTTAAGTAACCCAATCACATTGTGCCAAGTGTCAAACCTATATTTAATCTTGATTTTAATCATCTTACATGATTAAAAAACATTTGGCAAGCTTATGTGTAATCCCATGTGTCATCATCTCATGGTGCCACATGTCACACTGTGAAATGACCAAAATGCCCCTCTGTCTTAATTTTGAGTTCTTAACCCAAAATAATTAATTTTCTTCTTCTAATTAATTTATATCAAATATAAATTAATTAATTAATCTCTATTAATTAATTTCTCATTAATTAAATTCATATTTAAACACTTTAAATATAAATTTAACTTATATTATACATCCAATAATCTAGATTTGGTTTAAAGTCATGCTAGGGACTTTGCAATTTAATTGTAAACCAAACCTATTTAATTAATCAATTAAACTCTTTAATTAATTAATTAAATCATATTTAAATAGGTGATAGCTTGTGTATGTGTGTGACTTACTAGGCTCATCACTAATTGGCAATGAGACATGATATCAACTCTTAATATCATCAGAACTCCTTCTTACCATAAATGATTTCTCTAAATCATTTTATGAACCTCATAGACCATGGTTAACACCTAGCATAGCATGCCATGGCCACCCAATTAGTAATAAGGTTTACCTTAAATGAACCTATAATCATATGTTACCATGCACTAGAATCTCTCTGTTACAAAATCCCAACTCAAGCTGGAATAATGGTTTATGTCAAACTCCATTTGCTATGAATATTATGTTCTCTTTTAATTCCAGTTCTTGATTAAAAAGATTTTCTCATCAGAAACTCTTTTCTGAATAAATCTATCTATCCTGGCCAGGAACTTGAAACATCAAGAGTAATTAAATGAACATAGGATTTTATCTCTATTTACTTAGAGGAACAGATTCCATCTTGATCAACACCTACATCCATATATAACTAGTAGGAGCCAACAGATGCCCATATACCCATACACAGTACAAGTATGAAAGCAGTATCAAACTCAAACTACCTATATACAAGATAACTGTGCTATCTCAGGTCTAAAGATTATATGCACTGATATGATTTATGACAAAACATTGACAAGAGTAAACTCCATGTGCTTGTCATAAGTGTCACTGGTTCGGCCTACTTATTATTTATAAGTGCGTATCATATTTGTTATATGGCATGAGACTCACCATTCCATCTTATTTATATCTCATATAAATAACTTGGGAACAAATATGAATACAATTTTTCTGGATAAGTCATGTCCTTATTATGAAGTATCCTCGATTGTGAACTTATTTATGATACTTTGTGCTAGAAATATTGTCACTCATATTTTTAACAACTTAAGAATAATATTTCTAACAAAATATCAATGGACCTTTTCTATTACACTTAAATATATTATGTAAACAGAAAAGTGGAAATGCCTTTTATTAATAAAAATATGTATAAGATACATACTAAATGATATGCTCTAGGGCATACTACTAACAATCTCCCACTAGTACTAGAGCCATTTATTACAATATCTTAGACCTATTTTCTCCAGATATCGGTCTAACTGAGTCTGTGACATAGGCTTAGTGAACGGATTAGCTGGATTTTCAGCTGATGTTGTTTTCTGCATGGCTACATCGCCTCGCCCAACTATTTCTCTGATAATGTGGTAGCGCCTTTCTATGTGTTTGGATTTCTGGTGAGACCTTGGTTCCTTAGCCTATATGACTGCTCCATTGTTGTCACAGTGTAGTGGAACTACTAACTCAATGGAAGGAACTACTGTAAGTTCTATCACGAACTTCTTTATCCAAACAGCTTCCTTTGCAAGATTCGATGCAAAGAATATACTCACCGTAGTGGAATCTACAGTTGTGCTCTGTTTGGAACTCTTCCAACTGACTGCACCTCCATTACAAATGAACACATATCCAGAGGTAGACTTTCTATCATCGATATTTGATTCGAAATCAGAATCAGTATAACCATCCAATTGCAAGTCTCCACCTCCATAAATCAAGAATAAATCTTTAGTTCTTCTCAAGTATTTAAGGATATTTTTGACAGTTATCCAGTGTTCCAAACCTGAATTGGATTGATACCTGCTAGTCAAACTAACAACATATGCGATATCCGGCCTAGTACACAACATTGCATACATTAAAATTCCAATAGCCGAAGCATATGGAATCCTGGCCATCTTATCTCTTTCTTCAGGTGTCTTTGGAGACATCTCTCTAGAAAGGTGGATACCATGTCTCACTGGTAACAATCCTCTCTTAGAATTAAGCATGTTAAACCTCTTTAACACCTTTTCCAAGTATAGACTTTGGGATAAGCCAATTATTTTTTTCGCTCTATCTCTATAGATGCGAATCCCAAGAATATAGGTTACCTCCCCTAAGTCTTTCATGGAGAATGTATTTGACAACCATATCTTTATAGTTGTCAACATACCTGTATCATTACCCATCAATAGTATGTCATCCACATATAAGACAAGGAAAGTGATAGCACTGTCACTAACCTTCTTATATACACATGGTTCATCCTCATTTTTTATAAAACCAAAGGATTTAATGGCTTCATCAAAATGGATGTTCCAACTCCTCGAAGCTTGTTTCAACTCATAAATGAATCGCTTTAGCTTGCATACCTTGGAACCATCTTGGGATTCAGATTCAAAACCCCTAGGTTGTTCCATGAAAATGTTTTCTTCAATGTATCTATTGAGAAAAGCTGTTTTGACATCCATCTGCCAAATCTCATAATCATAGTATGCAGCTATTGCTAATAAAATCCTAATTGATTTAAGCATGGCAACAGGCGAGAAAGTCTCCTCATAGTCGACTCCTTGCCTTTGGCGAAACCCTTTCGCTACTAGCCTTGCCTTATAGGTCTCTACCTTTCCATCAGAACCAATTTTCTTCTTGAAAACCCATTTGTTCCCTATAGGTACAATACCTTCAGGTGGGTCAACAAGATCCCAAACTTGATTCTTATATATGGAATCAATCTCGGATTTCATAGCATCAATCCATTTTGAAGAGTCTATATCTGATATAGCTTCTTCATAGGTAAGTGGATCATCTCCATGATCTACTTCTTCATGAGTAGACAACTCTTGTTCTTCTTCATGAAGAAAACCATATCTCACTGGTGGGTGAGATACCCTGGTTGTTCTACGAGGAACTGCTGTAGATGTTTCATCAATGGGTATGGGTTGACTAGATGGATTTATATCCATCTGATTTGTTGGTTGGTTAGAATTCTCTAATTCCAACTCTATTTGCCTTCCTTTGCCTCCTTCTTGGACAAACTATTGTTCAAGAAATGTGGCATCTCTACTCACCACAACCTTTTGTGATGTAGGCAAATAAAAATAATATGCAAAACTATCTTTTGGATATCCAACAAATCGACCTTTTTCTGATCTGGTCTCCAATTTATTAGTGTTCAGCTTTTTGATATAAGCTGGACAAGCCCAAATCTTAACATGCTTAAGACTTGGTTTTCTTCCATTCCATATCTCATAAGGTGTGGAAGAAACTGATTTTGATGGAATCCTATTCAGAATATACAAAGTTGATTCTAATGCAAATCCCCAAAAAGAGATTGGCATATCAGTATAGCTCATCATACTACGTACCATATCCAATAGGGTACGATTTCTCCTTTCAGATACAACATTCAACTATGGTGTTCCTGGAGGAGTCAGTTGGAAACAATGCCATGCTCTCTCAAGTATTCATCAAATTCAGTACTCAAATATTCACCTCCATGATCTGATCAAAGAGCTTTAATACTCTTTCCTGTTTGATTTTCTACTTCAGATTTAAATTCTTTGAACTTTTCAAAGGATTCATATTTGTAGTTCATCAAATACAAATACCCAAACCTTGATTTATCATCAGTAAAGGTACTAAAATAATGAAAACCGCCTCTAGCCATTTCCTTAAATGGACCACATACATCACTATGTATTAGCTCCAAAATATTTTTAGCTCTTAGCCCTTGTCCAACAAAGGGTGATCTAGTCATTTTGCCCTGAAGGCAAGATTCACAAGTTGGAGTAGGCTCAGAGCTTAATGAGGATAAAATCCCTATTTTCTCTAATTTTGCAATCCTATCTTCTGCAATATGACATAACCTTAAGTGCCAAATATATTTTGAATCTTGAGTTGATTTTCATCATGGCATTGCATTCTTTTAGATTGCTATACTCTGGACAGTGGAAACACTTTCCTGCTAGCAGTGGAAACACTTTCCTGCTGGTAGTGGAAACACTTTCCTTCACCTTTGTCAACTTTGATCTTTGTTTTTCTGTTTGGCTATTTTCTTGGAAGGACCAGGAATCTGAAGTTTCTTTTTCTTATTGCCCTTTTTCTTGTTGGACTTTTCAGCAGAAGAAGATGCAATCAAAGCTACCCCTTTTCCTTTATTGCCCGACATATTCTTTTGGGCAATAACTAGCATGTTGAGTAAACCAGCTTAGGTGCATTCCTGTTTAGTCATATGGAAATTTGTCACAAAATTCCCAAAAGACATAGGAAGGGACTGAAGGATCAAATCCGTCTGTAGTTGGAAATCCATGTTGAAGTCAAGATATTCCAACTGCTCAATCAGCCGAATCATCTTGTGGACATGATCCCCAATATTCTGTCCCTCAGACATCCTCATACGGAATAGCTGTATAGATATCTCATATCTAGCATTCCTGCTGTGCTCAACATACAACTCTTGTAGGTGAAGGAGGATCTCACTCGCACTCTGCATGTTCTCATGCTGCTTCTATAACTCATTACTCATGGAAGCAAGCATGTAACACTTAGCTCTCATATCATGCTCCTTCCACTTATCCAAAGTTTCATGTTCCTCTTGTGTGGCCTTTGGAGGTAAGGGACTAGGAACATTTGAATCTAAAACATATCCTATATGTTCAAGGTTCAGGAAAAGTTTCAAATTTCTTAGCCAATCAGACAGATTAGGTCCTGTCAACCTATTGCGATCAAGTATGCTTGCAAGGATATTGGATGGTGGTGGTTATTCTGTGCTCATTTTTATCAGAAAATTAACTGCAGAAAATAACCAGATTAATTAGTAAATGTATCATGTAATTAACCAAAATGATTATGGTCTTTTAATCAAATTGGTCCTCCCACTAACTTAGTGAATCCTACACTTCCAAAGTAGAAAACGGAAATCCTAGTTGGATGGATTTCTAGTGGGTGATTGAATTCTTATAATTCTATTGATCATCCTCAGGTACATCCATTATTGGAATTACAATAAACTATAAGTGAGCAACCCCTTGCCCATCACATCTCATGTGAGGTTCAATCCTTTACCTAGCCCCTAATGCTCAAAATCTTAGGTACATCCATTATTGACTTATCTTGCATTAGTTAAATTGATCCCATTGAGCCAGTAATTATACAAATAATTTTAATGTCCTCAGGTACATCTAATATTGGCCACCAAACTATTTACATATTTACAACATCTCATGCTTAACAATTATTCTTAAGAAAATCTCTTAAATTAATTGCATCTTATGCAACTATTTAAAATTTCTTAAAATAATTGCCCCAATGGAGGACCTATGTTATAATTACTTTAATTATAGCATTTCCAACTTAATCATTAGTTTGGAAGATTTTATGGTCATTTTAATTACTATTAAGGTCTCACTTTGCACATTATTCATTTAGCATGCATATATCATATAATTGCATACATTCCCATACATCTCATGCATTCATGCATAAGCAGTAAATATAATATGATCATGGACTTCTAAGAGATTCAATTCTGAGCCATCAAGAATTGAATCAGGGCATTCCTAGGTGCATTTCATTCATTCATTTTACAAGAGTTGCTGAAGGATTACATAATCAACACTTGATCTTGAATTCCTCCCACTGGTCCCACCAATGCTCTTGACCTCCTTGAACTTCTTGTAATCCAATATTATATAGTAATCCTTGGCATACCAAGGCAAATTTACAAGAAATTAAATAAATGAAATTACAACCCAAAATTATTACAAACTTAATAATCATGCCCAAAATAAATTAAAATAAATTAATTAATTTACAATCCCAAAGAAACATAAAAGAAATAAATCCAATCACATTGGTCTTTTATAGTCCATGATCATCCATCATGCATATAACTATTTAACAATTAAATAAAACATGCATACTTAAATTAAATTGAATATCTCATATTCAACTTAAAAATCCAGATTTGAATATGATTCAAATAAATTTAAAAATTCAGATTTGAATCTCATTCAAACAAATTTAAAATTTCAGATTTGAATCACATTCAAACAACTTTAAAAATTCAGATTTGAATCACATTCAAACATTTTTTAAAAAATCAGATTTGAATCACATTCAAACATTTTTTTTAAAATCAGGTCTGAATTTTATTCAATCAATTTTAAAAAATAGATTTAAATATGATTCAAACAACTTTAAAAATTCGGATTTGAATCACATTCAAACAACTTTTAAAATTTAGATTTGAATCACATTCAAACAATTTTTAAAATTCTGATTTGAATCATAATTTAATTGTGTGATAAAAATTCTAATTAAATAATTTAATTAGACATAAAATGGATCTTAGATCATACAACAATTGCACATTCACCATCCATTTACCTTTGCACACCATTGTGGTGCATCAACCATGCGCACCATGGTGTTCATCATTTGTGCCGCCACCTTGGCTTTGCAACCAGCAATGAACTTTTGATCTCATGATCAAACACACAATTAAATCACATAAACATTAATCTAAATGGCAAATATAGTGGCTCTGATACCAATTGAAGGAACGAAAGCATGAAAAACACAAGTTTATATCATTGAATTCAAAAATTTTCACCTTCATGCATCATGCAAGATTTATTTTTAACTATTTGATTTCAATGATAAACAACATATTAAAACTCTTTTAATATGTTTTTGGATCTGTATTTGCCATTTAAGATTTTAAAATTAATCAGATTAATTTTAGAACCCTAGATTAAATCAAGAACGATTACACTAACCTCTTGATGCACTGCAGCGTGTCTGCGCCTTTGAGATTTGTCTTCAGGACACCAGATGCTGTCCCTCTAGTTTGTCCATACCAAGAACACCTATGGCAGCCCTTGAACAGCTTCTAAATCTTTTTCTATTAATTAGAAATTCAAGTTCTACCTTTTAAGAGATTAGAGATGTAAATAGGACACTAGAAACAATTTCTAGTGTTCTTAATTCAAGAGATTGATGGCTAATCTCTTTGAATTGATGAGAGATGAAGAAGAATAGATGATGAGCCTCAAAATGGCGTGACAAAGGAGAGAAGTGGCTGCTGGTTGTTTTTCTTTTTCATAACAATACTTATATAGCTAGGTTAACACATTAAACCCTTGCCACATGTCACCCTTTGATTAGCTTTAGGTTTAAGTGACCCAATCACATTGTGCCAAGTGTCAAACTTATATTTAATCTTGATTTTAATCATCTTACATGATTAAAAAATATTTGGTAAGCTTATGTGTAATCCCATGTGTCACCATCTCATGGTGCCACGTGTCACACTGTGAAATGACCAAAATGCCCCTGTGTCTTAATTTTGAGTTCTTAACCCAAAATAATTATTTTTCTTCTTCTAATTTATATCAAATATAAATTAATTAATTAATCTCTATTAATTAATTTCTCATTAATTAAATTCATATTTAAATACTTTAAATATAAATTTAACTTATACTATACATCCAATAATCTAGATTTGGTTTCAAGTAATGCTAGGGACTTTGCAATTTAATTGCAAACCAAACCTATTTAATTAATCAATTAAACTCTTTAATTAATTAATTAAATCATATTTAAATAGGTGATAACTTGTGTATATGTGTGACTTACTAGGCTCATCACTAATTGGCAATGAGACATGATATCAACTCTTAATATCATCAGAACTCTTTCTTACCATAAATGATTTCTCTAAATCATTTTACGAACCTCATAGACCATGGTTAACACCTAGCATAGCATGCCATGGCCACCCAATTTGTAATAAGGTTTACCTTAAATAAACCTATAATCATATGTTACCATGCACTAGAATCTATGTGTTACAAAATCCCAACTCAAGCTGGAGTCATGGTTTATGTCAAACTCCATTTGCTATGAATATTATGTTCTCTTTTAATTCCAGTTCTTGATTAAAAAGATTTTCTCATCAGAAACTCTTTTCTGAATAAATTTATCTGTCCTGGCCAGGAACTTGAAACATCAAGAATAATTAAATGAACATAAGATTTTATCTCTATTTACTTAGAGGAACAGATTCCATCTTGATCAACACCTACCTCCATATATAACTAGTAGGAGCCAACAGATGCCCATATACCCATACACAGTACAAGTATGAAAGCAGTATCAAACTTAAACTACCTATATACAAGATAACTGTGCTATCTCAGGTCTAAAGATTATATGCACTGATATGATTTATAACAAAACATTGACAAGAGTAAACTCTATGTGCTTGTCATAAGTGTCACTGGTTCGGCCTACTTATCATTTATAAGTGCCTATCATATTTGTTATATGGCATGAGACTCACCATTCCATCTTATTTATATCTCATATAAATAACTTGGGAACAAATATGAATACAATCTTTCTGGATAAGTCATGTCCTTATTATGAAATATCCTCGATTGTGAACCTATTTATGATACTTTGTGCAAGAAATATTGTCACTCATATTCTTAACAACTTAAGAATAATATTTCTAACAAAATATCAATGGACCTTTTCTATTACACAGAAATATATTATGTAAACGGAAAAGTGGAAATGCCTTTTATTAATAAAAATATGTATAAGATACATACTAAATGATATGCTCTAGGGCATACTACTAATACCTCCAACAATACTACTCCCCAACCAGAGCCAAAACCTGTCACAACCAGTAACTCACTCCCATAAGATCAGGAAGTTGAGTTTATAACCAGGAGTGGGAGATGTTATGGAAATGATGAAATAGAAAAGAAGAAGGGGAAAGTAAATATAGGAGAGTCACTAGAAAATGTGGAGGAAGGGGCTGTAAGGGTTGAGAAAGGGGAATCTAGTGAAAAGAAAGAAAAAGAAGAACTGCTGCTGCAGGTCATGAAATAAAGTGAATATGACATCATCAAGCAATTAAGAAAGAAACCCGCTAGAATTTCCTTGCTGTCATTGATATTGAGCTCGGAAGTGCATCGTCATGCCTTACAAAAAGTTCTGGACCCGGCCTTTGTGACCCTCGATATCACACCGGGGCAATTTGAGATGATAGTTGGGCAAATTCAGACGTCTAATTTTGTCACTTTCTCGGAAGATGAAGTAGACCCAGCTGGCTTGAAGCATACCAAAGCTCTGCATGTGACAGTTAAGTGTAAGGGGTGCATAGTCACTAAAGTTCTGATTGATAATGGATCTGCCCTCAATGTCTTGCTTAATGCCACCTTGGCGAGACTACCTATTGATCTATCAGCCGTACGCTAAAGTGCCATGGTAGTAAGAGCCTTTGATGGTACAAAGAGAGAGGTACTAGGGGGTATCGACTTGCCACTTTATATCGAGGCATACACTTTTAAAGTCACATTCCAAGTAATGGATATTGAGCCAGCATACACTATGTTGTTGGGAAGACCCTAGATCCATTTGGCAAATGCGGTACCTTCAACTCTGCATCAAAGGATCAAATACATTATGACCGGTAAAATCATCACAGTAAGAGGGGAGGAAGCCATGCTAGTCACTAAACCTCAATCGGCTCCTTATGTAGAAACAACCGAAAGATCCTTGGAAAGTTCTATCCAAGCGTTGGAGTTGTAAGGAACTACCCCAAATAATGAAGGAGCTGCGGTAATGGTTGCAAAGGCAATGTTGAAAAGTGGCTATGAAGAGGGCAAGGGAGTGGGCGCCACGTTACAAGGGATTGTCGAACCTGTACCAGCTATTCAAAAGATTGATCGCTTCGGCTTGGGATATGAAGAAGATGCTCTAGTAGATGGAAGATTCTGGAAGAGGAATATGCTCAGGGATCAAAGGTTTGACAGAACATTCGGGAAGGTGAAAGTTGTCTCGAAGATCACAGATTTTTTTACCAAACTAATCATTGAGAATCCGAAAAAAAGTGAAGAGTCTCCTTCAGAGCCATCCATCAATGTCATACAGCGAGACTCCATGTCTAAGGTGCTGATTTCACCAATCGCTGAAGGGCAAGAGCTTGATAATTGGGAAGCAAAAGATATCCTTATACTTAATCTCGAGTAAAGTATATTTTGTTATTAACACTTGATCCTTCTGTCCATGTAACACCCCTATATTTGGTAGTGCATTCTACTGTTCTGGTGACCAGTGTCTGTCCGAACAGCTAGAATGCCTAGAACTACACTCAAATGTTAGTGAGGAGACATAAAATAATGAAATACAATAGAGGAAAATACAAGAAAAACAAAGGAAAAATAAGAGCAATGAAATGTGATTAAGTTAAACGAGCCAAAAACCGTAGCGATGGGTGACCGCACCGGGAAGTTGCGGTGAGGATAGTTAATTAGCCCTGGATTGCGGGGAACCCTGGGAAATATTTTTAAGACTTAAATAAACATCTATTGAAGTATAAATGACATCAGAAATGTCAAAAAAAAATTAATTAATTAGTACAAAGAAAAATGAAAAAACGAGAAACAGACAAAAATCGGTGTTACCGAAAAATTGGGAATACAAATCGAATAGGGGCATTTTGGTCAATTGACACCCCGATTTAACTTTTGACCTAAATGTCCATTAAAAAAAATAAGTGATATTAAACATTGAAAATTTCATGAAAATAAGAAAAGTGGTACCTAATTTAATTAGTGAAAGTTTGGTGGCAAATTTGCAAAATTGTGAAACTTTAATTAATTAAAGCATAAAACAAGTTAGTGCTCCACTAACCTCAATTTATGGGACATAAAAAAACAGCATTTGGGACTGAAAATTTGTCATCTTCAACCTCACTTCAAACCAGCCAAAACCATTTCCACCATTAAACCTCCATTGTCGTCCATGGAACAAGCTACATGCACTCCCATTCCAAGCTTCATTTCACCATAGTTTCTTCATTAAAAGTTGTCTATACACCTTGGGGAAGAGATAGAGAGCAAGAAAGAAAAGATTTGGTGAGTTTTTAACAAGCTTCATAAGAGGTAAGTGTCCATTTCTTTTTCCTTTCTTAAGTAAACTTGATTTTCATGTTGAGGTGAGTTGAATGATGAAGAAAATTTAAGGATTTGTTGAGTTAGTGAATTGTTCAAATTTCGGCAGCCCTCATGTCCATGGGAGTTGATTTATTTCTTCATGTATTTGGTGATTTGAGGTGTTGATTTAAGTGCCTAAATGTATAGGAGTTGATTACCATGTATATATTTTGAATTGTAAGTTTGTAAATTGAAAATGGAAGCTTGATGTATATGTGTAACTTAGGCAGCCCTATGGTGAAGTTGGAAGTGTTTAATTTCATGAATGGTTTGTTAAATTATGGTATTGAAGGTGGCAGAATATAGATATAATTTATAAGTGAAGTTATATGTAATATTGGGAGTGTTTGCATGTATATATTGTTGTAAATGGACTATGTAATTTAGGACTATATTTGGTGTATTGTGATTTAGGACTATAATTGGTGTATTAAAGGTCATGGAATTCTGCCCAAAGTGACTATAATGTAAAGTGATTGATGAATGTGGTAATGTACCAAATCAGAATTGGGTAAAGAAGTGGACTTATAGCAAGGTAAATGTGCAATTGATAGATGTTTAAGCAATGTATTTAAGGACAATATCCAAATGAGCCTATAACCCTAAATGTGTGACTCCAATTGGTATGAAACAAATTAGAGGTGAAACTAGGCACTAAATGTGCCAACTTTCATATTGAAAGCCTACCAAAATTATGTCCGGAAAGTGACACTAAAACTGACCTAATCCGGAATTGCAAACTTGATAACCCAGAAATTGACCATTTGAACAACAGTTAGTCTTTTGGCCATAACTCACTCAAAAACAGGTCCAAATGACCTAAAATTTATACCGTTGGAAAGCTTAGACATAGGGCTACATCTTTTGTAGAGATCACAAAACCCAGAAATGACCATAAGTAAGTCAAAATGCTTGCACAAGTTCGGGTATAAAACCTGCCACAATTAGAAGTGACCTAAAAGTGACCTAAGTTTGCCATTTTAGTGCAACCTGTCCAGCATTGGTAAAATGACCATAACTTGGTCAAGTAAACTCCAAATGACCTAAAATTTGTGGCAAAAGTTTAATAAGACATAGACCTACAAGTTTGTGATTCTGACTAGAACCCAGAAACTGAGGGAATTAGGTCATCCGGCTAGGTCAAAACAGTATACCAAAATCTGATAAATTGCAATAAAATGCAATACACTTGAAAATGAAATTGGTAACATATACCAATACTAAAGGACTATAAAATGTGACATATTGGTAATATTAAAATTAACTCACTTAGAGTGCATCAAAGGTCAACATTATAGGTTAACTAATGAAAGTAATAGTATTAATAAAATTTAATTATTGAACCTTATATTAAAAACAATTTAAATGAGTACTGAAACATTTTAAATTGTATGTTTCAGTTAGCAAAGACTCAGGGAAGGGGAAAGAACCACCGAGTCAAGGCCAAGAGGCTACTCATCAGAGGTTTGTGCACAACAGTTATTTCTTTCGAATTTTCAATTGAAATAAATTATGACAATTTATATGTTATTGCTTAAATTGTGGAAAATTTTTTTTGAATGAAATTTGATGGATATTTATTGCTTGAAAAATATTACAAATGGATTGAAACCATAGCTATCATGTATATTTGATTGAATTCCTCGCTAGCTTGTCTAGTGGGACAAATTAGCTTTGAATTCCCACTCTGGCTGAAGTGTTGAGGTGTGTGTCAGTTGAGGATGAATAGGATGAGTACTCATATAATTGCTAGCTAGCTATGTTATTCCTCATTAGCCATTGGCTTTTAGGATGAATTGGACTTTGGAATCATGATTAAGCTGTGCATGTGATTTATTGATATTTATTGAGACATTATGAAATGGAATTTAATTTTTTTATGACATTCTCTGTCTTGTGAAATTAACTATGATTTTAAGTATCCACAGTTTATACGATTTATGGTTTATGGTTTTAAATTGCATTTTCTTAATGTTGTGCACCACTGAGACATTGGCTCAGTGATAGCTTTTTTATTATTGTCGCAGGTAAACAGATAGATAAAGCAGCAGAGTAGGCTGCTTGTGCTACACTTTTAGGATTTTTGTCGGGTATATTGAGTATACCACCTCCTTATAATTTTTGTTGTAATGTATGTGTACTGTATGTATATATTATCCTTGGTCTTGAGCAGTTGTAAACTAAAGTTGTAAATTATTTTGGCCTATAAAAATATTGTATTATACTTCTCTTATCTCAGCTTTTGAACTACTCAGTCATTTTGCATTTTATTTTTAGAACTACTGAAAATAAGGTTGAATTGAGTTTGATAAATGTTGAGAAAATTGATTTGTGTTGAGCCATATTGGAGTTTGGGAATGAAACAAATATATTGGAAGTATTTTTTTTTACAGGTTTTTGAAGAACTATTTTGTTCAAATTACAGACGGCACTTTGCCGAAATTTTTATAGAATCTAATGATATTACAGATTTGTTGTGTAATTTAACTTTGAGTAAAAGGTTTTAAAACCTGTCTAAAGTACTCACTATTGTATAAAGACATAAAAAATTGTTTAAAATCCCTTGTAGTATATTTAAT
This sequence comes from Hevea brasiliensis, assembly GCF_030052815.1. NCBI lineage: Eukaryota > Viridiplantae > Streptophyta > Magnoliopsida > Malpighiales > Euphorbiaceae > Hevea > Hevea brasiliensis. The sequence continues at coordinate 42,620,615 of NC_079509.1, forward strand.
GAGTTATCAGTACGCGAAGTTTGATAATTCATTATGTATATTACGGAAACATGTTATGCCTTACGGAGGGGTAAGGTGTGACATGTTTTAGTGGTACCAGAGCTAGTTTTTAAATTTTGTTTTGATCTATAATTTAAATATTCTTTCTTTATAGTATAACTTCTCAATGTTATGGTTTGATACATACATTACATTACATTATAAATATGCACTAACGGGAGGAAATCTTTTTGTGTTTTTTGTTCAGAAGGTATAATATCCTCTAATTGATTGTGGAAGAAGAGGACTATTTAGTCGATCAATCAATAGGGGCTGAGGTACAAGGGAAAGCCCTAGCCCTTCACAATGTGAATGGATCAGCCGCACCAGCCCCCTCAGTACTGCAGTTCCCTGCTCAATTTGCACAGCAAATGGCTGCAATGTTCCAACAAATGGCTGTTAACATGCCTACTTAATCCCCACTGCAGACACTAGATGTACAACCACAGCATTTAGCTAGGCAGTACGACAAGATGATTAAATACGGGGCTACTGAGTTCAAGGGGATAGTAGATCCACTAGAGGTAGAACAATGATTGGAGAGAATGGATAGAGTGTTCAAGAAACTGCACTGCACAGACGAGCTAAGATTTGAGTATTCAGTGTCACTACTACAGAGGGATGCATATGACTGGTGGAAAACCATTCCCCATAGTTTGGTGAAACCTCCAGTGCTAATCTGGGATGATTTTCTTCAGGAGTTTAGACAAAAATATGTCCTAGATGCCTATGTGGGCCAGAAGCTACAGGAGTTCTTAAGTCTAAAACAGGGAAGTAGATCAGTGGCAGAATATGAAAGGGAGTTTTCTCGCCTGAGCCACTATGTAGGAAGCCTCCTTTCTACCAGCAGAGACAAATGTAAGAGGTTTGAAACCGGCTTGAAGCCCAGTCTCAGACTACAAGTGGTCAGATTCAAACATAATAACTTCTCTGAGCTCATTTCTCAAGCACTTGAATTAGAAAGAATTGAGTCAGAAATGACCCCAGAGAAAAAGAAATCAGGAAGATAGAAAAAGAGAAAGAGGGGAAGTCAATATATCAGAGTTCTAATGGTCTTCCTGAAAAGAGAAAGAACTTTGGGGGACAAAGCAGGGGTGGTAAAAAGTCTGGTTGGGGAAGATTTTCGGGACAGAGACCTCCTCTATCTAGTCAGCAAACTACTAGAAGTTCCTACCCTCTTCGTCAATGTGAAAATTGTGATAGAAATCATGGTGGGATATGCTACAAGGCCATAGGAGCCTGTTATAACTGCGGGGGCACAGGACACTTTGCCAAAGATTGCACCAATGCCCGTAGAGTTAGGCCACCTCCTACTACAGAGGTAGAGGCAGGGGTAGAGGTAGTCCATCAGGCAGCCAAGGCACAGTAAATCAGTCAGAGCAAGGCAGTGCTTCAGCTAGAGTTTACACAATAAGACAGAGGGAAGAGGCTGAGACATCTGATATTATGGCCGGTACCTTCTCAACTTTTAATCAAGATGTGTTTGTGTTATTTGATCCGCGTTCTACCCATTCCTATGTGAGTGCTAGCATCATTGATTGCATTGCTGTTTCGTGTACGAAAATGGACTTTGAGGTGCTAGTAACAAGTCCACTAGGACAAGAGGTCAGGGTCAATAGAATGTATAGGGATTGTCCTTTGGTGATCCAAGGACATACTTTTCTGTCTGATCTCATTATAATGCCCTTTAGAAATTATGATATCATCTTGGGCATGGATTGGTTAGCCAGGCATCATGCCATGATTGACTGTAGACTGAAGACAGTCACTTTTGGTCTCCCTCAGTACAGTGATGTGATAATACATGGGGAGAGGCAAATATTGCCATCAAACATCATTTTGGCTGCACTAGCCAGAAAAATGATCAGAAAGGAGTGTGAAGCATACTTGGCACATGTGGTAGACACCTAAGTGGGGAGCCCAGTATTGAGGGACATCCCTACAGTATGCGACTTTCCATATGTGTTTCCTGATGAGTTGCCAGGATTACCTCTAGAAAGAAAAGTGCAGTTTGAGATTGATGTTATGCCTGGTGTGGATCCAATCTCCATAACACCATATAAAATGGCACCAACATAATTGAAGGAGTTAAAGGTACAGTTGCAAGAACTACTTAAAAAGGGCTTCATCCGCCCTAGTATGTCACCTTGGGGAGCACCAGTATTGTTTGTTAAGAAGAAAGATGGAACTCTCCGCTTATGTATTGACTACCGGCAGTTGAATAAGGTGACAATAAAGAACAGATATCCATTGCCTCGCATTGATGATCTGTTTGATCAGTTGAAGGGTGCAGCTATGTTCTCCAAAATTGATTTGCGATCTAGTTATTATCAGTTGAAGTGCAAGAGCAGAGTATTTCAAAAACTACTTTCAAAACTCGATATGGCCACTATGAGTTTCTGGTAATGCCATTCGGGTTAACTAATACTTCAGCTGCTTTTATAGATCTGATGAACACTATCTTCAGACCATATCTCGACCAGTTTGTGGTGGTGTTTATTGATGACATTTTAATATATTCGAGGAATGCAGAGGAGCATGATAGACATCTGCGGATTGTACTACAGACCTTAAGGGAGAAACAGCTATACGCTAAATTGTCGAAATGTGAATTTTGGCTGAAAGAAATCTCTTTTTTGGAACATATTGTGTCAGCTGAAGGGATCAAAGTAGAATCCAACAAGGTAGAAGCTATCCTTAATTAGAAGCAACCCAGGAATATCACAGAAATTCGCAGTTTTCTAGGTTTAGCTGGATACTATCGCCGATTTGTGAAAGGGTTTTCTATGTTAGCTTCTCCACTGACTAAGCTGCTTCAGAAAGATGTGAAGTTTAAGTGGACGGATAAATGCCAACAATGTTTTGATGAGTTGAAGAGGTGTTTGACTGAAGCTCCAGTCCTTACTTTACCTATACCGGGTAAAGAATACACAGTTTATAGTGATACTTCTCACAATGGGTTAGGCTGTGTACTGATGCAAGATTAGAATGTCATTGCTTATGCATCACACCAGCTGAAATCACATGAGAGGAACTATCCAACTCATGACTTGGAGCTAGTAGCTATTGTTTTTGCTCTAAAGATCTGCAGACATTACTTATATGGGAAGAAGTGTTATATCTACACAGATCACAAGAGCTTGAAGTACTTGGGCACCCAAAAGGAATTGAACTTGAGAAAGAGGAGATGGTTAGAACTGATTAAAGACTATGATTGTCTAATAGACTATCAGCCAGGGAAAGCTAATGTGGTAGCTGACGCCTTAAGTCGTAAGACTATGGCAAGTCTTAGAGTTGCTCCTTTGTCCATGGTGTTAGTAGTATGCCCTAGAGCATATCATTTAGTATGTATCTTGTACATATTTTAATAATAAAAGGCATTTCCACTTTTCCGTTTACATAATATATTTATGTGTAATAGAAAAGGTCCATTGATATTTTGTTAGAAATATTATTCTTAAGTTGTTAAGAATATGAGTGACAATATTTCTAGCACAAAGTATCATAAATAGGTTCACAATCGAGGATACTTCATAATAAGGACATGACTTATCCAAAAAGATTGTCTTCATGTTTGTTCCCAAGTTATTTATATGAGATATAAATAAGATGGAATGGTGAGTCTCATGCCATATAACAAACTTGATAGGCACTTATACATGATAAGTAGGCCGAACCAGTGACGCTTATGACAAGCACATGGAGTTTACTCTTGTCAATGTTTTGTCATAAATCATATCAGTGCATATAATCTTTAGACCTAAGATAGCACAGTTATCTTATATATAGGTAGTTTGAGTTTGATATTGCTTTCATACTTGTACTATGTATGGGTATATGGGCATGTGTTGGCTCATGCTAGTTATATATGGAGGTAGGTGTTGATCAAGATGGAATCTGTTCCTCTAAGTAAATAGAGATAAAATCCTATGTTCATTTAATTGTTCTTGATGTTTCAAGTTCCTGGCCAGGACAGATAGATTTATTCGTAAAAGAGTTTCGATGAGAAAATCTTTTAATCAAGAACTAGAATTAAAAGAGAACATAATATTCATAGCAAATGGAGTTTGACATAAACCATGACTCCAGCTTGAGTTGGGATTTTGTAACAGAGAGATTCTAGTGCATGGTAACATATGATTATAGGTTCATTTAAGGTAAATCTTATTACTAATTGGGTGGCCATGGCATGCTATGCTAGGTGTTAACCATGGTCTATGAGGTTCATAAAATGATTTAGAGAAATCATTTATGGTAAGAAAGAGTTCTGATGATATTAAGAGTTGATATCATGTCTCATTGCCAATTAGTGATGAGCCTAGTAAGTCACACACATACACAAGTTATGACCTATTTAAATATGATTTAATTAATTAATTAAAGAGTTTAATTGATTAATTAAATAGGTTTGGTTTGCAATTAAATTGCAAAGTCCCTAGCATGACTTGAAACCAAATCTAGATTATTGGATGTGTAGTATAAATTAAATTTATATTTAAAGTGTTTAAATATGAATTTAATTGATGAGAAATTAATTAATAGAGATTAATTAATTAATTTATATTTGATATAAATTAATTAGAAGAAGAAAATAATTATTTTGGGTTAAGAACTCAAAATTAAGACACAGGGGCATTTTGGTCATTTCACAGTGTGACACGTGGCACCATGAGATGGTGACACATGGCATAACACATAAGCTTGCCAAATGTTTTTTAATCATGTAAGATGATTAAAATCAAGATTAAATATAGGTTTTACACTTGGCACAATGAGATTGGGTCACTTAAACCTAGAGCTAATCAAAATGTGACATGTGGCTAGGGTTTAATGTGTTAACCTAGCTATTTAAGTGTGGTTATGAAAAGAAAACATAACCAGCAGCCTCTCCTCTCAATTGTCACGCCACTTTGAGCCTCTCCAACTATTTCTCTTCATCTCTCATCAATTCAAAGAGATTAGCCATCAATCTCTTGAATTAAGAACACTAGAAATTGTTTCTAGTGTCCTGTTTACATCTCTAATCTCTTAAAAGGCAGAACTTGAATTTCTAATTAATAGAAAAAGCTTTAGAGGCTGTTCAAGGGCTGCCATAGGTGTTCTTGGTGTGGACAAGCTAGAGGGACAACATCTGGTGTCCTGAAGACGAATCTCAAAGGCGCAGACACGCTACAGCACATCAAGAGGTTAGTGTAATCGTTCTTGATTTAATCTAGGGTTCTAAAATTAATATGATTAATTTTAAAATCTTAAATGACAAATACAGATCCAAAAACATATTAAAAGAGTTTTAATATGTTGTTTATCATTGAAATCAAATAGATAAAAATAAATCTTGCATGGTGCATGTGACCCTAGGTGAAAATTTTTGAATTCAATGGTATAATCTTGTGTTTTTCACGCTTCCGTTCCTTCAATTGGTATCAGAGCCACTATATTTGCCATTTAGATTGTTGATTATATAATTTAATTGTGTGTTTGATCATGAGATCAAGAGATTCATTGCTGGTTGGATCATGAGATGTGGCGTCACACATGGTGAAGCCACCAATGGTGGCGGCAACAATGGTTCCATGGGTGGTTCAAGGTTTGGCTTTTAATTCTGCAATTGTTGTATGATCTAAGGCCTATTCTTTGACTAATTAAAGTGTTTAATTAGTTGTTTTTATCACACAATTAAATTATGATTCAAATCAGAATTTTAAAAATTGTTTGAATGTGATTCAAATCTGAATTTTAAAAGTTGTTTGAATGTGATTCAAATCTGAATTTTTAGAGTTGTTTGACTCATATTTAAATCTGATTTTTTAAAATTGATTCAATAAAATTCAGATCTGATTTTTAAAAAAATATTTGAATGTGATTCAAATCTGATTTTTTAAAAAATGTTTGAATGTGATTCAAATCTAAATTTTTGAAGTTGTTTGAATGTGATTCAAATCTGAATTTTTAAATTTGTTTGAATGAGATTCAAATCTGAATTTTTAAATTTATTTGAATCATATTCAAATCTGGATTTTTAAGTTGAATATGAGATATTCAATTTAATTTAAGTATGTATGTTTTATTTAATTGTTAAATAGTGATATGCATGATGGATGATCATGGACTACAAAAGACCAATGTGATTGGATTTATTTCTTTTATGTTTCTTTGGGATTGTAAATTAATTAATTTATTTTAATTTATTTTGGGCATGTATTATTAAGTTTGTAATATTTTTGGGTTGTAATTTCATTTATTTAAGTTCTTGTAAATTCGCCTTGGTATGCCAAGGATTACTATGTAATATTGGATTGCAAGAAGTTCAAGGAGGTCAAGAGCATTGGTGGGACCGGTGGGAGAATTCAATATCAAGTGTTGATTATGTACTCCTTCAGCAACTCTTGTAAAATGAATGAATGAAATGCACCTAGGAATGCCCTGATTCAATTCTTGGTGGCTCAGAATTGAATCCCTTAGAAAGTCCATGATCATACCATATTTACTGCTTATCCATGAATGCATGAGATGTATGGGAATGTATGCAATTATATGATATATGCATGCTAAATGGATAATGTGCAAAGTGAGACCTTAATAGTAATTAGGATGGCTATAAAATCTTCCAAACAAATGATTAAGTTGGAAATGGTATAATTAAAGTAATTATAACATAAGCCCTCCATTGGGGCAATTATTTTAAGAAATTTTAAATAGTTGCATGAGATGCAATTAATTTAAGAGATTTTCTTAAGAATAATTGTTAAGCATGAGATGTTGTAAATATGTAAATGGTTTGGTGGCCAATATTGGATGTACCTGAGGACATTAAAATTATTTGCATAATTACTGGCTCAATGGGATCAACTTAACTAATGCAAGATAAGTCAATAATGGATGTACCTGAGATTTTGAGCATTAGGGGCTAGGTAAAGGATTGAACCTCACATGAGATGTGATGGGCAAGGAGTTGCTCACTTATAGTTTATTGTAATTCCAATAATGGATGTACCTGAGGATGATCAATAGAATTATAAGAATTCAATCACCCACTAGAAATCCATCCAACTAGGATTTTCGTTTTCTACTTTGGAAGTGTAGGATTCGCTAAGTTAGTGGGAGGACCAATTTGATTAAAAGATCATAATCATTTTGGTTAATTACATGATACATTTACTAATTAATCTGGTTATTTTCTGCAATTAATTTTCTGATAAAAATGAGCACAAAACAACCACCACCATCCAATATCCTTGCAAGCATACTTGATCACAACAAAGTTGATGGACCTAATCATGCGATTGGCTAAGAAATTTGAAACTTGTCTGAACCTTGAACATATAGGATATGTTCTAGATTCAAATGTTCTGGTCCCTTACCTCCAGAGGCCACACAAGAGGAACATGAAACTTTGGACAAGTGGAAGGAGCATGATATGAGCTAAGTGTTACATGCTTGCTTCCATTAGTAATGAGTTCTGAAGCAACATGAGAACATGCAGAGTGCAAGTGAGATCCTCCTTCACCTACAAGAGTTGTATGGTGAGCACAAAGAGAATGCTAGGTATGAGATATCTAGACAGCTATTCCGTATGAGGATGTCTGAGGGACAGAATGTTGGGGATCATGTCCACAAGATGATTCAGCTGATTGAGCAGTTGGAACATCTTGACTTCAACATGGATTTCCAACTACAAACGGATTTGATCCTTCAATCCCTTCCTGAGTCTTTTGGGAATTTTGTGACAAATTTCCATATGACTAAACAGGAATGCACCTTAGCTGAATTACTCAACATGCTGGTTATTGCCCAAAAGAATATGCCAGGCAATAAAGGAAAAGAGGTAGCTTTGGTTGCATCTTCTTCTGCTGGAAAGTCCAACAAGAAGAAGGGCAATAAGAAAAAGAAACCTCAGATTCCTGGTCCTTCCAAGAAAATAGCTAAACAGAAAGGGAAGACTAAAGCTGATAAAGGCAAAGGAAAGTGTTTCCACTGCCAGCAGGAAAGTGTTTCCATTGCCAGTAAGAAAGTGTTTCCACTGGCCAGAGTATAGCAATTTAAAAGAATACAATGCCATGGTGAAAACCAACTTAAGTTCAAAATATATTTGGCACTTAAGGTTATGTCATGTTGCAGAAGATAGGATTGCAAAATTGGAGAAAATGGGGATTCTATCCTCATTGGGCTCTGAGCCTACTCCAACTTGTGAATCTTGCCTTCAAGGCAAAATGACTAGATCACCCTTTGTTGGACAAGGGCTAAGAGCTGAAAATATTTTGGAACTAATAAATAGTGATGTATGTGGTCCGTTTAAAGAAATGGCTAGAGGGGGCTTTCATTATTTTATTACCTTTACTGATGATAAATCAAGGTTTGGGTATTTGTATTTGATGAAATACAAACATGAATCCTTTGAAAAGTTTAAGGAATTTAAATCTGAAGTAGAAAATCAAACAGGAAAAAGTATTAAAGCTCTTCGATCAGATCGTGGAGGTGAATATTTGAGTACTGAATTTGATGAATACTTGAGAGAGCATGGTATTGTTTCTCGGTGACTCCTCCAGAACGCATACGGCTAAATGGTGTATCCGAAGGAGAAATCGTACCCTATTGGATATGGTACGTAGTATGATGAGCTATACCGATATGCCAATCTCCTTTTGGGGATTTGCATTAGAATCGACTTTATATTTTCGAATAGGATTCCATCAAAATCGCTTTCTTCCACACCTTATGAGATATGGCATGGAAGAAAACCAAGTCTTAAGCATGTTAAGATTTGGGGTTGTCCACTTATATCAAAAGTGAACACCGATAAATTGGAGACCGGATCGTAAAGAGGTCGATTTGTTGGATATCCAAAAGATAGTTTTGGATATTATTTTTATTTGCCTACTTCACAAAAGGTTGTGATAAGTAGAGATGCCACATTTCTTGAACAACAGTTTGTTCAAGACGGAGGCAAAGGAAGGTAAATAGAGTTAGAATTGGAGAATTCTGACCAACCAATGCATCGATGGATATAGATCCATCTAGTCAACCTATACCCATTGATGAAACATCTACAGCTGTTCCTCGTAGAACAACCAGTGTATCTCACCCACCAGTGAGATATGGTTTTCTTCATGAAGAAGAACAAGAGTTGTCTACTCATGAAGAAGTAGATCATGGAGATGATCCACTTACCTATGAAGAAGCTATATCAAATATAGACTCTTTAAAATGGATTGATGCTATGAAATCCGAGATTGATTCCATGTATAAGAATCAAGTTTGGGATCTTGTTGACCCACCTGAAGGTATTGTACCTATAGGGAACAAATGGGTTTTCAAGAAGAAAATTGGTTCTGATGGAAAGGTAGAGACCTATAAGGCAAGACTAGTAGCGAAAGGGTTTCGCCAAAGGCAAGGAATAGACTATGAGGAGACTTTCTCGCCTGTTGCCATGCTTAAATCAATTAGGATTTTATTAGCAATAGCTGCATACTATGATTATGAGATTTGGCAGATGGATGTCAAAACAGCTTTTCTCAATGGATACATTGAAGAAAACATTTTCATGGAACAACCTAAGGGATTTGAATCCCAAGATGGTTCCAAGGTATGCAAGCTAAAGCGATCCATTTATGGGTTGAAACAAGCTTCGAGGAGTTGGAACATCCGTTTTGATGAAGCCATTAAATCTTTTGGTTTTATCAAAAATGAGGATGAGCCATGTGTATATAAGAAGGTTAGTGACAGTGCTATCACTTTCCTTGTCTTATATGTGGATGACATACTGTTGATGGGTAATGATACAGGTATGTTGACGACTATAAAGGTATGGTTGTCAAATACATTCTCCATGAAATACTTAGGGGAGGCAACCTATATTCTTGGGATTTGCATCTATAGAGATAGAGCGAAAAGAATAATTGGTTTATCCCAAAGTCTATACTTGGAAAAGGTGTTAAAGAGGTTTAACATGCTTGATTCCAAGAGAGGATTGTTACCAGTGAGACATGGTAACCACCTTTCTAAAGAGATGTCTCCAAAGACACCTGAAGAAAGAGATAAGATGGCCAGGATTCCATATGCTTTGACTATTGGAAGTTTAATGTATACAATGTTTTGTCATAAATCATATCAGTGCATATAATCTTTAGACCTGAGATAGCACAGTTATCTTGTATATAGGTAGTTTGAGTTTGATATTGCTTTCATACTTGTACTATGTATGGGTATATGGGCATGTGTTGGCTCATGCTAGTTATATATGGAGGTAGGTGTTGATCAAGATGGAATCTGTTCCTCTAAGTAAATAGAGATAAAATCCTATGTTCATTTAATTGTTCTTGATGTTTCAAGTTCTGGCAGACAGATAGATTTATTCGTAAAAGAGTTTCGATGAGAAAATCTTTTAATCAAGAACTAGAATTAAAAGAGAACATAATATTCATAGCAAATGGAGTTTGACATAAACCATGACTCGGCTTGAGTTGGGATTTTGTATGAGAGAGATTCTAGTGAATGGTAACATATGATTATAGGTTCATTTAAGGTAAATCTTATTACTAATTGGGTGGCCATGGCATGCTATGCTAGGTGTTAACCATGGTCTATGAGGTTCATAAAATGATTTAGAGAAATCATTTATGGTAAGAAAGAGTTCTGATGATATTAAGAGTTGATATCATGTCTCATTGCCAATTAGTGATGAGCCTAGTAAGTCACACACATACACAAGTTATGACCTATTTAAATATGATTTAATTAATTAATTAAAGAGTTTAATTGATTAATTAAATAGGTTTGGTTTGCAATTAAATTGCAAAGTCCTAGCATGACTTGAAACCAAATCTAGATTATTGGATGTGTAGTATAAATTAAATTTATATTTAAAGTGTTTAAATATGAATTTAATTGATGAGAAATTAATTAATAGAGATTAATTAATTAATTTATATTTGTTATAAATTAATTAGAAGAAGAAAATAATTATTTTGGGTTAAGAACTCAAAATTAAGACACAGGGGCATTTTGGTCATTTCACGATTGTGACACGTGGCACCATGAGATGGTGACACATGGCATAACACATAAGCTTGCCAAATGTTTTTAATCATGTAAGATGATTAAAATCAAGATTAAATATAGGTTTTACACTTGGCACAATGAGATTGGGTCACTTAAACCTAGAGCTAATCAAAATGTGACATGTGGCTAGGGTTTAATGTGTTAACCTAGCTATTTAAGTGTGGTTATGAAAAGAAAACATAACCAGCAGCCTCTCCTCTCAATTGTCACGCCACTTTGAGCCTCTCCAACTATTTCTCTTCATCTCTCATCAATTCAAAGAGATTAGCCATCAATCTCTTGAATTAAGAACACTAGAAATTGTTTCTAGTGTCCTGTTTACATCTCTAATCTCTTAAAAGGCAGAACTTGAATTTCTAATTAATAGAAAAAGCTTTAGAGGCTGTTCAAGGGCTGCCATAGGTGTTCTTGGTGTGGACAAGCTAGAGGGACAACATCTGGTGTCCTGAAGACGAATCTCAAAGCGCGGACACGCTACAAAGACATCAAGAGGTTAGTGTCATCGTTCTTGATTTAATCTAGGGTTCTAAAATTAATCTGATTAATTTTAAAATCTTAAATGGCAAATACAGATCCAAAAACATATTAAAAGAGTTTTAATATGTTGTTTATCATTGAAATCAAATAGATAAAAATAAATCTTGCATGGTGCATGTGACCCTAGGTGAAAATTTTTGAATTCAATGGTATAATCTTGTGTTTTTCACGCTTCCGTTCCTTCACATGGTACATGAGATGAAAGCACAGCATACTAGTTTGGAGATTGATGATGAGGGACAAACAGTAGTTGCCTGGCATGTACAGCCAGTGTTGATTGATCAGATCGGAATAGCTGCTCAGAATGATGAAAAGTATCAAAAGCTACTGAAAGAAGTCCAGCAGGGCAAGAAACTTGAATTTTCTGTGAGAGATGATGGTTTACTACTACATCAGGGCAGAATGTGTGTTCCTAATGATGTTGAATTGAGACATATCATTATGAAGGAAGCACAAGAGTCTCCTTTTGCTATGCACCCTGGTGGAACTAAAATGTACAGAGGGCTAAAAGAGCATTACTGGTGGATGGGTATGAAAAGAGATGTAGCTAATTTTGTCTCCAAATGCCTAACTTGTCAGTAAGTGAAGGCAGAACATCAAGTACCAGATGGTTTGTTACATCCATTGCCAGTACTAAAGTGGAAATGGGAATGGATAATTATGGATTTTGTTATGGGACTTCCGAGGACACAGAATAGTCATGATGCAGTATGAGTTATAGTTGACAGAATGACCAAGTCTGCTCACTTTCTGCCAGTCCGGATGGACTATAGCCTGGAAAGATTGGCTAGATTGTACATAGATGAGATTGTAAGATTGCATGGTGTGCCAACATCGATTATATCAGACAGAGATCCTAGGTTCACTTCTAGATTCTGAGGTAGTCTTCAGAGAGCCCTAGGAATTATATTGAACTTCAGCACGACATTTCACCCACAGACAGATGGCCAGTCTGAGAGGGTAATTCAGATCTTGGAGGATATGCTATGAGCTTGTGTGATTGAGTTTGAAGGTAGTTGGGATATACACTTGCCTCTGATTGAGTTTGCTTAAAACAACAGCTACCAATCAAGCTTTGGGGTGCCTCCATATGAAGCTTTGGGATGCCTCCATATGAAGCTTTGTATGGCAGAAAGTGCAAAACTCCCCTATGTTGGGATGAAGTAGGTGAAAGAAAGATGATTGGCCTAGAAATTGTTCAGTAGACAGAGGAAAAGATCATATTGATCAGAGATCGACTCAAGGATGCATCAGAACATCAGAAGTCCTATATTGATTTAAAGAGAAGAGATATTGAATATGCAGTGGGTGATAAGGTATTCCTCAAAGTTTCTCCTTGGGAGAGGATTATGAGATTTAGCAGAAAGGGGAAACTGAGTCCTCGTTTTATTGGACCATATGAGGTTTTGAAAAGAGTGGGTCCTTTGGCATATCGGTTGGCATTACCTCTAGAGCTAGAAAGGATACACAGTGTGGACAAGCTAGAGGGACAACATCTGGTGTCCTGAAGATGAATCTCAAAGGTGCAGACACGCTGCAGTGCATCAAGAGGTTAGTGTAATTGTTCTTGATTTAATCTAGGGTTCTAAAATTGATCTGATTAATTTTAAAATCTTAAATGGCAAATACAGATCCAAAAACATATTAAAAGAGTTTTAATATGTTGTTTATCATTGTAATCAAATAGATAAAAATAAATCTTGCATGGTGCATGTGACCCTAGGTGAAAATTTTTGAATTCAATGGTATAAACTTGTATTTTTCACGCTTCCGTTCCTTCAGGGCTCAACTTACCTTTTCTTCCAAACCTCAGTACCTTCTTCCACGGTGACACCTTGAGGAACACTTTGTCGCCAACTGTGTATTCTATTTTTTTTCTCTTCAAGTCGGCAAAGGATCTCTGTCTATCTGAGGTAACCTTCAGATTGGTTTTGATTAGTTTTACTTTCTCCTCAGTCTGTTTCACTAGATTTGGCCCTACTAGTTTGCCTTCGCCCAATTCAGTCAAGCACACTGGAGTTCTATATTTCCTCCCATGCAGTGCTTCATATGGGGCCATTTGGATACTAGCTTGGTAGCTATTGTTGTATGCAAATTCTGTCAGTGGAAGGTATCTATCCCAACTTCCCTCAAACTCAATGACACAACTCCTCAGCATATCCTTAAGGACCTGACATATATTTCACATTATTATTATTATCATTTTAGTTCAATATTTGTATTAATTCAATTGGTTTCAATTGTTTACCTGGATTACTCTTTCTGATTGCCCATCCATTTGAGGATGGAAAGCTGTGCTGAAGTGGAGTTGTGTACCCAAGGATTCATATAACTTCTTCCAAAATCTCGATGTAAACCTTGGGTCTCAATCAGATATGATGGAAAGTGGAATTCCATGCAGTCTAACTATCTCGCTGATATACAATTTTGCTAACTTCTCCAGTGAGTAGTCAGTCCTAACTGGCAGAAAGTGTGCTGACTTCGTCAATCTATCTACTATCACCCATACTGCATCATGCTTTGTTTTGGGTGAGAGGTAGACCACTTACAAAATCCATGGTGACCCGATCCCATTTCCATTTAGGTATGCGTATAGGCTGTAGCAAACCCGATGGAACTTGATGTTTTGCCTTAACTTGCTGACATGTCAAGCATTTAGTCACATAGTCAGCTATGTCCTTCTTCATACTAGGCCACCAATACTGAAGCTTCAGATCATGATACATTTTTGTACTTCCTGGGTGCATAGCATAAACACTGGCATGTGCCTCCTTGTAATCTTGGCTTTCAATTCCCCATTATCTGGTACACATACTCTTCCTTTGTAGTACAGACACCCATCTGCTTTCACCTCATAGTCAGTTGCTTTTCCCTCTGAGATTTTGCTTATAATAGCCATTAACTTTTCATCTGCCTTTTGCCCATCTAAAATCTGCTGTAGCAGGTTTGGCCTCACTTGCAACTCAGCCAAAATTGCTCCATCTCGAACCAAAGATAGACGGGCATTCAATGATCTCAAAGCTGTGATGGATTTTCTGCTCAAAGCATCAACAACTACATTTGCCTTCCCAGGATGGTAGTCAATTACACTCAATCCATCGTCTCTGTCTAAGGTTGAGCTCCTTCTGAGTTGGCAAATATTTTAGACTTTTATGCTCTGTGTAAATGTAGCACTTTTCACCATATAAGTAGTGCCTCCATATCTTCAGTGTGAAGATAATTGCTGCAAGTTCTAAATCATGGGTAGGGTAATTCTGTTCATGTGGCCTTAGCTGCCTGGAAGCATAAGTGACCACCTTCCCCTCTTGCATCAATACACACCCTAACCCATTATGAGAGGCATCACTGTAGACCACAAAGTCCTTTCCTGACACTGGCTGTGTTAACACTGGTGCCTCTGTCAACATAGCCTTCAACTTCTCAAAACTAGTCTGACACTTGTCATTCTAGTCAAATCTGACATTCTTATGTAACAACTTGGTCATTGGAGCAGCTATTAAGGAAAATCCCTTCACAAATCTCCTGTAATGCCTAGCTAGCCCCAAGAAGCTTCTGACCTCAGTTGTATTTCTGGGAGGCTTCCATTCTATCACTGCTTCTATTTTCTTAGGATCCACTCTAATCCCATCAGCTGACACTATGTGTCCAAGGAATGCAATTTCATTTAACTAGAAGTCACACTTTGATAACTTAGCATACAACTTCTTTTCTCTCAGGGTTTGCAGAACAATCCTCAAATGTTCATCATGCTCTTCCCTGGTCTTGGAATACACCAAAATATCATCAATAAAGACCACTATGAACCGATCTAGGTATGGATGGAAGATATGGTTCATAAGGTCCATAAATGTCGCTGGTGCAATTGTTAGGCCAAAGGGCATCAATAGAAACTCATAATGCCCATATCGTGTAACAGCCCAATCCATCTCCAGTCAGTATTGTCCGCTTTGGCCCATGGGCCTCACGGATTTTTTCCTTGGGAGGTTTCATTCCCAAAAGCGCGCTGACCAGGTGAGGAAGACTCCCACATATATGGCCCAAATCTTTTCTTCCCGTTTCCGATGTGGGACATGAAGCTCACTCCATTGCGTAGCTGGTTGAACAAGCACGTCCCAACCCCATCCCTGGGTCGTGACAAGCCCACCAACTTCCGCTTGGTGCGTCCTCGCACCACACACCGTACTAGAGGGAGACCAGCTCTGATACCAAATGTAACAGCCCAATCCATCTCCAGTCAGTATTGTCCGCTTTGGCCCATGGGCCTCACGGATTTGTTCCTTGGGAGGTTTCATTCCCAAAAGCGCTACGACCGGTGAGGAAGACTCCCACATATATGGCCCAAATCTTTTCTTCCCGTTTCCGATGTGGGACATGAAGCTCACTCCATTGCGTAGCTGGTTGAACAAGCACGTCCCAACCCCATCCCTGGGTCGTGACAAGCCCACCAACTTCCGCTTGGTGCGTCCTCGCACCACACACCGTACTAGAGGGAGACAAGCTCTGATACCAAATGTAACAGCCCAATCCATCTCCAGTCAGTATTGTCCGCTTTGGCCCATGGGCCTCACGGATTTGTTCCTTGGGAGGTTTCATTCCCAAAAGCGCGCTGACCAGGTAAGGAAGACTCCCACATATATGGCCCAAATCTTTTCTTCCCGTTTCCGATGTGGGACATGAAGCTCACTCCATTGCGTAGCTGGTTGAACAAGCACGTCCCAACCCCATCCCTAGGTCGTGACATATCGGGTCCTGAATGCAGTCTTTAGCACATCTGCATCCTTCACCCTTAACTGATGATACCCTGATCTAAGATCAATCTTAGAAAATACTCCTGCCCCCTTTAACTGATCAAACAGATAATCAATTCTAGGTAATGGATACTTATTCTTCATAGTAACTTTATTCAACTGCTGGTAATCAATGCATAACCTCAAAGTCCCATCCTTCTTTTTCACAAACAGCACTGGAGCTCCCCATGGTGACACACTGGGAGTATGAACCCCTTATCCAGCAATTCATGTAGCTGGATTTTCAGTTCCTTCAATTATGTGGGCGCCATCCTATAAGGAGCAATAGAGATTGGTGTTGTACCCGGCAGTACCTCAATAACAAATTCAACTTCCCTTTCTAGTGGCAAACCAGGCAATTCTTCAGGGAACACATCTGGGAAGTCTTTTGCTGTGGGTATGTCACACAGATTTGGCTTAGCCTGCCTAGTATCCACCACATGTGCTAGGTAGGCTTCACAGCCTTTTCTCATCAGTTTTCTTGCAACTGTGGCTGAGATGACATTGGACAAGAAATCTGTACTTTCCCCCACAACTGTAATCTCATTACCCTCAGGAGTTTTCAAAGAAATTCTCTTCAATTTACAATCAACTATTGCCTGATGACGTGATAACCAGTCCATTCCCAAAATCACGTCAAACTCATGGAAAGGCAACTCAATCAGGTCTGCCAAGAATTCATACCCCTGAATCCTTAACGGGCAACCCTTGTACACTTTGTTCACTACTACACTGTGGCCCAATGGATTAGTGACCAGAATGTCTTGGTCACTCTCCCCTACTAGTATCCCCCTTTCTACGGGTAGGTTGATGCAGATGTATGAATGAGTGGATCCTGGATCCACCAATGCATGCATAGATGTATTGTAGAGGGAGAACGTACCCCTGATGATGTCCGGGGCATCTTGCTCCTCCTGAGCTCTTATGGCATAGGCTCTGGCAGGTGGTCTGCCCTAAGGCCTCTCTGCTGGCTCAGATGCAGGACTCTGTGATGGTCCCACTGCCTCAGATTTGTCAGATTTCCTACCTCTTTGTGGTGCAGGAGCAGGTCTGTCTGCTTGTGTTGGAGCAGCTGTAGTAGTTCTGTGTGGACAGTTCCTCAGCTGATGCTCTGTCGACCCACACCTTAAGCAGGCACTAGTCACTCTCCAACACTCCCCCTTATGCCATTTCAGACAATGTGGACATGCAGAAGATGCTGGGGCTGGTCCCCTAAACCCCGTCCCTGGAGAGCTGCCCACGGATGGTGTGGACTGACCTCTCCTAGGGGTGAACTGTGGCCTGGGCCCCTGAGATTGACCCTGACCTTGTGGTTGACCTGAACTCTGTGCAGGTGGACCTTTGAACTTCTTCCCAGATGTAGGAGATGAACTAGACTGACCCGGGCCCCTCTTCTGCTGTCTCTCTCTTCTGGTCTGCTTACTTTTTCTAACCTTTTCAACTTTTATTGCAGCTTCCACTAACTTGGTGAAGTCTATGATTCCCAAGGCAGTGATCATGATCTTTATGTTGTCATTTAATCCTTCTTCAAATCTCTTACACCTTTCAGTTTCATTAGGGACTATCTCCCTTCCGTAGCGGCTCAATCTAACAAATTCCTTTTCATACTCGACCACTGTCAACTGTCTCTGCCTCAGGTTAATGAATTCCCTTCTTTTCTCTTCTACGTATACACTACCCACATATTTCTTCTTGAATTTAGAGAGGAAGAAGTCCCAAGTTATTACTTCTAACTGTACTTCACTGGACACCGTATCCCACTATTCATATGCATCATCTTGCAACAGAGATACAGCAGCTTCTAGATTTTGCTCTGGAGTGCAGTGGAGTTGTTTTAAAACCCTTTCTGTTCTGTCCAACCAATTTTCAGCTGCAACAGAATAATCTTCTCTCTTGCCAAAGAAAGCCACTGCTCCAAATTTTCTTAGTCTTTCCAGGTGTGATTTCTGCTGTGGAGGTGGTGGTGGTGGTGGCATTACCCCAGCCATTTGTTTGAAGAATTTGGCCATTTGCTGGAACACAGCCTGTGGAGGGTGAGCAGGCTCTGATGGAGCTAGCGGAGCAGGTTCTCCCCTACCCCTAGTCTTAGCTGGTGCAGGTGGAGCATGACTCTCCACTTCCTCCTCAACTGCTCTTTGTGATGTAGGGTCCATATCCTATTCAAAATAACAAAGACAAACAGATCTGCATTAGTGTCACCTCGACTCTTACAAATGCAATACATGGTATGGACTCAATCTAGGCCCAGAAACGCCTAAAACGTGCTCTGATACCACTAAATGTGACACCCCTTACCTGTCTACAGTGTATGTAACACCCCTAAGTTCGGTAGTGCGTTCTCATTACGGTGACCGATCTTTGTCTGCATACTAGGATGCCTAGAACTACACTTTGTTATGAGTGAGGAGACATAAAATAATGAAATACAAGAAAAGAAAATACAAGAAAAACAAAGGAAAAATAATAGCAAATAAAGGTAACCAAGTTAATGGAGCCGAGAACCCTAGCGATGGGTGACTGCACCGGGAAGTCACGGCGTGGACCGTTGACTAGCCTTGGACCGCGGGGAACCCTGGAAAATATTTTTAGGACTTAAAGAGACATCAATTGAAGTAGGAATATCATTAGAAATATCAAAGAAAAATTAAATTATTAGTACAAGGAAAAGTGAGAAATCGAAAAACAGACAAAACCCGGTGTTACCGAAAAATCGGGAATGCAACCCGAACAGGGGCATTATGGTCAATCGACATCCCGAATTGTCTTTTGACCTAAATTTCCATTAAAAATAAATAATATTACACTTAGAAAATAAAATGAAAAATTAATTTGGTGGTACCTAAAGTGAATAGCAAGAATTAATGGTTTAATGTGGAATAAGTGGGAATTTAACTTATTAAATGATTAAATTGTGTGAGTGGGCCACTAATGAATAAACTAAAAGCAAAATGGGGCAGCTGTAATTCCATTACACCATCAGAAACTTCATCTTCTCCAAATCACCAAACCTTGCCGAAATGAAGAATTAAAAGACCTCCATTGCCGTTTTCTCTCAAGCTCACCTAACCTCCTCATTTCACTTCCAATCATTTAGGGCTCTTCATTAAAGATTGTCTACACATCATAAGGAAGAGCTTGATACCAAAATCAAGAAGTTTAATCAAGGTTTAGCAAGTTCCAACCATAGGTAAGTTTACATTTTTGAATATTGCTTTGTTAAACTTTGTGTACATGTTATGGGTGTTGGATTTGTGAAGAAAATTTTCAAGTTTGAGGAGTTATTGATATGTCCATTTTGGATAGCCATGGAGTTATGTATTTAATGATTTATTATTACATATATTTGATGTAAATTCATGTTGAGTAGAGGGATTTAATATCCTAGTAAGTTATTTCCATGAAAATGTGGTGATTGTGCACTTAAATTGGAGATTGACGAATCGTGGGATACTTTGGCATTGTAGAACATTTCGGCAGCCTTGGGACACTTTGATAAATGTATGAGTTCATGAAGGTATTGGCAGAATATTGACATTGAGGATTGATGGATATGTATATAGGTTGGTTGTGTAAAGTGTATGTAAGAATGAGTAATGTTTAGGTTTATATGTGATTGTACTTAGACTTTGTAAAATTGAGTTTATTTGGTGTATTGAGGATGTGTGTAATCTGCCCAAAGTGACTTTAAAGTGAAGTGGTATATGGTTTTGGTAATGTACCAAAACAGAATTGGTAAGGGAAGTGGACATATAGTAAGGTGAATGAGTCATTGATGTATGTTTAAGCAAGGTAATTAAGGGCAGCATGCATTTTAACCTACAACTTTAAATGTGTAACTTCAATTGGTATGAGACCAATTGGAGGTGAAACTAGGCACAAAATGTGCCAACTTTCATTGAGAAAGCATACCAAAATTCTGCTTGCAAGGTGATATGAAAAATGACAAATTCGGATTAAGTGCAAGTGAGACCTGAAAATTGACCATTTGGGCAGCAGTTAGTGTTTAGGCCATAACTCACTCAAAACAGGTCCAATTAACCTAAAATTTTAACCATGAATATTTAAGACCCATACCTACAAGTCTTATGAAGACACCAAAGCCCAAAAATGACCATAAGCAAGTCAAACAGCTTGCACAAGTTCGGGTCCAAAAACTGGCCGAACCAAAGTTGACCAAATTGACCTAAAATGACCTAATTTGATGCCATTTGACCAGCAATAGTAAAATAACCATAACTTGGTCTACATAACTCAGAATGACCTAAAATTTTGCCCCGCGTTCCATAAGACATAGATCTACAAGTTTATAGTTTTGATCGAAACCCGAAAACCGAGGGAACTAGGTCGTCCGGCTAGGTTAAACTAGTATACCGGAATATAGCAATTTGCAATAAAATGCACTAAACAAGGAAATGAAATTGGTAACGTGTACCAACCCTAAAACACTATCGAATGTGACATATTAATGACACTAAGACCTAATTTACCTAGAACGCATTGAGGGTCGGTATATTAGGTGATTAAGCAAATAATAGCTTTCGGTGAATTACTTATCGAACATTATCGTTAGAGACAATTTAATTTAGTACTGAAACACTTCAAATTGTGTTTCGCCACCAAAGACTCAGGAAAAGGGAAGGAAACACTGAGTCCAGACCAAGAGACAGTTATCAGAGGTTTGTGCACAACAACTATTTCTTTTGAATTTTTCAATTGAAATAAATTATGACTATTTGTACATTATTGTTTTAAATTGTGGAAATATTTTTGAATGGATATTTATCGCTTGAAAAGTACTGTAAATGGTTTGAAACTGTGAGAAATTATTTGAATGATATTGATGGATACTTATTGATTGAAAAGTATTGGAAATGGTTTGAAACCACAGCTATCATGTATATTGATTGTATTCCTCGCTAGCTTGTCTAGTGAGACGAATTGAATTCCCTCTCTGGCTGAAGTGTTGAGGTGTGTGCCTGTTGAGGACGAATTGGATGAGTACTCATATTTTTGCTAGCTAGCTATGTTATTCCTCATTAGTCATCGACTTTTGGGACGAATTGGATACCTCATTAGCCATCGGCTTTTGGAACGAATTGAACTTTGGAACATGATTAAGCTGTGTGTGATTTATTGATATGTATTGCGAGATTGTGAAATGAATTTAAACTCTTATTGACATATACTGTCTTTTGAATTCAACCATGATCTGACTTATTGAAATTTATTGTGATATTGAGAAATGGAGTTTAAATTCTTATTGACAATTACTGTTTTGAAATTAACTATGGTTTTAAGTATCCACTATTTATATGATTTATGAATTGTGATTTAAATTGTATTTGGTTAATGTTGTGCACCACTGAGACATCGTCTCAGCGATAGCTTTTTATTGCTGTCGCAGGTAGACTAACAGACAGAGCAGCAGACTAGGCTGCTATTACTTCCAGCGAGAGATTTTCGGGTATAATGAGTATACCACATTTTGCATTTCGTACTGTAATGTACGACCACTGTATGTACATATTTTTTTTGGTTTTGAGCAGTTGTAAATTAAAATTGTACATTAAAGTTATAAAATAAATTATGAGATATTTTGACTTGTAAAAATTGTATTATATTTTCTTTATCTCAGTCCTTGAAAAATTACTGTGAATTTGACTTGAGAAATATGTTAGGTTGAGAAAAATGTTGAAGTTGAGACTTGGAATATATTGAAGTGCTTTTTTACAGGTTTTCTGAAGAACTGTTTTTATCCAAAATACAGATGGCACTCTGCCAAAATTTTTACAGAAATTCCAAATAATCCAAACGAGTTGGCAGTTTCACTTCAGTTCACAAAAGTTTTTAACACCTGTAAATAGTGCTCACCACTGTAAAAGAAGTAAGAAAAGTTTTTAAAATCCCTTGTAGTGTATTTAATGGGTTATCAGTAGACGGAGTTGGTAATTCATTAGGTATACTACGGGATCATGTTATGCCTTACAGAGGGGTAGGGTGTGACATGTTTTAGTGGTATCAGAGCAAAGTTTTTAAATTCTATTTTCACCTGTTATTTGAATATTCTTTCTTCATAGTACAACTGCTCAACATCATTGTTTGATACATACAGTACATTACATTATAAATATGCACTAACGGGAGGAAATCTCCTTGTGTTATTTGTTCAGGAGATTTAAAATCCTCGCATTGACTATGGAAGAGGGTGATCGTTCAGTCGATCAATCTATTGAGGCTGAGGTGCTAGGGATGCCCTGTGCCTACATAATGTCGGTGGTTCAAAGAAGACCACCGCAGCATCGCAATTTCTGCTCGCCAGCCACAGATGGTCGCAATGTTCCAACAAATGGCTGGTAATGTGCCTACTCAAGTCCCAATACAGACACCAGTGGTACAACCACAATCTCCTACTAGGCAGTATGACAAATTGATGAAGTATGGGGCTACAGAGTTCAAGGGGACAGTAGATCCTCTAGAAGCTGAACAATGGTTAGAAAGGATGGATAGGGTATTCAAGAAATTGCATTGCACAGAGGAGCTTAGATTCGAATACTCTGTATCTTTGCTACAGGGGGATGCTTATGACTGGTGGAAAACCATTCCCCACACCGTAGAACCTACAAGCTAACATGGAATGACTTTCTCGTGGAATTCGCATGTAAATATGTCCTCGATGCTTATGTAGACCGTAAGCTACAAGAATTCCTAAGTCCAAACAGGGAACAGATCGGTGGTGAGTATGAAAGAGAATTTTCCGTCTGAGTCATTATGCAGTGAGTTTACTTTCTACCAAAGAGGAGAGATGCAAGAGGTTTGAAATCGGCTTGAAGCCCAGATCGATTACAAGTAGTCAGCTTCAAACACACTAACTTCTCTGAACTTATTTCTCAAGCTCTAGAATTAGAAAGAATTGAGTCTGAAGCTGCTCTTGAGAAAAAGAGATCAGAGAAGACAGAGAAAGAGGGAAAATCAAGAGAATGTAGTTCCAAAGTGGTCCCACCGGAAAGAGGAAGAACTATGGGGACATGGCGAGTGGCAAGAAATCTGGTAGGGGAAGATATTCAGATGTAAGCCTCCCTATCCGTCACAGAGTACCTGCAGGTTCCTACCCTCCCCGCCAATGTGAAACTTGTGGAAAAAATCATGGTGGGATCTGCTACAAGGCTATTCGAGCCTGTTATAACTGTGGAGGCACCGGACACTTTGCCAAGGACTGCACCAGTAGTTGCAGAGTTGGACCACCTCCTACTACTACAGAAGGCTCAGTTCAGAGCTCTGTCACCAGAAGTTCACAACCACCCAGTAGAGGTAGAGGCAGGGGTAGAGGTAGCCCAGCAGGCAGCCAAGGCACAGTGAAACAATCAGAGCAAGACAGTGCTCCAATCAGAATGTATGCAATGAGACAGAAGGAAGAGGCAGAGACATCTGATGTTGTGGCTGGTACCTTCTCAACTTTTAACCAAAATGTGTTTGTGTTATTTGATCCGGGTTTTACCTATTCTTATGTGAGTGCTAGTATCATGGATTGCATTGTTGTTCCATGTACAAAAATGAACTTTGAGGTGCTAGTAACAAGTCCACTAGGATAGGAAGTCAGGGTTAATAGAATATATAGAGATTTTCCTTTGGTGATCCAAGGACACACTTTTCTGTCTGATCTCATTGAAATGCCCTTCAGAGATTATGATATCATCTTGGGCATGGATTGGTTAGCTAGGCATCATGCCATGATTGACTGTAGGCTGAAGACAGTCACTTTTGGCCTTCCTCGATGCTGATGTGGTAATACATGGGGAGAGGCAGTTATTGCCATCAAACATCATTTCGGCTGCACTAGCCAGAAAAATGATCAGAAAGGGGTGTGAAGCCTACTTGGCACATGTGGTAGACACCCAAGTGGGGAGTCCAGCATTGAAGGACATCCCTACAGTACATGACTTTCCAGATGTGTTTCCTGATGAATTGCTAGGACTACCTCGGAAAAGAGAAGTGCAGTTTGAAATTAATGTTATGCCTGGTGTGGATCCAATCTCCATAACGCCATACAGAATGGCACCAGCAGAGTTGAAGGAGTTGAAGATACAATTGCAAGAACTACTTGAAAAGGGCTTCATCCGCCCTAGTGTGTCACCTTGGGGAGCACCAGTGTTGTTTGTTAAGAAGAAGGATGGTACTCTCTGCTTATGCATTGACTACCGACAGTTGAATAAGGTGACAATAAAGAATGATATCCATTGCCTCGCATTGATGATCTGCTTGATCACTTGAAGGGTGCAAATTGTATTCTCCAAAATTGATTTGCAATCGTTATTATCGATTGAAGGTGCAAGAACAGAGTATTCCAAAATCGCTTTGTAACTCGGTATGGCCACTATGAGTTTCTAGTAATGCCATTCGGGTTAACAAATGCTCCACCGCTTATGGATCCGATGAACACTATCTTCGACCATATCTTGATCAATTTGTGGTGGTGTTTATTGATGACATTTTGATATATTCAAGGAATGCAGAGGAGCATGACAGACATCTGCGGATTGTATCGCAGACTTTAAGGGAGAAATGAATATACGCCAAATTGTCGAAATGTGAATTTTGGTGAAAGAAATCTCCTTTTGGGACATGTTGTGTTAGTGAAGGGATCAAGGTAGATTCCAAAGAAGGTAGAAGCTATCCTTAATTGGAAGCCGCCCAGGAACATCACAGAAATTCGTAGTTTTCTGGGTTTAGCTGGATATTATCGCCGGTTTGTGAAGGGGTTTTCTATGTTATCTTCTCCACTGACCAAGCTGCTTCGGAAAGATGTAAAATTTCAGTGGACTGATAAATGTCAGCAGAGTTTTGATGAGTTGAAGAGGTGTTTAATCAAGCTCAGCTTCTCACTTTACCCACTCCGGGTAAAGAATACACAGTTTATAGTGATGCTTCTCACAATGGGCTAGGCTGTGTACTGATGCAAGATCGGAATGTCATTGCTTATGTATCACACCAGCTGAAACCGCACGAGAGGAACTACCCAACACATGATCTGGAGCTAGCAGCTATTATTTTTGCTCTGAAGATCTGGAGACACTATTTGTATGGGGAGAAATGCTACATTTATACGGATCACAAGAGCTTGAAGTACTTAGGCACCCAGAAGGAATTGAATTTGAGGCAGAGGAGATGGTTAGAACTCATCAAAGATTATGATTGCTTAATAGACTATCAGCCAGGGAAAGCAAATGTGGTGGCTGACGCCTTAAGTCGCAAGACTATGGCAAGTCTCAGAGTTTCTCCTTTGTCCATGGTATATGAATTGAAATTACAGCATGCCAGTTTAGAGATTGATGATGAGGGACAGACAGTAGTTGCATGGCATGTACAGCCAGTGTTGATTGATCAAATCAGAATGGCTGCTCAGAGTGATGAAAAATATCAGAAGCTACTGAAAGAAGTCCAGCAGGGCAAGAAACCTGAATTCTCTGTGAGAGATGATGGTTTATTGCTACATCAGGGCAGGATGTGCGTTCCTAATGATGCTGAATTGAGACAAATCATTATGAAGGAAGCACATGAGTCTCCATTTGCTATGCACCCTGGTGGAACTAAAATGTACAGAGGGCTGAAAGAGCATTATTGGTGGATGGGCATGAAGAGGGATATAGCTAAGTTTGTTTCCAAATGCCTAACTTGTCAGCAAGTAAAGGCAGAACATCAAGTTCCAGCTGGTTTGTTACATCCTTTGTCAGTACCAGAGTGGAAATGGGAACGAATAACTATGGATTTTGTTACAGGACTTCCAAGGACACAGAGTAGTCATGATGCAGTATGGGTTATAGTTGACAGATTGACCAAGTTTGCTCACTTTTTGCCAGTTCGGATGGACTATAGCCTGGAAAGATTGGCCAGATTGTACATATATGAGATTGTAAAATTGCATAGAGTGCCAGTATCAATTGTGTCTGACAGAGATCCTAGGTTCACTTCTAGATTCTGGGGTAGTCTTCAGAGAGCCCTAGGAACTAGATTGAACTTCAAAGACAAAGATTCCACCCACGCATGCATGGCCACCCGAGAGGGTTATTCAGATATTGGAGGATATGCTACGAGCTTGTGTGATTGAATTTGAAGGTAGTTGGGATACACACTTGCCTTTGATTGAGTTTGCTTATAACAACAGCTACCAATCAAGCATTGGGATGCCTCCATATGAAGCATTGTATGGCAGGAAGTGCAGAACTCCCTTATGTTGGGATGAAGTAGGTGAAAGGAAGATGATTGGGCCAGAAATTGTTCAGCAGACAGAGGAAAAAATTAGATTAATTAGAGACAGACTCAAGGCTGCATCAGACCGTCAGAAGTCCTATGTTGATCTAAAGAGAAGAGATATTGAATATGCAGTGGGTGATAAGGTATTCCTCAAAGTTTCTCCTTGGAAGAGAATTATGAGATTTGGCAGAAAGGGGAAACTGAGTCCTCGTTTCATTGGACCATATGAAGTTCTGGAAAGAGTGGGTCCTTTGGCATATCGGTTGGCATTACCTCCAGAGCTAGCAAGGATACACAGTGTCTTCCATGTGTCCATGTTAAGGAGGTACAGATCTGACCCATCTCATGTACTATCAGTTGAAGAGATTGAGGTAAAACTAGACCTCTCATATGAGGAAGAACCCATAAAAATTCTAGCATATGAGAAGAAGCAGCTGAGGAATAAACAGATACATCTGGTTAAAGTGCTATGGAACCATCATTCAGGCCAGGAAGCTACTTGGGAACGTGAAGAGGATATGAGGAGACAGCACCCACAGCTGTTCAGAGACTAATGCCAGGTAAAATTTCGAGACGAAATTTATTTAAGGGGGGGAGAATTGTAACACCCCTAAGTTCGGTAGTGCGTTCTACTGTTCCGGTGACCAGTGCTGTCCGGACAGCTAGGATGCCTAGAACTACACTTCGTTATGAGTGAGGAGACATAAAATAATGAAATACAAGAAAAGAAAATATAAGAAAAACAAAGGAAAAATAATAGCAAA
The DNA here is from genome assembly GCF_030052815.1 of Hevea brasiliensis. Classification (NCBI taxonomy): domain Eukaryota; kingdom Viridiplantae; phylum Streptophyta; class Magnoliopsida; order Malpighiales; family Euphorbiaceae; genus Hevea; species Hevea brasiliensis. The sequence goes on from NC_079509.1 coordinate 42,648,048, forward strand.
GAAATGTAACCAAGTTAAGCGAGCCGAGAACCCTAGCGATGGGTGACCGCACCGGGAAGTCACGGCGTGGACCGTTGACTAGCCCTGGACCGCGGGGAACCCTGGAAAATATTTTTAGGACTTAAAGAGACATCAATTGAAGTAGGAATATCATTAGAAATATCAAAGAAAAATTAAATTATTAGTACAAGGAAAAGTGAGAAATCGAAAAACAGACAAAACCCGGTGTTACCGAAAAATAGGGAATGCAACCCGAACAGGGGCATTATGGTCAATCGATATCCCGAATTGTCTTTTGACCTAAATGCCCATTAAAAATAAATAATATTACACTTAGAAAATAAAATGATACCAAAATCAAGAAGTTTAATCAAGGTTTAGCAAGTTCTAACCATAGGTAAGTTTACATTTTTGAATATTGCTTTGTTAAACTTTGTGTACATGTTATGGGTGTTGGATTTGTGAAGAAAATTTTCAAGTTTGAGGAGTTATTGATATGTCCATTTTGGACAGCCATGGAGTTATGTATTTAATGATTTATTATTACATATATTTGATGTAAATTCATGTTGAGTAGAGGGATTTAATATCCTAGTAAGTTATTTCCATGAAAATGTGGTGATTGTGCACTTAAATTGGAGATTGAAGAATCGTGGGACACTTTGGCATTGTAGAACATTTCGGCAGCCTTGGGACACTTTGATAAATGTATGAGTTCATGAAGGTATTGGCAGAATATTGACATTGAGGATTGATGGATATGTATATAGGTTGGTTGTGTAAAGTGTATGTAAGAATGAATAATGTTTAGGTGTATATGTGATTGTACTTAGACTTTGTAAAATTGAGTTTATTTGGTGTATTGAGGATGTGTGTAATCTGCCCAAAGTGACTTTAAAGTGAAGTGGTATATGGTTTTGATAATGTACCAAAACAGAATTGGTAAGGGAAGTGGACATATAGTAAGGTGAATGTGTCATTGATGTATGTTTAAGCAAGGTAATTAAGGGCAGCATGCATTTTAACCTATAACTTTAAATGTGTAACTTCAATTGGTATGAGACCAATTGGAGGTGAAACTAGGCACAAAATGTGCCAACTTTCATTGAGAAAGCATACCAAAATTCTGCTTGCAAGGTGATATGAAAAATGACCAATTCGGATTAAGTGCAAGTGAGACCTGAAAATTGACCATTTGGGCAGCAGTTAGTGTTTAGGCCATAACTCATTCAAAACAGGTCCAATTGACCTGAAATTTTAACCATGAATATTTAAGACCCATACCTACAAGTCTTATGAAGACACCAAAGCCCAAAAATGACCATAAGCAAGTCAAACAGCTTGCACAAGTTCGGGTCCAAAAACTGGCCGAACCAAAGTTGACCAAATTGACCTAAAATGACCTAATTTGATGCCATTTGACCAGCAATAGTAAAATGACCATAACTTGGTCTACATAACTCAGAATGACCTAAAATTTTGCCCCACGTTCCATAAGACATAGATCTACAAGTTTGTAGTTTTGACCGAAAACCGAGGGAACTAGGTCGTCCGGCTAGGTCAAACTAGTATACCGGAATACAGCAATTTGCAATAAAATGCACTAAACAAGGAAATAAAATTGGTAACATGTACCAACCCTAAAACACTATCGAATGTGACATATTAATGACACTAAGACCTAATTTACCTAGAACGCATCGAGGGTCGGTATATTAGGTGATTAAGCAAATAATAGCTTTCGGTGAATTACTTATCGAACATTATCGTTAGAGACAATTTAATTTAGTACTGAAACACTTCAAATTGTGTTTCTCAGTTACCAAAGACTCAGGAAAAGGGAAGGAAACACTGAGTCCAGACCAAGAGACAGTTATCAGAGGTTTGTGCACAACAACTATTTCTTTTGAATTTTTCAATTGAAATAAATTATGACTATTTGTACATTATTGTTTTAAATTGTGGAAATGTTTTTGAATGGATATTTATCGCTTGAAAAGTACTGTAAATTGTTTGAAACTGTGAGAAATTATTTGAATGATATTGATGGATACTTATTGATTGAAAAGTATTAGAAATGGTTTGAAACCACAGCTATCATGTATATTGATTGTATTCCTCGCTAGCTTGTCTAGTGGGACGAATTGAATTCCCTCTCTGGCTGAAGTGTTGAGGTGTGTGCCTGTTGAGGACGAATTGGATGAGTACTCATATTTTTGCTAGCTAGCTATGTTATTCCTCATTAGTCATCGACTTTTGGGACGAATTGGATACCTCATTAGCCATCGGCTTTTGGGACGAATTGAACTTTGGAACATGATTAAGCTGTGTGTGATTTATTGATATGTATTGTGAGATTGTGAAATGAATTTAAACTCTTATTGACATATACTGTCTTTTGAATTCAACCATGATCTGACTTATTGAAATTTATTGTGATATTGAGAAATGGAGTTTAAATTCTTGTTGACAATTACTGTCTTGAAATTAACTATGGTTTTAAGTATCCACTATTTATATGATTTATGAATTGTGATTTAAATTGTATTTGGTTAATGTTGTGCACCACTGAGACATCGTCTCAGCGATAGCTTTTTATTGCTATCACAGGTAGACTGACAGATAGAGCAGCAGACTAGGCTACTATTACTTCCAGCGAGAGATTTTCGGGTATAATGAGTATACCACATTTTACATTTTGTACTATAATATTTGACCACTGTATGTACATATTTTTTTTGGTTTTGAGCAGTTGTAAATTAAAATTGTACATTGAAGTTATAAAATAAATTATGAGATATTTTGACTTGTAAAAATTGTATTATATTTTCTTTATCTCAGTCCTTGAAAAATTACTGTGAATTTGACTTGAGAAATATTAGGTTGAGAAAAATGTTGAAGTTGAGACTTGGAATATATTGAAGTGCTTTTTTACAGATTTTCTGAAGAACTGTTTTTATCCAAAATACAGATGGCGCTCTGCCAACATTTTTACAGAAATTCCAAATAATCCAAACGAGTTGGCAGTTTCACTTCAGTTCACAAAAGTTTTTAACACCTGTAAATAGTGCTCACCACTGTAAAAGAAGTAAGAAAAGTTTTTAAAATCCCTTGTAGTGTATTTAATGGGTTATCAGTAGACGGAGTTGGTAATTCATTAGGTATACTACGGGATCATGTTATGCCTTACAGAGGGGTAGGGTGTGACAGTGTAGCCGAGCAAGATATGCCACACAGTGTATCGAAACACCCTATTTTAATTCAATCATTTTTATTCTCCCTAATTTAATTTTTTTTTCATAGTTATGGAGTACAATTTGTGAAATATAATTCATTTTAATCATTTATTAAAATCATAATTTTATTGAGGTTCCGTAAATTTTATTGAAAATCTGGCAGAGTACCGGCTAAAAATGGAGAAAAAAGTTCTTCGGAACCTGTGAAAAACACTTCCATTAATCATTTCCAATCATTCTCAAGCTCTAATAATCATCAAAATCTCAATATTTTTCAACAACATTTCCAGTTCTCAATCATTCATTTCTCATGGTATTCATATATAAGCAATAAATAAATACTCAATTTTCTATTCATAAACACAATTTCCATTATTTACATTAACATCAAAATATATTACATAAGTCTCAATTACACAAGAGAAAATAAAAGTTAGTTACAAAATACCAAAATGAAACCTAGTGTCCTACCAATGCACTGAAGATGGTGAGGTGACACGGAAACTATGCAGAGCTGCAGGAGGTCTCACCCAGTCTGTACTCTACTGGGCTCTCAGTCAGTATCTTTAGAACCTACGCATGGCAAAAGCAAAGCGCTAAGCAAAAATGCTTAGTGGTGCCAATAATAAAATAAAAAGAAATAACAGGAAGTAAATATGTAGTGCATGTTTTGATGTCTTATGCAGACAATTTTTTTTTTATCATTATTGGTAATCTTATTTATTATGTATTTGTTCTATTCATTATTTTATTAAATTTGTTCACTTTCATTTTTGGGTTCCCAAGTAACCTATACTGGATGACTGGACTGGATAAACGGGTAAACTGGCACTGGGTATCTAGTACCTCGAGCCATCACACCATCGGTCACATAAGCATCTCCAGGCAATGTAACAGCCTAATAAGTCAGACAACAATAGGCACAAGGCCAAATATCAACACAATGTCTGTGACACCCCTTACCCGTGTACAGTATACCCGAGTAAGTAACGCCACACGATGTACCGGCACACTCTAATATACCTTAATTAATTTATATCATGCTTTTGCATATAATTTATGAAATATAATTTATTTAAGCCATTTATCAAAATTTTTATTTATTTGAGGTTCCGATAATTTTATAGAAAATCCGGCGGAGTACCGGCTAAAAATGGAGAAAACAGTTCTTCGGAACCTGTTAAAAACACTTCCAAATAATTCCCAAACAATCCCAACTTCAAATCATCAATAGAGTCTCAACAATTTTTCAATTTCAGGTCTCAACAACCTTTTCATTTCTCAAACATCCCTTTCTCAGGGTTCTCATATATAAACAACAATTAAATACTCAAATTACTTCCATACATAACCATAAATCTTTATTATTTACATGAACCTCAAAATACATTACATAAATCCCAAATACATATGAGAAAATAAAAATTTAATTACAAAATGACAAAATGACATCTAGTGTCCTACCAATGCACTGCAGGTGACGAGGTGACACGGATACTGTGCAGAACTGCAGGATGGACTCACCCAGTCTACGGTCTACTGGGCTCACAATCTGTATCTCCAGAACCTACGCGTGGCAAAAGCAACGCGCTAAGCAATAATGCTTAGTGGTGCAATAATAAAATAATAAGAAATAACAGAAAATAAATATGTATTGCATGTGCATGTTTTGTTTGTTTTGTATTTGTATATCCATACATTTCGTTAACTTTGTCCACTTTCATTCATGTAGTTGCCCAAGTAACCTACACTAGATGATTGGACTGGATAAACGGGTAAACTAGCACTGGGTATCAAGTACCTCGGGCCGTCACACCATCGGTCACATATGCATCTCCAGGTGTGCAACAGAACAGCTAACAAGCTGTGATAACATCAGGCACAAGGCCAAAGCTCAACACAAGGTCAGAATGGCATATTGCCATGTGCAGTACTGCTAACTGAATCCTATTGGCATGCCAAACTATCCAAACCAATCTTGTTAGGTATACTAGGGCATTTGAAACTTTTAAATTCTTCAATTTGTGAATTTCAAGTTTTGGTGTCACTATTCACCTTATTGGTCAACAAAAATGTTGACTTTTGGATAGAAAATAGGTGTATTGGTTTTAACACCCCAAACATACCACATTTTGTATTTAAAACTTGTTGGAATTGATTGCCATTTCCATTTCTCAACTTAAATCTAGGAGGGCAGAAATTTCAGTTTTTGAGACCCAACTTTACTGTTCCATTGGGCCCTGTTGCAGTGGGAATTTGAAGAAATGGCAAACATGAAAGTTGTTCCTTATTTTGTCTAGTTGAATTTCCTTTTTGAATCACTCCATTTGGAGTTTTGTAGCTCCAGATATGGTCCAAAAACCACAGCTGGCCGGATTACCATTCTGCAGAAATTACCATATCTACAGTAACATGAACAGTGACTGCCACTGCCATTTGGGTTAGGTTCTGGCCATAATTTGGGGTAGGTTCCTTCATGAAAGTTGTTTGTCTATGTCTTAGCTTGTTGCTGTAAAAATTTCAGGTCAATTGACCATATCTACAGTGAGTTATGGCCAAATGAACAGTTACTATTCATTTGGTCATTCTGCAGAATCAGTTGCAGGGTATCCGGATTGGGGCCAAGTTTTGGTCCTCTTGCTTTGGTCTTTTGGGCATGGTTTCTTCATAAAAAATGTGCCATTTTAAGCCTAGTTTCATGTCCAATTGGCCAAACACCAATTGGACCAACACAACCAAAGTTATGGCTGTGTAATTGGACTGAAATTTCAGTCCATTGCTGCTGTCCTAGGGCAGCTTACACCTTCACTTTGCCATACTCTTTTTCAGTCCAAATTGTGGTCAACTTACCTAAAATGGTCACTAATTGACCATTAAAATGTTCTCTAACAATTTCATAAACCAAGTTCACATTTTGCTCCCAAAACCCTAATTCAAATTCATGTTTTATACAATTTACCTTAGTTAGCTTTTAATTCATTATTCTTATGTTTATAAACTTCCAACATGATTCTAGTTCACTTCAAGCTCATCAAAAACACTCCCTCCTATTCCATAGCTAGGGCAGCCGAAATTCATGTGCACATACACATGAGTTTTTTGTCCATTTAGATTACAATTTCTTAGTAAGTTCAAGTCCCAAATCATGAAATTAAAGAGTTTTGGGGATATAGATGCACTAACCTCTTTGCTCAACTTATTGAGCTTGTGAAAACTCTAGAATTCCTCCTCTTTGTGGCTGCCTAGAGCTTGCTTAGGGTGTGTAGATTAATTTTTGTGAAGATAACTTAGGGTTTTGGGGTGAGGCTTGAGAGATCTTCAAGCTTGAGTGAGGAAGAAAAATGGAGGTTTGCTTCTTGGCTATGGTGTGGCTGAAATGGAGAAGGAGATGGCTGCCCACGTTTTTTTCTTTTCCTTTGGTCTTTATTTAGCTCTTTTATTAGTTAGATAAATGATAGTTTAAATGTGATTGGTGGCCAATTTTAAATGACATCACATTGATGTCATAATTTGCATATATTGTATTTTTCTTTTCTTTTCATCACTACTAACTTTCAATTCATTTTTCATCAATATTAATTCATATTTTAGTTCATAATAATTATTTACTTAACTGGACAAGTCGGTCAAAAATCACCTCCGAAGGCGAAATGACCAAAATGCCCTCCGTTTAGCTTAACGGGTCAAAATTGGTCAGACTGATTGAAAAATTTTTCTAGGTATTTTCTTGGCATTCTAATGCCATGGGAACCTCAATAACCCTTTTCTGGAGTCCCAAAAATTATTTTATAATTTTTTCCCCGGGTCCAAGGCTCCTCGTTGCGAGAATCGCAACTTCCCTCTGATTACCCTTCGCTTGGGCACCGGCTCATTTAACTTGGTTGTATTTTATTTCTAAAATTTTTACTAAATTTTTCTTATTAATATTTGAGTTAATTATGGTTCCTGACTTTAGTTTAAATATTTTTCCTGACGTTTCTAGTCGTCCGACCGACACCGTCACCGAATAGTAGAATGTACGAGTTGCTACGGAGGGTGTTACAACTCTTCCTCTAATTTAAATTTCGTCCTCGAAATTTACCTGATGCAAACAGTTGAGGGAACTGTTGCCTCATCGTCTCTTCACTTTCCCAAGTTGCCTCCTCGGTGTTGTGGTGCCTCCAAAGCACTTTCACCAATGGAATCTGCTTGTTCCTCAATTCTTTTACTTCCCGAGCCAGGATCCGTAGAGGTTCTTCTTCATATGTCAAATCCAGTTGTATTTCAATCTCTTCCCTGGAGATGACATGTGAAGGATCTGAGCGGTATCTTCTGAGCATGGACACGTGGAACACATTGTGGATCTTATCCACTCGGTGGCAAAGCTAGCCTATAGGCCACCGGACCCACACGCTCAATGACTTCATATGGGCCAATGAACCTAGGGCTCAACTTACCTTTTCTTCCAAACCTCAACACTTTCTTCCATGGTGACACCTTGAGGAACACTTTGTCGCCAACCGCATATTCTATTTCTTTTCTCTTCAGGTCGGCATAAGATTTACATGCATGAGGCAACCTTCATGTTGGCTTTGATTAGTTTCACTTGCTCCTCACTGTTTCACTGTGTCCGCCCCACCGCTTGTCTTCGCCAATTCAGTCCAAAGACACCGAGTTCTACATTTTCTCCCATACAAAGGCTTCATATGGGGCCATTTGTATGCTAGCTTGGTAGCTATTGTTGTATGCAAATTCTGCGATGGGAGGTATCTATCCCAACTTCCTCAAACTCAATGACACAACTCCTCAGCATATCCTCAAGGACCTGACATATATTTCATGTTATTGTTATCATTTCAATTCAATATTTGTATCAATTTCATTGGTTTCAATTATTTACCTGGATTACTCTTTCAGATTGCCCATCCATCTGAGGATGGAAAGCTGTGCTGAAATGGAGTTGTGTACCCAAGGATTCATGCAACTTTTTCCAAAATCTCGATATAAACCTTGGGTCTCGATCAGATATGATGGAAAGTGGGATTCCATGCAGTCTAACTATCTCACTGATATACAATTCTGCTAACTTCTCCAGTGAGTAGTCAGCCCTAACTGGCAGAAAGTGTGCTGACTTTGTCAATCTATCCACTATTACCCATGCTGCATCATGTTTCTTCCGGGTGAGAGGTAGACCACTTACAAAATCCATGGTGACCCGATCTCATTTCCATTCAGGTATGCGTATAGGCTGTAGCAATCCTGATGGAACTTGATGTTCTGCCTTGACTTGCTGACATGTCAAGCATTTAGTCACATAGTTAGCTATGTCCTTTTTCATACCAGGCTACCAATACTGAAGCTTCAGATCATGATACATCTTTGTACTTCCTGGGTGCATAGCATATACACTGGTGTGTGCCTCTTTAGAATATCGCCTTCAATTCCCATTATCCGTACACACGTCTTCCTTTGTAATACTGACACCCATCCGCTTTCACCTCATGGTCGCTTGCTTTTCCTCCGGAATTTTGCTCATAATAGCCAAGAACTTTTCATCTACTTTTGCCCATCTAAAATCTGCAGAGTGTTTGGCCTCACTAGCAACTCAGCCAATATAGCTCCATCTCGAATCAAAGATAGACGGGCATTCAATGATCTCAAATCTGTGATGGACTTTCTGCTCAAAGCATCAGCAACTACATTTGCCTTCCTAGGATGGTAGTCAATCACACAATCATAATCCTTCAGGAACTCAATCCATCGCCTCTGTCTAAGGTTGAGCTCCCTCTGAGTTGGCAAATATTTCAGGCTTTTGTGGTCTGTGTAAATGTAGCACTTTTCACCATACAAGTAATGCCTCCATATCTTCGATCTGAAGATAATTCCGTAAGCTCTAAATCATGGGTAGGGTAATTCTGCTCATGTGGCCTTAGTGCTGGAAGCATAAGTCGACTACCTTTCCCTCTTGCATCAATACACACCCTAGCCCATTATGTGAGGCATCACAGAGACCACAAAGTCTTTTCTCGACATCGGCCGTGTTAACACCGGTGCCTCTGTCAACATAGCCTTCAATCTTCAAAACTGGTCCGACACTTGTCATTCCATCAAATCTAACATTCTTGTGTAACAACTTGGTCATTGGAGCGGCTATTAAAGAAAATCCTTCACAAATCTCCTGTAATACCCAAATAGCCCCAAGAAGCTTCGACCTCGCTTGTATTCCTGGGAGGCTTCCATTCCATCATCGCTTCTATTTTCTTGGGATCCACCTAATCCCATCACCGGTGACACTAAGTGTCCAAGGAATGCAATCTCATTCACCAAAAGTCACACTTGGACAACTTAGCATACGCCTTCTTTTCCTTCGTGGTTTGCGTAACAATCCTCAAATGCTCATCATGTTCTTCATTGGTCTTGGAATACACCAAAATATCATCAATAAAGACCACTACGAACCGATCTAGGTATGGATGGAAGATACGGTTCATAAGGTCCATAAATGCTGCTGGTGCATTTGTTAGGCCAAAGGGCATCACCAGAAACTCATAATGCCCATACCGGGTCCTGAATGCAGTCTTTGGCACATCTGCATCCTTCACCCTCAACTGATGATACCTCGATGCGAGATCAATCTTAGAAAATACTCTGCTTCCCTTCAACTGATCAAACAGATCATCTATTCTAGGCAACGGATATTTGTTCTTCACAGTCACTTTATTCAACTGCTGGTAATCAATACAAAGCCTCAAAGTCCCATCCTTCTTCTTTACAAACAGCACTGGAGCTCCCCATGGTGACACACTGGGGCATATAAACCCCTTATCCAGCAACTCTTGCAACTGAGTTTTCAACTCCCTCAATTCCGTGGGTGCCATCCTATAAGGAGCAATGGAAATGGGTGCTGTACCCGGCAGTGTCTCAATAGCAAATTCGATTTCCCTTTCTGGTGGTAAACCAGGCAACTCTTCAGGAAATACCTCTGGGAAGTCTCTTACTATGGGTATGTTACTCAAGTTTGGCTTAGCCTGCCTAGTATCCACCACATGTGCTAGGTAGGCTTCACAGCCTTTTCTCATCATTCTTCTTGCAACTGTGGCTGAGATGACATTGGACAAGAAATCTGTCCTTTCCCCCATAACTGTAATTTCATTACCCTCAGGAGTTTTCAAAGAAATTCTCTTCAATTTGCAATCAACTATTGCCTGATGACGTGACAACCAGTCCATTCCCAAAATCATGTCAAACTCGTGGAAGGGCAACTCAATCAGGTCTGCCAAGAATTCATACCCCTGAATCCTTAACGGGCAACTCTTGTATACCTTGTTCACCACTACACTGTGACCCAATGGATTAGTGACTAGAATGTCTTGGTCACTCTCCCCTATTAGTATCCCCCTTTCTACAGGTAAGTTGATGCAAATGTAGGAATGAGTGGATCCTGGATCCACCAATGCATGCACAGGTGTAGTGTAGAGGAGAACGCACTCGATGACGCCCGGCATCTTGCTCCTCCTGAGCTCTCAGGGCATAATTTCTGGCAGGTGGTCTGTTATCTGGCCTCTCTGCTGGCTCAGATGCAGGCCTCTGTGATGGTCCCACTGCATCAGACTTACCAGATTTTCTACCTCTCTGTGGTGCAGGAGCAGGTCTGTCTGCTTGTGTCGGAGCAGCTGTAGTAGTTCTGCTTGAACAGTTCCTTAACTGATGCTCTGTTGACCCACACCTCAAGCAGGCACCAGTTACTCTCCAACACTCCCCCTTATGCCACTTCAGGCAGTGTGGACATGCAGAAGATGCTGGGGCTGGTCCCCTGAACCCCATCCCTGGAGAGCTGCCCACTGATGGTGTGGACTGACCTCTCCTAGGGGTGAACTGTGGCCTGGGCCCCTGAGACTGACCCTGACCCTGTGGCTGAGCTGAACTCTGTGCAGGAGGACCCTTGAACTTCTTCCCAAATGCAGGAGCTGAACTAGACTGACCTGGGCCCCTCTTCTGCTGTCTTTCCCTTCTAGTCTGCTCACTGATTCTTACTTTTTCAACCTTTATTGCAGCTTCCACTAACTTGGTAAATTCTGTGATTCCCAAGGCAGTGAGCTGGATCTTGATGTTGTCATTTAGTCCCTCTTCAAATCTCTTGCACCTTTCAGCTTCATTAGGGACTATCTCCCTTCCATAGCGGCTCAATCTTACGAATTCCTTCTCATATTCGGCCACTGACAGCTGTCTCTGCCTCAGGTTAATAAACTCTCTTCTTCTCTCTTCCAGGTATACAGTACCCACATATTTCTTCTTGAATTCAGAGAGGAAGAAGTCCCAAGTTACAGCTTCTGGCTGCACTTCACTGGACACAGTGTCCCACCACTCATAAGCATCATTTGCAACAGAGATATGGCAGCTTCTAAATTTTGCTCTGGGGTGCAGTGGAGTTGTTTTAGAACTCTGCCTGCTCAACCAATTCTACCGCAATGCAGTCATCTTCTCTCTTGCCATAGAAATCCACTGCCCTAAACTTTCTTAGTCTTTCCAGGTGTGATTTCTGCTGTGGAGCTGGTGGTGGTGGTGGTGGTGGTGCTGGCATTACCCCAACCATTTGTCAAAAGAAGTCGGTCATTTGTTGGAACATGGCCTGTGGAGGCTGAGCAGGCTCTGCTTGAGCTGGCGGAGCAAATTCTCTCATGCCCCCAGTCTCAGCTGCTGTAGGTGGAGAATGACTCTCCACTTCCTCCTAAACGGCTCTCTGAGATGAAGGGTCCATATCCTATTCAAAATAAGAAAGATAAACAGATCTGCGTTAGTGTCACCTCGACTCTTACAAATGCAATGCATGGTATGGACTCAATCTAGGCCCAGAAACGCCTAAACCGTGCTCTGATACCACTAAATGTGACACCCCTTACCCGTGTACAGTATACCCGAGTAAGTAACGCCACACGGTGTACCGGCACACTCTAATATACCTTAATTAATTTATATCATGCTTTTGCATATAATTTATGAAATATAATTTATTTAAGCCATTTATCAAAATTTTTATTTATTTGAGGTTCCGATAATTTTATAGAAAATCCGACGGAGTACCGGCTAAAAATGGAGAAAACAGTTCTTCGGAACCTGTTAAAAATACTTCCAAATAATTCCCAAACAATCCCAACTTCAAATCATCAATAGAGTCTCAACAATTTTTCAATTTCAGGTCTCAACAACCTTTTCATTTCTCAAACATCCCTTTCTTAGGGTTCTCATATATAAACAACAATTAAATACTCAAATTACTTCCATACATAACCATAAATCTTTATTATTTACATGAACCTCAAAATACATTACATAAATCCCAAATACATATGAGAAAATAAAAATTTAATTACAAAATGACAAAATGACATCTAGTGTCCTACCAATGCACTGCAGGTGACGAGGTGACACGGCCACTGTGCAGAACTGCAGGATGGACTCACCCAGTCTGCGGTCTACTGGGCTCACGATCTGTATCTCCAGAACCTACGCGTGGCAAAAGCAACGCGCTAAGCAATAATGCTTAGTGGTGCAATAATAAAATAACAAGAAATAACAGAAAATAAATATGTATTGCATGTGCATGTTTTGTTTGTTTTGTATTTGTATATCCATACATTTCGTTAACTTTGTCCACTTTCATTCATGTAGTTGCCCAAGTAACCTACACTAGATGACTGGACTGGATAAACGGTAACCGCACCTTTGGGTATCAAGTACCTCGGGCCGTCACACCATCGGTCACATATGCATCTCCAGGTGTGCAACAGAACATCTAACAAGCTGTGATAACATCAGGCACAAGGCCAAAGCTCAACACAAGGTCAGAATGGCATATTGCCATGTGCAGTACTGCTAACTGAACCCTATTGGCATGCCAAACTATCCAAACCAATCTTGTTAGGTATACTAGGGCATTTGAAACTTTTAAATTCTTCAACATGATTCTAGTTCACTTCAAGCTCATCAAAAACACTCCCTCCTATTCCATAGCTAGGGCAGCCGAAATTCATGTGCACATACACATGAGTTTTTTGTCCATTTAGATTACAATTTCTTAGTAAGTTCAAGTCCCAAATCATGAAATTAAAGAGTTTTGGGGATATAGATGCACTAACCTCTTTGCTCAACTTATTGAGCTTGTGAAAACTCTAGAATTCCTCCTCTTTGTGGCTGCCTAGAGCTTGCTTAGGGTGTGTAGATTAATTTTTGTGAAGATAACTTAGGGTTTTGGGGTGAGGCTTGAGAGATCTTCAAGCTTGAGTGAGGAAGAAAAATGGAGGTTTGCTTCTTGGCTATGGTGTGGCTGAAATGGAGAAGGAGATGGCTGCCCACGTTTTTTTCTTTTCCTTTGGTCTTTATTTAGCTCTTTTATTAGTTAGATAAATGATAGTTTAAATGTGATTGGTGGCCAATTTTAAATGACATCACATTGATGTCATAATTTGCATATATTGTATTTTTCTTTTCTTTTCATCACTACTAACTTTCAATTCATTTTTCATCAATATTAATTCATATTTTAGTTCATAATAATTATTTACTTAACTGGACAAGTTGGTCAAAAATCAACTCCGAAGGCGAAATGACCAAAATGCCCTCCGTTTAGCTTAACGGGTCAAAATTGGCTGTACCGATTGAAAAATTTTTCTAGGTATTTTCTTGGCATTCTAATGCCATGGGAACCTCAATAACCCTTTTCTGGAGTCCCAAAAATTATTTTATAATTTTTCCTCCGGGTCCAAGGCTCCTCGTTGCGAGAACCGCAACTTCCCTCTGATTACCCTTCGCTTGGGCACCGGCTCATTTAACTTGGTTGTATTTTATTTCTAAAATTTTTACTAAATTTTTCTTATTAATATTTGAGTTAATTATGGTTCCTGACTTTAGTTTAAATATTTTTCCAGACGTTCGAGCTATCCGGACCGACACCGGTCACCGGAACAGTAGAATGTACGGAGTTGCTACCGGGAGGGTGTTACAATGTCAGAATGGCTAAAAGCCATGAAATCACAGAATGGCATAATGCCATGTGCAGTACTGCTAACTAAACCCTATTGGCATGCCAAGCTATCCAAACCAAACTTGTTAGGTATACTAGGGCATTTCACACTTTTAAGTTTCACAATTTTTGGAATTTAAGTTTTAGTGTTACTATTCCATTCATTGGTCAATAAAAATGTTGACTTTTGCATAGGCAATAGGTACATTAGTTTTAATATCATCAACATACCACATTTTGCATTCAAAATTTGTTGGTATTGGTTGCCAATGCCATTTCTAAGCTTAATGTTAGTTGGGCAGAATTTTCAGTTTTTATGCCTTGTTTTACTGTTCCATTGGTCAATTTTGTAGTGGGAATTTGGCAAAATGATCAACATGAAAGTTGTTCCTTATTTTGTCTAGTTAAATTTCCTTTTTTGAATCACTCCATTTGGAGTTTTTTAGCTCAAGTTATGGTCCAAAAACCACAACTGGCCGGATTGAAATTTTTTTGGACTGACCATATCTATAGCGCAGTGAACAGTGACTTCAAATCACTTGTTGAATAGCTTCTAGTCATAATTTGGGTTATGTTTCTTCATGAAAGTTGTTGGTCTATATCTCAGCTTGTTGTGGGTAAAATTTCAGGTCAATTGGACCATTCTACACTGAGTTATGGCCAAATGACCAAATACTGTTCATTTGGTCATTCTGCAGAAACAGACTACAGGTCGCCGGGATTGGGGCAAGCTTTTGGTCCACTTGGTTTGGTCTTATGGGCATGGTTTCTTCACCAAAGTTGTGCCATTATGTGTCTAGTTTTATCTCCAATTGGCCAAACACCAATTGAACCTACACAGCCCAAGTTATGGCTGTCCAAACAGGCTGGGCTCACATCTAAACCTGCAGGTCACACAAGGCAGCCCACCCAAACTCAAATCCCAAGCTACAACTCACTTAATTTCCTCCTCCCACACATTCAAATGGTCACTAATTGACCATTAAAAGGTTAATAAACCATCACATGAGCAAACCCTAGAATTGTTCAAGTGTCCAATTTTTCTAGTTCCATATATACATTTCACTTGCACTTAAATGTTTAAACACTCATCTCATGTCAAGGTAGCTCACATACCATTTTGTTTCAAGGAAATTCATGAAACCCTTAACATCCCTAAGCTGCAGAAATTGTATAGATAAATACACATAAATTATATTATGTTTTTATGACAATTTCCACTTGACTCATGCCTTTAAACATGAATTAAGCAAGAAAAGGAGGAGATTGGACACTAACCTTGTGAGCAGAATTTTTCCACTCAAAATTCCTTCACTTTCTTTGGCTTTCTTGGCAGCCAAACACTTGCTCAAGATGTAGAGACAAATTTTATTGAAGTGGACTTAGGGTTTTAAGTGAGATTTGGGTGGGTTATAAAGCTTTGGTAAGCTTTCTATGGTGGAATGGGTATGGAGTTTGAGAGCACAGGTGAATTTTTGTGATCACGGCTGCTGGATTTTATGAGTTTTTGCTGTATTCTTATCCACATTTTATTAGTTAATTTAAGTGTTGATTAAATATGATTGGTGGGTAAGTGTTTAATGACATCATATGATGTCATAATTGGTATTTTCTTTCATTTTTTTTCTTCTCTTCTCTACTCATTTTCAATTCAATTTTTAGCAATATTTATTCATATTTTATGTTATAATAATTATTTACTTAACTGGACAAGTCGGCCAAAAATCATCTCTGAAGATGAAATGACCAAAATGCCCTCCGTTTGGCTTAACTGGCCAAAATTGTCTGTACCGATTGAAAAATTTTTCTAAACCTTTTCTTAGCATTCTAATGCCATAGAACCCTCAGTGACTCTTCTCTGGAGTCTCAAAAATTATTTTATAATTTTTCCCCTGGGTCTAGGGCTCCTAATTGCGAGAATCGCAACTTCTCACTAGGTTACCCATCGCTAGGGCACCGGCTCATTTAACTTGGTTGTATTTTATTTCTAAAATTTTTGCTAAATTTTTTTATTAATATTTTAGTTAATTATAGTTCCTCACTTTAGTTTAAATATTTTTCCGGACGTTCTAGTTGTCCGGACCGACACTGGTCACCGGAACAGTAGAATGTACGGAGTTGCTACAGGGGAGGGTGTTACAGGTTCTGAAGAACTATTTTCTCCATTTTTAGCCGGTACTCTGTCGGATTTTCTATAAAATTTGCGGAACCTCAATAAAATTATGATTTCAATAAATGACTGAAATGAATTATATTTCACAAATTGTACTCCATAACTATGAAAAAAAAATAAATTAGGAAGAATAAAAATGATTGAATTAAAATAGGGTGTTCCGGTACACTGTGCGGCATATCTTGCTCGGCTACACTATAGACGGGTAAGGGGTGCCACATTTAGTGGTATCAGAGCACGGTTTAGGCGTTTTTGGGCCTAGATTGAGTCCATACCATGCATTGCATTTGTAAGAGTCAAGGTGACACTAATGCAGATCTGTTTGTCTTTGTTATTTTGATTAGGATATGGACCCCACATCTCAGAGGACAGTTGAGGAGGAAGTGGAGAGTCATGCTCCACTTGCAGTAGCTGAGACTGGGGGTAGAGGAGAACTTGCTCCAGCAGAGCCTGCTCAGCCTCCACAGGTCGTGTTCCAGCAAATAGCTGAATTCTTCAAACAAATGGCTGGGGTAATGCCACCACCACCACCACCTCCACAGTAGAAATCACACCTGGAAAGACTAAGAAAATTTGGAGCAGTGAATTTCTTTAGTAAGAGAGAAGATGATTCTATTGCAACTGAAAATTGGTTGAACAGAACAGGAAGGGTTTTAAAACAACTCCACTGCACTCCAGAGCAAAACCTAGAAGCTGCCATATCTCTGTTGCAAGACAATGCATATGAATGGTGGGATACGGTGTCTAGTGAAGTGCAACCAGAAGTAATAACTTGAGACTTCTTCCTCTCAAAAGTCAAGAAAAAATATGTGGGTAGTGTATACCTGGAAGAGAGAAGAAGAGAGTTCATTAACCTGAGGCAGAGACAGCTGACAGTGGCCGAGTATGAAAAAGAATTTGTCAGATTGAGCCACTACGGAAGGGAGATAGTCCCTAATGAGGCCGAAAGGTGTAAGAGATTTGAAGAGGGATTAAATGACAACATAAAGATCATGATTACTACCTTGGGAATCACTGACTTCAACAAGTTAGTGGAAGCTGCAATAAAAGTTGAAAAGGTTAGAATAAGTGAGCAGACCAGAAGAGAGAGACAGCAGAAGAGGGGCCTGGGTCAATCTAGTTCATCTCCTGCACCTGGGAAGAAGTTCAAAGGTCCACCTGCACAGAGTTCAGGTCAACTCCAAGGTCAGGGTCAGTCTCAGGGGCCCAGGCCACAGTTCACCCCTAGGAGAGGTCAGTCCACACCATCAGTGGGCAGCTCTCCAGGGACGGGGTTTAGGGGACCAGCCCCAGCATCTTCTGCATGTCCACATTGTCTGAAATGGCATAAGGGGGAGTGTTGGAGAGTGACTAGTGCCTACTTAAGGTGTGGGTCGATAGAGCATCAGCTGAGGAACTGTCCATGCAGAACTACTACAGCTGCTCCAACACAAGCAGACAGACCTGCTCCTGCACCACAAAGGGGTAGAAAATCTGGCAAATCTGAGGCAGTTGGACCATCATAGAGGCCTGCATCTGAGCCAGCAGAGAGGCCTGAGGGCAGACCACCTGCCAGAGCCTATGCCATGAGAGCTCAGGAGGAGCAAGATGCCCCGAACGTCATCAAGGGTACGTTCTCCCTCTACAATACATCTGTGCATGCATTGGTGGATCCAGGATCCACTCATTCATACATCTGCATCAACCTACACGTAGAAAGGGGGATACTAGTAGGGGAGAGTGACCAAGACATTCTGGTCACTAATCCATTGGGCCATAGTGTAGTGGTGAACAAAGTGTATAAACGTTGCCCGTTAAGGATTCAGGGGTATAAATTCTTGGCAGACCTGATTGAGCTGCCTTTCCATGAGTTTGACGTGATTTTGGGAATGGACTGGTTATCACGTCATCAGGCAATAGTTGATTGTAAATTGAAGAGAATTTCTTTGAAAACTCTTGAGGGTAATGAGATTACAGTTGTGGGGGAAAGGACAGATTTCTTGTCCAATGTCATCTCAGCCACAGTTGCAAGAAAACTGATGAAAAAAGGCTATGAAGCCTACCTAGCACATGTGGTGGATACTAGGTAGGCTAAGCCAGATCTGTGTGACATACCCACAGTAAAAGACTTCCCAGATGTGTTCCCTGAAGAATTGCCTAGTTTGCCTCCAGAAAGGAAAGTTGAATTTGCTATTGATATACTGCAAGGTACAGCACCAATCTCTATTGCTCCTTATAGATTGGCGCCCATAGAATTGAAGGAACTGAAAATCCAGTTATAGGGGTTGCTGGATAAGGGGTTCATATGCCCCAGTGTGTCACCATGGGGAGCTCCAGTGCTGTTTGTAAAAAAAAAGGATGGGACTTTGAGGTTATGCATTGATTATCGGCAGTTGAATAAAGTGACTATGAAGAATAAGTATCCATTACTTAGAATTGATGATCTGTTTGATCAGTTGAAGGGAGCAGGAGTATTTTCCAAGATTGATCTCAGATCAGGATATCATCAGTTGAGGGTGAAAGATGCAGATGTGCCAAAGACTGCATTTAGGACTCGGTATGGGCATTATGAGTTTTTGGTGATGCCCTTTGGCCTAACAAATGCACCAGCATCATTCATGGACCTTATGAACCGTATCTTCCATCCATACCTAGATCAGTTCGTAGTGGTCTTTATTGATGATATTTTGGTGTATTCCAAGACCAGTGAAGAACATGATGAGCATTTGAGGATTGTTCTGTAAACCCTGAGAGAAAAGAAGCTGTATGCTAAGTTGTCCAAGTGTGACTTCTGGTTGAATGAGATTGCATTCCTTGGACACATAGTGTCAGCTGATGGGATTAGGGTGGATCCCAAGAAAATAGAAGCAGTGATGGAATGAAAGCCTCCTAGAAATACAACTGAGGTCAGAAGCTTCTTGGGCTAGTTGGGTATTACAGGAGATTTGTGAAGGAATTTTCCTCAATAGCTGCTCCAATGACCAAGTTGTTATATAAGAATGTCAGATTTGACTGGAATGACAAGTGTCAGACTAGTTTTGAGAAGTTAAAGGCTATGTTGACAGAGGCACCGGCAGCACACAACAAAGGTCGTGAAAGGACTTTGTGGTATACAGTGATGCCTCTCATAATGGGTTAGGGTGTGTATTGACGCAAGAGGGGAAGGTGGTCGCTTATGCTTCCAAGTAGCTAAGGCCACATGAACAGAATTACCCTACCCATGATCTAGAGCTTACAGCAATTATCTTTGCACTGAAGATATGGAGGCACTACTTATATGGTGAAAAGTGTTACATTAACACAGACCACAAAAGTCTAAAATATTTGCCAACTCAGAAGGAGCTCAACCTTAGACAATGGCGATGGATTGAGTTCTTGAAGGACTATGATTGTGTAATTGACTACCATCCTGGGAAGGCAAATGTAATTGTTGATGCTTTGAGTAGAAAATCCATCACAGCTTTGAGATCATTGAATGCCCGTCTATCTTTGGTTTGAGATGGAGCTATTTTGGTTGAGTTGCAAGTGAGGACAAACCTATTACAGCAGATTTTAGATGGGCAGAAGGTAGATGAGAAGCTAAAGGCTATTATGAGAAAAATCCTAGAAGGGAAAGAAACTGACTATGAAGTGAAAACAGATGGGTGTCTATACTACAAAAGAAGACTGTGTGTACCAGATGATGGGGAATTGAAGGCCAGTATTCTAAAAGAGGC
The DNA here is from genome assembly GCF_030052815.1 of Hevea brasiliensis. Classification (NCBI taxonomy): domain Eukaryota; kingdom Viridiplantae; phylum Streptophyta; class Magnoliopsida; order Malpighiales; family Euphorbiaceae; genus Hevea; species Hevea brasiliensis. Next base: position 42,668,151 of record NC_079509.1, read on the forward strand.
ACACACTAGTGTATATGCTATGCACCCAGGAAGTAAAAAAATGTATCATGATCTGAAGCTTCAGTATTGGTGGCCTGGTATGAAGAAGAACATAGCTGACTATGTGACTATTGAAGGAACGGAAGCGTGAAAAACACAAGTTTATACCATTGAATTCAAAAATTTTCACCTAGGGTCACATGCATCATGCAAGATTTATTTTTATCTATTTGATTTCAACGATAAACCACATATTAAAACTCTTTTAATATGTTTTTGGATCTGTATTTGCCATTTAAGATTTTAAAATTAATTAGATTAATTTTAGAACCCTCGATTAAATCAAGAAAGATTACACTAACCTCTTGATGCAATCGCAATGTCTGCGCTTTGAGATTCGTCTTCAGGACACCAGATGTTGTCCCTCTAGCTTGTCCACACCAAGAACACCTATGGCAGCCCTTGAACAGCTTCTAAAGCCTTTTCTATTAATTAGAAATTCAAGTTCTGCCTTTTAAGAGATTAGAGATGTAAACAGGACACTAGAAACAATTTCTAGTGTTCTTAATTCAAGAGATTGATGGCTAATCTCTTTGAATTGATGAGAGATGAAGAAAAATAGCTGGAGAGGCTCAAAGTGGCGTGACAAAGGAGTTTGGCTGCTGGTTGTTTTTTCTTTTCATAACCACACTTAAATAGCTAGGTTAACACATTAAACCCTAGCCACATGTCACCTTTTGATTAGCTCTAGGTTTAAGTGACCCAATCACATTGTGCCAAGTGTCAAACCTATATTTAATCTTGATTTTAATCATCTTACATGATTAAAAAAACATTTGGCAAGCTTATGTGTAATCCCATGTGTCACCATCTCATGGTGCCACGTGTCACACTGTGAAATGACCAAAATGCCCCTGTGTCTTAATTTTGAGTTCTTAACCCAAAACAATTATTTTCTTCTTCTAATTAATTTATATCAAATATAAATTAATTAATTAATCTCTATTAATTAATTTCTCATCAATTAAATTCATATTTAAACACTTTAAATATAAATTTAATTTATACTACACATCCAATAATCTAGATTTGGTTTCAAGTCATGCTAGGGACTTTGCAATTTAATTGCAAACCAAACCTATTTAATTAATCAATTAAACTCTTTAATTAATTAATTAAATCATATTTAAATAGGTGATAACTTGTGTATGTGTGTGACTTACTAGGCTCATCACTAATTGGCAATGAGACATGATATCAACTCTTAATATCATCAGACCTCTTTCTTACCATAAATGATTTCTCTAAATCATTTTATGAACCTCATAGACCATGGTTAACACCTAGCATAGCATGCCATGACCACCCAATTAGTAATAAGATTTATCTTAGATGAACCTATAATCATATGTTACCATGCACTAGAATCTCTCTGTTACAAAATCCCAACTCAAGCTGGAGTCATGGTTTATGTCAAACTCCATTTGCTATGAATATTATGTTCTCTTTTAATTCCAGTTCTTGATTAAAAGATTTTTCTCATCGTAAACTCTTTCTCGAATAAATCTATCTGTCCTGGCCAGGAACTTGAATATCAAGAACAATTAAATGAACATAGGATTTTATCTCTATTTACTTAGAGGAACAGATTCCATCTTGATCAACACCTACCTCCATATATAACTAGCAGAGCCAACACATGCCCATATACCCATACATAGTACAAGTATGAAAGCAGATCAAACTCAAACTACCTATATACAAGATAATCTGCTATCTCAGTCTAAAGATTATATGCAATCGATATGATTTATGACAAAATATTGACAAGAGTAAACTCCATGTGCTTGTCATAAGTGGCAATCGGTTCGCCTACTTATCATTTATAAGTGCCTATCATGTTTGTTATATGGCACGAGACTCACCATTCCATCTTATTTATATCTCATATAAATAACTTGGGAACAAACATGAATACAATCTTTCTGGATAAGTCATGTCCTTATTATGAAGTATCCTCGATTGTGAACCTATTTATGATACTTTGTGCTAGAAATATTGTCACTCATATTCTTAACAACTTAAGAATAATATTTCTAACAAAATATCAATGGACCTTTTCTATTACACATAAATATATTATATAAACAGAAAAGTGGAAATGCCATTTATTAATAAAATATGTACAAGATACATACTAAATGATATGCTCTAGGGCATACTACTAACAATCTCCCACTAGCACTAGAGCCATTCATTACAATATCTTAGACCTATCTTCTCAAGATGTCGGTCTAACTGAGTCGGTCACAGAGGCCTAGTGAATGGATCACCGGATTTTCACCGATGCTATTTTCTACATGGCTACATTGCCTCGCCCAACTATTTCTCTGATAATGTGGTAGCGCCTTTCTATGTGTTTGGATTTCTGGTGAGACCTTGGTTCCTTAGCCTGTATGACTGCTCCATTATTGTCACAGTGTAGTGGAACTGCTGACTCAATGGAAGGAACTACTGTAAGTTCTGTCACGAACTTCTTTATCCAAACAGCTTCCTTTGCAAAGATCTCGATGCAAAGAATATACTCACCTCTATAGTGGAATCTGCAATGTGCTCGCTTGGAACTCTTCCAACCGATCGCACCTCCATTACAAATGAACACATATCCAGAGGTAGACTTTCTATCATCGATATCCGATTGGAAATCGTAATCGTGATAACCATCCAATTGCAAGTCTCCACTCCATAAATCAAGAATAAATCCTTAGTTCTTCTCAAGTACTTAAGGATATTCTTGATACTATCCAGATGTTCCAAACTCGATTGGATTGATACCGCTAGTCCTACTAACAGCATATGCGATATCCGGCCTAGTACACAACATTGCATACATTAAACTTCCAATAGCTGAAGCATATGGAATCCTGGCCATCTTATCTCTTTCTTCAGGTGTCTTTGGAGACAACTCTTTAGAAAGATGGATACCATGTCTCACTGGTAACAATCCTCTCTTGGAATCAAGCATGTTAAACCTCTTTAACTCCTTTTCCAAGTATAGACTTTGGGATAAACCAATTATTCTTTTCGCTCTATCTCTATAGATGCGAATCCCAAGAATATAGGTTGCCTCCCTAAGGCTTTCATGGAGAAAGTATTTTAAAACCATACCTTTATAGTCGTCAACATACCTGTATCATTACCCATCAACAGTATGTTATCCACATATAAGACAAGGAAAGTGATAGCACTGTCACTAACCTTCTTATATACACATGGCTCATCCTCATTTTTGATAAAACCAAAGGATTTAATGGCTTCATCAAAACGGATGTTCCAACTCCTCGAAGCTTGTTTCAACCCATAAATGGATCGCTTTAGCTTGCATACCTTGGAACCATCTTGGGATTCAAATCCCCTAGGTTGTTCCATGAAAATGTTTTCTTCAATGTATCCATTGAGAAAAGATGTTTTGACATCCATCTGCCAAATCTCATAATCATAGTATGCAGCTATTGCTAATAAAATCCTAATTGATTTAAGCATGGCAACAAAGCAGAAAGTCTCCTCATAGTCGATTCCTTGCCTTTGGCGAAACCCTTTCGCTACTAGCCTTGCCTTATAGGTCTCTACCTTTCCATCAGAACCAATTTTCTTCTTGAAAACCCATTTGTTCCCTATAGGTATAATACCTTCAGGTGGGTCAACAAGATCCCAAACTTGATTCTTATACATGGAATCAATCTCGGATTTCATAGCATCAATCCATTTTGAAGAGTCTATATCTGATATAGCTTCTTCATAGGTAAGTGGATCATCTCCATGATCTACTTCTTCATGAGTAGACAACTCTTGTTCTTCTTCATGAAGAAAACCATATCTCACTGGTGGGTGAGATACCCTGGTTGTTCTACGAGGAACAGTTGTAGATGTTTCATCAATGGGTATAGGTTGACTAGATGGATTTATATCCATCTGATCTGTTGTTTGGTCAGAATTCTCCAATTCTAACTCTATTTGCCTTCCTTTGCCTCCTTCTTGAACCAACTGTTGTTCAAGAAATGTGGCATCTCTACTTATCACAAACTTTTGTGAAGTAGGCAAATAAAAATAATATCCAAAACTATCTTTTGGATATCCAACAAATCGACCTTTTTCTGATCTGGTCTCCAATTTATCGGTGTTCACTTTTGATATAAGCTGGACAACCCCAAATCTTAACATGCTTAAGACTTGGTTTTCTTCCATGCCATATCTCATAAGGTGTGGAAGAAACTGATTTTGATGGAATCCTATTCAGAATATACAAAGCTGATTCTAATGCAAATCCCCAAAAGAAGATTGGCATATCAGTATAGCTCATCATACTACGTATCATATCCAATAGGGTACGATTTCTCCTTTCAAATACACCATTTAGCTGTGGCGTTCCAGGAGGAGTCAACTGAGAAACAATGCCATGCTCTCTCAAGTATTCATCAAATTCAGTACTCAAATATTCACCTCCACGATCTGATTGAAGAGCTTTAATACTCTTTCCTGTTTGATTTTCTACTTCAGATTTAAATTCTTTGAACTTTTCAAAGGATTCATGTTTGTATTTCATCAAATACAAATACCCAAATCTTGATTTATCATCAGTAAAGGTAATAAAATAATGAAAGCCCCCTCTAGCCATTTCTTTAAATGGACCACATATATCACTATGTATTAATTCCAAAATATTTTCAGCTCTTAGCCCTTGTCCAACAAAGGGTGATCTAGTCATTTTGCCTTGAAGGCAAGATTCACAAGTTGGAGTAGGCTCAGAGCCCAATGAGGATAGAATCCCCATTTTCTCCAATTTTGTAATCCTATCTTCTGCAACATGACATAATCTTAAGTGCCAAATATATTTTGAACTTGAGTTGGTTTTCACCATGGCATTGTATTCTTTTAGATTGCTATACTCTGGCCAGTGGAAACACTTTCCTGTTGGCAATGGAAACACTTTCCTTTGCCTCCATCAGCTTTAGTCTTCCTTTTCTGTTTAGCTATTTTCTTGGAAGGACCAGGAATCTGAGGTTTCTTTTTCTTATTGCCCTTCTTCTTGTTGGACTTTCCAGCAGAAGAAGATGCAACCAAAGCTACCTCTTTTCCTTTATTGCCTGGCATATTCTTTTGGGCAATAACCAGCATGTTGAGTAAACCAGCTAAGGTGCATTCCTGTTTAGTCATATGGAAATTAGTCACAAAATTCCCAATAGACTCAGGAAGGGACTGAAGGATCAAATCCGTTTGTAGTTGGAAATCCATGTTGAAGTCAAGATGTTCCAACTGCTCAATCAGCCGAATCATCTTGTGGACATGATCCCCAACATTCTGTCCCTCAGACATCCTCATACGGAATCGCTGTCTAGATATCTCATACCTAGCATTCCTGCTGTGCTCACCATACAACTCTTGTAGGTGAAGGAGGATCTCACTCGCACTCTGCATGTTCTCATGTTGCTTCTGTAACTCATTACTCATGGAAGCAAGCATGTAACACTTAGCTCTCATATCATGCTCCTTCCACTTGTCCAAAGTTTCATGTTCCTCTTGTGTGGCCTCTGGAGGTAAGGGACCAGAACATTTGAATCTAGAACATATCCTATATGTTCAAGGTTCAGGACAAGTTTCAAATTTCTTAGCCAATCAGACAGATTAGGTCCTGTCAACCTGTTGTGATCAAGTATGCTTGCAAGGATATTGGATGGTGGTGGTTGTTTTGTGCTCATTTTTATCAGAAAATTAACTGCAGAAAATAACCAGATTAATTAGTAAATGTATCATGTAATTAACCAAAATGATTATGGTCTTTTAATCAAATTGGTCCTCCCACTAACTTAGTGAATCCTAAACCTCCAGAGTAAACGAAAATCCTAGTTGGATGGATTTCTAGTGGGTGATTGAATTCTTATAATTCTATTGATCATCCTCAGGTACATCCATTATTGGAATTACAATAAACTATAAGTGAGCAACTCCTTGCCCATCACATCTCATGTGAGGTTCAATCCTTTACCTAGCCCCTAATGCTCAAAATCTTAGGTACATCCATTATTGACTTATCTTGCATTAGTTAAGTTGATCCCATTGAGTCAGTAATTATGCAAATAATTTTAATGTCCTCAGGTACATCCAATATTGGCCACCAAACCATTTACATATTTACAACATCTCATGCTTAACAATTATTCTTAAGAAAATCTCTTAAATTAATTGCATCTCATGCAACTATTTAAAATTTCTTAAAATAATTGCCTCAATGGAGGGCTTATGTTATAATTACTTTAATTATAGCATTTCCAACTTAATCATTTGTTTGGAAGATTTTATAGCCATCCTTATTACTATTAAGGTCTCACTTTGCACATTATCCATTTAGCATGCATATATCATATAATTGCATACATTCCCATACATCTCATGCATTCATGGATAAGCAGTAAATATGGTATGATCATGGACTTTCTAAGGGATTCAATTCTGAGCCACCAAGAATTGAATCAGGGCATTTCTAGGTGCATTTCATTCATTCATTTTACAAGAATTGCTGAAGGAGTACATAATCACCACTTGATATTGAATTCCTCCCACTGGTCCCACCAATGCTCTTGACCTCCTTGAACTTCTTGCAATCCAATATTACATAGTAATCCTTGGCATACCAAGGCGAATTTACAAGAACTTAAATAAATGAAATTACAACCCAAAAATTATTACAAACTTAATAATACATGCCCAAAATAAATTAAAATAAATTAATTAATTTACAATCCCAAAGAAACATAAAAGAAATAAATCCAATCACATTGGTCTTTTATAGTCCATGATCATCCATCATGCATATCACTATTTAACAATTAAATAAAACATGCATACTTAAATTAAATTGAATATCTCATATTCAACTTAAAAATCCAGATTTGAATATGATTCAAATAAATTTAAAAATTCGTATTTGAATCTCATTCAAACAAATTTAAAAATTCAGATTTGAATATCACATTCAAACAACTTCAAAAATTCAGATTTGAATCACATTCAAACATTTTTTAAAAAATCAGATTTGAATCACATTCAAATATTTTTTAAAAAATCAGATCTGAATTTTATTGAATCAATTTTAAAAAATCAGATTTAAATATGATTCAAACAACTTTAAAAATTCAGATTTGAATCACATTCAAACAACTTTTAAAATTCAAATTTGAATCACATTCAAACAATTTTTAAAATTCTGATTTCAATCATAATTTAATTGTGTGATTACAACTACTAATTAAACACTTTAATTAGTCAAAGAATAGGCCTTAGATCATACAACAATCGCAGAATTAAAAGCCAAACCTTGAACCACCCATGGAACCATTGTTGCCGCTACCAATGGTGGCTTCACTATGTGTGCCGCCACACCTCTTGATCCAACCAGCAATAAATCAATCATCTCATGATCAAATCACACAATTAAATCATATAATCAATAATCTAAATGGAAAATATAGTGGCTCTGATACCAATTGAAGGAACGGAAGCGTGAAAAACACAAGTTTATACCATTGAATTCAAAAATTTTCACCTAGGGTCACATGCATCATGCAAGATTTATTTTTATCTATTTGATTTCAATGATAAACCACATATTAAAACTCTTTTAATATGTTTTTGGATCTGTATTTGCCATTTAAGATTTTAAAATTAATTAGATTAATTTTAGAACCCTAGATTAAATCAAGAAAGATTACACTAACCTCTTGATGCACTGCAGCATGTCTACGCCTTTGAGATTCGTCTTCAGGACACCAGATGTTGTCCCTCTAGCTTGTCCACACCAAGAACACCTATGGCAGCCCTTGAACAGCTTCTAAAGCCTTTTCTATTAATTAGAAATTCAAGTTCTGCCTTTTAAGAGATTAGAGATGTAAACAGGACACTAGAAACAATTTCTAGTGTTCTTAATTCAAGAGATTGATGGCTAATCTCTTTGAATTGATGAGAGATGAAGAAAAATAGCTGGAGAGGCTCAAAGTGGCGTGACAAAGGAGTTTGGCTGCTGGTTGTTTTTTCTTTTCATAACCACACTTAAATAGCTAGGTTAACACATTAAACCCTAGCCACATGTCACCTTTTGATTAGCTCTAGGTTTAAGTGACCCAATCACATTGTGCCAAGTGTCAAACCTATATTTAATCTTGATTTTAATCATCTTACATGATTAAAAACATTTGGCAAGCTTATGTGTAATCCCATGTGTCACCATCTCATGGTGCCACGTGTCACAATCGTGAAATGACCAATATGCCCCTGTGTCATAATTTTGAGTTCTTAACCCAAAACAATTATTTTCTTCTTCTAATTAATTTATATCAAATATAAATTAATTAATTAATCTCTATTAATTAATTTCTCATCAATTAAATTCATATTTAAACACTTTAAATATAAATTTAATTTATACTACACATCCAATAATCTAGATTTGGTTTCAAGTCATGCTAGGGACTTTGCAATTTAATTGCAAACCAAACCTATTTAATTAATCAATTAAACTCTTTAATTAATTAATTAAATCATATTTAAATAGGTGATAACTTGTGTATGTGTGTGACTTACTAGGCTCATCACTAATTGGCAATGAGACATGATATCAACTCTTAATATCATCAGACCTCTTTCTTACCATAAATGATTTCTCTAAATCATTTTATGAACCTCATAGACCATGGTTAACACCTAGCATAGCATGCCATGACCACCCAATTAGTAATAAGATTTATCTTAGATGAACCTATAATCATATGTTACCATGCACTAGAATCTCTCTGTTACAAAATCCCAACTCAAGCTGGAGTCATGGTTTATGTCAAACTCCATTTGCTATGAATATTATGTTCTCTTTTAATTCCAGTTCTTGATTAAAAAGATTTTTCTCATCAGAAACTCTTTTCTGAATAAATCTATCTGTCCTGGCCAGGAACTTGAATATCAAGAACAATTAAATGAACATAGGATTTTATCTCTATTTACTTAGAGGAACAGATTCCATCTTGATCAACACCTACCTCCATATATAACTAGCAGGAGCCAACACATGCCCATATACCCATACATAGTACAAGTATGAAAGCAGTATCAAACTCAAACTACCTATATACAAGATAACTGTGCTATCTCAGGTCTAAAGATTATATGCACTGATATGATTTATGACAAAATATTGACAAGAGTAAACTCCATGTGCTTGTCATAAGTGGCACTGGTTCGGCCTACTTATCATTTATAAGTGCCTATCATGTTTGTTATATGGCACGAGACTCACCATTCCATCTTATTTATATCTCATATAAATAACTTGGGAACAAACATGAATACAATCTTTCTGGATAAGTCATGTCCTTATTATGAAGTATCCTCGATTGTGAACCTATTTATGATACTTTGTGCTAGAAATATTGTCACTCATATTCTTAACAACTTAAGAATAATATTTCTAACAAAATATCAATGGACCTTTTCTATTACACATAAATATATTATATAAACAGAAAAGTGGAAATGCCATTTATTAATAAAATATGTACAAGATACATACTAAATGATATGCTCTAGGGCATACTACTAACAACTATATGCTTAACATGTCAGCAAGTCAAAGCAGAACATCAAGTTCTATCAAGTTTGCTACAGCCTATACGCATACCTGAATGGAAATGGGATCGGGTCACCATGGATTTTGTAAGTGGTCTACCTCTCACCCAAAAGAAGCATGATGCATTATGGGTGATAGTAGATAGATTGACGAAGTCAGCACACTTTCTGCCAGTTAGGACTGACTACTCACTAGAGAAATTAGCAGAATTGTATATCAGTGAGATAGTTAGATTGCATGGAATTCCACTTTCCATCATATCTGATCGAGACCCAAGGTTTACATCGAGATTCTGGAAGAAGTTACATGAGTCCTTGGGTACACAACTCCACTTCAGCATAGCTTTCCATCCTCAGACGGATGGGCAATCAGAAAGAGTAATCCAGGTAAACAATTGAAACCAATTAAACTAATACACATATTAAACTGAAATGGTAATAATAATGTGAAATATATGTCAGGTCCTTGAGGATATGCTAAGGAGTTGTGTCATTGAGTTTGAGGGAAGTTGGGATAGATACCTTCCACTGGCAGAATTTGCATACAACAATAGCTACCAAGCTAGTATCCAAAGGCCCCGTATGAAGCACTGTATGGGAGAAAATGTAGAACTCCAGTGTGCTGGACTGAATTGGGCGAAGATAAACTGGTAGGACCAGACCTGGTGAAACAAACTGAGGAAAAGGTAAAACTAATCAAAGCCAATCTGAAGGTTACCTCAGACAGACAGAAATCCTATGCCAACTTGAAGAGAAAAGAAATAGAATACGCAGTTGGCGATAAAGTGTTCCTCAAGGTGTCACCATGGAAGAAAGTACTAAGGTTTGAAAGAAAAGGTAGGTTAAGCCCTAGGTTCAATGGCCCATATCAAGTCATTGAACGTGTGGGTCTAGTGGCCTATAGGCTAGCTTTACCACCAGAGCTGAACAAGATCCACAATGTGTTCCACGTGTCTATGCTAAGAAGATACCGCTCAGATCCTTCACATGTCATCTCCATGGAAGAAATTGAAGTATAACCAGATTTGACATATGCAGAAGAACCCATACGGATTCTGGCTCGGGAAGTGAAAGAGTTGAGAAATAAGCAGATTCCACTGGTGAAAGTGCTTTGGAGGCACCACAACACCGAGGAGGCAACTTGGGAAAGTGAAGAGACGATGAGGCAATAGTTCCCTCAACTGTTTGCATCAAGTAAATTTCGAGGACGAAATTTAAATTAGAGGGAAAGAGTTGTAACACCCTCCCTGTAGCAATTCCGTACATTTTACTGTTCCGGTGATCGGTGTAGGTCTGGACATCTAGAATATCTGGAAAAATATTTAAACTAAAGTGAGGAACCATAATTAACTCAAATATTAAGAAGAAAAATTTAGAAAAAAATTTAGAAATAAAATACAACCAAGTTAAATGAGCCAGTGCCCAAGTGATGGGTAACCTAGTAGAAAGTTGCGGTTCTCACAACTTGGAGCCCTAGACCTAGGGAAAAATTCATAAAATAATTTTTGGGACTCCAGAGAAGGGTCATTGAGGTTTCTATGGCATTAGAATGCCAAGAAAATACTTAGAAAAATTTTTCAATCGGTATAGACAATTTTGGTCTGTTAAGCCAAATGGAGGGCATTTTGGTCATTTCACCTTCAGAGGTGATTTTTGGCCGACTTGTCCAGTTAAGTAAATAATTATTATGATCTAAAATATGAGTAAATATTGCTAAAAATTAAATTGAAAATGAGTAGAGAAGAGAAGAAAAGAAAATGAAAGAAAATATTTAATTATAACATCATATGATGTCTTTAAAAAGAGCTCTACCAATTATCTTTTAACAAGCACCTTTAAATCAATTAAAAAGGACAAAAAGGAGTTAAAAATTGAAAAAAAAAAATTTCTCATCTCCTTCAATTTCCCACAGCCTCTCTTTCCCTCACTATCTCCATTAAAGCTTTCTCTTTTTCTTGCTAAAACCTCACCCTTTACACTACAAAACCTAATCCTCACTTCACTAAAATTTATCATCACACCCTAAATCATATTTAGACAGCCATTAGAGGGAGAAATCTTGAAGATTGACAAGCTCAAGTGGGAGCTTTAATAAGGTTAGTGTCCAATATCTTCCTCTCTCTTTAAATTCATGACTAGAAAGTTGATTTAACTTGAAATTTATAAGAAATTCAAATGAAAACCTTTGATGTACTCACTTTATATTTTTGGCAGCCATGGATTTATTAGAGTTTTGATGATTTCTTTGGATTAAATGAGTATATAAGCTGCCCTTGATATAAGCTTAACATTTAGCACATTGAATTGTAGGTTAATGGAAGAGTAGAGAAATTGAGAATTTAGGGTTTTGAGCAAATTGGAGTTTAGCTCCTATAATGGTGTAGGAACATTTTAATGGTCAATTAGTGACCATTTGGTTATTGGTAAATAAGAAATGAAGTGTGTTTAGTGATGGGATTTAGGTTTAGTGTGGCTGCCCTAGGTGACCTGCAGAATTGGACATGAGTCCAGCAGGTTTGGGTAGCCATAACTTGAATTGTAGAGGTTCAATTAGTGTAAAGCCAATTGGAAATGAAACTAGACACATAATGGCACAATTTTGGTGAAGAAACCATGTCCATAAGACCAAACTAAGTGGACCAAAAGCTTGCCCTAATCTGAGTGACCTGCAGTCTATTTCTGCAGAATGACCAAATAAACAGTATTTGGTCATTTGGCCATAAATCAGTGTAGAATGGTCCAATTGGCCTGAAATTTTACCAGCAACAAGCTAAGATATAGTCCAACAACTTTCATGAAGAAACCTACCCAAAATTATGACCAGAACCTATCCAACAAGGGAGTTGCAGTCACTATTCACTACATTATAGATATGGTCAGTCCAGAAAAATTTCAATCCGGCCAGTTGTGGTTTTTGGACCATAACTTGAGCTACAAAACTCCAAATGGAGTGATTTAAAAAAGAAATTTCAACTAGAAAAAATAATGAACAACTTTTATATTGATCATTTTGCCAAATTCCCACTGCAAAAAAGACTAATAGAACAGTAAAAATAAGGTATGAAAACTGAAAATTCTGCTTAATTAACTTTAAGCTTAGAAATGGTATTGGCAACCAATACCAATAAATTTTGAATGAGTATTAAAACCAATGTACCTATTGTCTAGGCAAAAGTCAATATTTTGGTTGACTAATGAAGTGAATAGTAATACCAAAACTTGAAATTCAAAAATTGTAAAACTCAAAAGTGTAAAATGCCCTAGTATACCTAACAAGATTGGTTTGGATAGCTTGGCATGCCAATAGGGTTCAGTTAGCGATCGCACATGGCATTATGCCATTCTGTGATTTCATGGCTTTTAGCCATTCTGACATTATGTTGATACTTGGCCTTGTGCCTAATGTTATTACAACTTATTAGCTGTTCTATTGCACACCGGGAGACACATATGTGACCGATGGTGTGACGGCCCGAGGTACTTGATACTCAGTGCCAGTTTACCCGTTTATCCAGTTCAGTCGTCCAGTATAGGTTACTTGGGCAACTAAAAATGAAAGTGGATAAATTTAATGTAATAATGAATATAACAAATACAAAATAAGTAAGACTACAAATACTCATCGAAAATTTATTTGCAATGAGACATCAATACATTCACTGCATATTTATTTTCTGTTATTTCTTTTTATTTTATTATTGGCACCACTAAGCATTATTGCTTAGCGCATTGCTTCTGCCACGCGTAGATTCTAGAGAGATCGACCGAGAGCCCAGTAGACCACAGACTGGGTGAGACCTTCTGCAGTTCTGCATAGTGTTCATGTCACCTCACCGATGTCAGTGCATTGGTAGGACACTAGGTTTCATTTTGGGTATTTTGTAATTAACTTTTATTTTTTCATATGTAATGAAACTTATGTAATGTATTTTGGTATTAATGTAAATAGTGGAAATTGTGTTTATGAATGAAAAAGTGAATATTTATTTATGTCTTTTACATGATTATCATATGAGATGAATGATTGAGGAATGAAAATGTTGTTGAAAAAAAAATATTGGGATTTTGTTGATGAAATGGAATTTAGGATTGATTGAAAATATTGGAAGTGTTTTTCACAGGTTCCGAAGAACTGTTTTCTCCATTTTTAGCCGGTACTCTGCCGGATTTTCTATAAAATTTGCGGAACCTCAATAAAATTATTATTTCAATAAATGACTGAAATGAATTATATTTCACAAATTGTACTCCATAACTATGAAAAAAAAATAAATTAGGAAGAATAAAAATTATTGAATTAAAATAGGGTGTTCCGGTACACTGTGTGGCATATGTTGCTCGGCTACATTGTAGACGGGTAAGGGGAGTCACACGATGGACCTATATCAAAGCCTAGTCTTGTGGCTGAATCAAAGATATGTTTGATAGCTAGCCACAAATATTAGATAGATGTGCAACTCAGATCATGATATTGAGCGGAGTCATCGCCGATGTCATTGACCAGAACCGAGCTGCAATCGGGACGCCCGATATGGTTGGGAGCTAAATGAACTTCAAGAGACAGTCACCGACATCAAGATTAAAATTAGCAGTCCTCTTATCTGAGATTGTTCTACCAATCATACCTATAGACCGATTCGAGATTGGCACGGTCATCACTTTCGACTTTGATCAGTAAATTAGTCCAGTTCTCTCGCTGCCATTAGATGACGTTTTCATAGGTATTTGATCTCCGGGGTCATAAATTTTTAGGTGAGGGGCAAAGGAAACATTCGGAAAAAGATCAAAATGGCCATCATAGTTAGAATTATTGCCGGAAAAGCTAGAATTGGGGAAGTGGTGCATTGGAAATAAATTGGAGAAGGAAAAGTGAAGTGTGAAGGTGATTTCCTATTGTTGCATATATATAGGGCCTTGGCATTTATTGCGGAACTCGAAGCGGGCTTATCAGTAACCAAAGAATTTATTACTTTGATCGATACAGGTCTGATTGAGTAGGAGGTTGGAAAATAGGGAGATCGGGAAGTAAAAAGGACCAGATGCAAAAAAAGATAAAGATCGGAATAATAATCTTAAGATGGGTCAGTCACAATAAGATCGGAATAACAATCTTGAGATGGGTCAGTCATAATAAGATCGGAATAACAATCTTAAGATGGGTCAGTCACAATAAGATCGGAAAAAAAATAGGGGATGACCTATAGAGATCGAAGAACTCAGGGGGGTTAAATAACTTCCGGTCAGGACCTTCAATTAGCTCCCTTCACCTTCAGATCTGAGTTAGTTAAAGCATTGCAGGCATGATTTGATCCTCACCACACATCTCATTTGCAAGGACGCCCTGCCAAACGCCAAACGGTTAAAGCAGCCCTGTACATCTCGATCTACACCATTGATTATAATTATAAGGATGGATTTGGAGCCCTCAGATCAAAAGCAGCTGACAGATTCGGTGCCTTTTGTTCCCAGCCTTTGGATCCATTTTGTAAGGCAAAACCCTTAACCTATGGATTAAGGGATGAAAGGATAGATATTTTGAACGGAATTCCAACCTTCCATTTTGATTCTCTTTAATTCTTAGACATCATATTATGACCTTTTAAATCTAAGCCTTTGGTCTCCCCTCCTGATAAGATCTTGACCCTTCATTTTGAACACCCATTCCCTATAAATATCTGCATGCAATACTGTAGAAGGAAGAGGTGGTGATTATCGTGGAAAGACTCTGAGCTTCGATTCAGTCTTTCTGCTTATCATTCTAAGCTCTCAAAGTTTTGAGAAACTTTAGAAACTAGTTTTCTGAAGTATTTCATTTTAAAGAGCTCTAAATCCTATGATTTTCATTTTCAGTGCCTGTGTACTACCCTATGAACCCAACTTCACTTTGCCTCATTTCCATCACTTTAGTATCTGTGCATTACCCTTCGAGCTCAACTTCATTCCGCTTTATTCCCATTACCTCGGGTAAGCTCAAGTTCTTCGGCCATCTGCCTTCAGCTCTCTAAGATTTGTTGATACCGAAGTTAGCTCGCCTGTCTCCCTAATTTTCTACAGGTAAGCATCTAAACTGTCATTTTGTCACACCTTATCCCTCTGTAAGGCATAACATGATCCCGTAGAATACCTAATGAACTACCAAACTTCACTTACCGATAACTCATTAAGTACCCTATAAGGGATTTTAAAACCATTTTCTTACTTCTTGGAAGTGGTGAGCATTTTAGTAGGAATTAAAACATTTAATTAAAGTTTGAAAACTAGTTAAGATTTTGGTTCCATTTTATTTTTCAGCAAATTTTATAAAAATTTTAGCAGAGTGTCGTCTGTATTTTGAGAAAACAGTTCTTCAAAAACCTGAAAAAATACTTCTAATAATTATTTTCACAACTCCCAACCCAAATCAACTCAAGTCAACACAATTTAATTCAATTCCACAACTCAACCAAAAATTTGTCATCTCAAAATACTTCACAAATTCATTCACATTGCATAGTACTTAATTTACAAATACAGATCTTAATTTATAAAAAGAAAATCCAAAATAACATTATTACAATTTACTGTACAACTACTCAACTTTATATTAATACATATGATATTACAATATTTACATCAAATAACTACAAGGGTATAAATAAATACCCGTACAAAAAGATCAGTGAAGTCTCAACAATCAGTAGCTCACTCTACTGTTTTTTTCTTGTCTCTATCTGCGACAGCAAAGAAAGCTATCGCTGAGTATAAAAATACTTAGTGGTGCACAATAAAATACAAAATGCGTAATATAAAACATTTATGAACAATTCATAATTCAAAAATCTCACAATCACATTTCACAATTTTTCAAATCACATTTATAGCAAATCATAATTTTCAAAGCTTAATATAACACAAATTTGATCAAATAATTTAATAATCATAGTGTTGCCAATCAATAACATAACTTAGGCCATGATACAAAATTTCCAAACATGTCGTGTTGTACACCACGACAAAGCAAACTCACCTCACTAATCGAAATCAATGAGGGAGGTGGCTAGCTAGCTAATGAGTACTCATCCAAACTCACCTCCTGACTGGGAAGCCAAAGAGGGAGGAAAGTGATCAAATATCAAACTCACCCCACAAGTGGAGGAGGAACATATTAATATTGCCATGCCAAGTGTGAATTAAAAACAATTTAAATCAAGTTATTCAAATATTTTATGCAAAACATAATCAATTTCTAAAGTCAAATTTCCATTCCCAAAGTGGCAACACAGTAGTTCTAAAAACCCATAATTAACACAATAATTTCACAATGCATAACTAAACAAATTTTCTATGAGAAAACGATAAATTAAGGTTTATTATGCACAAATCTGATGTGAGTCACCTCTAGGCCTTAACTCAATCTCTTAGACCTTCCGGGTCTTTTTCAGCTGAAACACAAAATTTATAGTGTCGCAGTAACTTTGCCTCCCAACAATTCCAATAACTAATTCCTATAGCTTAAACTTCATCCTTGAACATTTTCATATTGAGGTTACTATTCATGATACTATTCAAGTCAAAATATTGACTTTCTTATGCTTACAAGGTATGGGGAATCCAATTATACTCACATACCACATTTTGGTTACCTAACTTATTGGTTTTGGTTATTTTTTCAAAACTTAAGTATTTTAGGCAAAATTGCAAATTTTCAGTTTTGGTGTCCTATGTTGCACTATTCCATTAGTCATGTTACTGTTAGAATTTGACTAAGTTTTCTTCATAGAAATTGTTCCTTATTGCCTTAAATTTATTCTCCTTTTTGAATCACTCCAATTGGAGTTTTGTAGCTCAAATTATAGCCATTTGAATCATGGCTGCCAGATTGGCCTAACCCAGATTTTCTGGGCACCAAAACTAGTTCAAGCAGTTTTAGGTCACTAAATTTGGGTGGCTAAATGACTTGGTTAAGGGCATAATTTGGGTTTGTATTCTTCATGAAAGTTGTAGGGCTATATCTCAGCTTTCTACTGGTAAAATTTCAGGTCATTTGGACCTGCCTAGTCCAAGTTATAGCCAAATGAACAAACACTACTCATTTGGTCATTTTTGTACAAGTAAGAACACCCATTTCCGGATTTGGTCAATTTGTTCACTATGCTATGGTCACTTTTTGGGCATGATTCCTAAATGAAAAATGTGTCATTTTGTGTCTAGTTTCATTCCCAATTGGCTTTACACCAATTGGGTTGGTAAATTTTTAGTTTTGGTCCCTGAAAAGGACCTTGGTCCTACTACCTGCATAATGGCCCTAAGCAATCCAAATTTAAACCTAATTCTAACACTTCCAACATACCACAATTGGTCACATAAGACCATTTTTCAGCTCAAAAAAGGCCAAACACACCATTTGACTAATTCTCCAATTTTTTTCTTCCAAAACCCTAGGTCCAAAACCCTAACTTCCATGCTTAGCTCATTTGTTGAATTCTAAATGCATATTTAGTATTTATACACTCATTCACACTTAACTAATTCATAATTTGTATCAAAATTATCCATCCTCAAACCTAAACCCTAAGTGGCTGAATTTCACATTTGGTCCTCCAACAAATATTTTCTTTTGGTTTTAAGTTAAACTCTAAGTTACTTAAACTAGAACATAAACATTTAACTACAATTTCCAAGTTTAGATGATTAACCTCAACTTTGATGTTCAATCTTCAATTTTTTTTTTTCTTCTTTTCTTCTTTCTTTCTTGATCAATGTTCTTCTCAAGTTGGTCTAACAAGTTTTAATCGAGAATTTGGGGACAAAGTGGGGTTAGGTGGTTGGAAGAAGCTTGGTTTCAAGCTTTAATGGAGTTTTCTTCAATGGTGAAGTGAGGGAGAGAAGGGCAGCCCGTTGGTGAGGGAGAAGGTCTGATTTTTTTTGTTTCTTTTTAGTGTATTTTTAACTCTATTAGTCTTAGTTTTGGCATCATGATGATGTCATCCAAGTGATGTAAATAAACTTTTTCTTCTTTTTTTTTCTTTTTCTTTTGCATTTATTTTTTCATTAGTTCTTTAATTTAATTCTTGATTCTAAAATTTTCTTTTCTCTGATTTTATTTGATAATTAGGTCAGAAGTCAGCTCTAGGGGTCAATTGACCAAATTGCCCCTCGTCGGTTCGACCCGATTTGCAAATAATTTAATATTTCTTCCGGATCCCTGACCTAATTATTTGGCCTGCTTAACAATTCTTTTTTATGATTTTCTCTTTTCCACTGTGTTGCAATAGTCCTAAGGACCGCGACGTCACATTTTACAGTTCGAAATTTGAGTTTAAATCGATCTCGCACTCCTTCCCTAGAAGGTCACCCATCGCTGTGACTCTCGGCTCATTTAACTTCTCGTGTTCTATTTTTCTTATTTATACTTAACTAATTGACAATTACTAATTATTTGCGTTCAAGGCTTAACTAGGTGTCTTAGACGTGGTTCTACTTCTCTTACTTGTCCGGACCGACATCGGTCACCAGAATAGTAAAATATACCAGGCTATGCCAATAGGGGCATTACACATTTTATTGAATATCCTTGGTTTGTTTTCTCAAGTTTTTTTTTTTTTTTTTTTTTTTTTTTTTTTTTTTTTTTAACATATCCAGCCACACTAAATCTCAGAATAGGTTGTCTTAGCCAGTAGTTATTTCCTTTGTCCTTTTTTTTTGTTTCATTCGTGAATTTCATTTATCGTCACGCCGTTTTCATTCCTTTCGAAAGTAAATGTTTGAGTCATTAGCGACTCGTAAATACTCTAAAGAGTATAGGCATAAGTACTTTAACAAATAAATGAAAACAATAGGAAAATAAACGTAACTTCGGCGGTCATAGAAAGATCACAATAGGATAGAGGGGCCGAAATGGAAAATAAGCTATGAGATCGGGGCCTGGAATAAGCTCAGACGATGAGACAAGAGATTGAAAATCAAGACGAAGTTCAGACCTCGGGCAGGCAACCAGAAAAGGGATGGAGTCTGAAACCAAAGAGTTCGGATAAAGCAATCAAGCGAAAGATCGGCAAGGAGTTCGACCTAACGTCCGCCATCTAGTTATAAAATCCTGTAGGACAGGAAAAGCATTTCATAGGGGTTGCCTGTGTCTTCGGTATTTCTTTCCCATATAAAAGGGATCAAGAAAGACGCTTTACCTGAATCCCTAGTTCAAAGTTCGTATAAAATGCTATTCTTATAAATATATTAAGAGATCGGGAGAGAGTTCTTACCCGAACTCAGCCAAATTTTTAACGCCATATATTAAGAGATCGGGAGAGAGTTCTTATCTGAACTCAGCCAAATTTTTAACGTAATATATTAAGAGATCGGGGGAGAGTTCTTACTCGAACTCAACCAAATTTTCACGCAAAGCATTTTAGATCGGGAGAGAGTTCTTACCCAAACTCAGCCTAATTTTTAACACAATATATTAAGAGATCGGGGGAGAGTTCTTACCCGAATTCTCAGCCCAAATTTTAACAAAATATATAGAGATCGAGGGAGAGTTCTCACTCGAATCCTTCACTTAAATTTTAACATAATACATTAAGAGATCGAGAAAGAGTTCTTACCCGAATTCTCAGTCAAAATTTTAATAAAATATATATAGAGATCGAGAGAGAGTTCTTACCAGAATTCTTAGCCAAAATTTTAACAAAATATATAGAGATCGAGGGAGAGTTCTTACCCAAATCCTCCGCTTAAATTTTAACAGAATACATTAAGAGATCGGGAGAGAGTTCTTACTCGAATTCTTAGTCAAAATTTTAATAAAATATATATAGAGATCGGGGAAGAGTTCTTACCCGAATCCTCCACTTAAGTTTTAACATAATGCATTAAGAGATCGGGAGAGAGTTCTTACCCAAATTCTTTTAGCTTAAATTCAAATTAAAATATATTAAGAGATCAGGAGAGAGTCTTTACCTGAATTACCTTAGCTAAAATCCTAATAGAAAATTTTAGATTGGGAGAGAGTCCTTTCCCTTCTAACTCCATTATTATAATTAATACTCATCATACGTCCTAAATGGTGAGTCTGTGGGAGAGTTCATCCAAAGTATCTCGACTATTATGTTGAGGCCCGATGGAGAGTCCTCCTCAAGGCACTCATATTTATAGGGCAAAAATTCCCCCTAAAAATATCACAATTTCAGTATTCATATTAATCCTCAAAATACCTATTACACAACACCTATTCACTGAAGGGTCATCTCATGTACTCGTGTTCTTGGACAACCCATAATAATGAAATATCGAACATTCCTTCTATCCGTGCAAAGGATTAACATCATCATTCTAACCCCCATATTATCAATTTCAATTTATAAAGAGCACAATATTAAATCTGCTTACCCTCGTTGAGGGACGAGGTGGGGTGTCTAACACCTTCCCCACCCATATACGGACCTCGAACCTAGAATCTCTGTTTTCGAAGTGGTTTTTAATCTTAACAAATGATTTTCTTTAATTTTCCTCAAAATTAAAGTGGCAACTCCTCACTTTTCTCACTGCGGTGAGAATCATCCGGCGACCGCAAAATCCTTGCGACAGCTTGGCTACTCCACTGGAGAAGGCATCCTTAACCCTGGTTTAGAGGTCCAAAAGCAAATTTAATTTTATGCTCATATAAATTAAAATCGTAATTAAAGGGCTTAACTTATAAAATTCGAGAGTCTTTATATATTGATTATTATTATTCTTTCTAACCATTTTGCTTATTTTGATTATCTTGTTTATTACATCAATCTTTATCTAAAACTCCCCCCGAATAGGGAAGAGGTAAATATGTTCCTTCACACATTGATTATTTACACGATGTCCTCACACACTTCAGTCTTATGCCCGGGCTTTCTTACCCTTTAGGAAATAGGAGGGAGTTATGCAGCTGTACCTGTGGGTCTTACTCCGTTAGTATCTGTGAAGGCTTCTGCTCAGATTGGAACTTATTCCATCTACTGTGATACCCGTGGAATTCTCCCATTAGTATCATGGTGGTGGAATGAGGCCTTACTATATACAGTACGGATAATTTGGGAACCTTTGAGCTTTTAGAACTCGAGCTAAACTATCACATTAGTTAAAAGCCATAACAAACTACCTCGTAAGGTAAAACTATCCAATTAGATAGTACTTACCCGATATTAGGATTTTCCCTCTTTGTAGGACAAAAGGGACATAATTGCTCTTGCTCCACTCCCTCTTTTACTTTTTAATTTTCTTATGTAATTTAAAGGTAATTTTGAATTATGCTGTTGAGATAATCTGCAAACCTTCCTGCCTTGATAGGTGTAATGATATCCTCACCTTAATTCAAAATTACTTGAGTTTATCCTGCTGACCTACTTACTACAGGTATTGTAAACTGGTGTCTGTAAAGGATAAAGAGAAACATTAAAATGGCATCCTCGAGTCAATAAACTGAAAGAGTTTCAAGGCAAGAACAGAATGCTAAACAATGGTCTAGACTAATTCATTGTTCAAAGTCCCTACAGATTGATGACATAGGGGCAGACATTTGCCCACTACCTCCATTTGATCCTAGTAAGGTTGAGGTCGGAATGACTGGTCTTGATGATTTATCCAGTAGTTGGAAATCACTTCCCAATTATGTCAAAGTAAAGTTCGAGAAAAAGTATGGGGGGATTGCAACTTTGATGCTGGTCAGAGTACAAGTTCTTGCCTTAAAAGCCATGCTATCAACTTAGAATCCCAGGTATAGGGTGTTCTCCTTCAGCAATATTGATATGATTCCCACTATAGAAGAATATCAGGCGCTGTTAGAGATCCCTTATGTGGTGCAAAATCGAATTTATCTACACCTTAAGCATAGGCAGACCTGAAAACTGTTTGCGCATATACTTGGAATCTCTGCAGAGGAAGCAAAGGAAAAGGAAACCGTCAAGGGAAACACACATGGGTGGTCTTGGACTTACGTCAAAAAGCATTTGGAACTACATATTCAGGGCAAGTAATGGGAACAGGCTTCATTGGCACTAGCTTTGGGAATTTACCCTGATCTTATTTCCTAAGCCTTTGGGAGTTATAACTCACAGCATTACAGAGTTGTTTTAGGAGGTAAAGAAGCAGAATGTCAACCCAATACCTGCCATCCTTGCGGAGACCTTTTTGACTCTAACGTATTACCGACGATAGGGTAAGGGAAGCATCAAGTGTTGTTCCCAATTACTACATCTTGGATCCTCAGCCATATCTATCCTCTAGAAACTAAGGGATTAACCTGGTATCCCAACCAGCCTCTCATCGAAGAGATGGCTAAATTGGCAAGAAGTCCAAAGAATGAACTACAATGGCAAGAGTAGATTCTAAGCTTTAATAGTCATAACTATTGCTGGAGGAAGTTGTGGACTACAGGCCAGCCCATTTTAATCAGTACAGGGGATAATCACTTGGTACTTTTGATAGGACTGAGCGGGTGCACAAGTTACATCCTAGCTTTGGTAATGAGGCAATTCAGTTCAACGCCGAGAACCAGCAATTGTAAGAACATATAAGGCAGTTAGAAGACCAACTATAAATCCTGAAAAAGGAGGTAAAGAGGCTCAGGGAAGAAGTAATAGCAAGAGAAGCAAAATTTGAGGGACAGGAAATACAGTGGGAGAAAGAAAAGACCTTGCTTCAAAGCAAAGTGAGAGAGGCAGGAGTTCAGAATGGTAAATTACAGGAAAAACTGGAATATCAGGAAATACTTATGGAAGAATATAAATAGGAAAACAAAAAGAAGAAGCTAGAATTGAAGGAGTAGGCACAACTTATTAATGACATTTTCGAAGAATGTGCCAAAGAAATAAAAGAAAAAGAAAGGTAAGCAACCCTTCATCAAGAGCTTAGAGAAAATGTTGACCAGTTAGAAAGAATGATAGCACAAGGGAAATAAGAACTGCTGCCAGAATCTGAGTATGCTTTGAAGACATTCAATCCTGCCAGACAAGAAGAAAGACTCTATGAGTACCTCAAAAGATGTCATTGTATTTTAAAGAGTCTTCCTGAACCTAGGCAATAGCAAGAATGCTATGTATGAAAAGATTGTTAATGAATTGTTTGAACCATGTTTAGCAAAATATGAATGAATAGTGTAACTCCCGTGGGAACTATCCTCGCTAGGGTTATACAAAAAGACGAATGCGTCATATAGACAAGTGTCATAGACACACATACGATCCCGTCATTCACTGTTGGATTATTTAGTGATGCCATAATAAAGTTGACACAATTCACCTTCTATAGACTCCACTTTAGCAGTTATCTGCCACCATATCCTTTGTCTAGTTAGGATCTTTAACTGTAACAAAATTTAAAACTAATAAAACTTTCTACAGGAAATCAACATTACTCCAAACAAAGCAAACTCGATTGAGCAAGTGGTTCAATTGAAAAGAGTTTACTTAACAAGGTCCCAAGCAAGGAAGATAATGGAAGACCAGGAACAAGTGTAGAACCTACAAGGACGAGTTTCGAAATTGAGAGACCAAGTCTCAAAGTTGATGAAACTAATGAGGGAGATGTCCCAGAGTAAAGAAACCATTCAACCTACACCATAACAAAATCTATCAGTAATTCCCCCACTCACAACGATGGTTGA
This sequence comes from Hevea brasiliensis, assembly GCF_030052815.1. Taxonomy (NCBI): domain Eukaryota; kingdom Viridiplantae; phylum Streptophyta; class Magnoliopsida; order Malpighiales; family Euphorbiaceae; genus Hevea; species Hevea brasiliensis. The sequence goes on from NC_079509.1 coordinate 42,692,410, forward strand.
TTCCTATCAAGCTTCAACCTCTTTTACCTTCCAGGCTCCTATTCCTGATCTGACAATCACCATCAGTCCAACATTCCTAAATAATGACTTACCCTTTTCTTATCATCCGGCTGTTTCAAAGGCCAAATTTCACCCTTCCATGCCAATCCCTTCAGTTTACCCTGCAGCTAATTTTTTAATCTATGGCATGGCTTATGTAGCAGGGGTTGAAAGTAAAAAAAAGGAAAATGAGAAGTTGTCTGCTCTAGAGGAAAGACTAAGAGCTATAGAAGGTCTAAACATATATGTCTTAGTTGATGTATCTTCACTGATATTGGTACCGGATGTAGTAGTACCACCAAAGTTTAAAGTCCCGGATTTTGACAAATATACCAAAAATTCAGATCCTCGCATCCATTTTGCCACTTACATAGCCAAAATGCCTACCCTCATGGAATATGACAAACTTCTAGTCCATTTCTTTCATGAAAGCCTCTCCGGGGCAGCCTTACAATGGTGCATATAGCTGGACAGGAGTAAACTATGCTCCTGGAAAGATTTGGCTGATGCTTTCCTCAAGCAGTACAAATTCAATTACTATGTTGCCCCAATACAAAGAGACCTTCAAAATCTAGTGCAGAAGGAAAAGGAGAGCTTTAAGCAATATGCACAGGGATGGAGAGAGAAGGCAGCTAAGGTATATCCTCTGATTACTGATAATGAGCTTTGCTCTTTATCCATCGAAACCCTAAAGACCCTGTATTTCAGTTTAATGATCAAAAATACGTCCGATAGCTTTTTCGACATTATCCAAACTGGCAAAAGGATTGAAGCTAACCTCAGGTTAGGAAGGTTGCAAGAGTTTATTGGAGAAAACTCTGCAAAGAAAACCGCCAGTTTTGGGAAAAAGAATGAAGGTGATGTACACTCTAACACCAGACAAGCTCACCCACCATTCCCTCAAAATAACTTTCGACCATACCCTCCAATTCAGAATCCAATGATAGTAAATGTTTTGCCCCCTTTTCCAAACAATCCTTACCCTCGCCCGCAATATCCACCTCAAGCTACTTACTACACCAAACCGCCTGCTCAACCTATTTAGTTAAGACCACCTACTCCTCAAACCAACCCAAGACCACCAAGGAATCCTGATCTGCCTCTCGTCCTTCCACTCAGTGAAATCTATCGATACCTATTGGGTATAAATCAGATAGTACCTATTCCCCTTGACCTGGTTCAGCCACCATATCCTAGGTAGTATGACGCTAATGCCCGATGTCAATATCATGGTGGGGCAGTGGGGCATTCAACCGATAATTGTGGAGCTCTTCGGGGAAGGATATAGGCTCTGATAAAAAATGTATGGTTAAAAATTGAGGGAAATGGCTTTCTTCCCAACGTCACTTCAAACCCATTACCTAATCATGATACAGGGAATGGCGTGAATGTGATAGAACCTTGGGATGAAAGATCAATCTTGGAGGTAAATTAGTTGATTCCGCATTTCAATGAGATTTTTGCAATCGCAGTAAGAAAGGGATATGTATGCCCTCAGGGATCTGGGTTGGTAAGTGATCGGCATAACTCAGGATGTCCCTACCATGGAGGGATGGCTGATCATGAGTTGCAAAACTGTGATGAATTTAGGCAAGAAGTTCTGAGAATGCTATCACTCAGAATTTCGAGATGTCAACGAAGGTCAAGGATAGAAGATGAAGTGAACACAGCCAGATTTGGCCGAGATGCCTCTACCCCTATTCCAAGAATAGTATTTTCTACTCCTAACACACCAACACCACTAATACCACTAATAAAAATCATCCGAACTCCGCCTCAACTCCCAGTCACTAATACCCATGCAGTGTTTTGGAACTACAATCTCTAAGTATTTACGCAGAGTGCCTCCAACAGCACTTCAATTCCTACCCTCAAGCATACTTACACTCAACCATCACCTCTCCTAAGCCATGCTTCACCCCACACGAGCATTTCAAGATGACCTATACAAGACCCTTCAATAATACTACTCTCCAACTAAGGCTAAAACCTGTCACAACCAGTAACTCGCTCCCACAAGATCAGGAAGTAGAGTTTATAACCAGGAGTGGGAGATGTTATGGAAATGATGAAATAGAAAAGAAGAAGGGGAAAGTAAAAATGGGAGAGTCACCAGAAAATATGGAGGAAGGGGCTGTAAAGGTTGAGAAAGGGGAATCTAGTGAAAAGAAAGAAGAAGAGGAACTACTACTGCAGGTCATTAAACAAAGTGAATATGACGTCATCGAGCAATTATGAAAGACACCCGCTCGAATTTCCTTGTTGTCATTGATATTGAGCTCGGAAGTGTATCACCATGCCTTATAAAAAGTTCTAGACCAGGCCTTTATGACCCCTGATATCACACTGGGGCAATTTGAGAAGATAGTTGGGCAAATTCAGGCATCCAATTTCGTCACTTTCTTAGAAGATGAAGTAGACCTGGCTGGCTTGAAGCATACCAAAGCTCAGCATGTGACAGTTAAGTGTAAGTGGTGTATAGTCGCTAAAGTTCTGATTGATAATGAATCTGCCCTCAATGTCTTGCCTAATACCACCTTAGCGAGACTACCTATTGATCTATCAGCCGTACGCTAAAGTGCCATGGTAGTAAGAGCCTTTGATGGTACAAAGAGAGAGCTACTAGGGGACAATGACTTGCCGCTTCAGATTGGGGCATACACTTTTAACGTCACATTCCAAGTAATGGATATTGAGCCAGCATACACCATGTTGTTGGGAAGACCCTGGATCCATTCGATAAATGCGGTACCTTCAACTCTGCATCAGAGGATCAAATACATCATAAGCGACAAAATCATCACAGTAAGAGGGGAGGAAGCCATACTAGTCACTAAACCTCAATCGGTTCCTTATGTAGAAACAATCGAAAGATCCTTGGAAAGTTCTTTCCAAGTGCTGGAGTTGCAAGGAACTACCCCGAGTAATGAAAGAGCTACGATAATAGTTGCAAAGGTAATGTTGAAAAGTGGCTATGAAGAAGGTAAGGGATTGGGCGCCGCGTTACAGGGGATTGTCGAACCTATACCAGCTATTCAGAAGATCGGTCACTTTGGCTTGGGATATGAAGAAAATACTCTAGTAAATGGAAGATTTTGGAAGAGGAATATGCTCAGGGATTAAAGGTTTGACAGAACATTCGGGAAGGTGAAAGTTGTCCCGAAAATCACAGATGTTTTTACCAAACTAATCATTGAGAATTCGGAAGAAAGTGAAGAGTCTCCTTCAAAGCCACCATCGATGTCATACAGCTAGACTCCATGTCCAAGGTGCTGATTTCACCAATCGTTGAAGGGCAAGAGCTTGATAATTGGGAAGCAGAAGATATCCCTATGCTTAATCTCGAGTAAAGTATATTTTGTTATCAACACTTGATCATTCTGTCTATGGTGACAAGTGTAATGCTGTAAATGGACTCTTTTTTATGATTGAAGTATTAATAAATTAATAGCGCATTTTGTGTCTAATTCTCTTTTCCTTTTGCCATTAAAATCCATTTTTTTAATATACTCCACTTTCATTTCTTCAAGACCATTGACCAATCCAGACATAATAATTTAATTGACTCTAAAATTCCTTATGTTAACTTTGAAAGTCCCATAACTGCCATTGATTCGAGTGATTCCAATGAAGAGTCTGTAGAAGATCAGGGCGAAAGAGATGAGCCTTCCCTGGTGCCTTGTGGGGATGAAATGCACACCATAAATTTAGGGACTAAGGAAATTATGAGGGAACTTAAGGTCATGAATAACAGAGAATTAGAGAGTATGATCAATTTGCTCAAGGAATTCATTGATGTATTCTTGTGGAGCTATGATGACATGCCAGGATTGGATCATTAGATAGTAACACATAAAATCCCTCTGATTCCTGGGACAACCCTAGCGAAACAAAAATTAAGAAGAATGAACCCCGACACGCTGCTCAAAGTTAGGGATGAAGTAAAAAAGCAGTATGATGCTGGATTCCTAGAAGTTGTGAAATACCCCGAGTGGATAGCTAATGTTGTCCCTGTAATGAAGAAGGATGGAAGAGTAAAGGTATGTGTTGATTACAAGGATCTTAATAAGGCAAGCTTAAAAGATGATTTCCCCCTCCCACATATAGATGTGCTGGTAGATAATGCTGCAGGGCTGGGAAGATGTTCATGCATCGACGGGGCATTGGGGTATAACCAAATTCCCATGGATGAGGGGGACAAAAATAAAACTGCTTTTATCATCCAGTGGGAAGTATTTTGCTATCGGGTGATACCCTTTGGATTAAAGAAAGCCAAAGCAACCTACCAATGCGCCATGGTCACATTATTCCATGACATGATGCACAAAGAAGTAGAAGTATATGTGGATGATATGATCATTAAATCCAGAGGGGCAAAAAGTCACATACAGGTGTTGAGAAAGGTGTTTGAAAGGCTCAAGAAGTATCAACTGAAGCTGAACCCGGGTAAATGTGTGTTTGGGGCTAGGTCTGGTAAGCTATTGGGATTTATAGTGAGCGAGAAAGGAATAGAAGTGGATCCAGATAAAGTTCGAGCCATTCAAGAAATGCAATCCCCAAAGACAGAAGGGGAGGTGGGTAGTTTCATGGGAAAACTTAATTACATTTCAAGATTCATCTCCAATCTCACTGCTAAAGCTGAGCCCATTTGTAAACTACTCAAGAAGAATAACATCGCCCAATGTGATCAAGTTTATCAAGAGGCTTTTGAAAAGATTAAACAGTACCTATCAAATCCACCAATATTAGTTCCTCCAGTGACAGGAAGGCCGTTGATTTTATACATGGTAGTTCAACAAAGTTCGATGGGATGTGTGCTGGGACAACATGATGACATGGGAAGAAAGGAAAGAGCCATTTACTATATAAGCAAAAAATTCAACGAATGCAAATCGAGATACTCATTCCTAGAGAAGACTTGTTGCGCATTGGAATGGACAGCAAATCGACTCAAGCACTACATGTTGAATTATAAAACGTGGCTCATCTCTAGAATGGACCCAATCAAGTATGTATTTAAAAGCCCGTTCGTGCCAGGGAGGATAGCAAAATGGCAGGTCATACTTTCTCAATATGACATTGTCTACATGACCAGAAAGGCAGTGAAAGGAAGCATGATTGTTGATCTCCTAGCAGAAAACCCGATCAAGGATTACGAAGCCCTAGATCTCGAATTCCTTGATGAGTATATCAATGAAGTCGGCAGTAATGACAAAGAACCAAATGACGTGTAGGAAATGTATTTCGACAGAGCAGTCAATTTGTCTGGTAATGGGATTGGGGCAGTTTTGATATCCCTAGATGGAAAACATTTCCCAATAGCTATCAAGCTAAGGTTCGACTACACCAACAATGTTGCAGAGTATGAAGTTTATGTGATGGGTTTACTGAAGGAACGGAAGCGTGAAAAACACAAGTTTATACCATTGAATTCAAAAATTTTCACCTAGGGTCACATGCATCATGCAAGATTTATTTTTATCTATTTGATTTCAATGATAAACAACATATTAAAACTCTTTTAATATGTTTTTAGATCTGTATTTGCCATTTAAGATTTTAAAATTAATCAGATTAATTTTAGAACCCTAGATTAAATCAAGAACGATTACACTAACCTCTTGATGCAACTGCGGCGTGTCTGCGCCTTTGAGATTCGTCTTGAGGACACGGATGTTGTCCTCTAGCTTGTCCACACCAAGAACACCTATGGCAGCCCTTGAACAGCTTCTAAAGCCTTTTCTATTAATTAGAAAATCAAGTTCTGCCTTTTAAGAGATTAAAGATGTAAACAGGACACTAGAAACAATTCCTAGTGTTCTTAATTCAAGAGATTGATGGCTAATCTCTTTGAATTGATAAGAGATGAAGAAGAAGAGATAAAAACCCTCAAAGTGGCGTGACAAAGGAGTGTGGCTACTGGTTGTGTTTTATTTTCTCATAACAACACTTAAATAGCTAGGTTAACACATTAAACCCTTGCCACATGTCACCCTTTGATTAGCTCTAGGTTTAAGTGACCCAATCACATTGTGCCAAGTGTCAAACCTATATTTAATCTTGATTTTAATCATCTTACATGATTAAAAAAAACATTTGGCAAGCTTATGTGTTATGCCATGTGTCACCATCTCATGGTGCCACGTGTCACACTGTGAAATGACCAAAATGCCCCTGTGCCTTAATTTTTGAGTTCTTAACCCAAAATAATTATTTTCTTCTTCTAATTAATTTATATCAAATATAAATTAATTAATTAATCTCTATTAATTAATTTCTCATTAATTAAATTCATATTTAAACACTTTAAATATAAATTTAATTTATACTACACATCCAATAATCTTGATTTGGTTTCAAGTCATGCTAGGGACTTTGCAATTTAATTGCAAACCAAACCTATTTAATTAATCAATTAAACTCTTTAATTAATTAATTAAATCATATTTAATTAGGTGATAACTTGTGTATGTGTGTGACTTACTAGGCTCATCACTAATTGGCAATGAGACATGATATCAACTCTTAATATCATCAGAACTCTTTCTTACCATAAATGATTTCTCTAAATCATTTTATGAACCTCATAGACCATGGTTAACACCTAGCATAGCATGCCATGGCCACCCAATTAGTAATAAGGTTTACCTTAAATGAACCTATAATCATATGTTACCATGCACTAGAATCTCTCTGCACAAATCCCAACTCAAGCCGAGTCATGGTTTATGTCAAACTCCATTTGCTATGAATATTATGTTCTCTTTTAATTCCAGTTCTTGATTAAAAGATTTTCTCATCGAAACTCTTTCGAATAAATCTATCTGTCTGGCCAGAACTTGAAACATCAAGAACAATTAAATGAACATAGGATTTTATCTCTATTTACTTAGAGGAACAGATTCCATCTTGATCAACACCTACCTCCATATATAACTAGTAGGAGCCAACACATGCCCATTTACCCATACACAGTACAAGTATGAAAGCAGTATCAAACTCAAACTACCTATATACAAGATAACTGTGCTATCTCAGGTCTAAAGATTATATGCACTTATATGATTTATGACAAAACAATGACAAGAGTAAACTCCATGTGCTTGTCATAAGTGTCACTGGTTCGGCCTACTTATCATGTATAAGTGCCTATCATGTTTGTTATATGGCATGAGACTCACCATTCCATCTTATTTATATCTCATATAAATAACTTGGGAACAAACATGAATACAATCTTTCTGGATAAGTCATGTCCTTATTATGAAGTATCCTCGATTGTGAACCTATTTATGATACTTTGTGCTAGAAATATTGTCACTCATATTCTTAACAACTTAAGAATAATATTTCTAACAAAATATCAATGGACCTTTTCTATTACACATAAATATATTATGTAAACGGAAAAGTGGAAATGCCTTTTATTAATAAAAATATATACAAGATACATACTAAATGATATGCTCTAGGGCATACTACTAACATTTACAGGCTGCCATCAAAATGAAAATCAAGAAATTAGAGGTGTACGGTGATTTGGCCTTGATCATTTACCAAGTCAAAGGGGAATGGCAAACTAAAGACTCGAAACTGATCCCGTATCAAAAGTATATCCTAGAATTGATCAAGAAATTCGAAGAGATTTCCTTCACTCACCTCAACCGTGATAAGAACCAATTCGCCGATGCCTTAGCCACTCTAGCTATTATGACTCAGATGGAAGAGGGACAGATGACACAGATGTTACAAATTAAAGCAAGAAGTGAGCTGGCGTATTGCTTCATGATCGAAGAAGAAACAGATGGTAAACCCTGGTATCATGACATCCAGGTCTATATCAAAATCAGGGAATACCCTCCCGGGGCAAGTAGAAATAATAAAAGAATGATCAGGAGGTTAGCACTAGGATACTTCCCTAGTGGTGAAATTTTGTACAAAAGAAGTTCCAATGGCTAGTTGTTGAGGTGCGTGGATGCCAAAGAAGCAAGGAGGATCCTTTTTGAAACTCATGAAGGGAATTGCGTTACTCATGCCAATGGGCTTACAATGGCTAAGCAAATCATGAGACGAGGATATTTCTGGATTACTCTAGAAAAAGACTGCATTGAGTACTTTAAGAAGTGTCATAAATATCAAATTTATGCTGATCTAATAAATGTCCTGCCTCATCAGCCTTGTAATCTTGTCTCACCTTGGCCTTTTGCAATATGGGGCATCAATGTAATTGGTCCTATTAATCCCAAAGCATCCAATGGGCACAGGTTCATCTTAGTGGCTATTGATTACTTTTCCAAATGGGTTGACACAACGTCATATGCTCATATCACACAAAATACATTCCTTAAATTTTTCAAGAATAATGTTATTTACCGATATGGCCTACCTGGCGAGATTGTCACCGACAATGCTAAGAATTTGAATGGCCCAAAGATTTGAAATTTGTGTGACCAGTACAAAATCTGGCATCTCAATTCATCACCATACCGTCCCCAAATGAACGGAGCGATGGAAGCCACTAATAAATATCTCAAGAGAATAATCAGGAAAATGACTGTCACTTATAAAGATTGGCATGATATGTTTCCCTTTGCCCTTCATGCCTATCGGACCTCCATAAGAACATCGACTAAGACAACTCCATATTCATTGGTGTACGGAATGGAAGTTTTTCTACCTATAGAGGTGGAAATTCCCTCCCTGAGAATTCTAAAAGAGTTGGAACTCGATGAGTCAGAATGGATTCAATCGAGGTTAGATCAGCTGAATTTAATAAACGAGAGAAGACTAACAGCAGCATGTCATGGGTAGTTATACCAAAGGAGAATGGCTAAAGCATTTAATAAAGACGTTGCCCCACACGAATTCCAATAAGGAGATCTGGTTTTAAAAAAGATTCTCTCAAATCAAAACGATCCCCGGAGCAAATGGTCACAAACTTACGAGGGACCATATGTGGTTAAAAAGGTATTTTCTGGCAATGCACTGATCTTGACTCATATGGAGGGGGAAGAATTCCCAAGACCCGTGAACGCGGATGTTGTAAAAAGATATTATGCCTAAATAAAAAAATTAAAAAAAATGTAGGAGCAAAAACCCAAAAGGGCGCTCCTAGAAAAATGTGTGAAAGATGGCGAAAACCAGCAAGGGCGCTTTCTACAAAATGAGTAAGGGGTGAAAACCCGAAAGGGCATCCTGAAAAAGTGATTTAAAAAAAATGTAAGAGTAAAAATCCAAAAGGGCGCTCCTAGCAAAATGTGTGAAAGAGGGCGAGAACCCGCAAAGGCACTTTCTATAAAATGAGTAAGGGGTGAAAAACAGAAAGGGCATCCTGAAAAAGTGAGTAAAAAAAAAACTCTAGGGGTGAAAACCCAAAAGGGCGCTCCTAGATATGAAAAACGGAGAAATAAGAAAGGGGGCTTGAGACCAAAAGAGGTAATAAGTCATCACGGCATGAACATTTGTCAGAAGATTACTTGAAATGGTGACAGTTAAGGAAGTTCAAAGTTAGCTAAAAGGAATTTGTGAGATCTATTCTTGTACCCTTTTCTTTGAAATTATACCTTTGTTTTTAAGCCATAATATAATTGTTCCCTCACTCTAATTTGTTTTTTTTCAATTGTATACCTTGATTTATGTGCTATTAATTCGTTAAAATTTTATTATAAGATAAGGATTTGAATATTGATAACCTCATATACTTTGCTATGAGATTTGCAGGGGATAAACGATGGCCGGGCGATCGGTGCATTAAAAAAAAAAATGTAGGAGTGAAAACCAGAAAGGGCGCTCCTGGAAAAATGTGTGAAAGAGGGTGAAAACCCGCAAGGGCACTTTCTACAAAATGAGTAAGGGGTGAAAACCCGAAAGGGCTTCTTGAAAAAGTAAGTAAAAGGAGGAAATTGTAGGCCAAGTCTTGGGACTCATTCTGACCCTCTCCATTAATCGTCTATCTTCAGAACCTTATTAAGTACACTTTGATTGGAGGAACATCATGTGTCAGGTTTGCTTTGTGATCATTAAAGGTACAAACATAACATTTCATGCCCTCAACTTCTGGATTCAAGATCCAAGTTAATTTTTAATTTTCCAGCATTTTAATTTCATACCCTTAACCTATGGATTCAAGATCCAAGTTGATCTTTACTTTTCCAGCATTTTAATTTCCTATTATCAACCTCTGGGTTTAAGATCCAAGTTAATTTTAACTTTCAGCATTTTCCTGTTATCAACCTCTGGGTTCAAGATCCAAGTTGATTTTAATTTCCTGTTATCAACCTCTGGGTTCAAGATCCAAGTTGATTTTAATTTCCATTATCAACCTCTGGGTTCAAGATCCAAGTTGATTTTAATTTCCTATTATCAACCTATGGGTTCAAAATCCAAGTTGATTTTAATTTTCAGTATTTTAATTTCCTGTTATCAACCTATGGGTTCAAGATCCAAGTTGATTTTAATTTCCTGTTATCAACCTCTGGGTTTAAGATCCAAGTTGATTTTAATTTTTAGCATTTATTTTCCTGCTATCAACCTTTGGATTCAAGATCCAAGTTGATTTTAATTTCCTGTTATCAACCTCTGGGTTCAAGATCCAAGTTAATTTTAATTTTCAGCATTTAATTTTCCTTCATCAACCTCTGGGTTCAAGACCCAAGTTGATTTTAATTTTCATCATTTAATTTCTTATCGACCTTTGGTTCTAATATCCCAGCCACCCAAAATATGGTTCTGAATCTTTACATGATTCCTATACAAGAGAATTTCATTCTCTTTAATAGAAATCATGTAAAGAGGGCCAGCTGTAGATACCATATTTTGGCCTACCTTCGAAGGCAAGGTTCTTTTAAAATTGAAACTTTATTATCCATTCTCGACCAATATCTAAAGTTCCATTCAATATTTGGTCATGACTCCATTTGATCTCATGTTCACGTGTAATGTTTTTCCAATCTCTTAGAGTAGTTTGATATCTTATGATTAATAGTCACTCTCAGGTTTAATGTTCAACTGCATTCAATCAATTAAGTACTCAGACAATTTGGTTTGGATGCTTTTCGATCTTATCAAGAAATTGAACATAAAACACTTCAATTCATTTCAAAATAAAAATATACAAGTCAATTAGCAGGGGGGTCTTCTCCGCCCTGCTCTCCAGTTACATTCATCTCTCTCTCCTCACCCTCGTGCTCCTCATCACTGTCCTCTTCGACCGCTGGGATGAGCTTATCCATCCAAGTAAAGTCCTCCTCAGGATAACGCTTCTTTAGTTCGGACAAGAGGTCACTAATGGCATTCACATATGCCCCAGCCTCTTTTGTAGTGCTCTCCTCCTCCTTTGCCCGAAGCTCCTCCTCCTTTGCTCGAAGTTCCTTGGAAAAAAAAGCAAGATCGGCAGATCGACCAGCCCGGGTGACTTCAAGTTCTGCTCTACTTCAGCTATCCTCTCTTCACAATACTTCACCCGATCTTCCAGTTTGACAATGTAATCATTGGCAGTGGAGAGCTGAGTCTTTATAGTCGATGCATCCTGTACCGCCTTAAGAATCTCCTTTCTTAAGACATGGGCTTTTTCTTTGATCATGTGTTGGTTTGCAATAGCCTCCAAGCCCAAACTCATTGTCTGAGTTAGAATATCATCAATACTCTCCTCAGCTAATCGGTTCCAATCTTCTTGGAAACAAATGGAGGCGCCCATAACCTTGACTAGACCAGAATTTTCTTAGGCTGAGTAGTTTCTTTCCAGTGATTGGATAAGAAGTTGAGCTCCTCGGAAGGGCGTTCTAACATTAGGGCCAGAAGATTCCCCTTCTACATTAGAAGAGATCAGAGGAGGTGAATGTTCAATCTGCTGAGATGGAGTGGCGAAGACCTCTACTTTCGAGATCGGTTGCTCCTGAGGTCAAGGAGGGGAGCTTGGTACTTTTACCAAGTCTCGTCTAGGTGTCTGAGTAGTTACAACAGTAGCCTCTTTCATTGCTTATACCTTTCGCGAGACCTCCCTTTTTTGCTTGCGGTTCTCTTTGTAAGCTTCACCACTCGCCATACCTGCACAAAGAAGAAGTTAGTGAGTTCTCTAAGATTGAGAGACTACGGATCTAGATTATACTGATCATAGGACTAAGGTCAGAAAGCTGAAGCTCATAATCTTCATGGGCGATCAGCCGCATCATCCACCATTTCAGTTCGGCCATGACCGCATCTAATCATGAATATTTGTGGGTGGCCGCCTGAACTTTTAATTCTTTAACCATGGAGTCTTCGTCTTTATTTAAAATGAGCTTCTTAGGAACTTGGGGGACCAAATAATTCCAATTACGTGGGATCTCCTCAAAGCCGTTTCTATCCTCTCTCCTAAGGATGAAAAACAGATCCTTCCAATTCTTTAGCTAAGAAGGGAGATCGGTGAAAAGCCCACAGTTTGGCTTTGCCTGAAAAAACCAAAATTCGTCATCCTTTCTTTGGGCAAGCCTTTGCAGCTCGGTAAAAACACTAACCGTGGGCTCTAGTCTCTTGGCTCGACAGAGGCCTTTGAAGGTTACTAAAGTCTGCCAGGACTTTGGATGCACTTAAGCTACCGAGACATGGTGGAATTTCAGGACGGCCTTGTAAAATCCATCCAAGGGAAAACAGAGCCCGAACTTCAGCTGCTCCTCGCACACTATGATAAGATTGCCTTCTTTAAAGAAGTGATCAGCCCGAAGATCGCCATGGCATCTGATCAGTTCAAATGAGTCGATCCACAGATTGTATTCTTAACTAATACATTAGAGATCAGTCTCTCTAAGGATTAACGACAGTTCATCAACTGGCAAGTTCTCCTTCTTCGAAGACATTCTTCACTTCGGTCTAGTAGCTTGACCAATAACCGAAATGATGGCTGTGTTGGATCACCTGTGTGGTCTAATTGTGTCGCCTTCTTTCGAAGTCCATGAAATCTAGATGGAAGGCGGGCTCGCAGCTCTCTAACCCTTGGTACCACTCATTTTCACGAAATAAGAAGGAAAATTGATCGAAATTAGATTAAAGTTGTTACCAGAGTACTAGTCGATACCGGAAAAACTTAGAAAACGAGAGAGTTTGATGTCGATGAGTGTTGTCCCAAAATAGTCCAATAAGGGGGTGAATTGGACTTTAATAATTTTTCGACCCTTGCTTGTAGCCTAATAAAAAATTATGGCTTTGTTCAACTAGGTGCTCTTTAATATATAATGACAGTGATATGTATTTCAATAAAGTGTCCCTAAATTCTAATTCAAGCTTTAATCAATATTTATAGCAATTTTTAACATAACATGCATCACAAGATATTTAACTAGTTTCTCATCATACTCATAAATCCTCAAATATACCAACTCAATCTATTCATTCAACATTCAATGTCATGTATAAAAATTAAATTGCACAAAAGTAAAGAGGTTAAGGTTAGAGAGGTCAAACACAATAATTTTTATAATGGTTTGGCTTCACTAGCCTACATCCACTCTCTCAAAGAACCCTCTTTGAGTCTTCTCTCCACTATTTGCTCTTTTAAAGGCAAGAGACCAAAAGCTCTTTACACTTTTTCAACACCAAGCTTTTACCAAGGTAGCTTGAACCTTTGACAAGTGCTATCTCAAGCACTCACACTCTCAAGCTTCAATAGGTGCTTGTACAACCTCTCTTAAATGCAATTCAAAGTTTTAGTACTCACTCTTACTTAATACAAATCAAGCTATAAAGAAGAGATGAGTAGATTTGCCAATGGTAGCTCAAAGACTTTAAAGCTCTTGAATGAAAGCAATAAATGAAAAATCAAAGTTGGAGTTCAAATGTAAGCTTTCATCAAGTGTAAAACGAAGTAAAGAAGGTGTATTTATAGTCCCAAATCATTTTAGTCTGTTTGAAACCTTTTTTTGGAACGTTATACACTCTGCTCAAGACAAAATAGCCGTTATTTTGTCTTTTTGTGCGAAGTTGAGTAACTCTGATCATTTAGCAAACTAATGAAATTTTGGCCAAAGTAGTAAACTAGTTAGTAAACTAATGTTTTAGCAAACTCATTAGCAAACTAATATTTTAGCAAACAAGGTAGCAAACTAAATCAACAGCTGCATGTCTCAACTTGTAATATTTTAAAAAATCTGATTTAGACCTTAAGAAAAAATATTTTCCCATAGTAATATCCAAGGTCATGATGAGAGAAAATTTTTAAAAGAAATTTTAATTTTGAGCTCCATTAGACTAAACTTTCATATATTCTTTTCACATAAGTCCTAAGACTCAATTTCTAACTTTATGTCTTTCATACCTTTACCTTGAGTCTTGGCTTACATAATCTTGTCCTTTCTCATCTTGGATTTGTCTTGAGATGCCTTTGAGTATTCTTCCTCCTTAGATGCAACTTCAAAGATTCTTTATGAATAAGAGAAAGAATCTACACATCACTTTAAAGTTGGGTTAGATAGATTCTATTTGAGTTTTATTATCATCAAAATCAGTGCTCATTTTGAGCTACACGAGGTCAACAATCTCCCCCTTTTTGATGATGACAAAACTCAATTGAATCAAAAATAAAAGTGTGTGAAAGTTTACATGATTCCAAGCAAGTTAGTATGCAGAAAGTGCTCCCCCTAAATATATGCACATAATTTCCAAGAAATTTATTAGCTATACAAAAGCTCCCCCTGAGTTTATGCTATAAAGCATGTTCATAAGATATTCACAATATTCTCAAAAAAAATAATATGCACATAAACATGCTTCCATTTTCAAAGTACTTCCATTTGCAAAGTATAAACACATATCCATCCTATGCACATAAACATACTTCCATTTGTCAAAGTATAAACACAAGTATAAACACATATCCATCCTATTCTCCCCCTTTTTGTCATCATCCAAAAAGGAAACAGGAGATATTAACCCAAAAAGAATCAAGTTAGCCCAAAGTTAAACGCAGTAAGGTAAACAGTAGCAAACTGAAAAATCAGTCAGCAATAGTAGCAAACATACTAGTAAACTAAAAATGCAGATAGGAAACTAAAGAATCCAGATTATGTTCTAATCATTTAGTCTTTTGCTCCTTCGAGTAGCTTTGGAAGGCACCATCTTCTTCCTGGAAGGTTTAGCAGCAGGTGGCTGAGAACCTTGGTCAGCCAAATGGTCATGCTTCTGTGGCTCATCCTCATCAGAGGGGGTTTGAAGGGCAGCAGCTAGGGACTGGTATGGATTTGACACCATAGACTTAGATCTTTTTCTACCTTTCTTGGCTGGAGGTGCAGCAGCTGCAGAGAGTTGAGATGGAGCACTCTCTTGGTGATCCTTTAGAGAGGCTTCCTTTTGCTGTGTAGAGGCAGCTGCAGGTTCTAGAAGTTGTTCACTCTGAGGCTCAACAGCTGGCTCACTCTCAGGTTCTACAACCTATTCACTACCATGCTCAATATGGACATCAGTTGCAAGTCTAACTTCAGGTTCAATAACCTGTTCACTAGCATGTTCAACAGGGGCTTCAGCTACAGGTTCAATTTTAGATTCAACCACTTGTTCACTTTCATGTGCCACAGTAGCTGGAGACTCACCAAGCCTAGTACCTTCAGCCCCATCAGTACCATGAGTAGAGACTTGAGTAGCAGGAGAAGAGGCACCATTTGCAGGTACAGCAGTCTCAACTTTGGTTGAGAAACCAGTTTCCCTTGCCTGCTGAAGACCTACAATCATTTTCTTTAATTCCTCATTTTGAGTAAGCAAATGGCTCACTTTGTAATCAACCACATCCACAAATTTTCTCAAAAGTTCTATAGACTGATGTGTTGTACTAAATTTCTCATTAATAGAAGTTTTTAGCCCTTGAAGCTCACTCATAAACTCACTTGGAGAATCTGAACCAACTTTAGCTGAGGAAGAACCACCTTTTTCAAACCGTTTCTTTCTTCCATCAGTATCAGAGTGAATTTCTCTAAGCACAATCAAATCTGTCCTAGAACTTTCCTTAGAGACATTTACATCCAACTCTTTAAACAAAACAGTCAAGAGATGTGCATAAGGCAATTTTCCAATCCCATAAGCTTTACACATATTCTTGAAAATCAGATAAGCTAAATTCATCCTTACTCTATTAACAATATGCCACATGATGCACATATCCAGGTAACTCAAATAGCCATAGCTGCCAGACTTAGGATAGAAAATATAGTTCACCATACTGTGAATGATTTTAATATGTTGAAAAGCTTTTGTGCTAGTGGACTTTTCACTGGTGGCAGTGTTGGCAGGAAAGACTTTATTTTCAAACTCAGCCAAGTTAAAGCCTGGAACCCTAGCAACATCTCTATGGGTAGAGATTTTATTTCCATCATTAGGCAATTTCAAAGCCTTAGCAATCATCTCAACAGAAATAACATATGCACTATCATTCAAAACAACTTCAAATTTATCTTCGTCATCAACTGTTCTTAGAGTTCTATAAAAGTCTTGAACCAGTCTAGGGTAATAAGTATTTGTACACTCACAAACAGTCATCCATTCTTGGAATTCAAAAAGTTCTTTGAATTGAAAATTTACCTAACCAAAGTAATCCCATTTGATGAATTTACAATCAAGCAGTGCTTTATCAACAAAACCCAAAGATTGGGCAGCACCCTTTTTGCGTTGGGTATCAATCCCATGCATTTTTCTCCCCTTTTTCTTTTCTGGTGTCGATACAGCAGGTTCGATAACCTTAGATGGCTCAGAGGATGCACTAATTGATTCAGGTTCAGGTGTGTTCTTCTTTTCCTTTAATTTCTTCCGTAATGCGGCGATAGGGAGATCTTCAGATGGCAATGAGGATGACGAAGTAGCAATAGCAGCAGGGGTTTTGCATTTAGTGCGAGCCATCGATGGAAAATAGAGACAAAGAAGAATGGTCAAATCTAAAATGGCTTTCGGTGCAGTGATGAATGAAGGAGAAATGAGAGAGATAAGCGGTCTAATGAAAATGGGTTAGATTTGCCGAAAAAAAAAATTTGGAGGTGTAGTGCCGTAAGCTAATGTAGAGGAGAGAGGAAAAATGGGCGACGGTTTCGTGTAGCAGAGGTTTAAGTTTCTTGAGTCCCGGGCTTTTCTATTTTAGTGTACCTTATTTGAACTTTTTTTTTTATATTTCAAATATGTCTATCTATCTTTATATGCACATATATATATTTCTATATGTCTGACACAACACTAAGAATGTGATACCAAATGTGAATAGGTAAGTGCATTGTTTGAAGTGCAGAGAGTTTCAAGCACAATCACTTTTTAGTTTGAAATTTGAACAGTACACGATACAGCAAACTAATTTTAGTCATGTAACATTAGCATACAACTTAGTAAACTAATTTTTCAAGTACACAAATAAGTTAGCTAATGTTCTTTAGATTTTCTCAGCAAATTTTTATCACAGCAAATTACTCACACATTGGATAATATGCAGATATATTAAATTACTATGACTTAAATTTCAAGCAAGTGGTTCACTCATACTAATTTCCCTTCTAATTTTACAAAAGGTTTCCTCATTAAGTGGTTTTGTAAAAATATCAGCAAGTTGATTTTCAGAGGCAACAAATTCTATTTTGATATTTCCATTTTGAACATGATCTCTAATAAAATGATGTCTGATCTCAATATGTTTTGTTCTTGAATGTTGGACTGGATTTTTGATCAAGTTTATGGCACTTGTGTTGTCACACCTAATTGGAACAAGATTATATTTTAAACCAAAATCATCCAATTGTTGTTTCATCCATAAAATTTGAGCAACACAACTACCAACAGCTATATATTCTGCCTCAGCTGTAGATAGAGCTACTGAAGTTTGTTTCTTACTGTGCTAAGAAACTAGTGCAATGAAGGAACGGAAGCGTGAAAAACACAAGATTATACCATTGAATTCAAAAAATTTTGCCTAGGGTCACATGCACCATGCAAGATTTATTTTTATCTATTTGATTTCAATGATAAACAACATATTAAAACTCTTTTAATATGTTTTTGGATCTGTATTTGCCATTTAAGATTTTAAAATTAATCAGATTAATTTTAGAACCCTAGATTAAATCAAGAACGATTACACTAACCTCTTGATGCACTGCAGCGTGTCTGCGCCTTTGAGATTCGTCTTCAGGACACCAAATGTTGTCCCTCTAGCTTGTCCACAACAAGAACACCTATGGCAGCCCTTGAACAGCCTCTAAAGCTTTTTCTATTAATTAGAAATTCAAGTTCTGCCTTTTAAGAGATTAGAGATGTAAACAGGACACTAGAAACAATTTCTAGTGTTCTTAATTCAAGAGATTGATGGCTAATCTCTTTGAATTGATGAGAGATGAAGAGAAATAGCTGGAGAGGCTCAAAGTGGCGTGACAAATGAGAGGAGAGGCTGCTGGTTATTTTTTCTTTTCATAACCACACTTAAATAGCTAGGTTAACACATTAAACCCTAGCCGCATGTCACCTTTTGATTAGCTCTAGGTTTCAGTGACCCAATCACATTGTGCCAAGTGTCAAACCTATATTTAATCTTGATTTTAATCATCTTACATGATTAAAAAAATATTTGGCAAGCTTATGTGTAATCCCATGTGTCACCATCTCATGGTGCCACGTGTCACACTGTGAAATGACCAAAATGCCCCTGTGTCTTAATTTTGAGTTCTTAACCCAAAATAATTATTTTCTTCTTCTAATTAATTTATATCAAATATAAATTAATTAATTAATCTCTATTAATTAATTTCTCATCAATTAAATTCATATTTAAACACTTTAAATATAAATTTAATTTATACTACACATCCAATAATCTAGATTTGGTTTCAAGTCATGCTAGGGACTTTGCAATTTAATTGCAAACCAAACCTATTTAATTAATCAATTAAACTCTTTAATTAATTAATTAAATCATATTTAAATAGGTGATAACTTGTGTATGTGTGTGACTTACTAGGCTCATCACTAATTGGCAATGAGACATGATATCAACTCTTAATATCATCAGAACTCTTTCTTACCATAAATGATTTCTCTAAATCATTTTATGAACCTCATAGACCATGGTTAACACCTAGCATAGCATGCCATCGCCACTCAATTAGTAATAAGATTTACCTTAAATGAACCTATAATCATATGTTACCATGCACTAGAATCTCTCTCTACAAAATCCCAACTCAAGCCGAGTCATGGTTTATGTCAAACTCCATTTGCTATGAATATTATGTTCTCTTTTAATTCCAGTTCTTGATTAAAAGATTTTTCTCATCGAAACTCTTTTCGAATAAATCTATCTGTCTGGCCAGAACTTGAAACATCAAGAACAATTAAATGAACATAGGATTTTATCTCTATTTACTTAGAGGAACAGATTCCATCTTGATCAACACCTACCTCCATATATAACTAGCGTGAGCCAACACATGCCCATATACCCATACATAGTACAAGTATGAAAGCAGATCAAACTCAAACTACCCATATACAAGATAATCGTGCTATCTCGTGTCTAAAGATTATATGCACTGATATGATTTATGACAAAACATTGACAAGAGTAAACTCCATGTGCTTGTCATAAGTGTCACTGGTTCAGCCTACTTATCATTTATAAGTGCCTATCATGTTTGTTATATGGCATGAGACTCACCATTCCATCTTATTTATATCTCATATAAATAACTTGGGAATAAATATGAATACAATCTTTCTGGATAAGTCATGTCCTTATTATGAAGTATCCTCGATTGTGAACCTATTTATGATACTTTGTGCTAGAAATATTGTCACTCATATTCTTAACAACTTAAGAATAATATTTCTAACAAAATATCAATGGACCTTTTCTATTACACATAAATATATTATGTAAATGGAAAAGTGGAAATGCCTTTTATTAATAAAATTATGTACAAGATACATACTAAATGATATGCTCTAGGGCATACTACTAACAATCTCCCACTAGCACTAGAGCCATTCATTACAATATCTTAGACCTATCTTCTCAAGATGTCGGTCTAACTGAGTCTGTGACATAGGCTTAGTGAATGGATCACCGGATTTTCACCGATGCTATTTTCTGCATGGCTACATCGCCGCCCAACTATTTCTCCGATAATGTGGTAGCGCCTTTCTATGTATTTGGATTTCGGTGAGACCTTGGTTCCTTAGCTGTATGATCGCTCCATTATTGTCACGCAGTAGTGGAACCGCTGACTCAATGGAAGGAACTATCGTAAGTTCTCACACGAACTTCTTTATCCAAACGACTTCTTTTGCAAAGATTCGATGCAAGAATATACTCACCTCGATGAGTGGAATCGCAATGCGTGCTCTGTTTGGAACTCTTCCAACTGACTGCACCTCCATTGCAAATGAACACATATCCAGAGGTAGACTTTCTATCATCGATATCTGATTGGAAATCAGAATCAGTATAACCATCTAATTGCAAGTCTCCACCTCCATAAATCAAGAATAAATCCTTAGTTCTTCTCAAGTACTTAAGGATATTCTTGATCGCTATCGATGTTCTAAACCGGATTGGATTGATACCGCTAGTCAAACTAACGAGATATGCGATATCCGCCTAGTACACAACATTGCATACATTAAACTTCCAATAGCCGAAGCATATGGAATCCTAGCCATCTTATCTCTTTCTTCGGGTGTCTTTGGAGACATCTCTTTAGAAAGATGGATACCATGTCTCACTGGTAACAGTCCTCTCTTGGAATCAAGCATGTTAAACCTCTTTAACACATTTTTCAAGTATAGACTTTGGGATAAACCTATTATTCTTTTCGCTCTATCTCTATAGATGCGAATCCCAAGAATATAGGTTGCCTCCCCTAAGTCTTTCATGGAGAATGTATTTGACAACCATACCTTTATAGTTGTCAACATACCTGTGTCATTACCTATCAACAGTATGTCATCCACATATAAGACAAGCAAAGTGATAGCACCATCACTAACCTTCTTATATACACATGGCTCATCCTCATTTTTGATAAAACCAAAGGATTTAATGGCTTCATCAAAATGGATGTTCCAACTCCTCGAAGCTTGTTTTAACCCATAAATGGATCGCTTTAGCTTGCATACCTTGGAACCATCTTGGGATTCAAATCCCCTAGGTTGTTCCATGAAAATGTTTTCTTCAATGTATCCATTGAGAAAATCTGTTTTGACATCCATCTGCCAAATCTCATAATCATAGTATGCAGCTATTGCTAATAAAATCCTAATTGATTTAAGCATGGCAACAGGCGAGAAAGTCTCCTCATAGTCTATTCCTTGCCTTTGGCGAAACCCTTTCGCTACGAGCCTTGCCTTATAGGTCTCTACCTTTCCATCAGAACCAATTTTCTTCTTGAAAACCCATTTGTTCCCTATAGGTACAATACCTTCAGGTGGGTCAACAAGATCCCAAACTTGATTCTTATACATGGAATCAATCTCGGATTTCATAGCATCAATCCATTTTGAAGAGTCTATATCTGATATAGCTTCTTCATAGGTAAGTGGATCATCTCCATGATCTACTTCTTCATGAGTAGACAACTCTTGTTCTTCTTCATGAAGAAAACCATATCTCACTGGTGGGTGAGATACCCTAGTTGTTCTACGAGGAACAGCTGTAGATGTTTCATCAATGGGTATAGGTTGACTAGATGGATTTATATCCATCTGATCTGCTGGTTGGTCAGAATTCTCCAATTCTAACTCTATTTGCCTTCCTTTGCCTCCTTCTTGAACAAACTGTTGTTCAAGAAATGTGGCATCTCTACTTATCACAACCTTTTTGTGAAGTAGGCAAATAAAAATAATATCCAAAACTATCTTTTGGATATCCAACAAATCGACCTTTTCTCGATCCGGTCTCCAATTTATCGGTGTTCACTTTTTGATATGTGGACAACCCCAAATCTTAACATGCTTTAGACTTGGTTTTCTTCCATGCCATATCTCATAAGGTGTGGAAGAAACTGATTTTGATGGAATCCTATTCAGAATATACAAAGCTGATTCTAATGCAAATCCCCATAAGAAGATTGGCATATCAGTATAGCTCATCATACTACGTACCATATCCAATAGGGTACGATTTCTCCTTTCAGATACACCATTCTTGTATGCGTTCTGGAGGAGTCAGCTGAGAAACAATGCCATGCTCTCTCAAGTATTCATCAAATTCAGTATTCAAATATTCACCTCCATGATCTGATCGAAGAGCTTTAATACTTTTTCCTGTTTGATTTTCTACTTCAGATTTAAATTCCTTAAACTTTTCAAAAGATTCATGTTTGTATTTCATCAAATACAAATACTCAAACCTTGATTTATCATCAGTAAAGGTAATAAAATAATGAAAACCCCCTTCTAGCCATTTCTTTAAACGGACCACATACATCACTATGTATTAATTCCAAAATATTTTCAGCTCTTAGCCCTTATCCAACAAAGGGTGATCTAGTCGTTTTGCCCTGAAGGCAAGATTCACAAGTTGGAGTAAGCTCAGAGTCCAATAAGGATAGAATCCCCATTTTCTCCAATTTTGTAATCCTATCTTCTGCAACATGACATAACCTTAAGTGCCAAATATATTTTGAACTTGAGTTGGTTTTCACCACGGCATTGAATTCATTTAGATTGCTATACTCTGGCCAGTGGAAACACTTTCTTACTGGCAATGGAAACACTTTCCTATTGGCAATGGAAACACTTTCCTGTTGGCAGTGGAAACACTTTCCTTTGCCTTCATCAGCTTTAGTCTTCCTTTTCTGTTTAGCTATTTTCTTAGAAGGACCAGGAATCTGAGGTTTCTTTTTCTTATTGCCCTTCTTCTTATTGGACTTTCCAGCAGAAGAAGATGCAACCAAAGCTACCTCTTTTCCTTTATTGCCTGGCATATTCTTTTGGGCAATAACCAGCATGTTGAGTAAACGGCTAAGGTGCATTCTGTTTAGTCATATGGAAATTTGTCACAAAATTCCCAAAAGACTCAGGAAGGGACAGAAGGATCAAATCCCTTTGTAGTTGGAAATCCATGTTGAAGTCAAGATGTTCCAACAGCTCAATCAGACGAAAAATCTTATGGACATGATCCCCAACATTCTGTCCCTCAGACAACCTCATACGGAATAGCTGTCTAGATATCTCATACCTAGCATTCTGCTGTGCTCACCATACAACTCTTGTAGGTGAAGGAGGATCTCACTGCACTCTGCATGTTCTCATGTTGCTTCAGAACTCATTACTCATGGAAGCAAGCATGTAACACTTAGCTCTCATATCATGCTCCTTCCACTTGTCCAAAGTTTCATGTTCCTCTTGTGTGGCCTTTGGAGGTAAGGGACCAGAACATTTGAATCTAGAACATATCCTATATGTTCAAGGTTCAGACAAGTTTCAAATTTCTTAGCCAATCGCAGATTAGGTCCTCCAACTGTTGTGATCAAGTATGCTTGCAAGGATATTGGATGGTGGTGGTTGTTTTGTGCTCATTTTTATCGTAAAATTAATCAGAGAAAATAACCGATTAATTAGTAAATGTATCATGTAATTAACCAAAATGATTATGGTCTTTTAATCAAATTGGTCCTCCCACTAACTTAGCGAATCCTACACTTCCAGAGTAGAAAACGGAAATCCTAGTTGGATGGATTTCTAGTGGGTGATTGAATTCTTATAATTCTATTGATCATCCTCAGGTACATCCATTATTGGAATTACAATAAACTATAAGTGAGCAACTCCTTGCCCATCACATCTCATGTGAGGTTCAGTCCTTTACCTAGCCCCTAATGCTCAAAATCTCGTGTACATCCATTATTGACTTATCTTGCATTAGTTAAGTTGATCCCATTGAGTCAGTAATTATGCAAATAATTTTAATGTCCTCAGGTACATCCAATATTGGCCACCAAACCATTTACATATTTACAACATCTCATGCTTAACAATTATTCTTAAGAAAATCTCTTAAATTAATTGCATCTCATGCAACTATTTAAAATTTCTTAAAATAATTGCCCCAATGGAGGGCTTATGTTATAATTACTTTAATTATAGCATTTCCAACTTAATCATTTGTTTGGAAGATTTTATAGCCATCCTTATTACTATTAAGGTCTCACTTTGCACATTATCTATTTAGCATGCATATATCATATAATTGCATACATTCCCATACATCTCATGCATTCATGGATAAGCAGTAAATATGGTATGATCATGGACTTTCTAAGGGATTCAATTCTGAGCCACCAAGAATTGAATCAGGGCATTCCTAGGTGCATTTCATTCATTCATTTTACAAGAGTTGCTGAAGGAGTACATAATCAACACTTGATATTGAATTCCTCCCACTAGTCCCACCAATGCTCTTGACCTCCTTGAACTTCTTGCAATCCAATATTACATAGTAATCCTTGGCATACCAAGGCGAATTTACAAGAACTTAAATAAATGAAATTACAACCCAAAAATATTACAAACTTAATAATACATGCCCAAAATAAATTAAAATAAATTAATTAATTTACAATCCCAAAGAAACATAAAAGAAATAAATCTAATCACATTGGTCTTTTATAGTCCATGATCATCCATCATGCATATCACTATTTAACAATTAAATAAAACATACATACTTAAATTAAATTGAATATCTCATATTCAACTTAAAAATCCAGATTTGAATATGATTCAAATAAATTTAAAAATTCATATTTGAATCACATTCAAACAACTTCAAAAATTCAGATTTGAATCACACTCAAACATTTTTTAAAAAATCAGATTTGAATCACATTCAAATATTTTTTAAAAAATCAGATCTGAATTTTATTGAATCAATTTTAAAAAATCAGATTTAAATATGATTCAAACAACTTTAAAAATTTAGATTTGAATCACATTCAAACAACTTTTAAAATTCAAATTTGAATCACATTCAAACAATTTTTAAAATTCTGATTTGAATCATAATTTAATTGTGTGATTAAAACTACTAATTAAACACTTTAATTAGTCAAAGAATAGGCCTTAGATCATACAACAATTGCAGAATTAAAAGCCAAACCTTGAACCACCCATGGAACCAATGTTGCCGCCACCAATGGTGGCTTCACCATGTGTGCCGCCACACCTCTTGATCCAACCAGCAATGAATCAATCATCTCATGATCAAATCACACAATTAAATCATATAATCAACAATCTAAATGGCAAATATAGTGGCTCTGATACCAATTGAAGGAACAGAAGCGTGAAAAACACAAGATTATACCATTGAATTCAAAAAATTTCGCCTAGGGTCACATGCACCATGCAAGATTTATTTTTATCTATTTGATTTCAATGATAAACAACATATTAAAACTCTTTTAATATGTTTTTTGATCTGTATTTGCCATTTAAGATTTTAAAATTAATCAGATTAATTTTAGAACCCTAGATTAAATTAAGAACGATTACACTAATCTCTTCATGCACTGCAGCGTGTCTGCGCCTTTGAGATTCATCTTCAGGACACCAAATGTTGTCCCTCTAGCTTGTCCACACCAAGAACACCTATGGCAGCCCTTGAACAGCCTCTAAAGCTTTTTCTATTAATTAGAAATTCAAGTTCTGCCTTTTAAGAGATTAGAGATGTAAACAGGACACTAGAAACAATTTCTAGTGTTCTTAATTTAAGAGATTGATGGCTAATCTCTTTGAATTGATGAGAGATGAAGAGAAATAGCTGGAGAGGCTCAAAGTGGCATGACAAATGAGAGGAGAGGCTGCTGGTTATTTTTTCTTTTCATAACCACACTTAAATAGCTAGGTTAACACATTAAACCCTAGCCACATGTCACTTTTTTATTAGCTCTAGGTTTAAGTGACCCAATCACATTGTGCCAAGTGTCAAACCTATATTTAATCTTGATTTTAATCATCTTACATGATTAAAAAAAACATTTGGCAAGCTTATGTGTAATCCCATGTGTCACCATCTCATGGTACCACGTGTCACACTGTGAAATGACCAAAATGCTCCTGTGTCTTAATTTTGAGTTCTTAATCCAAAATAATTATTTTCTTCTTCTAATTAATTTATATCAAATATAAATTAATTAATTAATCTCTATTAATTAATTTCTCATCAATTAAATTCATATTTAAACACTTTAAATATAAATTTAATTTATACTACACATCCAATAATCTAGATTTGGTTTCAAGTCATGCTAGGGACTTTGCAATTTAATTGCAAACCAAACCTATTTAATTAATCAATTAAACTATTTAATTAATTAATTAAATCATATTTAAATAGGTGATAACTTGTGTATGTGTGTGACTTACTAGGCTCATCACTAATTGGCAATGAGACATGATATCAACTCTTAATATCATCAGAACTCTTTCTTACCATAAATGATTTCTCTAAATCATTTTATGAACCTCATAGACCATGGTTAACACCTAGCATAGCATACCATGGCCACCCAATTAGTAATAAGATTTACCTTAAATGAACCTATAATCATATATTACCATGCACTAGAATCTCTCTGTTACAAAAACCCAACTCAAGCTGGAGTCATGGTTTATGTCAAACTCCATTTGCTATGAATATTATGTTCTCTTTTAATTCCAGTTCTTGATTAAAAAGATTTTTCTCATCGAAACTCTTTTACGAATAAATCTATCTGTCTGGCCAGAACTTGAAACATCAAGAACAATTAAATGAACATAGGATTTTATCTCTATTTACTTAGAGGAACAGATTCCATCTTGATCAACACCTACCTCCATATATAACTAGCAAGAGCCAACACATGCCCATATACCCATACATAGTACAAGTATGAAAGCAGTATCAAACTCAAACTACCTATATACAAGATAACTATGCTATCTCAGGTCTAAAGATTATATGCACTGATATGATTTATGATAAAACATTGACAAGAGTAAACTCCATGTGCTTGTCATAAGTGTCACTGGTTCGGCCTACTTATCATTTATAAGTGCCTATCATGTTTGTTATATGGCATGAGACTCACCATTCCATCTTATTTATATCTCATATAAATAACTTGGGAACAAACATGAATACAATCTTTCTGGATAAGTCATGTCCTTATTATGAAGTATCCTCGATTGTGAACCTATTTATGATACTTTGTGCTAGAAATATTGTCACTCATATTCTTAACAACTTGAGAATAATATTTCTAACAAAACATCAATGGACCTTTTCTATTACACATAAATATATTATGTAAACGTAAAAGTGGAAATGCCTTTTATTAATAAAATTATGTACAAGATACATACTAAATGATATGCTCTAGGGCATACTACTAACATGCAAGACCAAGAAATTGACAAGAACTTGAAATACTTTTTCTATCCAATCTACTTCCAGCAAAATTGGAATCACTATAACCAACAAGATTAAATGATTCACATTTTGGATACCATAAACCAATTGAGTATGTGCCAATGAGGTATCTAAAGATCCTTTTAATTGCACTTAGATGGGATTCTTTTGGACATGATTGAAATCTTGCACACAAGCAAACACTAAAGTGTATGTCTGGTCTAGATGCAGTAAGGTACAAAAGAGAGCCAATCATACCTCTATAAAGCTTTGTATCTACTTCTTTACCTTTTTCATCATTGTCCATTTTAATTGTTGAACTTATAGGAATGCCCATGCTCTTCAAATCTTTCATTTTAAATTTCTTTATTATATCCTTGATGTACTTTGATTTATGAAGATGCCATCTTTCATTTGCTTAATTTGAAGCCTAAGGAAGAATATGAGCTCACCCATCATGCTCATTTCAAATTCATTCTGCATAATCTTAGAAAATTTCTTGCAAAGAGATTCGTTAGTAGCACCAAAAATTATATCATCAACATAAATTTGCACAATGAGCATATCATTATGATACTTCTTAACAAAAAGTGTTGTGTCCACTTTACCTCTTTGGAAATCATTTTGTAAAAGGAATTTACTAAGTCTTTCATACCATGCTCTAGGAGCTTGTTTTAAACCATATAAAGCTTTAGTAAGTTTATAAACATGATTTGGATGCTCATGATTTTCAAAGCCTGGAGGTTGTGCAACATACACCTCCTCATCAATATAACCATTTAAAAATGCACTCTTGACATCCATTTGATAAAGCATAAAGTCCTTGTAATATGAAAAGGCACACAACATTCTAATAGCTTCAATTCTAGCAACCGGAGCAAAGGTTTCATCAAAATCAATCCCTTCCTCTTGGTTGTAGCCTTGAGCCATTAGTCTAGCTTTGTTTCTAACAACATTTCCTTTTTCATCCATTTTGTTTTTAAAAAACCATTTAGTACCAATAATTGAATGATCTTTTGGTTTAGGCACTAAATTCTAAACTTTATTTCTCTCAAATTGATTTAGTTCTTCTTGCATGGCAAGAATCCAACTCTCATCATTTTGAGCATCTTCAAAACATTTAGGTTCAATTTGTGAAACAAAAGCAACATTACCAAAATATCTTCTCAATTGTGCTCTAGTCATCATCCTCTGAGATGGATCATCAATAATGTCTTCTTGGGGATGATTTCTATGGAATCTCTATTCTTTAGGTAAATCTTCATGTTGGGGCTCATTTACTTGTAATTCTTCCAAATTTGGCATTTCTTCATTGATTTGATCTTCATTAGCATTATGGACATCTATTGTGGTATCTCCTTGAGTTTCTTCATCTTTGTCATCAATTTGTTTCGTTTCTTGACTTTATATTATATTTTCTTTTCCAAATACCTGCTCATTATTATCATCACAAACATTTTTCCTTCTGATAGAAGGGTTAGTCTCATAAAAAAAAACATGAATAGTTTCCTCAATAACTAAAGTTCTTCTATTGAACACTCTACAGGCTTTACTCTTTGTTGAATACCCAAGAAAGATTCCTTCATCGGATTTAGCATCAAATTTCTTTAAGTTATCCTTCTTGTTATTTAAAATATAGCACTTACAACCAAATGCTTTGAAATATGAGATATTTGGTTTTCTTCCTTTCCACAGTTCATAGGGGGTTTTTTTCAAAATTGGTCTAATCAAAATTCTATTCAACACATAGCAAGATGTATTAACAGCTTCAGCCCAAAAGTACTTTGGCAAATTATTTTCATTCAACATAGTTCTAGTTATTTCTTGCAAAGTCCTATTTTTCCTTTCTACAACCCCAATTTGTTGTGGTGTTCTAGGAGCTGAAAAATTATGGTTGATTCTATATTTATCACAATATCTCTCAAATAAATAATTTTCAAATTCAGTTCCATGATCACTTCTTATAGATGTGATGCAAAAACTTTTTTTTATTTTGAACCATTTTACTAAAAGAGGTGAATTTCTCAAAAGTCTCATCCTTGTGAGCAAGGAAGAATGTCCATGTATATCTTGAGTAGTCATCAACAATAACTAAAGCATATGTCTTCCCACCAAGACTAGTAGGAGATACAGGTCCAAATAAATCAAGATGAAGCAATTCTAATGGTCTAGTAGTAGTCACAATATTTTTAGATTTAAAAGATGCTTTAGTATGCTTTCCTAATGCACATGCTCTGCATTGAAATTCATTTTCATAATTAATCTTAGGAAGACCATTAAAAAGTTCTTTCTTAGACATTTTTTAGAGTGTATGCATGCTTGCATGACCTAGTCTTCTATGCCACAAACAACTAGAGTTATCAAAAGATACTAGACATGTACCATGATTAGTTTCAAAATTATTCATGTCAAGCAAGTAAACATTATTAGATCTATTGGCAATGAGCAATGTGTCATTATCTAAGTTATTGATTGTACATAGAGAAGAAGTGAACTTTACCTCAAAACCTTTATCACAAAGTTGGCTTACACTTAGCAAGTTGTATTTCAATCCTTCAACAAGTGACACATCTTTAATACAGGGTTTGGTTTCAATTGTGCCATTTCCAATTATTTTTCCTTTCCCTTTATCTCCAAATTTTACATGTCCTCCATCTTCCATTGTGATTTTTGAAAACTTGTCCTTTTCACCGGTCATTCGCTTTGAACAACCACTATCTATATACCATTTTTCACTTTCCTTCATCCCTTTGAAACAAACCTGAAATTTAATCATTGAGCTTTAGGCACCCAAGCAACTTTGGGTCCTTGGGGGTTAGTGACCTTAGGTAAGGTTCCTTTTGGCACCCATACCTTCTTTACCTTAAGAAGATCCTTCCTAAGTGCACAAGAACTAATCATATGACCTCTTTTATTGCAATAATAACATGTGATATTGGGCAAAGAAGATGTAGATGCTTTAATGAAATAATTCTTATATTTGCCATAGTTCATGAAACCATCAAAACCAATTCCATATTTTTCATTTGAAATTCTTTGGTTTCCAAGAAGTACATCTAGAGTTTCTTTTCCTTTTGTAAATTTTGCCTAATCATTTGTCAAAGATTCTATTTTAGCTTCAAGAACTTTATTTTTCTCAATGAGTATTTCACAAGTTTCTTTTGAGATTTTCAACTCTAAATCTAGCTCTTTAAACAAGGTAATTTGTCCTTTGTAAAATTCATTTTCTTTATACACATTGGACATGGCAATATTTTGTGATTTCAATGATTCAATTTCTAAATTTATTTTAGTGCACTTTCTTTTGTAATTTCTATACACATCATATACTCTAGCAAATGCAAGCTCAAGTTCTTCTACATTAGGAGATTCATAAGATTTTACCTCATTGTCACTTTCTTCTTCCTTTTGTGAACTCTCAAATTTCTCTTCAAATGCCATCATACAAAGGTGAGCAGTCTCCTTGTCACTTGTTTCATCATTTGAAGATTCTTCACTGTTGCTCCATACTACTTTCATAGCTTTCTTGTTCCTATCTTCTTTTCCTTTCTTCTTTTTTAGTAATGGACATTTGGGCTTGATATGTCCAGGTTTGTGACACTCATAACATACAATTTCTTCTTTTGAATCCCTGAAATGTTTATCCTTAGGAGTATATTTTTTTAAGAATTTCTTGTATTTGCTTCCTCCCTTCTTGAAAGATCTTTTGAATTTTCTTGCAAGCATAGCCATTTCATCATCATCATCATCACTTGAAGCACTTGAGTTGTCACTTGAGTCAACGTTGAATGCAACTGCTTTCTTCTTATCTTCATCCTTGTTTGATTTGAGAGCAATGCTTTTCTTCTTCTTTTGCTCATTTTCAACTTCATCTTTCTTATATACCATCTCATGTGCAATGAGAGATCCAATGAGTTCATCATAGGTGAAAGTTTTAAAATCTTTGGTATCTTGGATAACTGTAGTCTTTGCTTCCCAAGATTTTGGAAGTGATCTAAGAATTTTCTTCATAAGTTTAGCTTCCTCAAATCTTTTACCAAGTTCTTTGAGAAGATTTACAAGATCGGTAAACCTTGTACTCATATCCACAATTGATTCTCCTAACTTCATTTCGAACAGCTCATAATCTCGGATAAGAAGGTTTGCTTTGGACTCTTTGACAACATCAATTCCTTCATAAGTGACTTCAAGCTTATCCCAAATTTCCTTAGCAGATTGACATCCTGAAACACGATTGTATTCATTAAGGTCAAGTGAACAATGCAAACTATTAATAGCTTTAGCATTTATAGAAATTTTCTTCCAATCATTTTCATCATATTCATCTTCATGTTTTGGTACTTTTGTAGTTCCTTGACCATTCTTTTGAGGAACATGTTGACCATTTTTAATAATTCTCCATGCATCAATATCTACAGATTGTATGAAATTTCTCATTCTTACTTTCCAAAATGAATAATTAGTGCCATTGAAGAGTGGTGGTCTAGTGATTGAGTAGCCTTCAGCTAGTGGTGTGGGTATACTGGCAGTATTGCTAGATGAACCAGCCATTATGGATCACTCCAAGGTTGTAACACCCTAAGCAAGAGAGACAGGCTCTGATACTAATTTGTTGTCCCAAAATAGTCCAAGAGGGGGGTGAATTGGACTTTAACAATTTTTCGGCCCTTGCTTGTAGCCTAATGAAAATTTGTGGCTTTGTTCAACTAGGTGCTCCTTAATATATAATGACAGTGATATGTATTTCAATAAAGTGTCCCTAAATTCCAATTCAAGCTTTAATCAATATTTATAGCAATTTTTAACATAGCATGCATCACAAGATATTCAAATAGTTTCTCATCATACTCATAAATCCTCAAATATACCAACTCAATCTATTCATTCAACATTCAATGTCATGTATAAAAATTAAATTGCACAAAAGTAAAGAGGTTAAGGTTAGAGAGATCAAACACAATGATTTTTATAATGATTTGGCTTAACTAGCCTACATCCACTCTCTCAAAGAACCCTCTTTGAGTCTTCTCTCCATTATTTGCTCTTTTAAAGGTAAGATACCAAAAGCCCTTTACACTTTTTCAACACCAAGCTTTTACCAAGGTAGCTTGAACCTTTGACAAGTGCTATCTCAAGCACTCACACTCTCAAGCTTCAATAGGTGCTTGTACAACCTCTCTTAAATGTAATTCAAAGTTTTAGTACTCACTCTCACTTAATACAAATCAAGCTATAAAGAAGAGATGAGTAGATTTGCCAATGGTAGCTCAAAGACTTTAAAGCTCTTGAATGAAAGCAATAAATGAAAAATCAAAGTTGGAGATCAAATGTTAGCTTTCATCAAGTGTAAAATGAAGTAAAGAAGGTGTATTTATAGTCCCAAATCATTTTAGTCTGTTTGAAACCTTTTTGAAACGTTATACACTCTGCTCAAAACAAAATAGCCGTTATTTTGTCTTTTTGTGCGAAGTTGAGCAACTCTGATCATTTAGCAAACTAATGAAATTTTGGCAACAGTAGTAAACTAGTTAGTAAACTAATGTTTTAGCAAACTCATTAGCAAACTAATGTTTTAGCAAACAAGTTAGCAAACTAATTCAACAGCTGCATGTCTCAACTTGTAATATTTTAAAAAATCTGATTTAGACCTTAAGAAAAAATATTTTCTAATAGTAAATATCCAAGGTCATGATGAGAGAAAATTTTTAAAAGAAATTTTAATTTTGAGCTCCATTAGACTAAACTTTCATCTATTCTTTTCACATAAGTCCTAAGACTCAATTTCTAACTCTATGTCTTTCATACCTTTACCTTGAGTCTTGGCTTACATAATCTTGTCCTTTCTTATCTTGGATTTGTCTTGAGATGCCTTTGAGTATTCTTCCTCCTTAGATGAAACTTCAAAGATTCTTTATGAATAAGAGAAAGAATTTACACATCACTTTAAAGTTGGGTTAGATAGATTCTATTTGAGTTTTATTATCATCAAAATCAGTGCTCATTTTGAGCTACACGGGGTCAACAATGAGAGAAATCTGAACGTGGCATGATTTGCAAATGGCTACCCCCTCCCTATTTATACCCACGGGTGCATTAAATGCTACATAGATAAGCGAGATCTTACCGTGCCCTGAGAAAATTCCAGAAGCACGGAAAAGAGATCGGATAAAGGAGATCGGTTTATGAGTTCGTTTAGCGGGATTAGATCAGAAACAATTAAAAGGGATCGAAAAATAATGTAATAATAAAAAAAATAAATATTCAAATAAAATTTCATTTCATTTCCAAAAGATCAGATTACATCATTTGGGCGATCTCTCAATATCAGCAATTACAAGTATCCCTATACTACATTCTGAACTCAAAATGTCGCACAATGGGCCTATGTCAAAGCCTAGTCTTGTGGCAGAATCAAAGATATGTTTGATAGCTAGCCACAAATATTAGATAGATGTGCAGCTCAGATAGGGTGATTATGACTCTCATGATATTAAGCGGAGTCATCACCGATGTCATTGACCAGAATCGAGCTGCAGTCGGGACGCCCGATATGGTTGGGAGCCAAATGAACTTCAAGAGGCGGTCACTGACATCAAGAATGAAATTAACAGTCCTCTTGTCCGGTAGACCGATTCGAGATCGGTACGGTCATCACTTTCGACCTTGATCGATAAATTAGTCTTGTTCTCTCGCTGTCATTAGATGACGTTCTCATAGCTCTCTGATCACCGACGTCATAAATTTTCAAGAGACGGGCGAAGGAAACAGTCAAAAAAAGATCAAAATGGCCATCATAGTTAGAATTATCGCCGAAAAAGCTAGAATTGAGGAAGTGGTGCATTGGAAATAAATTGGAGAAGGAAAAGTGAAATGTGAATGTGCTTTCCTATTGTTGCATATGTATAGGGCCCTCGCATTTATTGCGAAACTCAAAGCGGGCTCATCGGTAACCAAAGAATTTATTGCTTTGACCGATACAGGTCAGATTGAGTAAGAGGTTGGAAAATAGAGAGATCGGAAAGTAAAAATGACCAGATACAAAAGAAGATAAAGATCGGAATAATAATCTTAAGATGGATTAGTCACAATAAGATCGGAATAACAATCTTAAGATCGGTCAGTCACAATAAGATCGGAAAAAAAATAGGGGACGACCTATAGAGATCGGAGAACTCATGGGGGTTAAATAACTTCCGGTCAGGACCTTTAATTAGCTCCCTTCACTATCAGATCTGAGTTAGTTAAAGCATTGTAGGCATGATCTGATCCTCACCACACATCTCATTTGCAAGGACGCCCTCCTAGCCGCCATACGCCAAACGGTTAAAGCAGTCCTGTACATCTCGATCTACACCATTGATTATAATTGTAAGGATGGATTTGGAGCCCTCAGATCAAAAGCAGATGACAGATTCGGCGCCTTTTGTTCTCAGCCTTTTGATCCATTTTATAAGGCAAAACCCTTGACCGTTGGATTAAGGGATGAAAGGACAGATATTCTGAATAGAATCCCAACCCTCC
The DNA here is from genome assembly GCF_030052815.1 of Hevea brasiliensis. Taxonomy (NCBI): domain Eukaryota; kingdom Viridiplantae; phylum Streptophyta; class Magnoliopsida; order Malpighiales; family Euphorbiaceae; genus Hevea; species Hevea brasiliensis. The sequence goes on from NC_079509.1 coordinate 42,727,346, forward strand.
ATTTTGATTCTCTTTAATTCTCAGACATCAGATTATGTCCTTTTGAATCTAAGCCTTCCATATCCTCCTGATAAGATCCTGAACCTTCATTTTGAACACCCATTCCCTATAAATACCTGCATGCAATACTGTAGAAAGTGGAGGTGGTTATTATCGTGGAAAGATTCCGGACTTTGATTCAGTCTTACTGCTTGTCATTCGAAGCTCTCAAAGTTTTTAGAAACTTTAGAAACCAGTTTTCTAAAGTATTTCATTTTAAAGAGCTCTAAATCCTGTGATTTTTATTTTTAGTACCTGTGCTGTAACACCTCAAACCTCCGAGTTATGAATAGTACTATTTTTGGTCCGTGACTAGTACTATTTAAAGACACCTTGAGGGCCAAAAATAAATAGAAAATTAATTGCGATAGATACAATAAAAATTCAAGTGACCCAAAAATATAAGGATTCACCAGGTATATTGTAAATTTTTGACCAAAATGTCATTTTAATTAAATGAAAATAAAATATTGAATTATGAAGAAATATTGAGGGAAAATTTAGAGTAAAAGTAAAAAGAAAATAAAAGAGGTAAAAATCTAGAATTTAAATTCCATTTTTGACCTAATTAAAATTAATGACTTATGGGCTTTTGACAATTAAACTTAATTATTTAATTAAAAAGGAATAGATAAGTATAAAAGAAGACAAGTCTTCTTCTTTCCCTTCTTCCATGCCATCACCCATATTGTCACACCCTACTCCTTTATAAGGCATAACATGATCCCGTAGTATACCTAATGAGTTACCAACTCCGTCTACTGATAACCCATTAAATACACTACAAGGGATTTTAAAAACTTTTCTTACTTCTTTTACAGTGGTGAGCACTATTTACAGGTGTTAAAAACCTTTTTGAACTGAAGTGATAGAACTAACACATTTGAATTATTTGGAATTTCTGTAAAAATTTTGGCAGAGTGCCATCTGTATTTTGGATAAAACAGTTCTTCAGAAAACCTGTAAAAAGCACTTCAATATATATTTCCAAATCTCAACTCCAACATGTTTCTTAACACACATATTTCTCAACTCAAATCCATAGTAATTTTTCAAAGACTGAGATAAAAGAAATATAATACAAATTTTACAAGTCAAAATATCTCATAATTTACTTTACAACTTCAATGCACAACTTTAATTTACAACTGCTCAAACCAAGAACAATATGTCCATACAGTGGTTATACATTACAATACAAAATGCAAAATGTGGTATACTCGTTATACCCGATAATCTCTCGCTGGATGTACTAGCAGCCTAATCTGCTGCCCTGTCTGTCTATCTACCTGCGACAGCAATAAAAAGCTATCGCTGAGACAATGTCTCAGTGGTGCACAACATTAACCAATTACAACTTTAAATCACAATTCATAAGTTAAATAAATAATGGATACTTAGAACCATAGATAAATTCAAGACAATAATGTCATAAGGAATTTAACAAAATATCACAATAATTCTCAGTAATCAAAACATAGTTAAATTCAAAAGACAGTGAATGTCAATAAGAATTTAAATTCCATTTCACAATCTTACAATACGTATCAATAAATCACACACAGCTTGAAATCATGTTCCAAAGTTCAATTCATCCCAAAAGCCGATGGCTAATGAGGCATTCAATTCGTCCCAAAAGTCAATGACTAATGAGGAATAACATAGCTAGCTAGCAAAAATATGAGTACTCATTCTATTCGTCCTCAACAGGCACACACCTCAACACTTCAGCCAGAGAGGGAATTCAATTCATCCCACTAGACAAGCTAGTGAGGAATACAATCAATGTACATGATAGCTGTGGTTTCAAACCATTTACAGTGCTTTTCAATTAATAAGTATCCATCAAATATCATTCAAACAATTTTTCACAGTTTCACAATTTAAAACAATAATATACAAATAGTCATAATTTATTTCAATTGAAAAAAATTCAAAAGAAATAGCTGTTGTGCACAAACCTCTGATAATTGTCTCCTGGTCTTGACTCAGTATTTCCTTCCCTTTCCCTGAGTCTTTGCTAACTGAAAAACACAATTTGAAGTGTTTCAGTACTTAATTAAACTGTCTCTAACGATAATGCTTGATAAGTAATTCACTGAATGCTATTATTTGCTTAATCAACCTAGTATATCGACCCTCGATGCGTTTTAGGTAAATTAGGTTTTAATGTTATTAATATGTCACATTTAATAGTATTTTAGGGTTGGTCCATGTTACCAAGTTTATTTCCGTGTATACTGCATCTTCTTGCAATTTGCTGGGTTCTAGGATACTAGTTTGACCTAGCTGGACGACCTAGTTCCCTCGGTTTTCAATTTTCGGTCAAAACTACAAACTTGTAGATCTATGTCTTATGGAACGCGGGGCAAAATTTCAGATCATTCTGAGTCATGTAGACCAAGTTATGGTCATTTTACTATTGCTGGTCAAATTGCATCAAAATTGGTCACTTTAGGTCACTTTAGGTCATTTTAGGTTCGGCCAGTTTTTGGACCCGAACTTGTGCAAGCTGTTTGACTTGCTTATGGTCATTTCTGGGCTTTGGTGTCTTCATAAGACTTGTAAATATGGGTCTTAAATATTCATGGTTAAAATTTCAGGTCAATTGGACTTGTTTTGAGTGAGTTATGGCCTAAACACTAACTGCTGCCCAAATGGTCAATTTTCAGGCCTTATTTGCACTTAATTCGGATTTGGTCATATTTCAAGCTACCTTGCAAGCAGAATTTTGGCAAGCTTCCTTCATAAAAGTTGGCACATTTTGTGCCTAGTTTCACCTCCAATTGGTCTCATACCAATTGGAGCCACACACTTAAAGTTATAGGCCTAAAATACAAACTGCCTTATTGGATTTCTTGCATACACATCAAGGATCACTTTTAACACTTACCAAACTCAACATTCAAACCAATTCTGGCTGTACCACAATCTAAACATAATTTACAACATATTATAGGTCATTTTAGCAGCTTACAATTACATTCAATGTGCACCAACAAGTGCAGAATTTGTCCAACTCAATTTACAACAATTCAATCACCAATTCATGCTCATTTACATGTCCAACTTCACACCATCATACATGCACTCAAATTGCCATAACAACCAACACATTTTAACATCATTATTCCATAAACCAAGCATGAATTCCAGCATTTAATTCACCATTTACAAGCACAAATAAACTGCCTTCAAGGTGTTTCCATGGCTGCCAAAAGTACATATTCCCATTCAACATCAAACCTCAAAAATTTCTTCATAAATCAAACACCCATAACATCCTTACAAACTTTAACAAAGCAAAAATCAAAAACTCAAACTTACCTATTGTTGGGACTTGCTAAATCTTCACTAATCTCCCTTGATTTTGGTATCTACTTCTTCCTTGTGAAGTGGGGATCAAAATTAATGAAGAAGCTTTGGTGTTTGGAGGTGAAATGGAGGAGATGATGAAGCTTCACTCAAATTCGGCAATGGAGGTTTCTAAGGCTTTCATTTCAGCAATGGTGGTCTTCAAAGGTTGAAGATGAAGTTTAAGGATGAAGTTTTAGTGGAGCAATCTGCCCACTTAATGCATATTATACTCCTTAGTGGTCCACTCACATAAAATCAATTATATTATATGTTTAAACATTTAATTACCTAATTTGAACCCCATTTTTGCTATTTACATTAGGTACCACTAAATTAATTTTTCATGACATTTTCCAAATATAATATCATGTATTTTCAATGGACATTTAGGTCAAAAGACAACTCGGGGTGTCAAATGACCACAATGCCCCTGTTTGGGTTGCATTCCCGATTTTTCAGTAACACCGAGTTTTGTCCATTTTTTGATTTCTCACTTTTCTTTGTACTAATTAATTAATTTTTCTTTGATATTTCTAATGATATTTATACTTCAATTGATGTCTCTTTAAGTCCAAAAAATATTTTTCAGGGTTCCCCGCGGTCCAAGGCTAGTCAACGGTCCACGCCGTGACTTCCCGGTGCGGTCACCCATCGCTAGGGTTCTCGGCTCGCTTAACTTGATTGCATTTCTTTATTATTATTTTTTCTTTGTTTTTCTTGTATTTTCTTTTCTTGTATTTCATTATTTTATGTCTCCTCACTCATATTGAAGCATAGTTCTAGGCATCCTAGCTGTCCGGACAACACTGGTCACTGAAACAGTAGAACGCACTACCGAACATAGGGGTGTTACACATATTCCCTCTCCTTCTCTTTTCTTTTCTCTTCTTCTCCAATCTTATTCCACCATTGTTTTCCCTTCCAAGTCTTGATTCACTTCAATTCCCTTCATAAATCCCATAACCCACTAAAAGAAAAGATCAAAGAGAACTTTGATCAAGGCATTTGAGCAAGTAGAGCAAAAGAAATTAGAAGAAAAATTAAAGTTGGAAAGAAATCACTTGAGGTAAGTTTCTTTTCTTGTTAGATTAGTTGTATAAGCCTTGAATGAAGTTTAACTTATGATGATATTTCATGAGAAATTGAAAGAAAACATGCATGGAACCTAAACTAGGGTTTTGGCCAACTTAGGGAAAATTAGGATTTTGATATATTTTAGTTAAATTGATGATAAATCTAAGTTAAATTGAGGTGGTATGCATGATTAGGAGTAGTAAGTTTCATGGGATTGCATAAATTGAATTATGGAAGATTAGGGTTCATGGGAAAATTGGGTTTTGGTGCTAGAGAGTGAAATTGGTGTGTGTAGTGTTAAATTATGATCATTTGAGGTTTATTTAGTTTGAATTGACATTGGGTTGATGAATGGAAGTAATAAAATGATAAGATTAGGGAAAATTACAAACTTTGGTACTTGAAAATTATGAAGTTTGTGCTAGGAAGTGCCATTGATGTGTCAATGCTAAATTATAGTTATTTTGGGTGAATTAAATGTGAATTAAGGTTGGTTAGTGGGAATAATTGAAGAAATGAAAAATTTGAACCTAGGGCAGAATTTGCACACTAAGTTCAGTGTGTTTGACAGCCCATAAATTGAGCTACACAACTCCAATTGGTGTGAAACCAATTGAAAACGAAACTTAAGACATAGGGCTAGAATTTTCATGAAGATACCCTACCCCGAAAATGACCTTAAGCTATCCCAAATGAGCCTTGAACTTAGAAACAAAATTCTGGAACCTGCAGAATTTGACCATATGAACAGTAAATTTTGCATGGCCATAACTCTCTCTAGAAAACTCTGATTTAGGCGATTCTTGAACCGATGGAAACCTAAGACATAGTCGAACATTTCATATGAAGAACTTAAGGCCAAATTAGGACTTAACCCAATCAAATTGCTGAGCAAAGTTGAATCACCGAATCTGTAGAATTGCAGATTTATCATATGAACAGTAAAATTTGCATGGCCATAACTCTCTCTAAAAAACTCCGATTTAGGCAATTCTTGAACCGATGGAAACCTAAAATATAGTAGAATATTTCTTATGAAGAAAATTAGAGCAAATTATGGACTTAACTTGATTAAATTACTGAACAAAGTTGGATCGATAAATCTGCCAGAACTGAATCTGCAGGATGAACAGTAACATGAATAGTAAACGTATTTTTGTCATAACGCGAGCTACATAGCTCCGAATTAGGCGATTCAAAAAGGAAAATAAAGTTAAGAGCTAAATGAATAATTTTCATGAAGAATACCTCATCAAATTATGATCGAAACTAGGTAAAAATTAGGTTCAAAGATTGGGGCACCAAGCTGTCCCAAAACCAAAATATTCTAAAATTTTCAAAGCTAACTTGGGATGCATTAGACATGCATGTAATGAGTTCTTGGTAGCAATTGAGATTGGTATTGAGGTATTCTATTCGTGTATTTTCAGTAGAAAAAGAAGTTGGAACAGACAAGGAGAAGTAGGTAACAAGGAAGGAGAATTATTGAAGGTTTGTGCACAACTAACCTTTTTCTTTGTTTTAACTTTGTAAATGGATTTGAATGAGTTTATTTGAATGAGTTTGATTTGGAATGAGTTTATTTTGAATGAGGTATGGTTTTTCTCTTGCATTTGAGAAATTTGTGTTGCCACCCCTTTTATGGGTTTTATGATGATTTGAATATGTTATTGTTTTGCAAATGTGATTATTGATTTAGAAACTCTTGAAAGTTGTTTTGAAACCACAGTTAGCATGACAGTCCCTTTGAAACTTCCCAGAAGTAACGGCTACTTGGGGTTTGATATTTGTTATGATTATGTCTCCCATTAATAACGGTTAGTGGGGTAAGACTACATGAGTACTCATTAGCTAGCTAGCCCTTCCCTCATTAATAACGGTTAGTAAGGTTGAGATTGCTTTATCATGGTATACAACACGGCACTAATCGTGAAATTTTGTATCATGACCTAAACTGTGTGTTGATGTTGGCAACACTAATGTTTTGTGAATTGTGCTTTATGAAGTGTGATTTCTCATTTGAAATGTTATTCCAATAAATGGCTCTTATGGACTTAGAACTATTGTGAAGTTTTCATGCTTAAGAAAAATGTGATTTATTATGCTTTGACAAATTGTATTTTACCTTAAGTTTTAAAGTTATTAGTTATGCACCACTGAGTGATATACTCAGCGATAGCTTCTTTATGCTATCGCAGGTAAGGGAAAGGAGAAGGCTGCCGAGTGAGAGACTTAGAAGCAGCATTTTGGTATTGATTATGGGTATGTACGTTAGGTATACTCTTGTGATTCCTTTGGATATATTTTATACCTATATGTATGGATGTACGGACATTGAGCAGTTTGTATTAAAAAGTACTACATTACTAAAGTATTTTGAATTTGTAACTATTTGTATTTTATTTTGAGACTTATGAAAATGTAACTTTTACAATATTTAGTCTATCATTATTTCCAATGAATGTTTGCATGGATTTTTAACTATTCTCATACAGTTTTCTGCAAAAGAATTGACAAGATAAAAAGCTATGATTTGTTTTAAAATCTTTTGTAATATAACTAATGGGTTATCGGTAGATGGAGTTCGATAATTCATTAGGCATGCTACGGGAACATGTCATGCCTTACCAGGGATAAGGTGTGACATGTTTTAGTAGTATCAGAGCTTTGGTTTTTATACAAGTTTTAAAATTGCATGTTTGAATATTTTTTATAAGTACAACTATTCAACTGTCATTAATTGATATATATAGTGCATTACATCATAAATATGGACTAATGAAGGGAAATCTCCTTGTGTTGGTTGTCCAGGGAGTAGAATTCTTTGTGATTCAGTATGGAAGAGGGGGATCACTCAGTAGAGCAATCAGTAGCAGCTGAGGTACAGGGGGAAGCCTTAGCTCCTCAGAATGCCAGTGGATCGGCTGCACCCGTCCCACCCATGTAGTTTCCTGCTCAGTTCGCTCAGTAGATGGCTGCACTATTTCAGCAAATGGCTGGCAATATATTAGTCCAAGCTCCTGTGCAAGCACCTCCAGTGCAACCACCATCCCCAGCCAGACAATATGACAAGTTAATGAAGTATGGGGCAACAGAGTTCAAGGGTATAGTGGACCTATTGGAAGCTGAGCAATGGTTAGAACGGATGGAGAGGATCTTCAAGAAATTGCACTGCACAGATGGGTTGAAGTTTAAATATTCAATTTTCCTGCTGCATGGAGATGCATATGAGTGGTGGAAGACCATTCTCCACAGTTTGGCTGAGCCACCAGTGCTAACATGAGATGACTTTCTAAGGGAGTTTAGACAGAAGTATGTTCCTAATACCTATGTGGATATGAAGCTACAGGAGTTTCTCAGTTTGATGCAAGGAAACAAGACTGTAGCAGAATATGAGAGAGACTTTTCTCGCCTCAGCCACTATGCTGGAAGCCTACTCACTACCAGTAGAGACAGATGCAAACGGTTTGAGGCCGGTTTGAGGCCTAGTTTGAGATTACAAGTGGTTAGGTTTCGACATGACAACTTCTCTGGGTTGATATCACAGGCCCTTGAATTGGAAAGGATAGAACTGGAAGGGGCATCTGAAAAGGTAACCACTAAAAAAGAGAATAGCAGTAAGCCTACAGGTCAGAGTCCAAGTAACAATTCGGGTAAGAGGAAGAGTTTTGGAGGACCAAGTAATAGAGGATCTAGTAAGGGAAGATTCTCAGGGCAGAGGCCACCTAGATCCGGATAGCAGACATCTAGGGGTTCCTTTCCTGCTCGTACCTATGAAACCTGTGGCAGAAATCATGGAGAAGTGTGTTATAAGGCCATAGGAGCCTGTTACAACTGTGGTGGAAGTGGGCATTTTGCTAGAGATTGCACTAGTGCTTATAGGTCTAGGCCGCCAACTACCACTGAGGGATGTATTCAAGGTTCTGCTTCCAGAAGACAACAGACAACTAGTAGAGGCAGAGGTAGAGGTAGAGGTAACACTTTTGGCAACTAGGGCACAATGAGCCAACCAGAGCAGAGTGGTTCACCAGTCAGGGTGTACACCATGCGCCAGTGGGATGAAGCTGAGACATCAGAAGTTGTGGCTGGTACTTTCTCCATTTTTTATAGAGATGTATATGTGTTGTTTGACCCTGGTTCTACACATTCTTATGCTACTACCAGTATTGCATGCTCTGTTGCTATTCCTCGTGTGAAATTGGATTATGATTGCTAGTGACTAGTCCTTTAGGACAAGAGGTTAGGGTGAACAAATTGTATAAGGATTGTCCTTTGGTGATCCAAGGACATACATTCCTGTCAGACTTAATTGACATGCCCTTCCGAGATTATGATATCATCTTGGGCATGGATTGGTTAGCTGTGCATCACGCCATGATCGATCAGATCAAGATCCACTGTCTTCCCGAGTATGCAGACATAGTGATACACAGGGAGAGGTAGTTATTGCCATCCAACATCATTTCAGTTACACTTGCTAGAAAGATGATTAAAAATGGATGTGAAGCTTATCTAGCTCATGTGATAGACACTCAAGTGGGGAGTTTAGATCTTAAAGATATTCTTACGGTATGGGATTTTTCGGATGTTTTTTCGAAAGAATTGCCGGGATTGCCTCTGGAAAGAGAGGTGCAGTTTGAAATTGAGACTATGCCTAGTGTGGAGCCAATCTCCATCACTCCTTATAAGATGGCACCCGCTGAGTTGAAAGAGTTAAAGGTGCAATTGCAAGAATTGTTAGATAAGGGTTTCATCTGCCCTAGCGTGTCACCTTGGGGAGCACCAGTATTATTTGTGAAGAAAAAGGATGGTACTCTCCGCCTATGCATAGACTACAGACAGTTGAATAAGGTGACCATAAAGAATAGATATCCTCTGCCACGGATCGATGATTTGTGTGACCATAAAGAATAGATATCCTCTGCCACGGATCGATGATTTGTTTGATCAGTTGAAGGATGCAACTGTATTCTCCAAAATTGACTTGAGATTGGGCTACTACCAGTTGAGGGTGCAGGAGCAAAGTATTCCTAAAACTACCTTTAAGACTCGGTATGGCCACTATGAGTTCTTGGTAATGCCATTCGGGTTGACTAATGCTTTAGCTGCTTTTGTAGGCCTGATGAACACTATCTTCAGGCCATATTTGGACCAGTTTGTTGTGGTGTTCATTGATGATACTTTGGTGTACTCAAAGAATGCAAAGGAACACGATAAGCACTTGAGGATAGTATTGTAGACTTTAAGGGAGAAGCAGTTGTATGTCAAACTGTCGAAATGTGAGTTTCGGCTAAAGGAGATTACATTTTTAGGGCATATTGTATCTGCAGAAGGTATCCAGGTGGATCTTAGCAAAGTAGAAGCCATTCTTAATTGGAAGCCACATAGAAATGTCACGAAAGTTTAGAGTTTCCTTGGTTTAGCAGGGTATTACCGAAGGTTTGTGAAGGGATTCTCCATGCTAGCATCTCCACTGACCAAGCTACTTAGGAAGAATGTAAAATTTCAGTGGACTGATCGGTGCCAGGAAAGTTTTGATGAGTTAAAGAGGCGTTTAACTGAAGCTCTAGTCTTAACCTTGCCCACTTTGGGTAAGGAGTATACCATATACAGTGATGCTTCTCATAACAGATTGGGTTGTGTGTTGATGCAAGATAGGAATGTCATTGCCTATGCTTCACGCCAGCTTAAACTGCATGAGAGGAATTATCCTACGCATGACTTGGAGCTGGCAGCCATTGCCTTTGCCTTGAAGATCTGGAGACATTACTTGTATGGGGAGAGATGTTATATATACACAGATCATAAAATTTTGAAGTACTTGGGCACACAAAAGGAGTTAAATTTGAGGCAGAGGATATGGTTAGAGCTGATAAAAGATTATGATTGTTTGATAGACTATCAGCCTGGAAAAGCTAATGTTATAGCTGATGCTTTAAGTCGCAAGACTATGGCTGGTTTGAGGATTTCTCAATTGTTCATGGTGTATGAGTTAAGGGCATTGCATACTAATTTGGAGATTAATGAAGATGGTCAGATGGTAGCTACTTGGCAAGTGAAGCCAATGCTGGCAGAACAAATTAAAGCAGTTGCACAGAAGGATGATAAGTATGTGAAGTTGATGGAAGAGGCTTGGCATGGCAAGAAACAAGAATTATCAGTAAATGATGAGGGCTTGTTGTTATATAAGGGTAGAATGTGCATTCCTGAGAATGTTGAATTGAGGCAGACCATTTTAAGGGAAGCACATGATTCACCATCTGTAATGCACCCTAGTGGAACCAAATGTACAGAAGTGTGAAAGAGCCTTATTGGTGGAGAGGAATGAAGAAAGACATTACAGAAAATGTTACCAAATGCCTAACTTGTCAACAAGTAAAGGTAGAACACCAAGTGCCTGTAAGGTTGCTACAGCCGTTGCCAATTCCCAAGTGCAAATGGGAAAGAATCACTATGGATTTCATGATAGGACTTCCACGTACATAAAAGAATCATGATGCAGTTTGGGTTATTATTGATAGATTGACCAAGTCTGCATACTTTTTGCTAGTGAGGATGGATTACAGCCTGGAAAGATTGGCCAAAATGTACATTGATGATATGGTGAGGTTACATGGAGTGCCAGTGTCTATTGTGTCAGACAGAGACCCAAGGTTCACTTCTAGATTCTGGTGTAGTCTCCAAAAAGCCCTAGGAACTAGATTGAACTTCAGTGCAGCATTCCATCCACAGACAGATGCCCAATCTGAAAGGATCATTCAGATTTTGGAGGATATGCTTCGGGCTTGTGTGATTGAGTTTGAAGAGAGTTGGGACACACCCTTGCCTTTAATTGAATTTGCCTACAATAACAGTTATCAATCAAGCATCGGGATGCCTCCATATGAAGCACTTTATGGTAGAAAGTGTAGAACTCCCTTGTGTTGGGATGAAGTGGGCAAGAGGAAGTTGATTGACCCAGAATTAGTACAGCAGACGGAAGAAAAGGTTAAGCTCATTAGAGACAGACTCAAAGTTGCAACGGATAGACAGAAGTCCTACAATGACCTAAAGAGAAGAGATATTCAGTACAGTGTGGGTGACAAGGTGTTCTTGAAAGTTTCCCTATGGAAGAGGATCATAGGGTTTGGTAGAAAGGGGAAACTAAGTCCTCGCTTCATTGGGCCGTATGAGGTTCTGGAAAGAGCGGGTCCATTGGCATATAGACTTGCATTGCCTCCGAAGTTGGAAAAGATTCACAATGTCTTCCATGTCTCCATGTTGAGGAGGTACAGATGACACCCCTCTCACATTTTGCCAGTAGAGGAGATTGAGGTGAATCCGGACCTGACATATGATGAAAAGCCCATAAAGATCTTGGCACATGAGGTAAAGCAGCTGAGGAACAAGCAAATACCTCTGGTCAAAGTGCTGTGGAACCATCATTCAGGCCAGGAGGCTACATGGGAGCCTGAGGAGGATATGAGGAGACAGCACCCACAGCTATTTAGAGACTGAGACCAAGTAAATTTTAAGAACGAAATTTATTTTTAAGGAGGGGAGAATTGTAACACCCTAACCTCTGAGTTATGAATAGTACCATTTTTTGTCCGTGACTAGTACTATTCAAAGACACCTTGAGGGCCAAAAATAAATAAAAATTAATTGAGATAGACATAATAAAAATTCAAGTGACCCAAAAATATAGGGATTCACCAGGTATATTGTAAAAGAGGGATTATGATCCGATAAGGGGTATTTTGGTCAATTCACTTTAAGAGTTGATTTTTGACCAAAATGTCAATTTAATTAAATGAAAATAAAATATTGAATTATGAAGAAATATTAAGGGAAAAATTAGAGTAAAAGTGGAAAGAAAATAAAAGAGGTAAAAATCTAGAATTTAAATTCCATTTTTGACCTAATTAAAATTAATGACTTATGAGCTTTTGACAATTAAACTTAATTATTTAATTAAAAAGGAATAAATAAGTATAAAAGAAGACAAGTCTGCTTTTTTCCCTTCTTCCATGCCATCACCCATCTTCCCTTTCCCTCTCTTTTCTTTTCTCTTCTTCTCCAATCTTCTTCCACCATTGTTTTCCATTCCAAGTCTTGATTCACTTCAATTTCCTTCATAAATCCCATAACCCACTAAAAGAAAAGATAAAAGAGAACTTTGATTAAGGCATTGGAGCAAGTAGAGCAAAAGAAATTGGAAAGAAATCACTTGAGGTAAGTTTCTTTTCATGTTAGATTAGTTGTATAAGCCTTGAATAAAGTTTAGCTTATGATGAAATTTCATGAGAAATTGAAACGAAACATGCATGGAACCTAAACTAAGGTTTTGGCCAACTTAGGGAAAATTAGGGTTTTGATGTATTTTAGTTAAATTGATGATAAATCTAAGTTAAATTGAGGTGGTATGCATGATTGGGAGTAGTAAGATTTCATGGGATTGCATAAATTGAATTATGGAAGATTAGAGTTCATGGGAAAATTGGGTTTTGGTGCTAGAGAGTGAAATTGGTGTGTGTAGTGTTAAATTATGATCATTTGAGGTTTATTTAGTTTGAATTGGCATTGGGTTGATGAATGGAAGTAATGAAATGGTAAGATTAGGAAAAATTGCAAACTTTGGTGCTTAAAAATTGTGGAGTTTGTGCTAGGAAGTGCCATTGATGTCTCAATGCTAAATTATAGTCATTTTGGGTGAATTAAATGTGAATTGAGATTGGTTAGTGGGAATAATTAAAGAAATGAAAATTTTGAACCTAGGGCAGAATTTGTATACTGAGTTCAGTGCGTTTGATAGCCCATAAATTGAGCTACACAACTCCAATTAGTGTGAAACAAATTAGAAACAAAACTTAAGACATAGGGCTAGAATTTTTGTGAAGATACCCTGCCCCGAAAATGACCTTAAGCTATACAAAATGAGCCTTGAACTTAGAGATAAAATTCTAGAATCTACAGAATTTGACCATATGAACAGTAAATTTTGCATGGCCATAACTCTCTTTAGAAAACTCCAATTTAGGTGATTCTTGAATAGATGGAAACCTAAGACATAATAGAATATTTCATATGAAGAACTTGAGGCCAAATTATGGACTTAATCCATTCAAATTGCTGAGCAAAGTTGAATCACCAAATCTGCAGAATTGCAGATTTACCATATAAACAGTAAACTTTGCATGGCCATAACTCTCTCTAGAAAACTCTGATTTAGGCAATTCTTGAACCAATGGAAACCTAAAACATAGTAGAATATTTCTTATGAAGAACATTAGACCAAATTATGGACTTAACTTGATCAAATTGCTGAACGAAGTTAGATCGATAAATCTGTCAGAATTGAATCTGTAGGATGAACAGTGACGTGAATAGTAACCGTATTTTTGTCATAATGTGAGCTACACAGCTCTGAATTAGGCGATTCAAAAAGGAAAATAAAGTTAAGACCTAAATGAACAATTTTCATGAAGAACACCTCATCAAATTATGATCGAAAATAGATAAAAATTAGGTTCAAATATTGGGGCACCAAGCTGTCACAAAACCAAAATATTCTAAAATTTTCAAAGCTAACTTGGGATGCATTAGACATGTATGTAATGAGTTCTTAGCAGCAATTGAGATTGGTATTGAGGTATTCTATTTGTGTATTTTTAGTAGAAAAAGAAGTTGGAATGGACAAAGAGAAGTAGGTAACAAGGAAGGAGAATTATTAAAGGTTTATGCACAATTAACCTTTTTCTTTGTTTTAACTTTGTAAATGGATTTGAATGAGTTTATAATGAGTTTATTTTGAATGAGGTATGGTTTTTCTCTTGCATTTGAGAAATTTGTGTGTTGCCACCCCTTTTATGGGTTTTATGATGATTTGAATATGTTATTATTTTGCAAATGTGATTATTGATTTAGAAACTTTTGAAAGTTGTTTTGAAACCACAGTTAGCATAACAGTCCCTTTGAAACTCCCCAGTAGTAACGGCTGCTTGGGGTTTGATATTTGATATGATTATGTCTCCCATTAATAACGGTTAGTGGGGTAAGACTACATGAGTACTCATTAGCTAGCTAGCCCTTCCCTCATTAATAACGGTTAGTGAGGTTGAGATTGCTTTGTCGTGGTGTACAACACGGCACTGATCGTGAAATTTTGTATCATGGCCTAAACTGTGTGTTGATGTTGGCAACACTAATGTTTTGTGAATTGTGATTTATGAAGTCTGATTTCTCATTTGAAATGTTATTCTAATAAATGGCTCTTATGGACTTAAAACTATTGTGAAGTTTTCATGCTTAAGAAAAATGTGATTTATTATGCTTTGACAAATTGTGTTTTACCTTAAGTTTTAAAGTTATTAGTTGTGCACCACTAAGTGATATACTCAGCGATAGCTTCTTTATGCTATCGCAGGTAAGAGAAAGGAGAAGGCTACTGAGTGAGAGACTTGGAAGCAGGATTTTGGTATTGATTGTGGGTATGTACGTTAGATATACTCTTGTGATTCCTTTGGATGTCTTTTTTACCTATATGTATTGATGTACGGACATTGAGCAGTTTGTATTAAAAAAGTATTGCATTACTAAAGTATTTTGAATTTGTAATTATTTGTATTTTATTTTGAGACTTATGAAAATATAACTTTTGCAATATTTAGTCTATCATTATTTCCAATGAATGTTTATATGGAATTTTAACTATTCTCATGCAGTTTTCTACAAAAGAATTGACAAGATAAAAAGTTATAATTTTTTTTAAAATCCTTTGTACCATAACTAATGAGTTATCGGTAGGTGGAGTTCGGTAATTCAATAGGTATGTTACGAGAACATGTCATGCCTTACCAGGGATAAGGTGTGACATGTGCACTACCCTGTGAACCCAACTTCACTCCGCCTCATTCCCATCACTTTAGTATCTGTGCATTATCCTTCGAGCTCAACTTCATTCCACTTTATTCCCATTACCTTGAGTAAACTCAAGTTCTTCAGCCATCTACCTTTAGCTCTCTAAGATTTGTTGATACCGAAGTTGGCTCGCCTGTCTCCCCAACTTTCTACGGGTGAGCGTCTAAACTGTCATTTTGTTGAATATCCTTGGGTTTTTTTCTCAATTTTTTTTTTTTACATATCCAATCACACTAAATCTCAAAATAGGTTGTCTTAGCCAGTAGTTATTTCCTTTGTCCTTTTTTTTTTATTTCATTCATGAATTTCATTTATCGTCACCCCATTTTCATTCCTTTCAAAAGTAGATGTTTAAGTCATTGGCGACTTGTAAATACTCTAAAGAGTATAGGCATAAGTACTTTAACAAATAAATGAAAACAATAGGAAAATGAACGTAACTCCGGTGGTCATAGAAAGATCACAATAGGATACAGGGGTCGAAATGGAAAACAAGCTATGAGATCGGGGACTGGAATAAGCTCAGACGATAAGACAAGAGATCAAAAATCAAGACGAAGTTTGGACCTCGGGCAAGCAACCAGAAAAGGGATGGAGTCTGAAACCAAAGAGTTCGGATAAAGCAATCGTGTAAAAGATCAGCAAGGAGTTCGGCCTAACGTCCACCATCTGGTTATAAAATCACGTAGGCCAGGAAAAGCTTTTCACAGGGTTTCCTATGTCTTCAGTATTTCTTTCCCATATAAAAGGGATCAAGAAAAACCCTTTACCTGAATCCCTAGTTCGAAGTTCTTATAAAACTTTGTTCTTATAAATATATTAAGAGATCAGGAAAGAGTTCTTACTCGAACTCAGCCAAATTTTTAACGCCATATATTAAGAGATCGAGAGAGAATTCTTACCCAAACTCAGCCAAATTTTTAACGACATATATTGAGAGATCAGGGGAGAGTTCTTACCCGAACTCAACCAAATTTTCACACAAAGCATTTCAGATCGGGAGAGAGTTCTTACCCGAACTCAGCCTAATTTTTAACACAATATATTAAGAGATTGTGGGAGAGTTCTTACCTGAATTCTCAGCCAAAATTTTAATAAAATATATAGAGATCATGGGAGAGTTCTTACCCGAATCCTCCGCTTAAATTTTAACAGAATACATTAAGAGATCGGGAGAGAGTTCTTGCCCGAATTCTCAATCAAAATTTTAACAAAATATATACAGAGATCGGGGGAGAGTTTTTACCCGAATTCTTAGCCAAAATTTTAACAAAATATATAGAGATCGAGGGAGAGTTCTTACCCGAATCCTCTGCTTAAATTCTAACAGAATACATTAAGAGATCGGGAGAGAGTTCTTACCCGGATTCTCAGTCAAAATTTTAACGAAATATATATAGAGATCAAGGGAGAGTTCTTACCCGAATCCTCCACTTAAGTTTTAACAGAATGCATTAAGAGATCGGGAGAGAGTTCTTACCTGAATTCTTTTATCTTAAATTCAAATTAAAATATATTAAGAGATCAGGAGAGAGTCTTTACCTGAACTATCTTAGCTAAAATCCTAATAGAATATTTTAGATCGGGAGAGAGTCCTTTCCCTTCTAACTCCATCATTATAATTAATACTCATCATACGTCCTAAATGGTGAGTCTGTGGGAAAGTTCATCCAAAGTATCCCGAATATTATGTTGAGGCCCGATGGAGAGTCCTCCTCAAGGCACTCATATTTATAGTGCAGAAATTCCCCCTGAAAATATCACAACTTTAGCATTCATATTAATCCTCAAAATACCTATTACACAACACCTATTCACTGAAGGGTCATCTCATGTACTCGTGTTCTTGGGCAACCCGTAATAGTGAAATATCAAACATTCCTTTTATCCATACAAAGGATTAACATCATCATTCTAACCCCCAAATTATCAATTTCAATTTATAAAGAGCACAACATTAAATTTACTTACCCTCATTGAGGGACGAGTGGGGTGCCTAACACCTTCCCCACCCGTATACGAACCCTGAATCTAGAATCTCTGTTTTTTTAGTGGTTTTCAATCTTTACAAATGGTTTTCGTTAATTTCCCTCAAAATTAAAGTGGTGACTCCTCACTTTTTCCACTTCAGTGAGAATCGTCCGGCAACCGCAAAATCCTTGCAACAGCTTGGCGACTCCACTGGGGAAGGCATCCTTAACCTTGGTTTAGAGGTCCAAAAGCAGATTTAATTTTGTGCTCATATAAATTAAAATCGTAATTAGGAGGCTTAACTTATAAAATTCGAAAGTCTTTATATATTGATTATTGTTATTCTGTCTAACCATTTTACTTATTTTGATTGTCTTGTTTATTATAGCAATCTTCGTCTAAAACTCCCCCCGAATAGGAAAGAGGTAAATATGTCCCTTTACACACTAATTATTTACACGATGTCCTCACACACTTCAGCCCTATACTCAGGCTTTCTTATCCTTTAGGAAATAGGAGGGAGTCATGTAGCGGTACTCGTGGGTCTTACCTCGTTAGTATCCGTGAAGGTTTCTGCTCAAATTGAAACTTGTTCCATCTACTGTGATACACGGTGGTGGAATGAGGCCTTACTGTATACAGTAGGGACAATTTGGGAACCTTTGAGCTTTTAGAACTCGAGCTAAACTATCACATTAGCTGAAAGCCATAGCAAACTACCTCGTAAGATAGAACTATCCAATTAGATAATACTTACCAGGCATTAGGATTTTCCCTCTTCGTAGGACAAAAGGGACATAATTGCTCTTGCTCTACTCCCTCTTTTACTTTTTAATTTTCTTATGTAATTTAAAGGTAATTTTGAATTATGCTGTTGAGATAATCTGCACACCTTCCTACCTTGATAGGTGTAAAGATATCATCACTTTAATTCAAAATTACCTTAGTTTATCATACTGACCTACTTTCTACAGGTATTATAAACTGGTGTATGTAAAGGATAAAGAGAAACTTTAAAATGACATCCTCGAGTCAGTCAACTGAAAGAGTTTCAAGGCAAGAACAGAATGCTAAACAATGGTCCAGACTAATTCATTATTCAAAGTCCTTACAGATTGATAACATAAGGGCAGACATTTGCCCACTACCTCAATTTGATCCTAGTAAGGTTGAGGTCAGAATGACTGGTCTTGATGATTTATCCAGCAATTGGAAATCACTTCCCGATTATGTCAAAGTAAAGTTCAAAAAAAAGTATGGGAGTATTACAACTTTGATGCGGGTCAGAGTACAAGTTCCTAAGCCATGCTATCAACTTGGAATCCCAGGTATAGGGTGTTCTCCTTCAGCGATATTGATACAATTCCCACTATAGAAGAATATCAGGCGCTGTTAGAGATCCCTTATGTGGTGCAAAATTGCATTTATCTACACCTTGAGCATAGGCAGACCTAGAAACGGTTCGCACATATACTTGGAATATCTGTAGAGGAAGCAAAGGTAAAGGAAACCGTCAAGGGAAGCACACATGGGTGGTCTTGGACTTAGGTCAAAAAGCATTTGGAACTACATATTTAGGGCAAGCAATGGGAACAGGCTTTGTTGGCATTAGCTTTGGGAATTTACGGCCTGATCTTGTTTCTCGGGCCTTTAGGAGTTATAACTCACAATGTCATGGAGTTGTTTTGGGCGGTGGAGAAGCAGAATGTTAACCCAATACCTACCATCCTCGCGGAGACCTTTTTGACTCTAACGTATTGCCGATGACAGGGTAAGGGAACCATCAAGTGTTGTTCTCAATTGCTACATCTTTGGATCCTCAGTCATATCTATCCTCTGGAAACTAAGGGATTAACCTAGTATCCCGACCAGCCTCTCATCGAAAAGTTGGCTAAATTAGCAATAAGTCCAAAGAATGAACTACAATGGCAAGAGCAGATTCTAAGCTTCAACAGTCACAACTATTGCTAGAGGAAGTTGTGGACTACGGGCCAGCCCATTTTATTCAGTACAGGGGATAATCACTTGGTATTTTTGATAGGACTGACCGGATGCATAAGTTACATCCTAGCTTCGGTTCAACCCAGTTCACGCCCAATGTTGAAGGGTTCCATCAAGCTCATTTCTATTATGAACCTGGTGGAGAGGAAGAACTGAAAGCATTTCACAAATCCTGGGAAAAAGGTCACCTTGATTGAATAATCGCCTAGAGGGCCAAGCACCACGGAAGATTATCTCAAATGGAGAAAAAACAGAGATAAGGGATATCGAGTTTTCAAACTAGCAGAGCCTAAGGGAAGCATGCCTCATCGAGAAGTTCTTTCAGAAGAAGTTAGTGCCAAATTGGTCAGCTCTCTATGGAAATCGAACATTGAGAACCAACAATTGCAAGAACGTATAAGGCAGTTAGAAGACCAATAGCAAATCCTGAAAAAGGAGGTAAAGAGGCTCAGGGAAGAAGTAATAGTAGGAGAAGCGAAATTTGAGGGACAGGAAATACAGTGGGAGAAAGAAAGGACCTTGCTTCAAAGCGCAGTGAGAGAAGCAGGAGTCCAAAATGGTAAATTACAGGAAAAACTAGATTATCAGGAAATACTTATGGAAGAATATAAACAGGAAAACAAAAAGAAGACGCTTGAATTGAAGGAGCAGGCACAACCTATTAATGACATTTTGAAAGAATGTGCCAAAGAAAGGAAAGAAAAAGAAAAGCAAGCAACCCTTCATAAAAGGCTGAAAGAAAATGTTGACCAGTAAGAAAGAATGATAGCACAAGAGAAACAAGAACTGCTGCCAGAATCTGAATACACCTTGAAGACATTCAATCCTGCCAGACAAGAAGAAAGACTCTATGAGTACCTCAAAAGATGCCATTGTATTTTAAAGAATCTTCCTGAACCTAGGCAATAGCAAGAATGCTGTGTATGAACAGATTGTTAATGAATTGTTTGAACCATGTTTAACAAAATATGAATGAATTGTGATGTCGCCCCGACACGAAGAGACCTTCAAAATCTGGTGCAGAAAGAGAAGGAGAGCTTTAAGGAATATGCACAGAGATGGAGAGAGAAGGCAGCTGAGGTATATCCTCCGATTACTGATAATGAGCTTTGCTCTCGATTCATCGAAACCCTGAAGGCCCCGTATTCAGTTTAATGATCGGAAATACGTCCAATAGCTTTTCCGACATTATCCAGACTGGCGAAAGGATTGAAGCTAACCTCAGGTTAGGAAGGTTGCAGGAGTTAATTAGAGAAAACTTTGCAAAGAAAACCATCAGTTTCGAGAAAAAGAAGGAAGGTGATATACACTCTATCACTAGACATGCTCATCCACCATTCCCTCAAAATAACTTTCGACCATACCATCCAATTCAGAATCCAATGATAGCAAATGTTCTGCCTCATTTTCCAAATTATCCTCACCCTTGCGCGTAATATCCACCTCAAGCTGCTTACCACCTCAAACCTCCTGCTCAACCTATTCAGTTAAGACCACCTGCTCCTTAAACCAACCCAAGACCACTAAGGAATCCTAATCCGCCTCTCCCGCTCAGTGAAATCTATCGGTACCTATTGGGTATAAATCAGATAGTGCCCATTCCCCTTGACCTGGTTCAACCACCATATCCTAGGTGGTATGACGCTAATGCCCGATGCGAATATCATGGTGGGGCAGTGGGGCATTCAACCGATAATTGTGGAGCTCTTTGGGGAAGGGTACAGGCTCTGATCAGAAATGGATGGTTAAAAATTGAGTAAAATGGCTCTCTTCCCAACGTCACTTCAAACCCATTATCTAATCATGATATAGGGAATGGCGTGAATGTGATAGAACCTTAGGATGAAAGATAAATCTTGGAGGTAAATCAGCTGATTCTGCATTTCAATGAGATTTTTGCAATCGCAGTAAGAGAGGGATATGTATGCCCTCAGGGATTTGGGTAAGGAAGTGATCGACATAACTCAGGATGTCCCTACCATGGAGGGATGGCTGATCATGAGTTGCAAAACTGTGATGAATTTAGGCAGGAAGTTCTGAGAATGCTATCACTCAGAATTTTGAGATGTTAGCGGAGGTCAAGGATAGAGGATGAAGTGAACACAGCCAGATTTGGCCGAGATACCTCTACCCCCAACTCAAGAATAGTTTTTTCTGCTCCTAACACACCAACACCACTACTATCACCAATAACGATTATCCGAACTCTACCTCAACTCCCAGTCACTAATACCAATGCAGTGCCTTGGAATTAAAATCTCTAAGTATTTACTCATAGCACCTTCAGCAGCACTTCAATTTCCTACCCTTAACCATACTTACACTCAACCCATCTCCTCTCCTAAGCCATGCTTCGCCCCACACGAGCATTTCAAGATGACCTATACAGGACCCTCCAACAATACTACTCCCCAACCAGAGCCAAAACCTGTCACAACTAGTAACTCGCTCCCACAAGATCAGGAAGTAAAGTTTATAACCAGGAGTGGGAAATGTTACGAAAATGATGAAATAGATAAGAAGAAGGGGAAAGTAAAAATGGGAGAGTCACCAAAAAATGTGGAGGAAGGGGCTATAAGGGTTGAGAAAGGGGAATCTAGTGAAAAGAAAGAATAAAGGGAACTATTGCTGCAGGTCATGAAACAAAGTGAATATGACATCATCAAGCAATTAAGAAAGACATCCGCTCAAATTTCCTTGCTATCATTGATATTGAGCTAGGAAGTGCATCTCCATGCCTTACAAAAAGTTTTGGACCAGGCCTTTGTGACCCCTGATATCACACTGAGGTAATTTGAAAAGATAGTTGGGCAAATTCAGGTGTCCAATTTCGTTACTTTCTCAGAAGATGAAGTAGACCCGGCTGGCTTGAAGTATACTAAAGCTCTGCATGTAACAGTTAAGTGTAAGGGGTGCATAGTCGCTAAAGTTCTAATTGATAATGGATCTGCCCTCAATGTCTTGCCTAATGCCACTTTGGCGAGACTACCTGTTGATCTATCAACCGTACGCCAAAGTGCCATGGTAGTAAGAGCCTTTGATGGTATAAAGAGAGAGGTACTAGGGGAGATCAACTTGCAACTTCAAATCGAGGCATACACTTTTAACGTCACATTCCAAGTAATGGATATTGAGCCAGCATACACCATGTTGTTGGGAAGACCCTGGATCCATTCGGCAAATGCGGTACCTTCAACTCTGTATTAGAGGATCAAATACATCATTAGCGGCAAAATCATCACAGTAAGAGGGGAGGAAGCCATGCTAGTCACTAAACGTCAATCAATTCCTTATGTAGAAACAATCGAAAGATCCTTAGAAAGTTCTTTCCAAGCGCTAGAGTTGCAAGGAACTACCCCGAGTAACAAAGGAGCTGCGGCAATGGTTGCAAAGGTAATATTGAAAAGTGGCTATGAAGAGGGCAAGGGATTGGGCGCCGCATTACAGGGGATTGTCGAACCTGTACCAACTATTCAAAAGATCGATCGCTTCGGCTTGGGATATAAAGAAGATGCTCTAGTAGATGGAAGATTCTGAAAGAGGAATATGCTCAGGGATCAAAGGTTTGACAGAACATTCGGGAAGGTGAAAGTTGTCCCGAAAATCACAGATGTTTTTACCAAACTAATCAATGAGAACCTGGAAGAAAGTGAAGAGTCTCCTTCAGAGCCATCCATCGATGTCATACAGCTAGACTCCATGTCTGAGGTGCTGATTTCACCAATCGCTGAAAGGCAAGAGCTTGATAATTGAGAAGCAGAAGATATCCCTATGCTTAATCTCGAGTAAAGTATATTTTGTCATCAACACTTGATCATTTTGTCTATGGTGACAAGTGTAATGCTGTAAATGGACCCTTTTTTATGATTGAAGTATTAATAAATTAATAGCGCATTTTGTGTCCAATTCTCTTTTCTTTTCACCATTAAAATCCATTTTTTTAATGTACTCTACTTTCATTTCTTCAGGACCATTGACCAATCCAGACATAATAATTCAATTGACTCTGAAATTCCTTATGTTAACTTTGAAAGTCCCATAACTGCCATTGATTCGAGTGATTTTGAAGAAGAGTCCATAGAAGAACAGGGCGAAAGAGATAAACCTTCCCTGGTGCCTTGTGGGGATGAAATACGCACCATAAATTTAAGGACTGAGGAAATTAAGAGGGAACTTAAGGTTGTGAATAACAGAGAATTAGAGAGTATGATCAGTTTGCTCAAGGAATTCATTGATGTATTCTCGTGGAGCTATGATGACATGCCAGGATTGGATCCTCAAATAGTAATGCATAAAATCCCTCTGATTCCTAGGATGACCCCAGTGAAACTGAAATTGGAAGAATGAACCCTAACACGCTGCTCAAAGTTAGGGATGAAGTCAAAAAGCAGTATGATGCTGATTCCTAGAAGTGGTGAAATACCCCAAGTGGATAGCTAATGTTGTCCCTGTAATGAAGAAGGATGGAAGAGTAAGGGTATGTGTTGATTACAGGGATCTCAATAAGGCAAGCTTGAAAGATGATTTTCCCCTCCCATACATAGATATGCTGGTAGACAATGCTGCAGGGCTAGGAAGATATTCATGTATCGACGAGGCATCGGGGTATAACCAAATTCCCATGGATGAGGGGGACAAAGACAAAACTACTTTTATCACCCAGTGAGGGGTATTTTGCTATCGGGTGATGCCCTTTGGATTAAAGAATGCCAGAGCTACCTACCAACACGCCATGGTCACATTATTCCATGACATGATGCACAAGGAAGTAGAAGTATATGTGGATGATATGATCATTAAATCCAGAGGGGCAGAAAGTCACGTACAGGTGTTGAGAAAGGTGTTCGAAAGGCTCAGGAAGTATCAACTGAAGCTGAACCTAGCTAAATGTGTGTTTAAGGCCAGGTCTGGTAAGCTATTGGGATACATAGTGAGCGAGAAAGGAATAGAAGTGGATCCAGACAAAGTTCGAGCCATTCAAGAAATGCCATCCCCAAGGACAGAAAGGGAGGTGCGTAGTTTCCTGGGAAAACTAAATTACATTTTAAGATTCATCTCCAATCTCACTACTAAAGCTGAGCCCATTTTTAAACTACTCAAGAAGAATAACACAGCCCAATGGGATCAAGTTTGTCAAGTGGCTTTTGAAAAGATTAAACAGTACCTGTCAAATCCGCAGATATTGGTTACTTCAATGATGGGAAGGCCGTTGATTTTGTACATGGCAGTTCAATAAAGTTTGATGGAATGTGTGCTGGGACAACATGATGACATGGGGAGAAAGGAAAGAGCCATTTACTATCTAAGCAAAAAATTCAATGAATGCGAGTCGAGACACTCATTCCTAGAGAAAACTTGTTGCGCATTGGCATGGACAGTAAATTGACTCAACACTACATGTTGAATCATAAAACATAGCTCATCTCCAAAATGGACCCAATCAAGTATGTATTTGAAAACTCGTTCGTGCCAGGGAGGATAGCAAAATGTCAGGTTATAATTTCTCAATATGACATTGTCTACATGACCAGAAAGGCAGTTAAAGGAAGCATGATTGCTGATCTCCTAGCGAAAAACCCAATCAAGGATTACAAAACCCTGGATCTCAAATTCCCCGATGAGTATGTTAATGAAGTCAATAGTAATGACAAAGAACCAAATGACATATGGGAACTATATTTCAACGGAGCAGTTAATTTGTCTGGTAATGGGACTGGGGCAATTTTGATATCCCCAGATGGAAAAAAACATTTCCCAATAGCTATTAAGCTAAGGTTCGACTGCACCAATAATGTTGCAAAGTATGAAGCTTGCGTGATGGGCTTGCAGGCTACCATCGAAATGAAGATCAAGAAATTAGAGGTGTACGGAGATTTGGCCTTGATCATTTACCAAGTCAAAAGGGAATGGCAAACTAAAGACCCAAAACTGATCCCGTATCAAAAGTATATCCTAGAATTGATCAAGAAATTCGAAGAGATTTCCTTCACTCACCTCAACCGTGACAAGAACTAATTCATCGATGCCTTAGCCACTCTAGCTGTTATGACTCAAATGGAAGAGGGACAGACGACATAGATGTTGCAAATTAAAGCAAGGAGTAAGCCAGCGTACTGCTTCATGATCGAAGAAGAAACAGATGGTAAACCCTGGTATCATGACATCCAGGTCTATATCAAAACCAGGGAATACCCTCCCGGGGCAAGCAGAAATGAAAGAAGAATGATCAGGAGGTTAGCACTAGGATACTTCCCCAGTGGCGAAATTTTGTATAAAAGAAGTTCCAATGGTGAGTTGTTGAGGTGCGTGGATGCCAAAAAGCAAGGAGGATCCTTTTTGAAACTCATGAAGGGAATTGCGCTACTCACACCAATGGGCTTATGATGGCTAAGCAAATCATGAGACGAGGATATTTCTGGATTACTCTAGAAAAAAACTGCATTGAGTACTTTCGAAAGTGTCATAAATGTCAAATTTATGCTGATCCAATAAATGTCCCGCCTCACCAGCTTTGTAATCTTGTCTCACCTTGGCCTTTTGCAATGTGAGGCATTGAAGTAATCAATCCTATTAATCCCAAAGCATCCAATGGGCATAGGTTCATCTTGGTGGCTATTGATTACTTTTCCAAATGGGTTAAGGCAACGTCATATGCTCATATCACACAAAATAAATTCATTAAATTTTTCAAGAATAATATTATCTGCCAATATGGCCTACCTGGTGAGATTGTCACCGACAATGCTAAGAATTTGAATGGCCCAAAGATTCGAAATTTGTGTGACTAGTACAAAATCTGGCATCTTAATTCATCACCATACCGTCCCCAAATGAACGGAGCGGTGGAAGCCACTAATAAAAATCTTAAGAGAATAATTAGGAAAATGACCGTCACTTATAAAGATTGGCATGATATGCTTCCCTTTGCCCTTCATGCCTATCGGACCTCCATAAGGACATCGACTGGGGCAACTCCATATTTATTGGTCTATGGAATGGAAGTTGTTCTACCTATAGAGGTGGAAATCCCCCCCCCCCCTGAGAATTCTAAAAGAGTTGGAACTCGATGAGTCAGAATGGATTCAATCGAGGTTAGATCAGCTGAATTTAATAAACGAGAGAAGACTAACAGCAGCGTGTCATGGGCAGTTATGCCAAAGGAGAATAGCTAAAGCATTTAATAAAGACGTTCACCCGTGCAAATTCCAATAAGGAGATATGGCTTCAAAAAGATTCTCCCAAATCAAAACGATCCCTAGGGCAAATAGTCACCAACTTATGAAGGACCCTATATGGTTAAAAAGGCATTTTTTGGCGGTGCACTGATCTTGACTCATATGGATGAGGAAGAATTCTCAAGACCCGTGAATGCAGATGCTGTAAAAAGATATTATGCCTAAATAAAAAAAAATTGTAGCAGTGAAAATTCGAAAGAGCGCTGCTAGTAAAATATGTGAAAGAGGGCGAAAACCTGCAAGGGCATTTCCTACAAAATGAGTAAGGGGTGAAAACTCGAAAGGGCATCCTGAAAAAATGAGTAAAAAAAATGTAGGAGTGAAAACCCGAAAGGGCGCTTCTAGCAAAATGTGTGAAACCGCAAGGGCACTTTCTACAAAATGAGTAAGGGGTGAAAACCCGAAAGGGCATCCTGAAAAAGTGAGTAAAAAAAAAAAACTCTAGGGGTGAAAACCCAAACGGGCACTCCTAAATACAGAAAACGGAGAAAATAAGGAAGGAGGCTTAAGACCAAAAGAGGTAATAGTCACCATGGCACGAACGTTCATCGGAAGATTACTTGAAATGGTGGCAGTTAAGGAAGTTCAAAGTTAGCTAAAAAGAATTTGTGAGATCTATTCTTATACCCTTTTCTTTGAAATTTTACCTTTGTTTTTAAGCCATAATATAATTGTTCCCTCACTCTAATTTGTTTTTTTTTTCAATTGTATACCTTGATTTATGCGCTATTAATTCGTTAAAACTTTATTATAAGATAAGGATTCGAATATTGGTAACCTCATATACTTTGCTATGAGATTTGCAGGGGATAAACGATGGCCGAGCGATCGGTGCATTAAAAAAAATGTAGGAGTAAAAACCTGAAAGGGCGCTCCTAGCAAAATATGTGAAAGAGGGTGAAAACCCATAAGGGCGCTTTCTACTAAATGAGTAAGGGGTGAAAACCCGAAAGGGCATCCTGAAAAAAGTGAGTAAAAGGAGGAAATTGTAGGCCAAGTCTAGGGACTCGTTCTGACCCTCTCCATTAATCATCTATCTTCGGGACCTTGTTAAGTACACTTTGATTGGAGGAACATCTTGTGTCAGGTTTGCTTTGTGATTATTAAAGGTACAAACATAACATTTCATGCCCTCAATCTCTGGATTCAAGATCCAAGTTGATTTTTAATTTTCTAGTATTTTAATTTCATACCCTCAACCGGATTCAAGATCCAAGTTGATCTTTACTTTTCTAACATTTTAATTTCCTGTTATCAACCTCTAGGTTCAAGATCCAAGTTGATTTTAACTTTTAGTATTTTCCTGTTATCAACATCTAAGTTTAAGATCCACGTTGATTTTAATTTCCTATTATCAACCTCTGGGTTCAAGATCCAAGTTGATTTTAATTTCCTGTTATCAACCTCTGGGTTCAAAATCCAAGTTGATTTTAATTTTAGCATTTATTTTCCTGCTGTCTATCTCTGGATTTAAAATCCAAGTTGAATTTAATTTCCTGTTATCAACCTCTAAGTTCAAGATTCAAGTTGATTTTAATTTTCAGCATTTTAATTTCCCGTTATCAACCTCTGGGTTCAAGATCCAAGTTGATTTTAACTTTCAGCATTTTAATTTTCTATTATCAACCTCTAGGTTTAAGATCCAAGTTGATTTTAATTTCTTGTATCAGCCTCTGGGTTCAAGATCCAAGTTGATTTTAATTTTCAGCATTTTAATTTCCTGTTATCAACCTCTAGGTTCAAGATCCAATTTGATTTTAATTTTCAGCATTTTAATTTCCTGTTATTAACCTCTGGGTTCAAGATCCAAGTTGATTTTAATTCCTATTATCAACCTTTGAGTTCAAGATCCAAGTTGATTTTAATTTTCAGCATTTATTTTCTTGCTATCAACCTCGAGGTTCAAGATCCAAGTTGATTTTAATTTCCTGTTATCAACCTCTGGGCTCAAGATCCAAGTTGATTTTAATTTTCAACATTTAATTTTCCGTCATCAACCTTTGGGTTCAAAACCTAAGTTGATTTTAATTTTCATCATTTAATTTTTTATCAACCTTTGGTTTTAAAATCCCAGCTGCCCAAAATATGGTTCTGAATCTTTACATGATTCCTAAACAAGAGAATTTCATTCTCTTTAGTAGAAATTATGTAAAGAGGGGCAGCTGTAGATACTATATTTTGGCTTACCTTCGAAGGCAAGGTTCTTTTAAAATTGAAACTTTATTATCCATTCTCGACCAATGTCCTGATCATAGGTAGCTTTTCCGAACTTACCAATGGCTCATTTCTGAAACAAATCAATCTCACGCTCAAGTTAGATTGTTTTCTGATCCCTTGGTCTTTATCCGATGATTCAAGTCAATATTGGATCTCCAGACCATCCAATCTTGCATGCTGTTGTTCTCCGATCTCTCTATGTACAAATACCGTGAAATTCCATTTGACTAATGTTGTGATCGGGTTTCTCGCTTGAATTGCCTAGATATTCCTCAAATGAAGTTAAGGTTTTATCCGGTATCTAAATAATGGTTCAGACCTTAAAAAGTTCAAGTCATTTTCAAATCTTTGCAATTCTAATATTCTAAATGTAACACCCCTATATTCGGTAGTGCGTTCTACTATTCCAGTGACCGGTGTCTATCCGGATAATTAGAATGCCTGAAACTACACTTAAATGTTAATGAGGAGACATAAAATAATGAAATACAATAGAGGAAAATACAAGAAAAACAAAGGAAAAATAAGAGCAATGAAATGTAACTAAGTTAAACGAGCCAAAAATCGTAGCGATGGGTGACCGCACTGGGAAGTTGCGGCGTGGACCGTTGATTAGCCCTGGACCGCGGGGGAACCCTGGGAAATATTTTTAAGACTTAAATAAACATCTATTGAGGTATAATTGACTTAGAAAATATCAAAGAAAAATTAATTAATTAGTACAAAGAAAAACGAAAAATTGAGAAATCGATAAAAATCGGTGTTACTAAAAAATCGGGAATACAAACCGAAGAGGGGCATTTTGGTCAATTAACACCCCGAGTTTCCTTTTGCCCTAAATTTCCATTAAAAATGAATGATATTAAACTTTGAAAATTTCATAAAAATTAAAATTGTGGTACATAATATAAATAGTGGAAGAATTATGGCATAATTACAATTTAAGGGACTTTGGATTATTTAATCTATTAATCACCATTAGTGCTCCACTAAGTGAGCTTTAGTGGACCTATGTACAGCATTTGGGATAAAAAAATCTATCATCTTTTCTTTGTTAAAGTTTGTGTTGGTGTTGTGGTGAGTTGATTTATGAAGAAATGTTGAGGTTTTGATGATTAAGGGTGGTGTTCCATTTTCGGCAGCCATGGAAGTTCAAAATGTTTAGCTTGTTTTTACATGTAAATGGTGATTTGAGCTGTTGATTTAAGTGCTTAAATGTATAGGAGTGATTTACTATGTATATAGTTTGAATTGTAAGTTTGAAAATTGAAAATGGAAGCTTGATGTATATGTGTAACTTGGGCAGCCTTATGGTGAAGTTGGAAGTGTTTAATTGCATGGAATGGTTTGTTAAATTATGGTACTAAAAGTGGCAGAATATGTATATGATTTAGTAGTGAATATATATGTAATTTGATGATGGAAGTTATATGTAATGGTTAGGAGTGTTATGTGGATATATTGTTTAGAATTGGATATTGTGAAATGGAAGTGTAATTGGTGCATTGTCAATTGGTTATGTTCTGCTCAAAGTGACTATAATGTAAAGGGATGAATGGTTGTGGTATGATACAATGCAGAATTAGGTTTGGGAAGTGAGGTTATAGCTAGTTGAATGTACGATTAGGTGATACTTCAAAAATGTGCTAAGGGCAGTATGTATTTTAGGCTATAAATGGAATTGTGTAACTCCAATTGGTATGAGGCCAATTGGAGGTGAAACTATGTGTTAAGGGCAGTATGTATTTTAGCTCAAACTATGGGTACCCATTCAATTTCTTCCTCTACTGGCATACACCTCAACACTTTAGCTAGAGAGGGAATCAAAATTCGAAACTATTTCTTCCCACTAGTCATGCTAGTGAGGTATTCAAATATATGGTCATGATACTGTGGTTTTAAAACTATCTTAACAATTTACTAAATATTTATTGCCATTTCAAATACATACAAGTAAACTTTCAACAATTTAAGTCAAAAGTATAATACACATTTTGCAATATAAGTAATTCATTTCATGCACTTTGCAAATGAATTTTAAAGAATATTAATGTTGTGCACAAACCTTATACGAGTCACCTCTTGGCCTTGACTCAATGCTTCGGGTTCTTTCCCGGTATTCTTTTCCACTGAAACACACAATTTTACAGTGTTTCAGTACTATAAATTATCATAAGTCCAAAAATACCTTCAAATCTAACTTTATTATGACATTTTTTGAAATTTATATTTCGGGGTTACTATTTACGACACTATTCAAGTCAATTTATTGACTTTCTAATGCTTAATAGGTATGGGAATTCTAATTTCACCCACATATCACATTTTGATTACCTAACTTGTTAGTTTTGGTTGTTTTCCTCAAATTTTAAGTCTCTTAGGTGAAATTCCAAAATTTCATATTTGGTGCCATGTATTGCACTATTCTATTAGTCATGTTGCTGTGGTAATTTAGCTAAGTTTTCTTCATAGAAGTTGTTCCTTATTGTCTTAACTTTATTTCTCTTTTTGAATCACTCCATTTGGAGTTTTGTAGCCTAAGTTATAGCTATTTGAATATAGCTGGCCGGATTTAGTGTTACCCAGAATTCTGAGCAAATTCTGGATTATGGCAGTTTTTATACATTGATTGCAGGTGGTTTTTGAAATAGGTTATGGTTAAAATTTGGGTTTATTTTCTTCATAAAAGTTGTAGAGCTATGTCTCAGCTTTCTATTGGTAAAAATTTAGGTCATTTGGACCTTTCTAGACCAA
The DNA here is from genome assembly GCF_030052815.1 of Hevea brasiliensis. Taxonomy (NCBI): domain Eukaryota; kingdom Viridiplantae; phylum Streptophyta; class Magnoliopsida; order Malpighiales; family Euphorbiaceae; genus Hevea; species Hevea brasiliensis. Next base: position 42,758,893 of record NC_079509.1, read on the forward strand.
GTTATGGTTATTTATGTAATTACTGTTTATTTGGTCATTTTTGTAAAGGTCAGTTTACCAATTCCGGATTTGGCCTAACTATTCACTAAGTTATGGTCACTTTCTAGGCATGATTCCTAAATGAAAAATGTGTCATTTTGTGTCTAGTTTCATTCCCAATTGGCCTCACACCATTTGGGTTAGTAAATTTTTTGTTTTGGTCCCTGAAAGGTACCTAAGTCAAGCTGCCTACAGATTGACCCTCTCTAATCCGAATTGGAACTTGGTTCCAACAATTCATACACATTACAAATGGTCACAATTGACCATTTCTCAACTCACATAAGGTCAATAACATCATTTGGCTAATTCTCAAATTTTTCTTCAATTTCTTCAAAATGCTCAAACCCTAACTACACATTCAAAGTTCAAATTCATAATCTCTACACCTAATGCACCTCAGATAACCATTCAAACACTTCAAACTCATTCATTTCAAACCCTAACCCTAGCTGGACAAATTTCATGTTTGGTCCCTCAACAATTATTTTTGTTTGATTTCCCTCAAATCTAAATTAATTCAAGTAAATATACATGAATATAAAGAGAAATCAAAGAATGGATAACTAACCTCTTTATGTGGCTTTTCTCTCTTCCCAAATTCCACTTCTTTCCTTTTCTTTTTGTTGTCAATAGATGAATCAAGGTTCAAGGACAAGATTTACCTAAGAAATCTATGATTTTTATGGCTGATTTGTGGGTTCACTAAAGCTTGAGTTTGGGTTTCAATGGAGTTTTTCAGAGAAAGCAAAAGGGAAGAGAGATAGGAACATTTTTTGAAGAAGAAGAAATTATTTTCTTTTTTTTTATGTCATTTATCTCTTTAAATTGACCATTTGACTTAGTCCAAATTTGTAGGAAAAAGTAAATTAATTTTGACACCATAATTGATGTCATCACATGATGTAATAAAACTTTTTCAATTTTTTCTCTTTTTTTTTTATTTTTCCTTAGTTTTTTAATTTAATTCTTGATTCCGAAATTTACTTTTCTCCAATTTTATTGGACAGTTAGGTCACGTATCAGCTCTAGGGATGAATTGACCAAATTGCCCCTCGCCGATTCGATCCGGTTTGCAAGTAATTCAATACTTCTTCTGGATTCCTAACCTAATTATTTGAATAGTTTAACAATTTTTTTTGTGATTTTCTCTTTTCCACTGTGTTCGCAATAGTCCTAAGGACCACGGCATCACATTTTACGGTTCGAAATTTGAGTTTAGATTGACCTCGCAGTCATTCCCAAGAAGGTCACCCATCACTGTGACTCTCGGCTCATTTAACTTCTTGTGTTCTGTTTTTCTTATTTATACTTAACTATTTGGAAATTACTAATTATTTGCATTCAGGGCTTATCTAAGTGTCTTAGATGTGGTTCTAATCCCCTTAATTGTCTAGACCGACACCGATCACCGGAACAGTAAAATGTATCAGGTTATACAAACAGGGGTGTTACAATTCTCTCCCTCTTAAAATAAATTTCATCTCGAAATTTTACCTGGTATCAATCTCTGAACAGCTGTGGGTGCTGTCTCCTCATGTCCTCCTCTCGTTCTCAAGTAGCCTCCTAGCTCGAATGATGGTTCCATAGCACTTTCACTAACGGTATCTGCTTATTCCATAGCTGCTTTACCTCATAAGCCAAAATCTCTATGGGTTCTTCCTCATATGTGAGGTCTGGATTCACTTCAATATCTTCTACTAGTAATACATGAGATGGGTTAGATATGTACCTCCTCAACATAGACACATGAAAGACGTTATATATCTTCTCCAACTCTGGAGGTAGTGCCAAACGATATGCCAAGGGACCCACTCTCTCCAGAACCTCATATGGCCCAATGAAACAAGGACTCAGTTTCCCCTTTCTGCTAAATCTCATAATTCTCTTTCAAGGGGAAACCTTGAGGAATACTTTGTCACCCACTGCATATTCAATATCCCTTCTCTTCAGATCAATATAGGACTTCTGACGGTCCGATGCAGTCTTAAGTCGATCTCTAATCAATCTGATTTTCTCTTCAGTTTGCTGAATAATTTCTAGCCCAATCAATTTTCTTTCACCTACCTCACCACAGCACTATGGGGTTCTACATTTTTTGCCATACAAAGCTTCATATGGAGGCATCTCAATACTTGATTTATAGTTGTTGTTCTAAGCAAACTCAATCAAAGGCAAGTGTGTGTCCCAACTGCCCCCAAACTCAATCACACAAGCCCGCAGCATGTCCTCCAAGATCTAAATTACTCTCTCAGACTGGCCATCTGTCTGTGGGTGGAATACCGTGCTGAAGTTCAATCTAGTTCCTAGGGCTCTCTGAAGACTACCCCACAATCTAGAAGTGAAACTAGGATCTCTGTCTGATATAATGGATACTGGCACTCCATGCAGTCTTACTATCTCATCAATGTACAACTTGGCCAATCTTTCTAAACTATAGTCCATATGGACAGGTAGAAAATGAGTAGACTTGGTCAGTCTGTCAACAATGACCCATACTGCATCATGACTCTTCTGTGTCCTCGGAAGTCCCATCACAAAATCCATAGTTATTCTCTCCCATTTCCATTCCGGTACTGGTAATGGATGTAACAAACCAGCTGGTACTTGATGCTCTGCCTTTACTTGCTAATAAGTTAGGCATTTGAAAATAAATCTTGCCACATCTATTTTCATACCCATCCACCAGTAGTGCTCTTTTAGCCCTCTATACATTTTTGTGCCACCAGGGTGCATAGCAAAAGGAGATTCATATGCTTCCTTCAAAATGATCTGTCTCAAGTCAACATCAATAGGAATGCACATTCTGCCCTGGTGTAGTAATAGGCCGTCATCTCTCACTAAAAACTCAGATTTCTTGCCCTGTGTGACTTCATCTAACAACTTCTGATACTTCTGATCATTCTGAGTAGCCATTCTAATCTGATCAATCAACACTGGTTGTACATGCCATGCAACTGCTGTCTGCCCCTCATCATTAATCTCTAAGCTGGCATGCAATACTCTCAATTCATGCACCATAGACAAAGGAGAAACCCATAGACTTGCCATAGTCTTGCGACTTAAGGCGTTAGCCACCACATTAGCTTTCCCTGACTGATAGTCTATCAGACAATCATAGTCTTTTATCAACTCTAACTATCTCCTCTGTCTTAAATTCAACTCCTTCTGAGTGCCTAGATACTTCAAACTCTTATGATCTGTGAAATGTAGCACTTCTCCCCATACAAATAGTGTCTCCAGATCTTAAGAGCAAACACTATATCTGCAAGCTCCAAGTCATGTGTCGAATAATTCCTGTCATGCAGTTTCAGCTGGCATGATGCATAGGCAATGACATTTCGTTCTTGCATCAATACACAGCCTAACCCATTATGAGAAGCATCACTGTAAACTGTGTATTCTTTACCCGGAGTAGGTAAAGTCAGGACTAAAGCCTCAGTCAAACATTTCTTCAATTCATCAAAACTCTGTTGGGCATTTATCCGTCCACTGAAATTTTACATCTTTTCAAAGTAACTTGGTCAATGGAGATGCTAACATGGAGAATCCCTTCATAAATCGACGGTAGTATCCAGCTAAACCCAAAAAACTATGAATCTCCGTGATATTTCTGGGTGGTCTCCAATTAAAAATAGCTTATATCTTACTTGGATCTACCTTAATGCCCTCTGTCGATACTATGTGCCCCAAGAAGGATATTTCCTTTAGCCAAAATTCATACTTCGACAATTTGGCGTATAGTTGTTTCTCCTTCAAAGTCTACAATACAATCTGCAGATGTCTATCATGCTCCTCTACACTCCTCGAGTAGACCAATACATCATCTATGAATACCACAACAAACTGGTTGAGGTATGGTCTGAAAATAGTGTTCATCAGATCCATAAAAGCATCCGGAGCATTAGTTAACTCGAATGGCATGACCAAGAACTCATAATAGCCATAGCGGGTTCTAAAGGCAGTTTTAGGAATACTCTGCTCTTGTACCTTCAGCTGATAGTAACCTGATCTCAGGTTAATTTTGAAGAACACAGCTGCACTCCTCAACTGATCAAATAAGTCATCAATGCAGGGCAATGGGTATCTATTCTTTATTGTCGCCTTATTCAACTGCCGGTAGTCAATACATAAGCGGAGAGTGCCATCCTTCTTCTTAACAAATAACACTAGCGCTCTCCAAGGTGATACACTAAAGCGGATAAAGCCCTTGTCAAGCAGCTTTTGCAACTGCACTTTCAACTCTTTTAGTTCTGTTGGTGCCATTCTATATGGTGTTATGGAGATTGGATCCAAACTAGGCATGACATCAATCTCAAACTGCACTTCTCTTTCTAGAGGTAATCCTGGCAATTCATCAGGAAACACATCCGGAAAGTCACATACTGTAGGGATGTCCTTCAGTGCTGGGCTCCCCACTTGGGTGTCTATCACATGTACCAAGTATGCTTCACACCCCTTTCTGATCATCCTTCTAACTAGTGTAGCTGAAATGATGTTTGATGGTAGTAACTGCCTCTCCCCATGTATTACCACATCACCGTATAGAGGGAGACCAAAAGTGATTGTCTTCAGTCTGCAGTCAATCATGGCGTGATGCCTGGCTAACCAATCCATGCCCAAGATGATATCATAATCTCTGAAGGGCATTTCAATCAAATCTGACAGAAAAGTGTGTCCTTGGATCACCAAAGGACAATCTCTATAGATTCTATTGACCTGAACCTCTTGTCCTAACGGACTAGTTACTAGCACTTCAAAATCCATTTTAGCACACGGAACAACAAGGAAATTAATGATGCCAGCACTAACATATGAGTGAGTGGAACCCGGATCAAACAGTAAAAATACATCTTGATCAGAGTTAGAGAATGTACCGGCTACCACATCGAAAGTCTCAGCCTCTTCCCGCTGTCTCATCGTGTAAACCCTGGCTGGAGCACTCCCTTATGCTGACTAGCTAATGGTACCCTGACTACCAAAAGCATTGCCTCTACCTCTACCTCTTCCTCTGTTAACTAGTTGTGAACCTCTAATAGCAAGACTCTGAATAGACCCTTCTACAGTAGTAGAAGCTGGCCCAAATCTAGGGGCACTGGTGCAATCCTTAGCGAGATAACCTTTGCCTCCACAGTTAAAGCAACCTCCTGTTGCCTAATAGCATTCTCCCCCATGAATCTTGCCACATGTATCTTAAGGGCGAGGAGGATATGAACCCTTGGTCAACTGCTGACCAGATCTAAGGGGTCTTTATCCACAGAATCGGCCCCTTCCAAACCTTCCACCTCTGCCTCTGCTTGGTCCTCCAAATTTCTTCTTCTTTCTAGATGTACCACTGGGACTTTGCTCTACTGACTTTTCCCCTTTATCTTTCTCTAATTTTTCAGTCTTCTCAGCTTTCTCTTTCACAGGTGTTACTTTTAATTCGATTCTTTCTAACTCAAGTGCCTGAGAGATGAGCTTAGAGAAGTTGCTGTGTCTGAATCCCACTACTTGTATCCTCAAACTGCTCTTTAACCCAGTCTCAAATCTCTTACACCTTTCCTTGTTGGTAGACAGGAGACTCCCAGCATAGTGGCTTAAGTGGGAGAACTCCCTCTCATATTCTACCACTGTTTTGTTGCCTTGCTTCAAACTCAAAAATTCTTGTAGTTTCTGATCTACATAGGCATCTGGGATATATTTCTGTCTAAACTCTCTGATGAAGTCGTCCCAGGTCAATACTAGCAATTCTGCCAAGCTGTGGGGGATGGTCTTCCACCAGCCATAAGCATCCCCTTACAGTAGCGATACTGAATACTCGAATTTTAGTTCATCTGCCTCTAAAGGGTCTACTGTGCCCTTGAATTCTGTCACCCCATACTTCAACAGCTTATCATATTGTCTAACTAGAGCTTGAGGTTGCACTTCAGAAGTTTGGGGTAGAGCTTGAGTAGGCATACTACCAGCCATTTGTTGAAACATAGCAGCCATCTGCTAGGCAAACTGTGCAGGAAACTGCGGCATTTGTGGGGCTGGTGCCACTGACCAACTGATATTTTGGAGAGCTGGGGCTTCCCCTTGGGCCTCAGCCTCTACTGACTGCTCAACTGAGCGATCCCCTTCTTCCATTTCAAATTGGAGTTAAGATATCTCCTGAACAAATAACACAAGGAGATTCCCTCCATTAGTTCATATTCATGATGTAATGCATTGTATGTAACAAATAAGGACATTGAGCAGTTGTAATTATCAAAGACAAGACACAAATTCCCAAGTTAAAATATACTTTAAAAATTTCACTTTGATGCCACTAAAACATGTCACACCTTATCCCTCTGTAAGGCATAACATGATCCCATAGAATACCTAATGAACTACCGAACTTCACCTACCGATAACTCAATAAGTACCCTACAAGGAATTTTAAAACAATTTTCTTACTTTTTAGAAGTGGTGAGCATTTTCTAATAGGTATTAAAAATATTTAATTAGAGTTTGAAAACTAGTTAAAATTTTTATCTATTTTTATTTGTCCGCAAATTTTAGAAAAATTTCGACAGAGTGCCGTCTGTATTTTAATAAAACAGTTCTTCAAATACCTATAAAAACACTTCCAATAATTTTTTTCATCAATTCAACAACTACCACAACAAACTTCAACATGGTTTCTCAAACTCCAAAACTCAAATCAATAATTCACAACTCAATATTTCCATTCATTTTTCATTAAAGTAAAATCAAATTACATTTATAAATCACTTTATATTAGCAAATCCAAAATAATATTATTACAACTTTATACAACTGCTCATGATCAGTTTTTACATATACATACAGTTACATACACAAATATAAACATTACATTCAGGTTATAAATTTATGCCAAACAAAACTTCAGGAAAGTGGCTCCAAGATCCTCAGCAGTTCACTCTGCTGCTCCTCTAGTCTCTATATTTGCGATAGCAATAATAGCCATCACTGAGTACTATGACTCAGTGGTGCACAACATACTAAAATAACATTTATGCTTAATTTAAATCACACTTATTTAAACACATTGCTGAAAATGAAAGACATATGCAAAACATGATTTATAAACTTTTAGTCCAATAATTTCATTTAGGAATTCTCACATCAATTTTATAAAAATACACAGTTACATCATGCCATTCGAAACATATTCATCTCAATAGCCAAAGGCTTATGAGAAATCACAAGGCTAGTTAGCTCAAACTATGGGTACCCATTCAATTTCTTCCTTTACTGGCACACACCTCAACACTTCAGCTAGAGAGGGAATCAAAATTTGAAACTATTTCTTCCCATTAGTCATGCTAGTGAGGTATTCAAATATATGATCATGACATTATGGTTTTAAAACTATCTTAACAATTTACTAAATATTTATTGCCATTTCAAACACATACAAGTAAACTTTCAACAATTTAAATCAAAAGTATAATACACATTTTGGAATATAAGTAATTCATTTCATGCACTTTGCAAATGAATTTTAAAGAATATTAATGTTGTGCACAAACCTTATACGAGTCGCCACTTGGCCTTGACTCGATGCTTCGAGTTCTTTTCCGGTATTCTTTTCCACTGAAACACACAATTTTACAGTGTTTCAGTACCATAAATTATCATAAATCTAAAAATAATTTCAAATCTAACTTTATAATGCTTAATTTGACGTTCTTTGAAATTTATATTTCGGGATTACTATTCACGACACTATTCAAGTCAATTTGTTGACTTTCTAATGCTTAATAGGAATGGGAATTCTAATTTCACCCACATATCACATTTTGGTTACCTAACTTGTTGGTTTTGGTTGTTTTCCTCAAATTTTAAGTCTCTTAGGTGAAATTCCAAAATTTTAGATTTGGTACCCTGTTTTGCACTATTCCATTGGTCATGTTGCTATGGTAATTTGGCTAAGTTTTCTTCATAGAAGTTGTTCCTTATTGTCTTAACTTTATTTCCCGTTTTAAATCACTCCATTTGGAGTTTTGTAGCCTAAGTTATAGGTATTTGAACATGGCTGGCCGGATTTAGTATTACCCAGAATTCTGAGCAAATTCTGGATTATGGCAGTTTTTATACATTGATTGTAGGTGGTTTTTGAAACAGATTATAGTCAAAATTTGAGTTTGTTTTCTTCATGAAAGTTGTAGGGCTATGTCTTAACTTTCTATCAGTAAAAATTCAGGTCATTTAGACTTCCTAGACCAAGTTATAGTCATTTACGTAACTACTGTTTATTTGGTCATTTTTATACAGGTCAATTTACTAATTCCAGATTTGGCCTAATTGTTCACTAAGTTATGGTCACTTTATGGGCATGACTCCTGAATGAAAAATGTGCCATTTTGTGTCTAGTTTCATTCCCAATTGGTCTCACACCATTTGGGTAAGTAAATTTTCTATTTTGGTCCCTAAAAAGGACCTAGGTCAAGCTGCCTACAGATTGATCCTCTCCAATCCGAATTGGAACTTGGTTCCAACAATTCATATACACTACAAATGGTCACAATTGACCATTTCTCAACTCAAATAAGGTTAATAACATCATTTGGCCAATTCTGAAATTTTTCTCCAATTTCTTCAAAATGCTCAAACCCTAACTACACATAAAGTTCAATTTAATGCATTCAAAGTGCACATTCATAATCTCTACACCTATTGCACCTCAAATAACCATTCAAACACTTCAAACTCATTCATTTCAAACCCTAACCCTAGCTAGATGAATTTCATGTTTGGTCCCTCAATAATTATTTTTATTTGATTTCCCTCAAATCTAAATTAATTCAAGTAGATATACATGAATATAAAGAGAAATCAAACAATGGATAACTAACCTCTTTATGTGGCTTTTCTCTCTTTCCAAATTCCACTTCTTTCCTTTTCTTTTTGTTGTCAATAGATGAATCAAGGTTCAAGGACAAGATTTACCTAAGAAATCTATGATTTTTATAGCTGATTTTTGGGTTCACTAAAGCTTGAGTTTGGGTTTCAATGGAGTTTTTGAGAAAAAGCAAAAGGGAAGAGAGATGGGGATTTTTTTTTTTTAAGAAGAAGAAACGATTTTCTTTTTTTTATGTCATTTATCTCTTTAAATTAACCATTTGACTTAGTCCAAATCTGTAGGAAAAAGTAAATTAATTTTGACATCATAATTGATGTCATCACGTGATGTAATAAAACTTTTTCAATTTTTCTCTTTTTTTTATTTTTCCTTATTTCTTTAACTTAATTCTTAATTCTAAAATTTTCTTTTCTCTAATTTTATTGGACAGTTTGGTCAGGTGTCAGCTCTAGGGGTGAATTGACCAAATTGCCCCTCGCCGATTCGATTCAGTTTGCAAGTAATTCAATATTTCTTTTGAATCCCTGATTAATTATTTGACCTATTTAACAATTCTTTTTTGTAATTTTCTCTTTTCCACTATGTTCGCAATAGTCTTAAGGAGTGCAACGTCACATTTTGCTGTTCGAAATTTGAGTTTAGACTAACCTCGCAGTCATTCCCGAGAAGGTCACCCATTGCTGTGACTCCCAGCTCATTTAACTTCTTGTGTTCTATTTTTCTTATTTATACTTAACTATTTGGAAATTACTAATTATTTGTGTTCAGGGTTTATCTAGGTATCTTAGATGTGGTTCTAATCCCCTTAATTGTTCGGAACGACACCGGTCACCGGAACAGTAAAATGTATCAGGTTATACAAATAGGGGTGTTACAGGACTCCAGTATCTTGGCTCGGCAGAGGCCTCTGAAGGCTACTAAAGTCTATCAGGAGTTCGAATGCACTTGAGCTACCGAAACATGGTGGAATTTCAGGATGGCCTTGTAAAATCCATCCAAGGGAAAATGGAGCCTAGACTTTAGCTGCTCCTCGTACACTATGATAAGATCACCTTCTTCAAAGAAGTGATTAGCCCAAAGATCGCCATGGCATCTGATCAGTTCAAATGAGTCAATCCGCAGATTGTATTCTTGACTAATAGATTGGAGATCAGTCTCTCTAAGGATTGACGGCAGTTCATCAACTGGCAGGTTCTTCTTCTTCGAAGACGTTCTTCGCTTCAATCTGGTAGCTTGATCAGTAGCCGAAATGATGACTGTGCAGGATCTCTCGCTTAGTCTAATTGCGTTACCTTCTTCAAAGGTCCACGAAATCTAGACGGAAGGCGGGCTCGCAGCTCTCTGACCCTTGGTACCGCTCATTTTTGCAAAATAAAAAGGAAAATTGATTAGAAGAAGATTAAAGCTCTTACTAGAGTACTAGTCAATGACAAAAAAACTTGGAAAATGAGAGAGAATTTGATGTTAATGAGAGAAATCTAAAAGTGGCATGATTTACAAATGGCTACCCCCTCCCTATTTATACCCGCGGGTGCATTAAATGTTGCATCGATAAGCAAGATCTGACCGTGCCCCAAGAATATTCCAGAAGCGCGGAAAAGAGATCGGATAAAGGAGATCGGTTTATGAGTTCGTTTGGAAAGATTAGATCAGACACAATTAAAAGGGATCGAAAAATAATGCAATAATAAAACAAAATAAATATTCAAATAAAATTTCATTTCATTTCCAAAAGATCACATTACATCATTTGGGCAATCTCTCAATATCAGCAATTACAAGTATCCCTACATTACATTCCGAACTCAAAATGTCACACGATGGGCCTATGTCAAAGCCTAGTCTTGTGGCTGAATCAAAGATATGTTTGATAGCCAGCCACAAATATTAGATAGATGTGCAGCTTAGATAGGGTGACTATGACCCTCATGATATTGAGCGGAGTCATCGCCGATGTCATTGACCAAAACCGAGCTGCAGTCGGGACGCCCGATATGGTTGGGAGCCAAATGAACTTCAAGAGGCTATCACCGACATCAAGATTAAAATTAGCAGTCCTATTTTCTGAGATCGATCTACCAATCATATCGGTAGACCGATTCGAGATTGGCACAGTCGTCACTTTCGACCTTGATCGATACATTAGTCCAGTTCTCTCACTGTCATTAGATGACGTTCTCATAGCTCTCTGATCACCAGAGTCATAAATTTTCAGGCGAAGGGTGAAGGAAACAGTCGAAAAAAGATCAAAATGGCCATCTTAATTAGAATTATTGCCAGAAAAGCTAGAATTGGGGAAGTGGTGCATTGGAAATAAACTAGAGAAGGAAAAGTGAAGTGTGAAGGTGATTTCCTATTGCTGCATATATATAGGGCCCTGGCATTTATTGCGGAACTCAAAGCGGGCTCATCGGTAACCAAAGAATTTATTGCTTTGACCAATACAGGTCTAATTGAATAGGTGGTTGGAAAATAGAGAGATCGGGAAGTAAAAAGGATCGGATGCAAGAGAAGATAAAGATCGGAATAACAATCTTAGGATAGGTCAGTCACAATAAGATTGAAATAACAATCTTAAGATGGGTCAGTCACAATAAGATCGGAAAAAAAATAGGGGAAAACCTATAGAGATCGGAGAACTCAGGAGGGTTAAATAACTTTCGGTTAGGACCTTCAATTAGCTCCCTTCACCGTCAGATCCAAGTTAGTTAAAGCATTGCAGGCATGATCTGATCCTCACCACACATCTCATTTGCAAGGACGCCCTCCTAGCCTCCAAACGCCAAACGGTTAAAGCAACCCTATACATCTCGATCTACACCGTTGATTATAATTGTAAAGATGGATTTGGAGCTCTCATATCAAAAGCAGATGATAGATTCGGCGCCTTTTGTTTCTAGCCTTTGGATCCATTTTGTATGGCGAAACCCTTAACCGTTGGATTAAGGGATGAAAGGATAGATATTCTAAATGGAATCCCAACCTTCCATTTTGATTCTCTTTAATTCTCAGACATCAGATTATGTCCTTTTAAATCTAAGCCTTTCGTCTCCTCCTGATAAGATCTTGACTCTTCATTTTGAACACCCATTCCCTATAAATACCTGCATATAATACTGTAGAAGGAGGAGGTGGTGATTATCGTGGAAAGACTCTGAACTTTGATTCAGTCTTACTACTTGTCATTCAAAGCTCTCAAAGTTTTGAGAAACTTTAGAAACCAGTTTTCTGAAGTATTTCATTTTAAAGAGCTCTAAATCCTGTGATTTTCATTTTCAGTACCTGTGCACTACCCTATGAACCCAACTTCACTCCTCCTCATTCCCATCACTTTAGTATCTATGCATTATTCTTCGAGCTCAACTTCATTCCGCTTTGTTCCCATTACCTCGAGTAAACTCAAGTTCTGTAGTCATCCGCCTTTAGCTCTCTAAGATTTGTTAATACCAGAGTCGGCTCGCCTGTCTCCCCAACTTTCTTCAAGTAAGCATATAAACTATCATTTTGTTGAAAATCCTTGGTTTTTTTTCTCAAGTTTTTTTATTTTTTTTTACATATCCAGTCACACTAAATCTCAGAATAAGTTGTCTTAGCTAGTAGTTATTTCCTTTGTCCTTTTTTTTTATTTCATTCATGAATTTCATTTATCATCACCTCATTTACATTCCTTCCGAAAGTAGATGTTTGAGTCATTAGCAACTCGTAAATACTCTAAAGAGTATAGGCATAAGTACTTTAACAAATAAATGAAAACAATAGGAAAATGAATGTAACTCCGGCGATCATAGAAAGATCACAATAGGATAGAGGGGTCGAAATGGAAAATAAGCTATGAGATCGGGGCCTGAAATAAGCTCAGACGATAAGACAAGAGATCGAAAATCAAGAAGAAGTTCAGACCTCAGGCAAGCAACCAGAAAAGGGATGGAGTCTGAAACCAAAGAGTTCGGATAAAGTAATCATGCGAAAGATCGGCAAGGAGTTCAGCCTAACGTCTACCATCTAGTTATAAAATCCTGTAGACCAGGAAAAGCTTTTCACAGGAGTTTCCTGTGTCTTCGGTATTTCTTTCCCATATAAAAGGGATCAAGAAAGATCCTTTACCTGAATCCCTAGTTCGAAGTTCTTATAAAACGTTGTTCTTATAAATATATTAAGAGATCGAGAGAGAGTTCTTACCTAAACTCAGCCAAATTTTTAACGTCATATATTAAGAGATCGAGAGAGAGTTCTTACCTGAACTCAGCCAAATTTTTAACGCCATATATTAAGAGATCGAGGGAGAGTTCTTACTCGAACTCAACCAAATTTTCACGCAAAGCATTTTAGATCGGGAGAGAGTTCTTACCCGAACTCAGCCTAATTTTTAACACAATATATTAAGAGATCAAGGGAGACTTCTCACCTGAATTCTCAGCCAAAATTTTAACAAAATATATAGAGATCGGGGGAGAGTTCTTACCCGAATCCTCCGCTTAAATTTTAACAGAATACATTAAGAGATCGGGAGAGAGTTCTTACCTGAATTCTCAGTGAAAATTTTAACAAAATATATACAAAGATCGGGGGAGAGTTCTTACCCGAATTCTCAGCTAAAATTTTAACAAAATATATAGAGATCAGGGGAGAGTTCTTACCCGAATCCTTCGCTTAAATTTTAACAGAATACATTAAGAGATCGGGAGAGAGTTCTTACCCGAATTCTCAATCAAAATTTTAGTAAAATATATATAGAGATCGGGGGAGAGTTCTTACCCGAATCCTTCACTTAAGTTTTAACAAAATGCATTAAGAGATCGAGAGAGAGTTCTTACCAATATTCTTTTAGCTTAAATTCAAATTAAAATATATTAAGAGATCAGGAAAGAGTCTTTACCTGAATTATCTTAGCTAAAATCCTAATAGAACATTTTAGATCGAGAGAGAGTCCTTTCCCTTCTAACTCCATTGTTATAATTAATACTCATCATATGTCCTAAATGGTGAGTCTGTGGGAGAGTTCATCCAAAGTATCCCGAATATTATGTTAAGGCCCGATGGAGAGTCCTCCTCAAGGCACTCATATTTATAGGCCAAAAATTCCTCCTGAAAATATCAAAATTTCAGTATACATATTAATCCTCAAAATACCTATTACACAACACCTATTCACTGAAGGGTAATCTTATGTACTCATGTTCTTGGACAACCCGTAATAATGAAATATCAAACATTCCTTTTATCCGTACAAAGGATTAACATCATCATTCTAACCCCCAATGTGACAAGCAAGTTATGCCACTCAGCACTTTATTTTATCTTAATTAATTTATATCATGCTTTTGAATATAATTTGTGAAATATAATTTATTTAAGTCATTTATCGAAATTATAATTTATTTGAGGTTAATTTTATAGAAAATCCAAAAATAGAGAAAACAGTTCTTCGGAACCTGTGAAAAACACTTCCTATGATCATATTCAATCATCTCATCACTCTCAAACTTCAATATCAAAATCTCAACATTTTTCACCATTCATTTCTCAATCATTCATCTCATGTGATAATCATGTACAAGTCACAGTTATGTATTCACTTTTCCTTTCACAAACACAATTTTCTTAACAATTCCTCTATTTGTCATTCATTCATTTCACATCATCATTAGACTCAAATCATAAATAAATTCTCACATGTGATTTATAATCACAATTTACAAGTACTTACATTAATACAAAATTATATTACATTTGTTTCAAATACACATGATAAAATAAGAGTTTAATTACAAAATTTACAAAAACCTCAAAATACAAAATGGGACCTAGTGTCCTACCAATGCTGGATGGTGAGGTGACACGGACGCTATGCAACTACCTTACCTCTGTCCAAATCTTCAATACCTACGCGTTGCAAAAGCAACGCGCTAAGCATAAAGCTTAGTGGTGCCAATAATACAAGAAAATATAATATGCAAATAAAGATAATAATTTCCTTGCTATTGTGTTCATAATAAATGAATAATTACTAACTTATTGTTTAGTCGAGGGCTATTCATGTTTTATGATATTAACTTCTTCATGCATTTCGTTAATTATTTTCTTCATGATCTTGAGCTTCTTTGTATTTTTGTAATCATTCCTGATACTTAATTTTCGTATTTTCTTTAATAATCAGTTCAATCACAGTTATACTTTTCCATGCCCAAGTAACCTATCGATAGTCTACCATGGGACGCAGCGTCAACCATGTATATGGCTAAAAAGCCATGATATCACATAATCGGGCATAAAAGCCATGCATACGGGCATAAAAGCCATGAATACAGGCATAAAGCCTTTCGCAGTACTGCTAAAACAATACCCTATTGGCATGCTATCCAAACCAATCTTGTTAGGTATACTAGGGCATTTGATACTTTAAAATTCTTCAATCTTTGAATTTCAACTTTTGGTGTCACTATTCATTTCATTGGTCAACAAGAAAGTTGACTTTTGCATAGAAAGTAGGTACATTGACTTTGGCACTTCAAACATACCACATTTTTCATTTAAAACTTGTTGGAAGTGATTACCATTACCATTTCTAGGCTTAAACCAAGGGAAACAAAATTTTTGGTTTTTGAAGCTTAACTTTACTATTCCATTAAGCACTGTTACAGTGGGAATTTGAGGAAATGGTAAACATGAAAGTTGTTCCTTATTTTGTCTAGTTGATTTTCGTTTTTTGAATCACTCCATTTGGAGTTTTGTAGCTCAAGTTATGGTCAAAATAAGTTTACTGTTCACGGGTACTGTTCCTACTGAAATTTTGGGTTTTGGGAGATTTTGGTCCAACTTTGGTCAGTAATTTGACCAAGTTAAGTTCATAATTTGGTCTAACTTTCTTCATATGAAATGTTCTACCATGCCTTAAGTTTCCATCGGTTCAAGAATCGCCTAAATCTGAGTTTTCTAGAGAGAGTTATAGTCATCCAAACATTACTGCTCAAATGACAATCTGCAGAGTTGCAGGTTTGATAACTTAACTTTGCTCAATAATTTGAATAGGTTAATGGCATAATTTGGGATAGGTTTCTTCATGAAAGTTGTTTGTTTATATCTTATCTTGTTGCTTTAAAAATTTCAGGTCAATTGACCATTTCTACAGTGAGTTATGGCCAAATAAACAGTTACTGTTTATTTGGTCATTTCTGTATCCGGATTGGGGCCAACTTTTGGTCCTCTTGCTTTGGTCTTTTGGGCATGGTTTCTTCAGAAAAAATGTGCCATTATAAGCCTAGTTTCATGTCCAATTGGCCAAACACCAATTGGACCTACACAGCCAAAGTTATGGCTGTCTAAGTGCTCAATTCTTTATTCCATTTCAGTTTTGCCATGCATTAACTCACTTCAAATTATGATTAACTTGCCTTAAATGGTCACTAATTGACCATTAGAATGTCCTTTAACAATTTCATAAGCCAAGTCCAAATTTTACTCCTAAACCCTAGCTCAAAGTCATGGTTTTCACAAATTTCTTTAATTAATTCTTTCATTCTTTGTATAAATATATGTATACACTTTGAACATAATCTCTAATTTACTCTAAGTCCATTAATACCATCAAACTCATTCCTTCCTAGGGCTGCCGAAAATTCATAGGTACATATACATGAGTTTAGTTCACTTAATCTACCATTTCACAACAATTTCAAGTTCCTAACATGAAATAAAAGAAATACTTATATAAATAAGCACTAACCTCACTTTAACCTCTTCTTGCACTTGTAGAAATTTTGGAATTTCCTCACTTTTTGATAATCAAAATATTCCTCTTGATGTGGGGATAAATTTTTGTAAAGGGGCTTAGGGATTTTAGTGGATAGATAAAGAGAAAATGCAAGCTTAAAGCTTGAAAATTTGATGAAGAAAATAGCCATGGAAATTCGGGGAAGAAGGTGAAGGTGAGCAGATTGTTTTTCCCTATTTTGACTTCTTTTCTCTTATTTAATGTCTTATAAATGTATTTGTTAAGTTTTAATTGGCTAAGGGGTTCTAATTACATCAAGCTTATGTCATAAATACCTTTTTATTTGATTTTTCTTTCTTCTTTCTTTAACTCATTTCTAATTAAATTTTGACTAATATTTATTCATATTTTAGATCATAATAATTATTTACTTAACTGGACAAGTCGGTCAAAAATCGTCTCAATGACCAAAATGCCCTTCGTTTGGCTTAACGGGTCAAAATTAATTGAAAAATATTTCTAAATATTTTCTTGGCATTCTAATGCCATAGGAACCTCAATGACCCTTCTCTGAGTCCCAAAAATTATTTTATGAATTTTTCCTGTCTAGGGCTCCTCCCGCAACTTCCCTCTGGTTACCCATCGCTTGGGCACCGGCTTATTTAACTTGGTTGTATTTTATTTCTAAAATTTTTGCTAAATTTTTCTTATTAATATTTGAGTTAATTATGGTCCCTCACTTTGATTTAAATATTTTTGAATGTGAGTTGCTGAGGGTGTTACACCCAAATTATCAATTTCAATTTATAAAAAGCATAACATTAAATCTGCTTACCCTCATTGAGGGACGAGGTGGGGTGCCTAACATCTTCCCCACCCGTATACGGACCCCGAACCTAGAATCTCTGTTTTTGAAGTGATTTTTAATCTTTACAAACGGTTTTCTTTAATTTCCCTCAAAATTAAAGTGGCGACTCCTCACTTTTCCCACTTCGGTGAGAATCGTCTGGTGACCGCAAAATCATTACGACAGTTTGTGGGGTTTTGTCTTCTTATGGGTATTTATATATTCTATATATGGTACTTCAATTTTTTTTAAATTGTCATAAACGTTTTTATTTTCTTTTCTTTTCTTTTTCTTTTCTCTTCTTCTTCTTTCTAATTCAACTCATAAATTTTAACTTATGTTAATTATTTCATTCTCTCAAATTAAAATTTTAACATTTAGGTGAAAATTCACCTCTGGGAGTGAAATGACCAAAATGCCTTTCATGGTGCTCATTGGGTTATTTTTATTATTTTTGTACTAATTAATAAATTCTCTTAAATTTTATTTTATTTTCTTTAAATTTTTCCTATATTTTCTTAACATTTATTTTATTAATTTATGCCTCCTCACTATAGTTTAAGTGTAGTTCCAGGCATTTTGACTGTCCGAACAGACATTAGTGATCGGAACAGTAAAATTTACGGACTACTAATGATGAGGGCGTTGCAAAAAGTGAGAATTTACCAATAACCACATCAGCTGCCTTTATATCTTCTTTCGGCCTCATAGCAGACACCCTGGCTGGTGCACCGGACTGTTCTGACTGAATTCTACTACTCTGACTGCTGACTGCACTGCCTCGGCCTCTTCCTCTACCCCTACTAGCTGTCTGAGATACATTGGGTGTAGACCTTGATGTAAGTCCTTCTGATGCAGTATGGGTAGTTTTCCTCCTTGGACTAATGCAATCTCTGGCAAAGTGTTTAGTACCCTCAGCATAGTAACTCAGTCTGGTAAACTCTCATTCATATTTAGTCATAGATCTATTTTCCTGCTTAAGTCTCAGGAATTCCTGCAATTTAGCATCCACATAGGCTGCTGGAACATATTTCTGTTTAAATTATCTGAGAAAATCTACCCAAGTCAGTCTGAAAAGTTCCGCCATGCTACCAGGAATAGTCTTCCACCATTCATAAGCATCATCATATAACATAAAAACTACATAATTAACCTTTTGTGCTTTTGTGCACTCCATCTTTTTAAATACCCACTCCATCCTTTCTAGCCACTACTCCGCAACCAAGGGATCAGTGGTGCCTTTGAATTCCACAGCACCATATTTACCCAGTTTTTCATACTGCTTACCGGGCTGCTATTGCTATTGCTATTAGTGTTGGCTAGTCATGGCACTGATAACTGTAGCTACTTGGTCTGGTGTTAACCCCGGTATGGCTACTGGTGGGGTTGTTGGTGCTTGTTCTTTAGGTATTTGAGGACCTTGATCATTAAAACCTTGAGGAGCTTGAATATTTTCCCTATGCTCCTATCTCGGCTGATTTCCTACCTCTGACTCTTCTCCTTGGAGGTTGAAGTTATCACTTCCTTCACCTCTAACCTCAATGGTAGCACGATGAGACATTGTGTCTCTAATACCTCTATAAAAAGGAAAAGAAAATTTCACTCATTAGGTTTGATAATATGATGTAACTATGCCATATGAACAGTTTTAAACATCTGAGTAGTTATACGAATCATACATTTTATATAGGAAATCCTCCTAGTATGCAATTCAAACCTTACTCTGATACCAACATAACATTTCATGCCTTACCCTTTTCCTAGACGTAACATAGCTCCCGTAATACGTTCAACAAATGCCAAGGTCGAATCCTTTGAACCCAGTGAACACATTACAGGGGATTGAGTACGTTTTAAAATCATTTTAATTCAAAACATCACAGTGTAAGAAAACATTATACTACAGAACTTCAAACTACAAGAAGATTATCAAAGCAACTGTAATTCAGAAATTCAATGTTACTCATTTTAATCTATTTTCAAAGTACTTTGCAACTATATATTTTGTTTTAAAATTAGATACAGTATACCTTCTTAAGAAAATAATATAGTTTCCAAATATAAGTTTCCCTATAGAAAAGCTTTAAATCAAATAATTTAGAATTTTAAAACTACTGTATTTCAGCTTAAACAGTTCAAATAATACTTAAATTAACACATGTGGAAACCTGTGACAGTCTATAACTCAACAGTCCCATGGGTATCAGAATTGCATACTAATGTTCTTTAACAAATAACTAATAAATTATTTCATAAAGTTTATATTTATATATAGACAATAAAATTTTATCTTATTCTGCTCAGATATTAAAACAAAATATCCAGTTGCAAATGGATAACATCATATATACACAAAATCAAGGAACCAAGTCACCTACGCCAAGTTGGCTTCTAATCTTGGTGACAACAGGTGTTGCTCCTACTCGCCTGTAATCTTTTCCTTCCCTTTATCTGCATCAATTAGGAAAACAACTAACGCTGAGTACAAATGTATGCAGTCGTGCACAACAAATATTAAACCATAAAACAATTAAATCATCAAATAATAAGTCATGAAAATAATATTCAAAACAAGTCATGAAAATGGATATTCAAATATACTCATAAGGTGAATATTAAAGAATGGGTCACATATAGAAAATAGTTTCTTATATATCATTTACTCATATGATATCATCTTTAAAATACATTTGCACATTTCAAATTTCATTCTTAATCTCACCAGCCTAATGAAAGATTAATCCGTAAGGGTCATCTTCAAATCTCATCTCACCTCTTACCTGAGGGAAACCATATCATATCACTGTGCACATGCCATCCATAACACCATATATATAAATAATCCGCAAGGGCCATCTTCAAATCTCATCTCACCTTTTATATGATAGAGACTATATTATATAAATGTACACATACCATGGTATCTAGATCATATCCATCCAAACACTAGTGTGTTACCTCAACAAATGAGGGACTGGTAATAAACATGTCAAGCATTAGCTGTGAGATATAAAAATAATATCATAAATTCATTTCCTTTTATATGGGTATGAAATCTCAATATGGATCCATTTACTGCAAATCTCAACAATATATACTCTTCACACCAAACACAATATAAATCATAATTTCAATTAAAACTCATCATAACAAAAATGAAATTCAATCAATTGTTGTGGTAATATCATATTTTGGAGAACACAAAATATGTATCAATAAAGCCATTTTATCAACATAAATATGTAGAAATATTTAATAGTTTAATACTAGTTGTGCACAAACCTCTTCTCCTCCAAATTAAGCTGATTCCCCACCTCTGCAATTACCTTCACTTTTCCCTTTATGACTTGCTGTCATACAAAGGAATACAGACATTTTAGATAGATATCTTAACTATTCTTTTTATTTAATTATTTTTTCTTCCTTCTTTTAAGTTCATTGAGGCATTTTATCAAACACGTGGTGTGTAACAATCACATGCCAAAATGAACTAGTTGCTTTTATTTTTTGGATCCCCAAAAAATACCTTTGTATTTTCCATCTAAAAAAATTTTAATCCTATAATTAGAATTGCCCAACAAACATTCATCCAATACCAATTTAATTCACCCAAAGTGGCTGCCCCAAAAGAGCAAATGCACACACAATTAAATTTCTAGTCAATTCAAGTAAACAAGGCAATAAGGTTAAAAATTCCACCAAAAATTTTAGAAACAGGGGTTTCATGGAATCTTTTCCAGAATTGAACTTTCATGTGTCCATTTCAATCTCTAATTTGAATCATATCAAAATCAGGTCTATAACTCAAGTTATGAACAAAAATGTGCCACTTGCTCAGACTTCAATCACATCCAAGAGCAACAATAAGAAATGTAAAAATATCACTATGGAGCCGACAAAATAAATTCTTGGCCATAACTATAAAGTTTCAGGGCATTCATTAAGCTTTCTAATGGTTTAAGAATCACCCTATTTTGAGTTTTTTAGCATACGTTATGAATTTTTAAAGTGAGTTATTTTGCTTATGGAAATCGTCAAACCAGTTTTTCATATTTGAGCAATAAAAAGTTTTGCCCTCAAACACCATCATAGCAAGGGAATTAGGTCTAGCACAAAACTACAAAGTCTTAGAGCATTCATCAAGGTTTCCATAAAAAAAAAAAAGATCATAGAAATCAAATTTTCCTAACTCAAGTTATAAATTTTTAAAAATGACTAGTTCTCTAGCCTACTGGCAGAACCAGTGTTCCAGCACACATACAAACTTTTAATTCCATCAATTCTTCATTTCCCCCAAAATTTCAAACCAAGTCAACATAAACTCTAGAATTCCCTTCTTCAAATCCATGAATTTAAGGAAGAAGAAGTAGAAATCAATTGCATAGAAGTGGTTAGAATTCATTTTACTTTGATTTTGGAGTGAAAAACCTAAGTAAAAAGCTTGAATTCTCCCTTCCTCTTCTTCCTCTCTATGCCACCACCTGTCTCCCTTTCTTCCCTTTTTCTTTTTCTTTCTTATTTTATGGCTTTTCTTATGTATGTACAACAGAATTTTGCATGTGCAAGTCACATGCCAACCCCTTTTACAAGTATGTCCTCAACTTTCCTTAAAAATGTCATACATGACCCTTTTTGTCTTCTTATGTAACTTATGTCCTTCTTTTCATTTCTTTAACTTATTAATTTTTTTATTTTACCTTATTTAAGTCTAATTTAAATGTCTCACAAGGTCTCACACTAATTGGAATAGAAGGCAGATCCAAAACACTGACTTAAGTCACTTCCTAGGAGAGTTACTTATCGCTACAATTAGAGCACATTTAACTGATTTCAATTCTATTTTTTTTATTACTTTTGACTTAATTAACCTTAATATAATTTAAATTACGACTCCATACTTTAATTTAAGGATGGTTCTAGACATTCTAGCTATCCAGATAGACGTAAGTTCACCGGAACAGTAGAATATTCAGAACTACCTAAGGTGAGGGCATTATAATATTTGTGATAGTTTGCTTGCAATCAACAAGCTACTTCTAATTTAGATATGGTTTGTCAGTTTTTAAGAGTGTTAGTAGTATGCCTAGAGCATATCATTTAGTATGTATCTTGTACATGTTTTTATTAATAAAAGGCATTTCCACTTTTCTGTTTACATAATATATTTATGTGTAATAGAAAAGGTCCATTCATATTTTGTTAGAAATTCTATTCTTAAGTTGTTAAGAATATGAGTGACAGTATTTCTAATACAAAGTATCATAAATAGGTTCACAATCGAGGATACTTTATAATAAGAACATGACTTATCCAGAAAGATTGTATTCATGTTTGTTCCCAAGTTATTTATATGAGATATAAATAAGATGGAATGGTGAGTCTCATGCCATATAACAAACATGATAGGCACTTATACATGATAAGTAGGCCGAACCAGTGACACTTATGACAAGCACATGGAGTTTACTCTTGTCAATGCATTGTCATAAATCATATCAGTGCATATAATCTTTAGACCTGAGATAGCACAGTTATCTTGTATATAGGTGGTTTGAGTTTGATACTACTTTCATACTTGTACTGTGTATAGGTATATGGGTATGTGTTGGCTCCTACTAGTTATATATGGAGGTAGGTGTTGATCAAGATGGAATCTGTTCCTCTAAGTAAATAGAGATAAAATCCTATGTTCATTTAATTGTTTTTAATGTTTCAAGTTCCTGGCCAGGACAGATAGATTTATTCAGAAAGAGTTTCTGATGAGAAAATCTTTTTAATCAAGAACTGGAATTAAAAGAGAACATAATATTCATAGCAAATGGAGTTTGACATAAACCATGACTCCAGCTTGAGTTGGGATTTTGTAACAGAGAGATTCTAGTGCATGGTAATATATGATTATAGGTTTATTTAAGGTAAACCTTATCACTGATTGGGTGGCCATGGCATGCTATGCTAGGTGTTAACCATGGTCTATGAGGTGCATAAAATAATTTAGAGAAATCATTTATGGTAAGAAAGAGTTCTGATGATATTAAGAGTTGATATCATGTCTCATTGCTAATTAGTGATGAGCCTAGTAAGTCACACACATACACAAGTTATCACCTAATTAAATATAATTTAATTAATTAATTGAAGAGTTTAATTGATTAATTAAATAGGTTTGGTTTGCAATTAGATTGTAAAGTTCCTAGCATGACTTGAAACCAAATCTAGATTATTGGATGTATAGTATAAGTTAAATTTATATTTAAAGTGTTTAAATATGATTTTAATTAATGAGAAATTAATTAATAAAGATTAATTAATTGATTTATATTTGATATAAATTGATTAGAAGAAGAGAAATAATTATTTTGAGTTGAGAACTCAAAATTAAGACACATGGGCATTTTGGTCATTTCACAGAGTGAGACATGTGGCAACATGAGATGGTGACACATGGCATTATACATAAGCTTGCCAAATTTCTTTTAATCATGTAAAATGATTAAAATTAAGATTAAATATAGGTTTGACACTTGGCACAATGTGATTGGGTCAGTTAAACTTAGAACTAATCAGAGGGTGACATATGGCAAGGGTTTAATGTGCTGACCTAGCTATATAAGTGTTGTTATGAAAAGAAAACAACACAACCAGCAGTTATCCTCCTTTGTGCCACCACCTTGAAGTTTCCCTTCTCTTCTTCTTCATCTCTCACCAATTCCAAGAGATTAGCAAACAATCTCTTGAATTAAAAATACTAGAAATTGTTTCTAGTGTCCTGTTTACATCTTTTATCTCTTAAAAGGCAAAACTTGATTTTCTAATTAATAGAAAAAGCTTTAGAAGCTGTTCAAGGGCTGCCATAGGTGTTCTTGGTGTGGACAAGCTAGAGGGACAACATCTGGTGTCCTAAAGATGGATCCGAAAGGCACAAATACACTGCAGTGCATCAAGAGGTTAATATATTTGTTCTTGATCTCATCTATGGTTCTAAAGTTAATCTGATTAATTTTTAAAATCTTAAATGGCAAATACAAATCCAAAACATATTAAAAGTGTTTTAATATGTTGTTTATCATTGAAATCAAATAGATAAAAATAAATCTTACATGATGCATGTGACCCTAGGTGAAAATTTTTGAATTCAATGGTATAAAATTGTGTTTTTCATGCTTCCGTTCCTTCAATTGGTATTAGAGCCACTATATTTGCCATTTAAATTTTTGATTATATGATTTAATTGTATGTTTTGATCATGAGATGATTTATCCATTGCTGGTTGCAATGGATGTGTGGCGGCATGCTTGAAGAACACCATCAATGGTGCGCATGGGGTTAGGCTTCATGGGTGGTGCAAGGTTTGGCTTTTTAATTCTGCAATTGTTGTATGATCTAAGGCCTATCCTATGACTAATTAAAGTGTTTAATTAGTAGTTTTAATCACACAATTAAATTTTGATTCAAATCAGAATTTTAAAAATTGTTTAAATGTAATTCAAATCTGAATTTTAAAAGTTGTTTGAATGTGATTCAAATTTGAATTTTTTAAATTGTTTAAATCATATTTAAATCTGATTTTTTGAAGTTGTTTGAATAATATTCAGATCTGAATTTTTAAAAATTGTTTGAATGTGATTCAAATATGATTTTTTTAAAATTGTTTGAATGTGATTCAAATCTGAATTTTTAAGGTTGTTTGAATGTGATTCAAATCTGAATTTTTAAATTTATTTGAATGAGATTCAAATATGAATTTTTAAATTTATTTGAATCATATTCAAATCTGGATTTTTAAGTTAAATATGAGATATTCAATTTAATTTAAGTATGCATGTTTTATTTAATTGTTAAATTGTGATATGCATGATGGATGATCATGGACTATAAAAGACCAATGTGATTGGATTTATTTCTTTTATATTTCTTTAGGATTGTAAATTAATTAATTTATTTTAATTTATTTTGGGCATGTATTATTAAGTTTGTAATAATTTTTGGGTTGTAATTTCATTTATTTGAGTTCTTGTTAATTCGCCTTGTTATGCCAAGGATTACTATGTAATATTGGATTGCAAGAAGTTCAAGGAGGTCAAGAGCATTGGTGGGACCAGTGGGAGGAATTCAAGATCAAGTGTTGATTATGTACTCCTTCAGCAACTCTTGTAAAATGAATGAATGAAATGCACCTAGGAATGCCCTGATTCAATTCTTGGTGGCTCAGAATTGAATCCCTTAGAAAGTCCATAATCATACCATATTTACTGCTTATCCATGAATATTTGAGATGTATGGAAATGTATGCACTATGTGATATATGCATGCTAAATGGATAATGTGCAAAGTGAGACCTTAATAGTAATTAGGATGACCATAAAATTTTCCAAACAAATGATTAAGTTGGAAATGCTATAATTAAAGTAATTATAATATGGACCCTCCATTGGGGAAAAAAAATTTTAAAAAAATTTTAAATAGTTACATAAGATGCAATTAATTTAAGAGATTTTCTTAAGAATAATTGTTAAGCATGATATGTTATAAATATGTAAATGGTTTGGTGGCCAATATTGGATGTACCTGAGGACATTAAAATTATTTGCATAATTACTGGCTCAATAGGATCAACTTAACTAATGCAAGATAAGTCAATAATGGATGTACCTAAGATTTTGAGCATTAGGAGCTAGGTAAAGGATTGAACCTCACATGAGATGTGATGGGCAAGGAGTTGCTCACTTATAGTTTATTGTAATTCCAATAATGGATGTACCTGAGGATGATCAATAGAATTATAAGAATTCAATCACCCACTAGAAATCCATCCAACTAGGATTTTCGTTTTCTACTTTGGAAGTGTAGGATTCACTAAGTTAGTGGGAGGACCAATTTGATTAAAAGACCATAATCATTTTGGTTAATTACATGATACATTTACTAATTAATCTGGTTATTTTCTGCAGTTAATTTTCTAATAATAATGAGCACAGAACAACCACCACCATCCAATATCTTTGCAAGCATACTTGATCGCAATAGGTTGATAGGACCTAATCTGTCTGATTGGCTAAGAAATTTGAAACT
Source organism: Hevea brasiliensis (assembly GCF_030052815.1). Lineage (NCBI taxonomy): Eukaryota > Viridiplantae > Streptophyta > Magnoliopsida > Malpighiales > Euphorbiaceae > Hevea > Hevea brasiliensis. The sequence goes on from NC_079509.1 coordinate 42,785,419, forward strand.
TGTCCTGAACCTTGAACATATAGAATATGTTCTAAATTCAAATGTTCCTGGTCCCTTACCTCCAGAGGCCACTCAAGAGGAACATGAAACTTTGGACAAGTGGAAGGAGCATGATATGAGAGCTAAGTGTTACATGCTTGCTTCCATGAGTAATGAGTTACAAAAGCAGCATGAGAACATACAGAGTGTGAGTGAGATCCTCCTTCACATACAAGAGTTGTATGGTGAGCACAGCAGGAATGCTAGGTATGAGATATCTAGGCAGTTGTTCCGCATGAGGATGTCTGAGGGATAGAATGTTAGGGATCATGTCCACAGGATGATTCGGCTGATTGAGCAGCTAGAACATCTTGACTTTAACATGGATTTCTAAATGCAGACGGATTTGATCCTTCAGTCCCTTCCTGAGTCTTTTGGGAATTTTGTGACAAATTTCCATATGACTAAACAGGAATGCATCTTAGCTGGTTTACTCAACATGCTAGTTATTTCCCAAAAGAATATGCCGGGCAATAAAGGAAAAGAGGTAGCTTTGATTGCATCTTCTTCTACTGGAAATTCCAACAAGAAGAAGGGCAATAAGAAAAAGAAACCTCAGATTCCTGGTCCTTCTAAGAAAATAGCTAAATAGAAAGGGAACACTAAAGCTGATGGAGGCAAAGAAAAGTGTTTCCACTGCCAGAAAGATGGGCATTGGAAAAGGAACTGCACAGAGTATCTTGCTTCTCTGAAGGACAAGAAGGATACACCTTCGGAAGGTATGTCCATATCTTGTTATTTAGATTCTGATGATACTCATAGTTCATCTACAGCTTAGGTTTTAGATACTGGTTTTCTAATGATATGCAAGAACTAGCAAATAGTAGCAGCTTGCATTCTCGAGATGTTAGATTCTGGATTGGCAATGGCTCAACTGTTGAAGCTTTAGCCACAGGATCTAAATCTTTTTACATGTTTGGACATGTTTTGTGTTTGGATAATATTTTATATGTACCTGGTGCTTTTAAGAATATCATTTCTATATCTAGTTTGACTATAAATAGCTATGAATTTCAATTCACAGATGATGTTTGCAATATTTATTTTGGAAATAAATATGTTGGTTCGGGTTATATGAATGATGGTCTTTATTATTTGGATAATAATGACAAACACAAAATGAATGCAAGTGATCTAAATGAATGCAATGCCATGGTGAAAACCAACTCAAGTTCAAAATATATTTGGCACTTAAGGTTATGTCATGTTGTAGAAGATAAGATTGCAAAATTGAAGAAAATGGGGATTCTATCCGCATTGGGCTCTGAGCCTACTCCAACTTGTGAATCTTGCCTTCAGGGCAAAATGACTAGATCACCCTTTATTGGACAAGGGCTAAGGGCTAAAAATATTTTAGAGTTAATACATAGTGATGTATGTGGTCTATTTAAAGAAATGGCTAGAGGTGGTTTTCATTACTTTATTACCTTTACTAATGATAAATAAAGGTTTGGGTATTTGTATTTGATGAAATACAAACATGAATCCTTTAAAAAGTTCAAAGAATTTAAATCTGAAGTAGAAAAATCAAACAGGAAAGAGTATTAAAGCTCTTCGATCAGATCGTAGAGGTGAATATTTAAGTACTAAATTTGATGAATACTTTAGAGGGCACGGCATTGTTTCCCAGCTAACTCCTTCAGGAATGCTACAGCTGAATGGTGTATCTGAAAGGAGAAATCGTACCCTATTAGATATGGTACGTAGTATGATGAGCTATACTAATATGCCAATCTTCTTTTGGGGATTTGCATTGGAATCAGCTTTGTATATTTTGAATAGGATTCTATCAAAATTAGTTTCTTCCATACCTTATGAGAATGGCATGGAAGAAAACCGAGTCTTAAGCATGTTAAGATTTGGGGTTGTCCAGCTTATATTAAAAAGCTGAACACTGATAAATTAGAAACCATATCAGAAAAAGGTCGATTTGTTGGATATCCAAAAGATAGTTTTGGATATTATTTTTATTTGCCTACTTCACAAAAGGTTGTGATAAGTAGAGATGCCACATTTCTTGAACAACAGTTTGTTCAAGAAGGAGGCAAAGGAAGGCAAATAGAGTTGGAATTAGAGAATTCTAACCAACCAACAGATTAGATGGATATAGATCCATCTAGTCAACCTACACCCATTGATGAAACATCTACAGCTGTTCCTCGTAGAACAACCAGGGTATCTCACCCACTAGTGAGATATGGTTTCCTTCATGAAGAAGAACAAGAGTTGTCTACTCATGAAGAAGTAGATCATGGAGATGATCCACTTACCTATGAAGAAGCTATATTAGATATAGACTCTTCAAAATGGATTGATGCTATGAAATCTGAAATTGATTCTATGTATAAGAATCAAGTTTGGGATCTTGTTGACCCACCTGAAGGTATTGTACCTATAGGGAAAAAATGGGTTTTCAAGAAAAAAATTGGTTCTGATGGAAAGGTAGAGACCTATAAGGCAGGGCTAGTAGCGAAAGGGTTTCACCAAAGGCAAGGAATCGACTATGAGAAGACTTTCTCGCCTGTTGCCATGCTTAAATCAATTAGGATTCTATTAGCAATAACTGCATACTATGATTATGAGATTTGGTAGATGGATGTCAAAACAGCTTTTCTCAATGGATACATTGAAGAAAACATTTTCATGGAACAACCTAGGGGTTTTGAATCCTAAGATGGTTCCAAGGTATGCAAGCTAAAGCGATCCATTTATGGGTTGAAGCAAGCTTCGAGGAGTTGAAACATCCGTTTTGATGAAGCCATTAAATCATTTGATTTTATCAAAAATGAGGATGAGCCATGTGTATATAAGAAGGTTAGTGACAGTGCTATCACTTTCCTTGTCTTATATGTGGATGATATACTGTTGATGGCTAATGATACAGGTATGTTGACAACTGTAAGGTATGGTAGTCAAACACATTTTTCATGAAAGACTTAGGGGAGGTAACCTATATTCTTGGGATTCGCATCTATAGAGATAGAGCGAAAAGAATAATTGGTTTATCCTAAAGTCTATACTTAGAAAAGGTGTTAAAGAGGTTTAACATGCTTGATTCCAAGAGAGGATTGTTACCAGTGAGACATGGTATCCATCTTTCTAAAGAGATGTCTCCAAAGGCACCTAAAGAAAGAGATAAAATGGCCAGGATTCTATATGCTTCGGCTATTGGAAGTTTAATGTATGCATTGTTGTGTACTAGGCCGAATATCGCATATGCTGTTAGTTTAACTAGCAGGTATCAATCCAATCCAAGTTTGGAACACTGGATAGCTATCAAGAATATCCTTAAGTACTTGAGAAGAACTAAGGATTTGTTCTTGATCTATAGAGATGGAGACTTGCAATTGGATGGTTATACTGATTCTAATTTTCAATCAGATATCGATGATAGAAAGTCTACCTTTCGATATGTAACACCCTCCCTGTAGCAACTCTGTACATTCTACTGTTCTGGTGACCAGTGTTGGTCCGGACAGCTAGAACATCCGGAAAAATATTTAAACTAAAGTGAGGAACCATAATTAACTCAAATATTAATAAGAAAAATTTAGAAAAAATTTTAGAAATAAAATACAACCAAGTTAAATGAGCCGGTGCCCAAGCGATGGGTAACCCAGAGGGAAGTTGCGGTTCTCGCAACTAGGAGCCCTAAACCCGGGGAAAAATTCATAAAATAATTTTTGGGACTCCAGAGAAGGGTCATTGAGGTCCCTATGGCATTAGAATACCAAGAAAATATTTAGAAAAAATTTTCAATCGGTACAGACAATTTTGACCCGTTAAGCCAAACGGAGGGCATTTTGGTTATTTCGCCTTCAGAGGTGATTTTTGGCCGACTTGTCCAGTTGAGTAAATAATTATTATGACATAAAATATGAATTAATGTTGATGAAAAACTAATTTAAAGTTAGTAGAAAAGAAAAGAAAAGAAAAATCAATATAATGCAAATAATGACATCATTATGAGGTCATTTAAAAGTTCCCACCAATCACAATTAAACAACCATTTAATTAACTAATAAAAGAGGCAAAAAAAAAAGACCAAAGAAATTAAAAAGCAAACAGCCATCTTCTTCCCCAAATTCCAGCCGCACCATAGCCAAGGAAATCCTCCATTTATCTTCTTCATTCAAGCTTGAAAATCTCTCAAACCTCACCCCAAAACCCTAAGTCACCTTCACTAAAACTTATCCACACACTCTAAGGAAGCTCTAGGCAGCCTAGAAAAGGAAAGAAAGTGAAGTCAAGCTTGGAAAAATTCTGCCCTATAAGAGGTTAGTGCCTATTATGCATACATCTCTCTTTTTCCATATTAGAAACCTAAAATAAGTAAGAATTTGTAAATTAAGTGGATAAAATCTATGTGTATGTATATCCTAGAATTTGGCATCCCTAAGGAAGGAACAAGATTGAGTGTTTTTGATGGATTTGGAGTGAACTAGAGATCATGTTTAAAGTATATAAATATAAGGATAATGAATTAGTTAGTTAACTAAGGTAACTTGTGTGAACCTTGAATTTGAGCTAGGGTTTGGGAGTGAAATTTAGACTTGGCTTATGAAATGATGAGTGAACATTCTAATGGTCAATTAGTGACCATTTGAGGTAATTTGACCATAATTTGAAGTGAACTAGAGTGTTACAAACTGAAATGGTATGCTGCCTAGTGAGGGCAGCAGGTGAGGCTGTGATTCCAGCCCACTTGGACAGCCATAACTTTGGCTGTATAGGTTCAATTGGTGTTTGGCCAATTGGACATGAAACTAGATATAAAGTGGCACAATTTTTCTGAAGAAACCATGCCCAAAAGACCAAAGCAAGTGGACCAAAAATTGGCCCCAATCCGGATACCCTGAAATCAGATTCTGCAGAATGACCAAATGAACAGTAACTGTTCATTTGGCCATAACTCACTGTAGAATGGCCCAATTGACCTGAAATTTTTACAGCAACAAGATAAGATATAGACAAACAACTTTCATGAAGAACCCTACCCCAAATTATGACCAGAACCTATCCAACAAGGCAGTGGCAGTCACTGTTCACTGCACTATAGATATGGTCAATTCTGCAGTTTTGCAATCCGGCCAGCTGTGGTTTTTGGACCATAACTGGAGCTACAAAACTCCAAATGGAGTGATTCAAAAAAGGAAATTCAACTAGACAAAATAAGGAACAACTTTCATGTGTACCATTTCCTCAAATTCCCACTGTAACAGTCACTAATGGAACAGTAAAATTAGGATACAAAAACTGAAAATTCTGCTCCCTTAGTTCTAAGCTTAAAAATGGTATTGGTGATTAATTCCAACAAGTTTTGAATGCAAAATGTGGTACATTGGGGGTGTTAAAACCAATGTACCTATTTTCTATCCAAAAGTCAACATTTTTGTTGACCAATGAGGTGAATAGTGATACCAAAACTTGAAATTCAAAAATTGAAGAATTCAAAAGTATCAAATGCCCTAGTATACCTAACAAGATTGGTTTGGATAGTTTGGCATGCCAATAGGGTTCAGTTAGCAGTACTGCACATGGCATTATACCATTCTGTGATTTTATGGCTTTTAGCCATTCTGACCTTGTGTTGATATTTGGCCTTGTGCCTATTGTCATTACAGCTTATTAGCTGTTCTGTTGCACACCGGGAGATGCATACGTGACCGATGGTGTGACGGCCCGAGGTACAAGATACCCAGCGCCAATATACCCGTTTATCCAGTCCAGTCATCCAGTATAGGTTACTTGGGCAACCAAAAGAATGAAAGTGGATAAAGTTAACAAAATAAATTATTATAACAAGTACAAAACCAGTAAAACATCGATACATTCAATACATATTTATTTTCTGCTATTCCTTTTATTTTATTAATACACCACTAAGCATTATTGCTTAGCGCGTTGCTTTTACCACGCGTAGGTTCTGGAGATACTGATCGAGAGCCCGTGAGACCACGATCGGGTGAGTCCATCCTGCAGCTCTGCATAGTGTCTGTGTCACCTCACCATCTTCAGTGCATTGGTAGGACACTAGGTTTCATTTTGATATTTTGTAACTAATATTTATTTTCTCATATGTAATTGAACTTATGAAATGTATTTTGATGTTCATGTAAATAATGAGAATTGTGTTTGTGAATGGAAAAGTGAATGTTTATCTGTGATTTATACATGATTATCACATGAGATGAATGATTGAGAAATGAAATTGAAAAATGTTGAGATTTTGATATTGGAATTTGAGATGATTGAATATGATTATTAGAAGTGTTTTTCACAGGTTCCGAAGAACTGTTTTCTCCATTTTTAGCCTAGATTTCACCGATTTTCTATAAAATTTTCGGAACCTCAAATAAATTAAAATTTCAACAAATGACTTAAATAGATTATATTTCACAAATTATGTTCAAAATTATGATGAAAATTAATTAAGATAAAATAAAGTGTTCCGGTACACCGTGTGACATAGCTTACTCGGATATACTGTAGACGGGTAAGGGGTGTCACATTTAGTGGTATCAGAGCACGGTTTAGGCGTTTCTGGGCCTAGATTGAGTCCATATCATGCATTGCATTTGTAAGAGTCGAGGTGACACTAATGCAGATCTGTTTGTCTTTCTTATTTTGAATAGGATATGGACCCTACATCACAGAGAGCAGTTGAGGAGGAAGTGGAGAGTCATGCTCCACCTGCAGCAGCTGAGACTGGGGGTATGGGAGAACCTGCTCCGCCAGCTCAAGCAGAGCCTGCTCAACCTCCACAGGCCATGTTTCAGCAAATGGCAGAATTCTTCAAACAAATGGCTGGGGTAATGCCACCACCACCACCACCTCCACAACCAAAATCACACCTGGAAAAATTGAGAAAGTTTGGAGCAGTGGATTTCTTTGGCAAGAGAGAAGATGATTACATTGCGGTAGAAAATTGGTTTAATGAGCAGTGAGTTTTAAAACAACTCCACTGCACTCCAGAGCAAAACTTAGAAGCTGCCATATCTCTGTTGCAAGATGATGCATATGAATGGTGGGATACTGTGTCCAGTGAAGTACAGTCAGAAATAGTAACTTGGGACTTCTTTCTCTCTGAATTTAAGAAGAAATATGTGGGTAGTGTATACCTGGAAGAGAGAAGAAGAGAGTTTATTAATCTAAGGCAGAGACAGCTATCAGTGGACGAGTATGAAAAGGAATTCGTCAGATTGAGCCGCTACAGAAAGGAGATAGTCCCTAATGAGGCCGAAAGGTGTAAGAGATTTGAAGAAGGATTAAATGACAATATAAAGATCATGATCACTGCCTTGGGAATCACAGACTTCACCAAGTTAGTGGAAGCTGCAATAAAGGTTGAAAAGGTTAGAATAAGTGAGCAGACCAGAAGAGAGAGACAGCAGAAGAGGGGCCTGGTCGCCTAGTTCATCTCCCGCACTGTGGAAGAAGTTCAAGGGTCCACCGCACGAGTTCAGTCAGCCACAAGGTCGTGGTCACCTCGGGGCCCCAGCCACGCTTACCCCTAGGAGAGGTCACCCACACCATCGGTGGGCGCCTCTGTGGATGGGGTTCAGGGGACCAGCCTCAGCATCTTCTGCATGTCCACATTGCCTGAAGTGGCACAAGGGGGAGTGTTGGAGAGTGACTGGTGCCTGCTTAAGGTGTGGGTCGACAGAGCATCAGCTGAGGAACTGTCCACGCAGAACCACTACAGCTGCTCCAACACAAGGCATGCACCTACCTGCACCACAAAGGGGTAGGAAATCTGGCAAATCTGAGGTAGTGGGACCATCACAGAGGCCTGCATCTAAGCCAGCAAAGAGGCCAGATAACAAACCACCTGCCAGAGCCTATGCCATTAGAGTCCAGAAGGAGCAAGATGCCCCGGACGTCATCAGGGGTACGTTCTCCCTCTACAATACATCTGTGCATGCATTGGTGGATCCAGGATCCACTCATTCATACATTTGCATCAACCTACCCATAGAAAGGGGGATATTAGTAGGGGAGAGTGACCAAGACATTCTGGTCACAAATCCATTGGGCCACAGTGTAGTGGTGAACAAAGTATACAAGGGTTGCCCGTTAAGGATTCAGGGGTATGAATTCTTGGCAGACCTGATTGAGTTGCCTTTCCATGAGTTTAACGTGATTTTGGGAATGGACTGGTTATCACGTCATCAGGCAATAGTTGATTGCAAATTGAAGAGAATTTCTCTGAAAACTTCTGAGGGTAATGAGATCACAGTTGTGGGGGAAAGGACAGATTTCTTGTCCAATGTCATCTCAGCCACAATTGCAAGAAGAATGATGAGAAAAGGCTGTGAAGCCTACCTAGCACATGTGGTGGATACTAGGCAGGCTAAGCCAGATCTGTGTGACATACCCACAGTAAGACACTTCCCAGATGTATTTCCTGAAGAATTGCCTAGTTTGCCACCAGAAAGGGAAGTCGAATTTGCTATTGAGACACTGCCGGGTACAGTACCCATTTCTATTGCTCCTTATAGGATGGCACCCACTGAATTGAGAGAGTTGAAAACTCAGTTGCAAGAGTTGCTTGATAAGGGGTTCATACGCCCCAGTGTGTCACCGTGGGGAGCTCCAGTGCTGTTTGTAAAGAAGAAGGATGGGACTTTGATGCTATGTATCGATTGCCGGCAGTTGAATAAAGTGACTGTGAAGAACAAATATCCGTTGCCTAGAATTGATGATCTGTTTGATCAGTTGAAGGGAGCAGGAGTATTTTCCAAGATTGATCGTAGATCAGGGTATCATCAGTTGAGGGTGAAGGATGTAGATGTGCCAAAGACTGCATTCAGGACCCGGTATGGGCATTATGAGTTTCTGGTGATGCCCTTTGGCCTAACAAATGCACCAGCAGCATTTATGGACCTTATCGCAAGGGATTTTGAGGTCGCCTGAATGAACCCTCACCGAAGTGGAAAAGAATGAGGAGTCGCCACCTTAGTTTTGAGGGAAACTAAAGAAAACCATTTGTGAAGATAAATTGAAATAAAACCACTTCAAAACAGAGATTCTAAGTTCGGGGTCCGTAAACGGGTGGGGAAGGTGTTAGGCTGTCACACCTTACCCCTCTGTAAGGCATAACATGATCCCATAGAATACCTAATGAATTACCGAACTTTACCTACTGATAACTCATTAAGTACCCTACAAAGGATTTTAAATCAATTTTCTTACTTTTGTTAAGTGGTGAGCATTGTTTAATAGGCATTTAAAACATTTAGTTAAAATTAAAACTAGTTAATATTTTTGGTCCATTTTAGTTTTCCGCAAATTCTATAAAAATTTTGACAGAGTTTCCTCTGTATTTTGAGAAAACCGTTCTTCAAATACCTGTAAAAATTACTTCTAAAAGTTTTCCTCAACCACTACTTCGGTTTCACAATCAAACTCAATCAATTTCACAATCATTTCAATAAATTTCTCAAGTTCAAAATTCAATAGTCCTCAAGGTACAGTCAATCAATTTCATACATTCATATTTCTTTAAAGATAAACAATTTATGTATTCATCATACAAAAATTTATATTAAGAAAATCCAAACTAAAATTTATTACAAATTTTATACAGATTTTGTACAAGCTGCTCAAAACCCATCTTCACATGTCCATACATTTCTGTGCATTACATACATCAAAATAAATATTTATGATCAGGGTATAAATTATACCCGAAAGCTTCAAAGCAGAACGATTCTCAATCCTCAAGACTCAATCACGCTTCCTCTAGTCTCTCAGATTCATGACAAGAATAGAAGCTATCGCTGAGTACTAGGACTCAGTGGTACACAACATACTGAAATAATCTTTATGCAAAACTTAAATCATATTTATTCAAAATTTTGGCTAAACATGCACATTAAACACAAAACATAAATCATGAGATTTTAATACGAACCAAGTTCATTTCAAAGTATCAAAACACATTTCATAAAACCCATAGTTAGATCATGCCATTCGAAACAAATAGAATCTCAATAGCCAGAGGCTAAAGAGAAATCACATGAATCTCAATAGCCAGAGGCTAAAGAGAAATCACATCATAAGGCTAGCTAGCTCAAATATATGGATATCCATTCACATCCTCTTCTACTGGCACACCTCAACACTTCTCCAGAGAAGGAATCAAAATTCGAAACTAATTACCCCCACTAGTCGTGCTAGTGAGGTGTTCAAATATATGGTCATGACACTGTGATTTCAAAACTTATCTTAACAATTTGCTAAACATTGTCATTTCAAATATACACAATAACTTCCAACAATTTAAGTCAAAACATCATAACTATTGTCACAAATAAATTCTCAATAATTCAAAGCAAATGTAAAATACATATTTCATTCACTTTATCAACACATTTTAAAGCATAGTGATGTTGTGCGCAAACCTCAAACGAGTCATCCCTTAGCCTCGACTCGGTTCCTCGGGTTCTTTCCCAATATTCTTTTCAACTGAAACACACAATTTTACAATGTTTCAGTACTAGAACTTAACATAGATCCAAAATAAATTTAGCTTCATAATTACCTAGCTCTAACGTGCTAAATTCAACGTTCTTTAAATTTTGTGTTTCGGGTTACTATTCACTGCACTATTCAAGTCAAATAGTTGACTTTCTAAGACTTAATAGGTATGGGAACTCCAACTTCACCCACATACCACATTTTGGTCACTAAACTTGTTGGTTTTGGTCATTTTCTCAAAGCTTAGGTCATTTTGGCAAAATTACCAATTTTCGGTTTTGGTGCTCCAAAGTTGCACTGTTCCATTAGTCAATCTACTGTTGGAATTTGACAAAAATTCCTTCATAGAAAATTTTCCTTATTATCTTAAGTGTATTCTCATTTTTGGATCACCTCAATCGGAGTTTTGTAGCTCAAGTTATGGCCAAAATAAGTTTACTGTTCACGTGTACTGTTCATACTGGTATTTTGGGTTCTGGCAGATTTTGATCCAACTTTGGTCAGTAATTTGATTAAGTTAAGTTCATAATTTGGTCTGACTTTCTTCATATGAAATGTTCTACTATGTCTTAGGTTTCCATCGGTTCAAGAATCGCCTAAATCCGAATTTTCTAGAGAAAGTTATAGCCATCCAAACATTACTGTTCAACTGAAAATCTGCAGAGTTGCAGGTTTGGTAACTCAACTTTGCTCAATTATTTGAATGGGTTAATGGCATAATTTGGGGTGATGTTCTTCATGAAAGTTTTAGGTCTATATGCCCTCTAACCCCTGGCCAAATTTCAGGTCAATTTGACCTGTCTAACTCGAGTTATGACCAAATGAACAGTTACTGTTCATTTGGTCAGTTTGGTGCAGTGGCAGCCTGCTATCATTTCACTTTGGTCAATTGTTTCACCAAGTTTTGGTCAATTTTTGGCCATGGTTCCTTAATGAAAATTGTGCTCTTTTATGTCTATTTTCATCTCCAATTGGTGGCATATCAATTAGACTTGTAAAATTTGAGTTTTGGTCCTTCAAAGTGGGTTTGGTTAATTTGGTTTAATTTCCTAACATTCCCACACAATCCATTTGGTCATAATTGACCATTATTTCACTTCACAATAAGTCAAACAAGCCATTTATGTATTTCTCCAAATTTTGGTTCACTAACCCTAACATTCAAACCCTAATCTCACTAATTCATTGTGTTTAACTACTTTCAAAGCCTTAAACCATAATAACTCAACTACTTAAGGTTCATATACTCATTTAAGTCAATCAAACCATGAAACAATACCCTCATACCCATGTTGGCTGAAATCTTTATGATCCCTTATCTTAACATTTTGTTTTAACTTTCATCAAATTCCAACTTAATACAAATAGTTAATCATTAATATAAAGAAAAATTTAAGGGATAAACACTAACCTTGCTTGGAGGGTTTCTAGGCTTTACTTCCTTCAAGTGTTTCTTCTTCTTTTTACTCTCTAATGCTTCCTCAACATGTAAAGAGAATTTTTTAATGTTGGGACTTTGTGAATTTATGGAAGTAAGTAAGGAAATTCAAGCTTTCTAGTCCTTAAAAATGGTGGAACAAGTGAGTGAGAATGAAAGGGAGAGATGGGGCGGCACAAGGGTGAGGAAGATGACTTTTTCTCTTTTTTTTTTTCTTTTCCTTTATCTAATTTAATTTATGGAAGACCACAAAAAAAATCCCAATTAAATAATTCAATTTATTAATTTAGTTATGGCATCATCCATGATGTCATAACTTTTGACTTTTTCATTTTCATCTCTTTTTCTTTTTTTTTTATTTTTTTTTTTAGTTCTTTGATTTAATTCTCAATTCTGAAATTTTCTTTTCTCCGATTTTATTTGACAGTTAGGTCAGGAGTCAGCTCTCGGGGTCAATTGACCAAATTGCCCCTCACCGGTTCATCCCGATTTGCAAATAATTCCATATTTCTTCCGGCTCCCTGACCTAATTATTTGACTGGCTTAACAGTTCTTTTTCGTGATTTTCTTTTTTCCACTGTGTTCATAAGGGTCCTAAGGACCACAAATCACTTTTACGGTTCGAATTTGAGTTTAAAACGACTTCAAGCTGCTCCCGAGGAGGTCACTCATCACTGTGACTCTCGGCTCGTTTAACTTATTATGTTCTGTTTTTCTTATTTATAGTCAACTAATTAAACATTACTAATTATTTGTGTTTATGGCTTCTTAAGTTGTCTTAAGTGTGGTCCTAATCCCCTTAATTGTCCGGACCAACACCGGTCACCGGAATAGTGAAATCTACCAGGCTATGCAACCGGGGGTGTTACAATTCTCCCCCCCTTAAATAAATTTCGTCTCGAAATTTTACCTGGTATCAATCTCTGAACAGCTGTGGGTGTTGTCTCCTCATGTCCTCCTCTCGTTCCCAAGTAGCCTCCTGGCCTGAATGATGGTTCCACAGCACTTTTACCAATGGTATCTGCTTGTTTCGTAGCTGTTTCACCTCATAAGCCAGAATCTCTATGGGTTCTTCTTCATATGTGAGGTCTGGATTCACTTCAATTTCCTCTACTGGTAGTACATGAGATGGGTCTGATCGATACCTCCTCAACATAGACACATGGAAAATATTATGTATCTTCTCCAACTCTGGAGGTAGTGCCAACCGATATGCCAAAGGACCCACTCTTTCCAGAACCTCATATGGCCCAATGAAACGAGGACTCAGTTTCCCCTTTCTGCCGAATCTCATAATTCTCTTCCAAGGAGAAACTTTGAGGAAAACTTTCTCACCCACTGCATACTCAATATCCCTTTTCTTCAAATCAATGTAGGACTTCTGACGGTCTGATGCAGCTTTAAGTCGATCTCTGATCACCCTAATTTTCTTTTCAGTCTGTTGAACAATTTCGGGTCCGATCATCTTTCTTTCACCTACGTCATCCCAACACAACGGGGTTCTACATTTTCTGCCATACAAAGCTTCATATGGAGGCATTCCAATGCTTGATTGTTAGCTGTTGTTGTAAGCAAACTCAATCAAAGGCAAGTGTGCATCCCAAATGCCCTCAAACTCAATCACACAAGCCCGTAGCATGTCCTCCAAGATCCGACTACCCTCTCGCATCGCCATCTGTCTGCGTGGGTGGAATGCAGTACTAAAGTTCAATCTAGTTCCTAGGGCTCTCTGAATACTACCCCAGAATCTAGAAGTGAACCTAGGATCTCTGTCTGACACAATGGATACTGGCACTCCATGTAGTCTCACAATCTCATCAATGTATAACTTGGCCAATCTTTCTAAACTGTAGTCCATTCGAACTGGCAGAAAATGAGCAGATTTAGTCAGTCTGTCGACAATGACCCATACTGCATCATGACTCTTCTGTGTCCTCGGAAGTCCCATCACAAAATCCATCGTTATTCTTTCCCATTTCCATTCAGGCACTGGTAGTGGATGTAATAACCCAGTAGGCACTTGATGCTCTACCTTCACTTGCTAACAAGTTAGGCATTTGGATACAAACTCTGCCACATCTCGTTTCATACCCATCCACCAGTAATGCTCCTTTAGCCCTCTATACATTTTTGCACCACCAGGGTGCATGGCAAAAGGAGACTCATGTGCTTCCTTCAAAATGATTTGCCTCAAATCCACATCATTAGGAACACATATTCTACCTTGGTGTAGCAGTAGACCATCATCTCTGATTGAGAATTCTGGTTTCTTGCCCTGCCGGACTTCTTCTAACAGCTTCTGATACCTTTCATCATTCTGAGCAGCCATTCTGATCTGATCAATTAACACTGGCTGTACATGCCATGCAACTGCTGTCTGCCCCTCATCATTAATCTCTAAACTGGCATGTAATGATCTTAACTCATGTACCAAAGACAAAGGAGTAACTCGTAGACTTGCCATAGCCTTGCGACTTAAGGCGTCAGCCACAACATTAGCTTTCCCTGGCTGATAGTCTATCAGACAATCATAGTCTTTTATCAACTCTAACCATCTCCTCTGTCTCAAATTCAACTCTTTTTGGGTGCCCAAATACTTCAAACTCTTATGATCTGTATAGATGTAGCACTTCTCCCCATACAAATAATGCCTCCAGATCTTAAGAGCAAACACAATAGCTGCAAGCTCCAAATCATGTGTTGGATAGTTCCTCTCATGCGGTTTCAGCTGGCGTGATGCATAGGCAATGACATTTCGATCTTGCATCAACACACAACCTAACCCATTGTGAGAAGCATCATCAGAATCAGATATTCTTTACCCGTGTAGGTAAAGTCGGATCGAGCTTCAGTCAAACATCTCTTCAATTCATCAAAACTTTGCTGGCATTTATCCATCCACTGAAATTTCACATCCTTTCTAAGCAACTTGGTCAATGGAGATGCCAACATGGAGAATCCCTTCACAATCTACGATAGTATCTAGCTAAACCCAGAAAACTGCGAATTTCTGTGACATTTCTGGGTGGCCTCCAATTAAGGACAGTTTCAATCTTACTTGGATCTACCTTAATGCCCTCTTCTGATACTACATGCCCCAGGAAAGATATTTCTTTCAGCCAAAATTCACACTTCGACAATTTGGCATATAGCTGTTTCTCTCTCAAAATCTGTAGTACAATCCGCAGATGTCTATCATGCTCTTCTGCATTCCTCGAATAGACCAATATATCATCTATGAATACCACAACAAACTGGTCGAGGTATGGTCTGAAAATAGTGTTCATCAGATCCATAAAAGCAGCCGGAGCATTAGTTAACCCGAATGGCATGACTAGGAATTCATAATGGCCATAACGGGTTCTGAAGGCAGTTTTAGGAATACTCTGCTCTTGTACTTTCAGCTGATAATAACTCGATCTCGTGTCAATTTTGGAGAACATACCGCACTCTCAACTGATCAAACAAGTCATCAATACGGGGCAATGGGTATCTGTTCTTTATTGTCACCTTATTCAACTGCCGATAATCAATGCATAACCGGAGAGTGCCATCCTTCTTCTTTACAAACAACACTGGTGCTCCCCAAGGTGACTAGGGCGGATAAAGCCCTTGTCAAGCAACTCCTGCAACTGTACTTTTAACTCTTTTAATTCTGCAGGTGCCATTCTATATGGTGTTATAGAGATTGGGTCCACACCAGGCATAACATCAATCTCAAACTGCACCTCTCTTTCTGGAGGTAATCCTGGCAATTCATTAGGAAATACATCCGGAAAATCACATACCGTAGGGATGTCCCTCAGTGTTGGACTCCCCACTTGGATGTCTATCACATGTGCTAAGTATGCTTCACACCCCTTTCTAATCATTCTTCTGGCTAGTGCAGCCAAAATGATGTTTGATGGCAGTAAATGCCTCTTCCCATGTATTACCACATCACCGTACAAAGGGAGACCAAAAGTGACTGTCTTCAGTCCACAGTCAATCATGGCATGATGCCTGGCTAACCAATCCATGCCCAAGATGATATCATACTCTCTGAAGGGCATTTCAATCAAGTCTGACAGGAAAACATGTCCTTGGATCACCAAAGGACAGTCTCTATAAATTCTGTTAACCCGGACCTCTTGTCCTAACGGACTAGTTACTAGCACTTCAAAATCCATTTGCACACATGGAATAGCAAGTGAACTAACTATGCTAGCACTAACATATGAATGGGTTGAACCCGGATCAAACAATACAAACACTTCTTGATCAGAGATAGAGAATGTACCATACCACATCGTAAGTCTCACCTCTTCTCGTCTCATAGTGTAGATTCTGGTCAAGCACTTCCTTGTCTCATCGACCAATCGTGCCTTGATCGTCAAGCGGTGCTTCTACCTTTGCCTCCTCCTCTCGCCAACCGATCAGGAACCTCTCGAGAGCGGGACTCAATAGATCCTCGGCAGAGTAGGAGCCGGACTATATCTCTGAGCACTAGTACGCCTTTAGCTATATGGCCCTTGCCTCCGCAGCTAAAGCAGCTCCAAAGGGCCCAAGAGCACTCCCCATGAATCTTGCCACAAGTCTCCTGTGGGCGTAATGTGAACCCTCGCTAACCATCGACTGCACCTAGGGGTCTCGTCCGAGAATCGGCCCCTACCAAATCTTTCCACCTCGACCTGCTGGGTCCAGTAAACTTCTTTCTCTTTCCAGATGTAGCACCAGAACTTTGTTCAACTGATTTTTCCCCCTTGTCTTTTTCTGATTTCTCAGCTTTTTCTGATTTTTCTTTCCTTGGGGTTGCTTTTGATTCAATTCTCTCTAGTTCAAGTGCTTGAGACATAAGCTCTGAGAAGTTGCTGTGTCAGAATCCCACAACTTGCATCCTTATGCTGGGCTTCAAACCCGTCTCAAATCTCTTGCACCTTGCCTTACTGGTAGTAAGGAGACTCCCCGCATAGTGACTCAAAGTGGAGAACTCCTCTCATACTCTGCCACCGATCGGTTCCCTTGTTTCAAACTCAAAAATTCTTGCGCTTCGTCAACATATGCATCCGATGTATTTGTCTGAACTCTCGATGAAGTCATCCTGTGTCAAGATCGTGGTTCAACTAAGCCGTGGGGATGGTTTTCCACCAATCATACGCATCCCCTTGCAGAGCGACACGAGTATTCAAACTTCGTTCATCTTGGCAATGTAGCTTCTTAAATACTGGCCCATTCTTTCAAGCCATTGCTCGCCTCTAAAGGGTCCACTGCACTTTAAATTCTGCAGCCCCATACTTCATTAATTTATCATATTGTCCGGCCGAGGCGTGGTTGTGCCACAGTGGTTGGGGTGGAGCTTGAACAGCATACCTCACCATTTATCAAACATCGCAGACCATCTCACAGCGAATCAGGCAGGAATCGCGGCATTTGTGGGGTCAGCCGACCCACTAACATTCGGTAAGGCTGGGGCTTCCCCTTGTGCCTCAACTTCAACAGACTGCTCAACTGAGCGATCCCCTTCTTCCATTTCAGTCTGAAGTTAGGGTATCTCCTGAACAAGTAACACATGGAGATTTCCCTCCGTTAGTTCATATTTATGATGTAATGCACTGTATGCAACAAATATGGACATTGAGCAGTTGTACTTAACAAAGAAAAAAACACAAATTCACAATTTAAAACATACTTCAAAAACTTGCTCTGATACCACTAAAACATGTCACACCTTACCCCTCTGTAAGGTATAACATGATCTCGTAGAATACCTAATGAATTACCGAACTTCACCTACCGATAACTCATTAAGTACCCTACAAAAGATTTTAAATCAATTTTCTTACTTTTGTTAAGTGGTGAGCATTGTTTAATAGGCATTTAAAACATTTAGTTAAAATTAAAACTAGTTAATATTTTTGGTCCATTTTAGTTTTCCGCAAATTCTATAAAAATTTTGACAGAGTTTCCTCTGTATTTTGAGAAAACCGTTCTTCAAATACCTGTAAAAAGTACTTCTAAAAGTTTTTCTCAACCACTACTTCGGTTTCACAATCAAACTCAATCAATTTCACAATCATTTCAATAAATTTCTCAAGTTCAAAATTCAATAGTCCTCAAGGTACAGTCAATCAATTTCATACATTCATATTTCTTTAAAGATAAACAATTTATGTATTCATCATACAAAAATTTACATTAAGAAAATCCAAACTAAAATTTATTACAAATTTTATACAGATTTTGTACAAGCTGCTCAAAACCCATCTTCACATGTCCATACATTTCTGTGCATTACATACATCAAAATAAATATTTATGATCAGGGTATAAATTATACCCGATAGCTTCAAAGCAGAACGATTCTCAATCCTCAAGCACTCACACGCTTCCTCTAGTCTCTCAGATTCGCAATAAAGAATAGAAGCTATCGCTGAGTACTAGGACTCAGTGGTACACAACATACTGAAATAATCTTTATGCAAAACTTAAATCATATTTATTCAAAATTTTGGCTAAACATGCGCATTAAACACAAAACATAAATCATGAGATTTTAATACGAACCAAGTTCATTTCAAAGTATCAAAACACATTTCATAAAACCCACAATTAGATCATGCCATTCGAAACAAATAGAATCTCAATAGCCAGAGGCTAAAGAGAAATCACATGAATCTCAATAGCCAGAGGCTAAAGAGAAATCACATCATAAGGCTAGCTAGCTCAAATATATGGATATCCATTCACATCCTCTTCTACTGGCACACCTCAACACTTCTCCAGAGAAGGAATCAAAATTCGAAACTAATTACCCCCACTAGTCGTGCTAGTGAGGTGTTCAAATATATGGTCATGACACTGTGGTTTCAAAACTTATCTTAACAATTTGCTAAACATTGTCATTTCAAATATACACAATAACTTCCAACAATTTAAGTCAAAACATCATAACTATTGTCACAAATAAATTCTCAATAATTCAAAGCAAATGTAAAATACATATTTCATTCACTTTATCAACACATTTTAAAGCATAGTGATGTTGTGCACAAACCTCAAACGAGTCATCCCTTAGCCTCGACTCGGTTCCTCGGGTTCTTTCCCGATATTCTTTTCAACTGAAACACACAATTTTACAATGTTTCAGTACTAGAACTTAACATAGATCCAAAATAAATTTAGCTTCACAATTACCTAGCTCTAACGTGCTAAATTCGACGTTCTTTACATTTTGTGTTTCGGGTTACTATTCACTGCACTATTCAAGTCAAATAGTTGACTTTCTAAGACTTAATAGGTATGGGAACTCCAACTTCACCCACATGCCACATTTTGGTCACTAAACTTGTTGGTTTTGGTCATTTTCTCAAAGCTTAGGTCATTTTGGCAAAATTACCATTTTTCGGTTTTGGTGCTCCGAAGTTGCACTGTTCCATTGGTTGATCTACTGTTGGAATTTGACAAAACTTCCTTCATAGAAAATGTTCCTTATTGTCTTAAGTGTATTCTCATTTTTGGATCACCTCAATCGGAGTTTTGTAGCTCAAGTTATGGCCAAAATAAGTTTACTGTTCACGTGTACTGTTCATACTGGTATTTTGGGTTCTGGCAGATTTTGATCCAACTTTGGTCAGTAATTTGATTAAGTTAAGTTCATAATTTGGTCTGACTTTCTTCATATGAAATGTTCTACTATGTCTTAGGTTTCCATCGGTTCAAGAATCGCCTAAATCCGAATTTTCTAGAGAAAGTTATAGCCATCCAAACATTACTATTCAACTGAAAATCTGCAGAGTTGCAGGTTTGGTAACTCAACTTTGCTCAATTATTTGAATAGGTTAATGGCATAATTTGGGGTGATGTTCTTCATGAAAGTTTTAGGTATATATGCCCTCTAACCCCTGGCCTAATTTCAGGTCAATTTGACCTGTCTAACTCGAGTTATGACCAAATGAACAGCCATCGCTCATTTGGTCACTTGGTGCAAGGCAGCCTGCTATCATTTCACTTTGGTCAATTGTTTCACCAAGTTTTGGTCAGTTTTTGGCCATGGTTCCTTAATGAAAATTGTGCTCTTTTATGTCTATTTTCATCTCCAATTGGTGGCATATCAATTGGACTTGTAAAATTTGAGTTTTGATCCTTCAAAGTGGGTTTGGTCATGCTGCCAGCAGCATGACCATTAACCTACGAATTTGGTTTAATTTCCTAACATTCCCACACAATCCATTTGGTCATAATTGACCATTATTTCACTTCACAATAAGTCAAACATGCCATTTATGCATTTCTCCAAATTTTGGTTCACTAACCCTAACATTCAAACCCTAATCTCACTAATTCATTGTGTTTAACTACTTTCAAAGCCTTAAACCATAATAACTCAACTACTTAAGGTTCATATACTCATTTAAGTCAATCAAACCATGAAACAATACCCTCATACCCATGTTGGCTGAAATCTTTATGATCCCTTATCTTAACATTTTGTTTTAACTTTCATCAAATTCCAACTTAATACAAATAGTTAATCATTAATATAAAGAAAAATTTAAGGGATAAACACTAACCTTGCTTGGAGGGTTTCTAGGCTTTACTTCCTTCAAATGTTTCTTCTTCTTTTTACTCTCTAATGCTTCCTCAACATGTAAAGAGAATTTTTTAATGTTGGGACTTTGTGAATTTATGGAAGTAAGTAAGGAAATTCAAGCTTTCTAGTCCTTAAAAATGGTGGAACAAGTGAGTGAGAATGAAAGGGAGAGATGGGGCGGCACAAGGGTGAGGAAGATGACTTTTTCTCTTTTTTTTTTTCTTTTCCTTTATCTAATTTAATTTATGGAAGACCACAAAAAAAATCCCAATTAAATAATTCAATTTATTAATTTAGTTATGGCATCATCCATGATGTCATAACTTTTGACTTTTTCATTTTCATCTCTTTTTCTTTTTTTTTATTTTTTTTTAGTTCTTTAATTTAATTCTCAATTCCGAAATTTTCTTTTCTCTGATTTTATTTGACAGTTAGGTCAGGAGTCAGCTCTCGGGGTCAATTGACCAAATTGCCCCTCGCTGTTCATCCCGTTTGCAAATAATTCCATATTTCTTCCGCTCCGACCTAATTATTTGACCGGCTTAACGCTTCTTTTCGTGATTTTCTTTTTCCACTTGTGTTCATAAGGGTCCTAAGGACCGCAGCGTCACTTTTTACGTTCGAATTTGAGTTTAAAACGACTTCGCATGCTCCCGAGGAGGTCACTCATCGCCGTGACTCTACTGCTTAACTTCTTATGTTCTGTTTTTCTTATTTATAGTCAACTAATTAAACATTACTAATTATTTGTGTTTATGGCTTCTTAAGTTGTCTTAAGTGTGGTCCTAATCCCCTTAATTGTCCGGACCGACACCGGTCACCGGAACAGTGAAATCTACCAGGCTATGCAACCGGGGGTGTTACATAGGCACCCCACCTCGTACCTTAATAAGGGTAAGTAGATTTAACTTCATATTTTTATAAATTAGTCAGGAGGGCTTGAACGGAAATGTTAATCCTTTTAACAAAAAGGAATATTTAATTTTTCACTAAGTTTGGATTACCCAGATACATAAGTAAATGAGATAACCTTAGTGAGTTACTGTTGTATATTAGTTTTGTTTGAAGGGCTATTTTATTAGAATTCAATTTTTGGAATTGGATGAGAACTCTCCTCCAATTTCTTTTGAATATTTATTTAAGTTTTAGATTGAGAATCGGATAAGAACTCTCCTCCGATCTCTTTTAATATTTATTTGAATTTTAGATTGAGAACCGGATAAGAACTCTCCTCCGATCTCTTTAATATTTATTAAAATTTTTAAGCTTGAGAAATGGATAAGAACTCTCCTCCGATCTCTTTAATATTTATTAAAATTTTTAAGCTTGAGAAACGGATAAGAACTCTCCTCCGATCTCTTTAAAATATTTGCTGAAATTCTGGTTGAGGATCGGACAAAGACTCCTTTCTGATCTCTTCTATTTAAACGGCAGTCAGATAAGGGTCTTTCCGATCTCTCTAAATTTTACCTATCGAGAGGACTTAAGGCTAAGGGTTCTGACGTTCAAAGTTGTCAGGGGGTCTGCGCAAGACCTCTTTAACTTATTGGTGCCTTAGGACTGGGCAGGGGATGCCGAACCGAATCCTCCGACCTTCCTATATGGTCGCCTTACCAGCATTTTTGGTAGCCGATCTATTCCATTTAGTTATCCAAGGTTTGATTTTACTCTGTCTTATGACGTCTTGCCCCATGACCTACTGAGTCATTCTAGTGACTCAGCTTTACCATTTTCCAGGCTTATTATTCAGACCTTTCATTATTTCAAAAGGACTCTTAAGTTGCCATTACCTACATCTCATCCAACTACTTATGTATCGCTTGGAACTAGATGACTTACGCTCAGAAATAATAAAGATTAACAAAGGTATCGATACGGAAATAAACTAGAGCACAACCTTTCTCTCAGATCTTTCTAGCGTGATATGAACTTAAAGAAAATAACATACATAAAGAAAGAAGAATGGAAATGCGTAAAACAAGAACTAAACTTAATAAAATGGCAACATGAATACTGACCTGTAAGGAGTCGATTCTAGTGAACTAACCGAGAATCACAAAACGCAATAAGATTGCAAGTTGATAGCCGAGAGACTAAGGTTCGCCTTGGAACAAAGAGTGCTTCACTAAATGCAATCGAGTCAGAATTATACCCGAGTTTAAATGAGATTGAGCATGGGCGATGGAAGTGAAAATAAAGATAACAAGGAACTGAAAAATGTGAACGCTGCGGGATGATGAACGAGCTAAAAATGGAAAGTTTCAGTGTTCAAAATCTTTTTAAGAAAATACTTCAGAAAACTGGTTCCAAAAGTTCTTCTTATGAAAGCAGAGTGACGATCTGAATTAAATTTCAGAGTTCTTCCACTATAGTAACTTCCTTCTTTTTTTCGTCCTCCTTTTGAACAGTTTTCATGCAGGTATTTATAGGAATCGGGTGCTCCCCATGAAGGGTCAGGATCTATTTTGAGGGAGATGGAGGGTCAGGATTTCGAAGGACATGATCTGAGGCTCAGGAATTAAAGAGGATCAGAACGGACGGCTGAGATCCTCTTTAGAATATTTGTCATTTTCTTCTTCTAATCTGACGGTCCCAAATTCTCTTGTCCGGGGTGATCCGAGAGCTGGGAGTGAAAGGCGCTGATCTTGTCGTTTTCTTCTTCGATCCGAGGGCTCCGACCTCGTCCTTACAAGTAAGATCAACGGTGGAGATTAGAATGTACAGCGTTGTCCTGACGTACGCATGTCAGAAATGCAGGCGATTCTGGGGCGTGCAGTTGAGATTTTACCTGCAACGCTTTAACTACCTCGGCTCTGATTATGGTGACGGCGGTAGGCGCCTTATTCTTTTTGTTTTCTGCTCTCTCTTCCTTTTCGATCTTCTTAACATGATCCTTCTCTGATCTTTCATACCGGTCTCCCCTCTTCCGATCTCTATTATTCCAATATTTCCCTTAACCAGGCCCGGTCTGGTCAAGGCATCAATTCCCCTCGATTCCCGGCGCCCGCTTTCTCGCTAGCAATAAATGCCCGATTTTCCTATATATACCCCGATGTAAGAGACTTTTTCATTCAATTTTCCTCTCTTCCTTCTTACTTTCCATTCTAGCCGCTCCACAGGTTCCGCCATGATTGTGGTCATGATCCCTTTCCGATGGACCTCTTTATTCCCCGACTGAAAATTTACGACCCCGGTGCTCGAATAATCATGATAACCTTGTCTGATGATGGTGAGAGAACTGGACCAATTAACCAATCTAGATCGCGGACCTTGATCATGCCGATCTCGAGTCGTTCGACCGGTATAATCGGCGAACCGATTACGGCCGAGAAGACTACTAATGTTTCGCCGACCCTTGGCGATTGCTCTTCCAAGTTTATTTAGCTTCTCACCACATTGGGTGTTCCGACAGCGGCTTTCCTCCACATTGGGTGTTCCGACAGCGGCTCGGTTCCGGTCGATGACATCCTTTGGATCAGTCACAATGTTGACTTTGACATAGGTCCTTTAGATGGGATGTTCCACTAGTCTCTGAGATTGCCCAAATGATATCTTTTATCTGCTCTCTAGAGATCACAGAAATGATGTAGTCCAATTTTAATGCAATCCGATCTCTAGAGGTCACTGAAATGATGTAGTCCAATTTTAATGCAATCCGATTTCTAGAGATCGCCCAAATGATGTAATCCGATCTTTTGGAAATAAAGATTTTATTTGCCAATTATCATCTTATTATTATTGCATTAATTATTTTTCGATCTCTGAAGTATTTATCCGATCTGACCTTTAATTTAAATGACCCTAAACTGATCCGCAATTCAAAAGATTTATCTTAATCTGTCGATCTCTAGTTAGCCGATCTCTTTATGGAATTTTCGGAATATCCATGAGACGTGTCAGAAACAACTGGCAGATCTCGTTGACCGATGCATCGCCTGGGATGCCGTGAGCATTAAATGCTCGGACGAGTATAAATAGGGGTGGGGGTTAGCCATTTGCTCTCTTGTGTCATTTTCAGCTTCTCGCGAACAACTTCAAAATTCTCTCGTTTTCTCAAGCTCTTCCGACTCCGATCAAGCTCCGGTAAGGGTTTTGATCCTTCTTTTAGTTTAAATTCTTTATTTCCTTTGAAAATGAGCGGCGCCGAAGGTCAGAGAGCGGCGAGTCCTCCTTCCATCCAGTTCTCATGGTCATCTGATGAAGTAGAGGTGGTCGGGCCAAGGGCGTGACCTGAACCTCCTAGAGTCTCTGTCCCAGCTCGAGAACAAGTGACGTCATCAAGGCATGCGCCTTCTTCAGGGAGAGAGAATCTTCCCATGGACGAGCTACCATCGGTCCTTCAAGAAACCGATCTGCAGTCATTCAGCCAGGAGTATAACATTGAGCCCAATTCATATGAACTTATCCGGTGTCACGGCAATCTCCGGGCTGATCATTTCTTCGAAGAGAATGACATGATTATGGTATATGAAGAACAGTTGAAAGCCGAGCTGCGGTTCCCTCTTGATGACTTCTTTAAGGAAGTCTTAAAATTTTTCCAAGTGTGCATAGCTCAAGTTCACCCGAACTCGTGGCGGATCTTAGTAGCCTTTCGAGGCCTCTGTCGAGCTAAGGGATTCCGTCCTACGCCTAAGGTATTCGCCGAACTGCATAGGTTAACTCGTCGAAAGGACGACGAGTACTGGTTTTCCCAGGCGAAGCCACATTGCGGGCTCTTCATCGATCTGCCCTCCTCCCTAAAAAACTGGAGGAACCGCTTCTTCATTCTAAGGAGCAAAATTCCAAACAGCTTTGAGGGTTTCCCTCGTAGCTGGCTACACCAAGGCCCTTTAATTCCGAAGCGTCTCGTGTTGAATAGGGAAGAGGGCGCCATGGTGATGGAGTTGAAGGAGCAGGCGTCCAGAGAGAAGTTCTCTTGCTTGGATGCAAGGATCACGAGCCGCACCATTGGACTATGGAATTGATCACCGCAAAGATCGCGGACTCAGCTCTCGACTCGGCATCGATATTTTATACATCTCAGATCTCAGGACCTTAGAGATCTCATTGACCTATTCTTTGTGCAGGTATGGCCAGTGGAGAAGCCTCCAAGGAGAGCAGGACGCGAAAGAGGGAGATCTCCCGGAAGGTACGGAGATGAAACGAGTTGAGGAATGCGCACACCTGCATGAGCCCGGGGAAATACAAGGCTCGTCTCAACCTTCGGGACCGATGATCGCAGAAGTGGTCCGATCCCCTCCTCGCCGGGAAGAGCCGCCTCCACCTCTTCCAGTTGCTCCGAATGCAGAAGAGGGTTCTTCTCAACCTAACGTGAGGACTATCTCCCGCGGTGCCCAAGTCTTAGTCCACTCACTGGAGAAGAATCGTACGGTTCGAGAAAACCCTGGTTTCGCCAAGGTCTTGGCGTCCTCTATCTGTCTTCGAGAAGATCGGGATAGGCTGTCTCCAGATAACCTTGATGATATCTTGACCCGATCCATGAGCTTGAACGTGGAGTGCCTGGTGAACCAGCACATCATACGAGAGAAGGCGCATCGCCTGGGTAAAGAGGTCGAGAGGATGGGTCATGAGGCAGCTTCCCTCCGATCTCAACTTTCATCCGCTCAGGGCTAAATATCTCAAATTGAGGGGCGAATGAAGTTCTATGAGGACAAGCTGGCTGAGCAAGCTCGCGCTTTTGAAGAAGTGCAAGTGCTCCGGGCCGATGAAGCGGCTCAACTCGCTCACCTTGCTGAGGAGCCCAAGGTGAAAGAAGAAGAGATAGTGACTGGAGTGGCCGGCGCTTATGTGAATGCTCACAGAGATCTCCTGGCTGAGCTCAAGAAGCGTTACCCTGAGGAGGACTTCTCCTGGATGGCCAACCTTACTCCCGATGATGAAGGTGAGGAGAGTGAGGAGGAGGCTGAGGGTGAGAGAGGGGACGGACAAGATGTAGATCAGGCTGGGGGTGATCCTCCAGCTGAATAACTTGTACAAATTCTTGAAATGAAAAGAAAAGGAATTCCTAATTTGTTCGATGAATGGTTGTGATCGGAAAATTTCTAAATTATTTAAACACTTGATTGTCTGAGTATGTTGAAATAACTGAAAGTGATTATTAACCTAAGTGTGAGAGATCGGAAAACACAATGAGCATGAGATCGGTAGGGGACCAACGCTAAACGGGACTTGATTAAAATTAGAAATTTGGGCTTGAACATTTAAGATCGGGATCATCATTAAACCGGAACGGAATCTTTGATTATTCTTAAACTTTTGAAAGGGAGATCGGCAACAAAAATGTTAACAAAGATCTAGTGTTAGTTCAATTTCGTTTGTCAACAGAGGTCAGGAATATACTTGACTGGTCAGGAGATTCGACAATGGGTTTGAGAGATCGGTGAGTGATTTAATAGACCGGTAAGGCTTTGACTGATGTGAGGACTTAGCATTGATTCAATTCCTTGTGAGGAGAGATCGGAAATGTGGTTATCTAGCACAGAGAGATTTAGTACTGGGGATCGGTTTCAAAGTTTATTAATTCTGGGGATCGGCCAAAATATGGTGTCGACAGCTACCCCTCTTTACATAATTTCTATTAAAGGGAAAATTTTTCCCGTGTAGGAATTATGTAAAGATTCAGACCCATATTTTGGACGATTAGGTGTTCGAAGTTAGGGAACTAAGGCATACCTAAGTTAGTGACCTAGAGATCGGCAACAGAAGTTAAAACATTAGAAAATTAAAATCAACTTGGATCAAGGAACCAGAGGTTGATAACAGGAAATTTAAATTGCATGAAATTAAAATCAACTTAGATCAAGGAACCAGAGGTTGATAACAGGAAATGTAGATTGCAGGAAATTAAAATCAACTTAGATCAAGGAACCAGAGGTTGATAACAGGAAATGTAGATTGCAGGAAATTAAAATCAACTTAGATCAAGGAACCAGAGGTTGATAACAGGAAATTTAAATTGCATGAAATTAAAATCAACTTAGATCAAGGAACCAGAGGTTGATAACAGGAAATGTAAATTGCAGGAAATTAAAATCAACTTAGATCAAGGAACCAGAGGTTGATAACAGGAAATGTAAATTGCAGGAAATTAAAATCAACTTAGATCAAGGAACCAGAGGTTGATAACAGGAAATGTAAATTGCAGGAAATTAAAATCAACTTAGATCAAGGAACCAGAGGTTGATAACAAGAAATGTAAATTGCAGGAAATTAAAATCAACTTAGATCAAGGAACCAGAGGTTGATAACAGGAAATGTAAATTGCAGGAAATTAAAATCAACTTAGATCAAGGAACCAGAGGTTGATAACATGAAATGTAAATTGCAGGAAATTAAAATCAACTTAGATCAAGGAACCAGAGGTTGATAACAGGAAATGTAAATTGCAGGAAATTAAAATTAACTTAGATCAAGGAACCAGATGTTGATAACAGGAAATGTAAATTGCACTTACAAAGCAAGCCTAATCCGGACACAAGAAGTTTTTCCCCAATGAAGTGTACTTAACAGAATCCTTAAGGCCGATGATGAATGGAGGACGAGTTGTAAGACTTAACCTATGGCCTCATTTCTTCCAATGCCCCATTTCTGTTTTTTTCGACTTTCTCCCGAAAAGTGCCCTTGCGGGTTTTCACTTCCCCTTCGTCTATATGACTAGAAGCGCCCTTCCGGGTTTTCACCTCTAGTTTTTTTTTTTTTTTTTAGGATGCCCTTTCGGGTTTTCACCCCTACCCCCTTTTCTCCAAGGCATTCCCTGCAAATCTCACAGTAGAGTACGTGAGGTTATCAATTGTCAAATCCTAATCTTATGGCAAAAAATTTTAATAGATTAATAGCGCATTAAATAACGAGATTGCAGAGAGATAATGTTAAAGAGTGAGTATATAGGGAAGATAAAAGCATAGGGAACGAAATATGACTTTATTATAGCTTTAACAAAGATAGAATTTCAAAGGAAAAGGGTACAAGAATAGATCTCACATATTCCTTGTGGCTGGCTTTGAAATCCCTTAACTGCCATTATTTCAAACATTTCTGAAGTTTCATGTCGTGATGATTCATTTCCTTTCTCGGTTTCGTGCTTCTCCCTTATTTCTCCATTTTCTGGTTCCAGGGGCGCCCCTTTTTTTTTTTTTGCTCACTCTTTCAGGACTCCCTTTCGGGTTTTCATCCTTCACTCATTTTACAGAAAGCGCCCCTTCGGGGTTTTTGCCTTCTTTCATATATTTTGCTGGGAGCGCCCTTTCGGGTCTTTTTCTTTTTCTTTTTCTTTTTCTTTTTCTTTTTTTTTTTTTTTAGGCATAGTATCTCTTGACGGTGTCAGCATTCACAGGTCTTAGCAATTCTTCACCGTCCATGTGGGTCAAGATCAAGGCTCCTCCAGAAAATGCCTTTTTAACCACATAGGGTCCCTCGTAGGTTGGTGACCATTTGCCCCGGGGATCGCTTTGATTTGGCAGCATTTTCTTCAGAACTAGGTCCCCGGGTTGGAATTCGCATGGGTGAATGCTTTTGTCAAACGCCCTAGCCATTCTCTTCTGGTATAATTGTCCATGAAATGCTGTTGCTAACCTTTTCTCGTCCAGCAAGTTTAATTGATCCAACCTTGACTGGATCCATTCTGACTCATCAATCCCCGATTCCTTCAGAATCCTTAAGGAAGGAATTTCAACTTCAATAGGTAATACTGCTTCCATCCCGTAAACCAGTGAGTATGGAGTTGCCCCGGTTGAGGTTCTTACAGAAGTCCGGTATGCGTGAAGAGCATAGGGAAGCATATCATGCCAATCCCTATATGTGACTGTCATTTTCTGGATTATTCTTTTGAGATTTTTGTTTGCGGCTTCCACCGCTCCATTCATCTGGGGACGGTATGGGGAGGAATTGAGATGTCGGATCTTGTATTGATCACACAATTTCTGAATCTTAGGACCATTTAGATTCTTGGCATTATCAATGACGATTTCATTGGGGAGACCATGCCGGCATATGATATTGTTTCTGAGGAATTTGAGAAACGTGTTCTGTGTAATATGGGCATATGATGTGGCTTCGACCCATTTAGAAAAATAGTCGATTGCTACCAGGATAAATCTGTGCCCAATGGATGCCTTGGGGTTGATGGGACCAATCACGTCAATGACCCACATTGCGAAAGGCCATGGCGAAACGAGGTTGAACAATTTGTGAGGTGGAATATTTATCGGATCTGCGTAGATCTGACACTTATGGCATTTTCGAAAATATTCGATGCAGTCTTTTTCCATGGTGGTCCAGAAATATCCCCATCGCATGATTTGCTTAGCCATCATATGTCCATTAGTATGGGTGGCACAGTTTCCCTCATGAGTCTTAAAAAGGATTCTCTTCGCCTCTTTTGCATCCACACATCTTAACAATTCGCCGTTGGAGCTCCTCTTGTATAGGGTCTCTCCACTGGGGCAATGCTAATCTCTGAATCATCCTCTTTTCATTTTTGCTTGCCCCCGAAGGGAATTCTCTGGTTTTGCAGTAGACCAGGATGTCATGATACCAAGGTTCATCAACAGGTTCTTCTTCAATCACGAAGCAATAAGCTGGCTCATTCCTTGTTTTAATCTTCAGTATCTGAGTCATCTGCCCTTCTTCGATTTGAGCCATAACAGCTAGAGTAGCTAAGGCATCAGCAAATTGATTCTTGTCTCTGTTAAGATGAGTGAAAGAGATTTCTTCAATTTCTTAATCACTCCAGAAGTACTTCGATACGGATTAGTTTAGGATCCTTAGTTTGCCATTCTCCCTTGACTTGATAAATGATCGTAATGAGTCTCCATATACCTTCAACTTCCTGATTTTCATTTCTATGGCAGCCTGTAGACCCATCACACAAGCTTCGTATTCTGCGACATTGTTGGTGCAGTCAAATCTCAACTTGATAGCTATCGGAAAGTGTTTTCCATCCGGGGATATCAACGTAGCTCCAATTCCATTACCGGACAAATTGATAGCTCCGTCGAAATACATTTCCCATACATCAGCTGGCCCCTCTTCTTCGCAGTCTACTTCATTAATATGCTCATCAGGGAACTCAAAATCCAGGGCTTCATAATCCTGGATAGGATTTTCTGCTAGAAGGTCAGCGATCACGCTACCTTTCACCGCCTTCCGGGTCATATAGACTATGTCATATTGGGAGAGTTTGACCTTCCACTTGGCTATCCTGCCTGGTACAAATGGGCTTTCGAATACATATTAGATAGGATCCATCCTGGAGATGAGCCATGTCTTGTGATTCAACATATAGTGCTTGAGGCGGTTTGCCGTCCAGGCTAACGCGCAGCAAGTCTTCTCTAAGAAAGAGTACCTCGACTCTCTTTTCAGCCAGTGTCATCATGCTGTCCCAAAACACATCCCATCGAGTTCTGTTGGACTGCCATATACAGGATCAGGGGCCTCCCCGACACGGGTGGAACCAATACTGGTGGGCTTGACAGATACTGCTTGATTGTCTCGAAAGCCTCTTGACAAACTGAATCCCATTGAGTGGTGTTGTTCTTTCGGAGCAGTCTGAAAATAGGCTCGACCTTAGCGGTGAGATTGGAAATAAACCTTGATATATAGTTCAATTTTCCCAGGAAGCTGTGCACCTCCCTTTCTGTTCTTGGGGATGGCATTTCTTGAATAGCTCGAACTTTATCGGGATCTACCTCTATTTCCTTCTCGCTCACTATGAATCCTAACAATTTCCCTGACCTAGCTCCGAATATGCATTTGGCGGGATTTAGTTTCAACTGATACTTCCTGAGTCTCTCCAATACTTTCCTTACCACCTGCACGTGGCTCTCTTCTCCCCTAGATTTGATGATCATATCATCCACGTATACCTCCACTTCTTTGTGCATCATATCGTGGAATAATGTGACCATAGCACGTTGATAGGTAGCACCGGCATTCTTCAACCAGAAAGGCATGACCCGATAGCAGAATACTCCCCATTGAGTGATAAAAGCGGTTTTCTCTTTGTCTTCCTCATCCATTGGGATTTGATTGTACCCAGATGCCCCATCAATGCATGAACATTTGCCCAATCCCGCAGCATTGTCTACTAACACATCAATGTGGGGGAGAGGGAAATCATCCTTTAAGCTTGCTTTATTAAGATCCCTGTAATCAATGCACACCCTAACTCTCCCGTCCTTCTTCATTACCGGGACAACGTTAGCTATCCATTGGGGATATTTGACTACTTCCAGGAACCCAGCATCATACTGTTTCTTGACTTCATCCCGAACTTTGAGCAATGTGTCAGGATTCATTCTTCTTAGTTTCTGTTTCACCGGGGTTGTCCCCGAAATAAGGGGAATTTTGTGTGCCACTATCTGGGGGTCCAAGCCAACCATATCATCATAGCTCTAGGAAAATACATCCAGGAATTCTCTAAGCAAACTGATCATATCTCCCACTTCTTCACTCTCCACAATCTTAAGTTCCCTCTTTACTTCTTCCGTGCCTAGGTTTATGGTGCGTGTTTCATTGCCACAAGGCACTAGGGAAGGTTCATCCCTTTCATCGCTTTCTTCTGTGAGCTCCACCTCAGAATCACTTGAAGTAATGGCAGTTATAGGGGTTTCAAAATTAACCAGAGGAATTTTCGAGTCTATTGAATTATTAGGTGTTAATTGATGAATGGTCCTGAATGAATGAAAATAGAATATATTATAAGGATGGAATTCAAATGGAGAAAAGAATTGGAAATAAATGCGCTATTAATTCATTAAAAATTTATGACATAAGAAAAGGGTCCATTTACAATGTTACACTTGTCATTATGGACGAAATGATCAAGTGTAAATAACCAGAGGTACTTTACTCGAAATTAAGTACAGGGATGTCCTCTGCTGTCCAGTTGTCCAACTCTTGTCCCTCAGCTATCGGCGAGACCAGAGCCTCATACAAGGAATCTAGGTGGATGACGTCAATGGACGGTTCATCAGGTGATTCTTCAACCTCTGTCGGATTTTCAATGACCGGTTCGATGACGATCTCCGCGATTCTCGGGACTACCTTCCCTTTTCCCATTTTCTGGTCAAATCTTTGATTCCGAAGCATTTTCCTCATCTAGAATCGCCCATTCATAAGGGCATCTTCCTCATATCCCAAACCGCAGCGGCCTATCTTCTGGATAGTCGGTATGGGTTCAATGATTCCCTATAATGTGGCGCCTAGGCCTTTGCCTTCTTTGTACCCACTCCTCGACATTATCTTGGCTATCATAGCCATAGCCCCTTCATTTCTAGTTTCTTGCAACTCAAGGGCCCGGAAGGAGCTTTCCAACGACTCCTCGGCCGCTTCCACATAAGGGAGTGATTGTGGCTTGGTGACCAAAATGGCTTCTTCTCCTCTTACAGTGATGATTTTGCCGTTCATAATGTATTTTATCTTCTGGTGCAGAGTTGAGGGAACGGCGTTCGCAGAATGGATCCAAGGCCTCCCCAGCAACATAGTGTAGGCCGGCTCAATATTCATCACCTGGAATGTGACGTTGAAGGTACATGCGCCAATTTGGAGTAGTAAATCAATATCTCCCAATACTTCTCTTCTAGTACCGTCAAAGGCTCTTACCACCACAGCACTTTGACGTATATCTGATTGATCAACTGGCAACCTAGCCAAGGTAGCACTAGGGAGTACATTAAGAGCTGATCCGTTATCAATAAGTACCTTGGCTACTATACAACCCTTACATTTCACTGTTACATGCAGAGCTTTAGTGTGCCTTAAAGCCGCTGGGTCTATCTCGTCTTCCGAGAAAGTAACAAAACTGGACGCCTGGATTTGTCCCACTATCTTCTCAAATTGCCCCGGAGTGATGTCGGGGTTTACAAAGGCCTGATCCAGGACTCTCTGCAGGGCTTGTCGATGCACTTCTGAGCTCAGGATCAGTGATAACAGTGAAATTCGGGCAGGTGTCTTTCTCAACTGCTCCACCACATCATACTCACTTTGTTTCATTATTTGGAGCAGCAGCTCCTCCTCTTCTTTATGTCCGGCAAGCTCTACTTCCCCTGTCTTCTCAACCTCCTCTTTAGTATTCTTCGGTGACTCTCCCATCTTTACTTTCCCTTTTCTCTTTTCTTTCTCTTCGTTCCCGTAACACCTCCCACTTCGAGTTATAAACTCGATTTCTTGCTCAGGTGGGGAGGATTTTGTGGCAAGAATCGGTCAAGATTAACACGGGAGTAGTATCAAGTGTAGGTCTGGCATAAGTCATTTTAAAATGCTCATGGGGAGTGAAACATGGTTTTGGTGGTGCCAGAGGTGAGGCAAGATTAGGAGCTGATGTGCTGCTTAACGCTCCTTGAGTGAAAACTTGGAAATTATAGTTCCAAGGGACAGCGTGAGTATTGGTGATAGGGAGCTCAGGAGGAGTTCGGATAACCATTACTGGTGGCGAGACTACTGGGGGTGAGAAAGTAATTCTAGGTTTAGAGGTAGAAGCATTCTGGCTGTATCTAGTTGTGTTCACTCCCCTTTTCGTCTTCGACCTTGTCCGGTATCTCAGAACTTTGAGGCACAACAAGTTCTGAACCTCTTGCTTAAATTCCTCACAATCCTGCAGCTCATGATCAGCTGCCCCCCCATAGTAAGGACATCCCGTATCCTCTACTGATTTTGATGCCTGAGGGCAAAGGTAGCCTTCCTTCATTGCCACGGCAAAAATATCCTCAAAGTGAGGAATCAACTCGTCTACCTCCAGTGTCGACCTCTCTCCGTCAGACTCTATCATATTTACACCATTGCCCGTATTATGGTTGGGCAATGGGTTTGAGGTAACATTAGGGAGGGAACCATTTTCTTCAATTTTCAGCCATCTGTTCCGGATTAAAGCGTGCACTTTCCCCCTGAGTGCTCCACAATTGTCAGTTGAATGCCCTTGTGCCCCTCCATGATACTCACAACGGGCAGTGGCATCATACCATCTGGGATATGGAGGTTGAATTGGGTCTAGGGGAACTGGTACAATCTGATTTATACCGACAAGGTATCAGTATATTTCACTGAGTGGTAGGGGAAGAGGTGGATCAGGGTTTCTTGGGGGTCTTGGGTTGTTTTGTGGTGGTCTTGGTTGAGCAGGAGGAGGAGGTGGTCTAGGTTGGTAATTTGTTGGTGGGGAATACTGTGGGCGCGGGTGTGGATAATTCGGGAAAGGAGGCGGAATGTTTACGATGGTTTGGCCATGAGGAAAAGGATATGGCTGGTAGTTATTTTGGTGAAGTGGGGAGTAATTATTCTGCCGGGTGATGGAATACACATCACCCTCCTTTTTCTTACTAAAATTGGCAGTCTTCTTTGCAGGGTTCTCAGCCAACTCCTGCAGTCATCCCATTCTTAAATTGGCCTCTATCCTTTCACCGGCCTGGATGATGTCGGAGAAGCTGTTGGAAGTGTTTCCAATCATCAAGTTGAAGTAAGGAGCTTTCAAAGTCTCGATGAACAGAGAGCATAGCTCATTGTCGGTCACCGGGGGGTGTACTTCTGCCGCCTTTTCTCTCCATCTCTGGGCATACTCCTTGAAGCTTTCCCTGTCTTTCTGCACCAGGTTCTGGAGGTCCCTCCTTGTAGGGGCCACATCACAGTTAAATTTGTACTGTCTTAAGAAAGCATCAGCTAAATCCTTCCAGGAGCGCAGTTTGCTTCTGTCCACCTGAATGCACCACCTCAGGGCTGCCCTGGAGAGGCTCTCATGAAAGAAGTGGACTAGCAATCTGTCATCATCTGTCAGAGCGGACATCTTGGCGATATAGGTGGCCAAGTGAATGCGAGGGTCTGAATTCCCAGTGTATTTGTCGAAATCAGGGACCTTGAACTTGGGTGGCACCACCACATCAGGAACCAATCTAAGCGATGCCACATCAACTGAACCATACATATTCAGTCCTTCGATTGCTCTCAATCTCTCTTCTAGAGCAAATAGTTTCTCGTTTTCTCTCGTCTTATTTTCCCCTCCCACTGCATGAAATGCTCCCCCAGTTGGGAGGTGAGGGGTGGAGTGAACTGGAGGGATTAGAATTGAAGGGTATGGGTCTGTGTTTGAAACGGTTGGGTAATGAGAGTAAGGTAGGTCATTATTCATGGTAGCCGGATTGACAGTGATTGTCGGGTCCAGGATAGGCGACTGAAAGGTAAAAGAAGTTGAAGCTTGGTGAGGATCCATTGTTGTAGGAGGTGGAGGAGGTAGAGGTAAGTTAGGTTCTGAAGCAGGTTTATTCTGGGACATTTCCCTCATTAGTCTCATAAGTTCTGAGACCTGATCCTTCAATTCGGAAACCTGCCCTTGTAGGTTCTGTACTTATTCCTGATCTTCCATTATCTTCTTTGTTTGGGATCTTGTTAAGTACACTCGCTTGGGTTGAACCGTGTGCTTGGTCAGGCTTGCCTTGTTTGAAGCAATGTTGATTTTCTGTAAGGAGTAAAAAAAGGTTTTAACAAATTTAGAATTTCGTAAAAAAAACTAAAAGTCCTGGTCCGGACGAAGGATACAGTGGCATTTGGGAGCCAGAATGAAATCTGCGAAAGGATGGTTGCATCAACTTTATCATGGCATCATTCGATAATCTGACTGTGAATGACTGGATTGAATGCGCATTTATG
Source organism: Hevea brasiliensis (assembly GCF_030052815.1). Taxonomy (NCBI): domain Eukaryota; kingdom Viridiplantae; phylum Streptophyta; class Magnoliopsida; order Malpighiales; family Euphorbiaceae; genus Hevea; species Hevea brasiliensis. The sequence continues at coordinate 42,821,577 of NC_079509.1, forward strand.
ATACCTATCCATATAGCTCATTCAATTTTCACATAACCCTAACGAGGGAGTTCCTACGGGAGTCATATTATTCATTCACAAATTTGCTAAACAATGGTCCAAAAATCATTTCATTAACTGAATAATTTGTACATCGTATTCTTTACATCGGCCTAGGCTCTGGGAGGTTCTTTATAATGAGATGACATTTCCTGAGATACTCATATAACCTTTCTTCTTGTTTGGTAGGGTCGAATGCTTTCAGAGCATACTCGGATTCAGGTAATTGTTCTTGTTTTCCCTGTGCTATTGTTCTCTCCAGCTGGTCAACATTCTCTTTCAGCTCTTGATAAAGAGCAGCTTGTCTTTCTTTCTTCTTCCTTTCCTTAGCGCATTCTTTCAAGATATCGTTGATGAGTAGTGCCTGTTCTTTCAATTTGAGCTTCTTCTTTTTGTTTTCTTGTTTAT